>NW_024543980.1:3010000-3610000 GCF_018167655.1 Microtus oregoni
TCTATGTAAATGTAAAGCTGATTTTTTCTCCTTTTTGTTATTTTTAAAGGAATCTAGGTAAAAATGGCCTGTCTAACAGTAGCATTTTGTTGGATAAATGTCCACCTCCAAGACCACCATCTTCACCATACCCTCCCTTGCCAAAGGACAAGTTGAATCCACCTACTCCTAGTATTTATGTGAGTCTGAATTGACTAAATTTCAGCCAAACCAATGTTTACTTTTAGTTGTCTCTTATAAAAATCTTTTAGGTCACCATGGATACTCTTTAGCAAATATTACAGTTATTGGCAGCAGTGTGAATATTAAACAACAACATAAAAGATGTATTGAAAAAGATTTTATGCTATTTTGCAAATGCCTGCTCAGCTATTAACTATGATTATATTAGAAAATTTAGTTTCTTGCTTTTTTTTTTTCTGTGCTGGAAACTAAACCCAGAGCTTTGCATATTCTCGTCAAGTACTTTTATAGCATTACTACTATATACCTATTGTTCCTCTCTGACTATAGGCTGGACTAGAATAAGGGAAAAATGCTTAATCTGCCTTAATTTTGAACAGTATTAAACCAAAGCTACTTGGAATTATTTATCTTATTTTTTTTTTGTAAACTGTGTTTTAAATCTACTAATTGTTGGACCTTAGCATTCATTCTGTTTCATATATATGCTAAAAGAAATACCTTCAAATTAAACAAAGCAAAAAAAAAAAACTAAGACATTTTAAGAATGTGGTCTTTGGAGCTGGAGAGATGGCTCAGCAGTTAAGAGCACTTGTTACTCTTTCAGAAGGCCCAGGTTCTGTCACCTATACCTACATGATGTTTCAACCACCCATTACTCGCAGGAGACCTGATACCCTCTTCTGACCTCCATGGTACCAGTCATTTACGTGGTATCTATATACACAGGCAAAACACTCATATACATGAAATAAGAATTGATTTTTAAAACCAGCATGCCTGGATTTAAAAAATATAATAATAGGTAGATATGTGTCACCAAAAATCTTTGTAAGCTATTTATCATATTTAAAACTATCAGTTTTTTCATAGATTTTTTTTCTCTTGCTCTCTTTGTTTGTTTTTGTTTTTTAGTATTTTTGTTTGTTTTTTTGAGACAGGTTTTCACTTTAACAGCCCTGGCTGCCCCGGAACTAGCTCTGTAGACCAGGCTGGCCTAGAACTCACAGAGATGTGCCTGCCTCTGCCTCCTGAGTTCTAAAATTAAAGGCATGAGCCACCACTGCCCAGCTATAAAAGCAATTCTCAATTGTGTTTTTCACAAATAAGTCCTGCTGCTACTATATTAATATCTTCCTACTACCTTCCCATGTGAAAGAAAAAAATTAAATACACAAAGTTATAGTGATATAGTTTAAATGGCCATACATCTGTGAAAATGAATTTTGAATTTGTTCAAGAAATTTTGATTTCTTTCTGAGTTTTTAAAGCATGACAAAATTCACCATCTCTTCCCTAACTGAGTATATAGTTAAGTAGTGTTAAACACACTCATGTTGTTGTATAACCTTTCTTGAGAATTTATTTTCTGGCCAGTGTCTAACCATGGAACATCCTCTTTTCCTTAAGTCCTGGCTGTCACAATTCTGTTTTCATGTATTTCACTACTTTATATAATGGAACCACTATTTTTTCTATGACTAATTTATTTCATTTATTATGACCTCAAGATTAATCCACATGACAGGATAATCGATCAGTCAATTAACTTGGGTAGTGGTGCTAGTGTTAGTATGTTGACATACTAATGCAACTATTATACCACCAAACTCTGTCTCTTTTCTCAGTAATTTGTTTCATTTGTTGCCTGGTTTCCTCCTCCTAGGGATGAATCCTAGGCTTTTTAAGTAGTCTACCATTGAGCTTCATATTCTATCCTTTAGCAAGCTTCCAATCTTGCCTGATAAATTATTTACCTAAGTTCATGAGTAATGTTACATAAGAATGTATGGAATCATACAGACTCTTTTTGAGATTCTTTTTTCTTATTTTTAATTATGTGAGTGGAAGATTAAGTGAGTGTAGGTGATTACATGTAAGTGTAGGTGTCCCCAGGAGCTGGAGTTACAGGTGAGCCATAGGTCTGGGAATCAAGGTCAGGTCCTTTTTCTGCAAGGGCAATAAGTGCTCATGACTGAGCCATATCTCCAAGCAAAAACAATTTTATTTTTGGTCAAAGGGACTCTATCACTTTAACTGATCTCGAACTTAGAGATATGCCTATTTCTGACTCCTGGGTGCTGGGATTGAAGATGACTGCCACCACTCTCAGCTTCTGTATAGGATCTTTTAACTCTTTTACTTTTTGGTTTTTCAATAGGGGCAGTATTGAAGATAAAACCCAGAGCCCCATGGATGTCAAAAACACTATCATGAACCTACAACCCAACTTATACTTTGTGATTTCTTGCTCTCAGGGATGCTGGACTGAAGGCCTTAATGGAGGCTGAACCAATCTCCCTACTCTTGCTCGTTGTTTTTCTTCCTTTTTAAGGTCCAATTGTACTTAAAGCACTTTGGTTTTGAAATTTAAATGTAATTTCTGCTGCATAATTTGTTCAACATGTAGTACACAAAAATATATGTGGTTACTTACTATCTAGTCATAATTAAAACCAAATGCAAAAGTACTAGAAAATAGAAAAGAAATATAAATGCATGAAATAGAATAGATTGATAAGCAGTGAATCTGAGACATAATATTTAAGTTAAAAGCTCTATTTTCCTGAGATATAACCACATATTTTAATTTTACAGTTGGAAAATAAACGTGATGCTTTCTTTCCTCCATTACATCAATTTTGTACAAATCCAAACAACCCTGTTACAGTAATACGTGGCCTTGCTGGAGCTCTTAAATTAGGTACGCTTAAGGAAAAATGTTTTCTATGCATGCTGTCTTTTAATCTTTTAAAACACCAGTAGAGAGTGTCGTTACCACCCACTACCATTCACATACACATTTTTATTCTAATATGGATGGAGGATCATGATTAATTTTACTTGAGGTTCATGATTTGAGTGCATAATGGTGATGATGTTAGTTGCTGGCAATTTTTTTTTTAAATTTAGCTTTTACTTTTATCAAGTTTTATAATAGTGGGTTATGTTTACTACCAGGAAAATTTTGAATATAAAATGTAAGTGAAATTTAGTATACTCTTCAAATAATGTACTATAGCCCCATTGGTATTTGCTAGTGCCCACACAGATTAAGTACATGAAAAGTTTGACCATTGGACTCTTGACTCTTTCTTTGTTGGAACACCATGAATATTGGGAATACCTTGGTCTTCAGAGTGTATAGATGACCTAGTCAGTTTTTAGGGGAACTTGGATATATTACTATAAAATGCTTTCTCTTTTAAAAAAAACGGTGAGGGGCGGGAGAGCTTGTTGGATGCATTTTTGCTTTGCTTTCGTTGACTTCTTTTATTTATTTATGGCTTACTTGTAATAAAGACCTGGGACTTTTCTCTACTAAAACTTTGGTGGAAGCTAACAATGAACATATGGTAGAAGTGAGAACACAGTTGTTACAACCAGCTGATGAAAACTGGGACCCTACTGGAACCAAGAAAATCTGGCATTGTGAAAGTAATAGATCTCATACTACAATTGCTAAATATGCTCAGTACCAAGCATCCTCATTCCAAGAATCATTGAGAGTAAGTGTTTGCTTCCTGGAGATTATTTTTAGATATTTTAAAATTATTTCATTTTGAAGTTTTGAAAGTAGATGTCATCAGATTATATTATGTTACATAAAACATAATAATAAGTGCTACCCAGTTTACTTAAACCTGTGAGTTGATTCAGTAAGTATTGTTCAGAGAGGGAATTACTGCCTAGTAAGATGTTTCAACATTACTAAAATCATGTATCATAATGAGAGCTTTATGAGTCCTCCCACAAACTGGAGATAAAACATCCACAGAAGTGAGTTTGAAATATTACTCTAATACTGCCTTGTGCTGAGTTGTTTGTTCATATCTTTTGCACAGGAAATTTAATTTAGTTTACTAGATTTGCTTATCTCTTTAAAAATATTTAAAATGTTTCTGAGTTCACATTTTTAGTCCAGACAACCTTTTTACATGAAATTATATATTTGGGTTACTGTCTTAAGTAGATTTTCTGTTGCTGAATTGAAACACCATGACCGACACAACTTGGGGAGGAAAGGGTTTATTTGACTTACTATATCATCAAAGGAAGTCAGGCAGGAACCTCGAGGCAAGAGCTGGTGCAGAGGCCATGAAGTAGTGCTGCTTACTGACTTGCTTCTCCCTGGCTTGCTCAGCCTGCTTTCTTATACAACCCATGACCACCAGTTTAGGATGGCACAACTCGCAATGAGCTAGGCCCTACCCCATCGGCCACTAATTAAGAAAATGCCCCACAGCTTTAAGGAATCTTACAGAAACATTTTCTCAGTTGAGGTTCCCTCCTTTTAGATGATAACTCTACCTTATGTCAAGTTGACATACACTAGCCACTTCCACTGTCCCTTTCTATAAACTAAAACCTGTCCTGCAAATTGTATTGAGTTACAGTGAATTATATCAGTTTTCTCTCCTTGCAAATAGAGCTACTGTGAGAATCTGTCATTTAGTAGCATGGGGAAGGGGAAAGAGTCACCAGATATGTGGAATACTAAGCTAAAATGCCTTTTACTAATTTTTAGGAAGAAAATGAGAAAAGAAGTCACCATAAAGACCATTCTGATAATGAATCTACATCATCAGATAAGTAAGTCATTTTTCATTTCTACTTAATATTTCTGTTTAAAAGATGCACTTGTAATTTTGCTTCTTTCTTTTTAAGTTCTGGGAAAAGGAGAAAAGGACCCTTTAAAACCATTAAGTTTGGGACCAACATTGACCTGTCTGATGACAAAAAGTAAGTCCTTGTGATAGTTCTGTGAACTGATGCAAAGACGTGTCCTTGCTCTGGTCCAGAATTGTTTACAATTTCTTCTGTTTTATTCCTTATCATTTTTTTATAAATCGATATAAAATAAACTAAATAATTTTACTAGACTTTACAGTTAAATTATTATTTTTTTTTATTTAAGACTGTTATATCCTTCTTTTCCCACTGATACCCTAACTTTATGGTAGGTAGTTTTTCATTATGTTCTAGGTCTATAATTTTAATGCTATTTTTCATTGGTAGGTTAATTTAGATATTCCATTATTTCTTATTTGAAAGCAAAATGTTTATAGATTTTTTTTTCTCATTGGAACATAAAAGCAAGGCATTACTCTTTTTTTTTTTTCTTTATAGGTGGAAACTGCAGTTACATGAGCTGACTAAACTTCCTGCTTTTGTGCGTGTCGTATCAGCAGGAAATCTTCTAAGCCATGTTGGTCATACTATACTGGGCATGAACACAGTTCAACTATATATGAAAGTTCCAGGAAGCAGAACGCCAGGTAAACTTAATATATCATAAAACATGATGCATATGAAGAGAATCAGAATCTTTCTGTTTAAAATGAATAGAACTAAAAAGGATTATTCTTATAAGATTTGATGCTTTTAATAGGACTTAGGTCAAGATTTTTTTCCCTTTGATATCTTTCAAGTCTGCTACTAATACTTTGTTCTTAAAAGTTCATTAGGGCACCCTGTAGTCCAACAACTGTTGTTTCTGCATACTTCTAAGAATGGCATGTGTACAGTGTTTTGTAACAGTTTTTAAAATCACAGTCATAATAGAATGTCTTACTTTATATCATGGCCTAGTACATGTCATGTATGTGACAACAGCCTCACTTGAAAAATACATTTTCCTTTCTGTGTAGTTTTAAAAAGAAACTGTGATTACAATCCTCTGGTTAGGTTGCAAATGGTAGTTTCAAAAGCATTTAATATGGAATAATTACTGGATTCATCATGTGGACTTTGCCACCAGTTACACTGTGTACTTTTGCAAGTCATATTCTTTCTTTGAATTGTTTTATTCATGTCAAGTGGTTTAATTTTCAGCTTTCATGTTTCAATCTACCACTAATGTATTTTATTCTTCGGGGCCCATGGATTGACATGAAACTGCCGAGTAATATTTTGAAATATTTAGCAATCACTATAATCCTAGCATCAATGAATTAGTACAGTTACTGATAAGAAATAAAGTACCTATAGGTTGCATATCTCTGTCATGTATTTTCAGTCTTTTACTTGAAGTAAACCTAGCTTAAAATCCAAACTGCTTATTTTCTTTGTCACCTTAATGAATCATAGCTTAAGAATTATTTCAAAGTAGAACCATGTTGCTTTTGACTAATAGAGATCATTGGTTGCTATCTCTGACTGTCCAGACAAGTCTCATTTGTAGACTATGTATTCCATCTTTGGAGATGTAAGATCTAAGAATGAATATTATTAAACCAACAAACAATACAAATTGTTTTCCAGGGGAATCTTACGTATTAAAACCATTTATTGCAGTTTATTCTCGTGTCATTTCATAGTTTGATAAAGGACAAAAAATTCTGGCATCAATTGCAAGAGAATCATATTCTACTTTCTGTTCCATCATTAGACAGCAATATAAATATTGGGCAAGCTATTTGAACTCACTTATTTTCTTCTGTCTTTATTATCAGATTGATTCTGTTTTAAAAACCATCCAGTTTGAATTATTTTCTGCAAATAATATGCCCTAATTGAAAAGAATTTTTCGTTATAAATCTTAGGAAAGAATAAGTATGGAGAATATTTGTTGCTTGTGCCTATACAGTTCTGAATATTTTTTAATATTTTATTACATTTATTGTGTATGTCTACATATGGTTGCACAAGCCTGCATATATGTGCCATGGCATACATATGAAAGTCAGAAATAACTTGCCCAGAGTCAGTTTCTGTCCTTTTACCATGTGGATCTAGAGGATTGAACTCTGATTGTCCTGATTGATTAATAACAAACATTCTTATATGCTGAGCAATGGCCCTGGACTCCCATGCCCCATTTGTAGATTTTTATTTGCTGGGGGCAATCAGAAGGCTCTGAGGAATGCTAAGTACCTGCATCAGAAAACATTTTGTTGGGGCTGGAGAGATGGCTCAGAGGTTAAGAGCACTGATTGTTCTTCCAGAGGTCCTGAGTTCAACTCCCAGCAACCACATAGTGGCTCACAACCATCTGTAATGAAATCTGGTGCCCTCTTCTGGCTTGCAGGCACACATGCAGACAGAACACTGTGAACAAAATAAATAAATAAATCTTTTAAAAGAAAAAAAAGAAAAAACATTTTGTTATCTTTTTTAAATCATTTTAATATTAATTTAAAAATAGATTCCATACATAAAAGAAAATGTGATACATGTCTTTCTTAAACCTGCTCATGTCATATAGCATAATAATCTCTAATTCCATCTATTTTCCTGTGAGTGTGGTAATTTCATTTTTACAGCTGAGTAAAATTCATGTTCTGTAGGTGTAGTGGGATTTCTTTAATTTCTTTTATCTAGGCTGGTTCCATGTATAAATAGTGCAGCAGTCAGTGTGAACATTACAGCGTGAAGGTCCAGAAGTTGTGCTTGTCGTTTTTGAGGAATCTCTATACTGATTTCCATAGTAGCCACACTGGTTTACATTGCCATCAGAAGTGTGTAAGGGTTCCGCTTTTCCTATATCCTTACCAGCACTTTTTGTCTCTTGATTTCTTCATACTCATTTTGTCTGGGTTGAGAGACAGCAATTTCAAAGCAGTTTTAATTTTGCGTTTTCCTGATGTCTAAGGATGCCAAACAGTTTTTCAAGTATTTATTTGCTTCTTTTAAAATACTAGTTCCATTAGCCCATTTATTTGATGATTAGGAAGAAGAATTTAATATTTTTGGTTCTTTATATTATGTAGTAATCCCCTGTCTGAGGTCATTGGTAACAACTTTTCTTCTATTCTCTCAAAGGAATTACCTGAAGAATTCCTTGAAGGTAGTGGTGTCCAATAGAAATATAATGCAAATTATATATAACTTAAAAAGTCATTTTGATATATTAAAGTACAAAGAGTAAATGAAGTTAATTTTTCCCTTTAACACCCAAAATATAAACATATAATCAATACAAAATTACAAAGATGTTTCACACTTTTTTATACCATGTATTTGAAATCTAGTGTATACTCTGCAATTGCTACCGCTTCCAACTCACATTGTAAAAAGGTTTTCTGTATTAGATTGCATGGTCTTACAAGAAATGTGTATAGTTTAATCAGTACACTATAAGAAATAACATTTTTTGTGTGTCTTGTATTAAAGTTGTTCTGGAGTTACATAAGTACAAGTGATAGTTGTTTTAGCTTTACAATCAGACTGTATATTTTAAACTACAGGGTTGTGTTTAGGCTTTACTCTTAAAGAATTTTGTATAGACAATTAAGGTTTATTTAGTAGCTCTGACTGTAACTAGAGCTCATTTTTATTTAGAATCCATACTGTGGTACATTTCCAAATACATACTTAAAGTAACTACTAAGTACCATTACATTGCTTGCCCTGAGATGACGTGAAGCAAGAAGTCCTTGCCTCAGTTCCTTGGTGACTCCTTAGTTAAGTGAAAATAAAACAAAATAATAATTCTTTGGGAACAAAGTTTGTTTTCCTCCAAAGGACCTGGGTACTACACCAAAAATACAAATTTTGTGTTTTAAATTCATCAGTTAACCATCAATGCAGGGAAGGCAAGATACAAAGTATTATACTACAAATGTCTACTAACTTTAAGTTACCTTTCTTTTGGTATTTATTTCCTGACAGTCAACCTATGATTATCTCCGTGTGTTCTGATAAAGTTGATCTTCATGTATGGAGAAAGAGGGAGGATCTTCTCTATTTTGCTATTTTCTGCAAGAGCACAATGGACTCTTAAGCACTGAGGCATATATCTGGCCTAAGTAGCTATGTTTTTAAAGCCAGGCTTTGTTCACAATGAAAAAGAAAAAAGTAATGGCATCTACAACTAATGTATATTGTTTATTAGACACCATTCTAATCATTATTTCATTTATCTTCAAAATAACAATTGTATAGAAATTGTTAATATTTATTCTTATTTCTAAGGAAGGTGAACTAAAAATGTTTTACAGCTTGCTTTGGTTAATGTTATAACTGAGCCAGGCAACTTATCAAAGCCTAAATTCTACTTTGCCTTCCATGTTAGCCCTTACTGGATAACTTAGGAGTAGTTGACCTAACTCAGTCATAAAGCCAGACTTATCACTATAAAGAACTGAATCTTTAACATTATCTATAGACATGAAACCTTTAAAATGTTAAATAAAGACACATTTTCTATAGAATTAATAGTATGTTGATTTATTTTTCTTTTTGCCTTTTAGGTCATCAAGAAAATAATAACTTCTGTTCAGTTAATATAAATATTGGCCCAGGTGACTGTGAATGGTTTGTTGTTCCTGAAGGTTACTGGGGTGTTTTGAATGACTTCTGTGAAAAGTAGGTTTTCAAACTGAATTTTATTTAAACATGATTATTATAAAACAGTATTGTAAAGGACAACTTACCAAACTCGATAGCCTAATGCAGATATACACTCAGCTTTTAGTTACCATTTAGTGGAAAAATGTGTATTAAATTGATTCCAAACCTATTACGTTATGAGAAAACTTTTAAAGGTATCATGAAACCACTCTGTGAAATATAGTAGTAGGCATGTATTTAGAGGTTAGAAATTTTGAGTTATTAGTTTCATTTTTAAAATGATACATTCAAGTTCTTATTTATAAGGCATATGTTCTTTTTTTTTAATTTATTTATTTATTAAGGATTTCTGCCTCGTCCCCACAACCGCTTCCCATTTCCCTCCCCCTCCCCCGATCAAGTCCCCCTTCCTCATCTGCTCGAAGAGCAATCAGGGTTCCCTGACCTGTGGGAAGCCCAAGGACTGCCCACCTCTATCCAGGTCTCGTAAGGTGAGCATTCAAACTGCCTAGGCTCCCACAAAGCCAGTACGTGCAGTAGGATCAAAAACCCACTGCAATTGTTCTTGAATTCTCAGTATTCCTCATTGTCCGCTATGTTCAGCTAGTCCGGATTTATCCCATGCTCTTTCAGACCTAGGCCAGCTGGCCTTGGTGAGATCCCAATAGAACATCCCCATTGTCCTAGTGTGTGGGTGTAGAAAAAAATTTCATAAATATTTTCAGAAAGTGAAGGAAACTCTGTAAGTGAACGTGCTTATTGGGAATAACTCAAGCTTGAACATATTACTTTTTTTACCATTTCATGATATAAATTCTTTTTAAAGCTGGCATCTTTTTTTAAAAAGGCTTTTTATAAAACTTAATTAACTGCTTCAGGTTTTGTTTCAAGAAAAAGAGAAGGGTTCAGCGACTAAAGGTGTGGACTTAGTAAAATGATATTAGAAGTTAAAAATATGTGCTACTTCAAAGTAGCTACAGATTTTCACTTGAATCTTGAAGAAATAAATTCAACAAGTAATGCTATCTTTAGATAAGTCTTCCTGTACTTTACTATAATTAATTTTACTCTTTTCGTGCATACAGCAGTTTTTATTACTCTATCAGTTAAGTTTTATTGAAATTAATTAGTATTAAGAAACTTTTGACATTCTTTTATAAAGAATTTATTAGAGCCCTTGATCCATTTGCTCTGTTTTTCTTATTTCAGAAATAATTTAAATTTCTTAATGGGTTCTTGGTGGCCCAACCTTGAAGATCTTTATGAAGCAAATGTTCCAGTGTATAGGTTTATTCAGCGACCGGGAGATCTGGTCTGGATAAATGCAGGCACTGTTCATTGGGTTCAAGCTATTGGCTGGTGCAACAACATTGCTTGGAATGTTGGTCCACTTACAGGTATTTTAAAAGAATATGCTTGAAAAAAGATTTGACCTTTTAAAAAAGACTAATTAATGTATTTAGAAGGAAATGTCTCATTTTTATTATAAATTTTTATTATAAAAGTTAAATGATAGTTAACTATCGAATCTAAAACCATAAATCCTTAACAAATGAAAGGTCTATATAGTTATACATGGAAGATATACTTGTAATAATTTTTAGAGTCATTGATTTTGCTTTATAAAGGGGCCTCTTAAGGGAGAAAAAAACTAAGTAAAAATACATTCTTTTAGATTTTTCTTTTTTCTCCTGTGTTGGCTTATGAAATACAATTTGAATTATGCCTATCTTTAGAGATTAAGAATGTGGCCTTTGGAGCCAGAAAGACCTGGATTTAGACTAGGACTTGGCTTATGTGAGTTTGGGCAAGTTACTTGATTTTTCCGGTCCTTGATTTCTTCATCTAGGGATGAAAATAAAATCAATAAGGAAATGCTAAGAATCAAATGAGATAATGGATAAAAAATTATCACAAAACATAAAAATTATTTTTGTAAGCCAGGCAGTGGTGGCACAAGCCTTTAATCCCAGCTTGGTCTGTGGAGTGAGTTTCAGGACAGCCAGAGTTTACAGAGAAACCCTTGTCTCGAGGGGGGGAGGGAGAAATTAATGTTTTTTTGTAGTGCTTTGAGATTTTCATGAGGTGATAATGGTTATCTTCACATCTTTTGATAGTTTAGTTTTTGTTTTTTAATTTTCCCCCCAGCCTGCCAGTATAAGTTGGCAGTGGAACGGTACGAATGGAACAAATTGCAAAGTGTGAAGTCAATAGTACCCATGGTTCATCTTTCCTGGAATATGGCACGAAATATCAAGGTTTCAGATCCAAAGCTTTTTGAAATGATTAAGTAAGTGCTTTCTAAAATTGCTGTACTGAACTCTTGCGGGACAGGGGGGTGTTAACTGTCAAATACTTTTTCCCTCTTAGAATTATGTCCACATTAAAACAAGATGATCCAGAAGTCTAGCAAAATATGAGAATATGCTTGTTTACAAATACAGTTCCCTTCCAAATAGCCTGCTATGGTTTAAAAAGGAATAAAGTTATAAATTGTTCTACAGCAGAAGATTCACTTTCTGATGCTTCCCTGCTTTTCTCAATATTAAATGCTTTTAGTCACTGAAGGAAGAATATCACAGAATAATTGTTATAGAAAAGTTAATATAGGGAGTTGACTGAAATGTCAGTTTTCCAGAGTTTTCATTTAATTATCTTATAATTGTTCCCCATATTTTAGCTGTTTGCACTTTGAATGTCCATATAAATTCTTAGTGACTTACTTTGAATACTAGTAAATCATTGTCAGGTTCTACTTAGAAGTAATATTTTTGAACAGTTTTTGTTTTGTTTTTCTTTTTAAATAGTGTACATTCCACTATCAAAAGTTAGGGAATTCTGGTCAAAAAAATATGAGAAGTGAGGGCTGGGGTGATGGTTAAGTCAGTAAATTTCCCATTGTGTAACCATGAAGTTCTGCGTTCAAATCCTTAGAAGCCAACTCAAAAGCCTGTGTATGGCAGCTGGTGTCTCAGCACTTGCTGGCAGAGACTGCCAGAACCCTGAAGTTCTTTGGTCAGCCAGCTGAGCTGAATTGATGAACTCCATATTCATTGAGGGACCCTGTCCCAAAGTACAGGTGAAGAACCTTTTGAGAAAGACACCTGACATGAACATGCATGTGCATCAGCATCTACACAGATATATACATAAATATTCATACACAAAAGATAGATGGAAAATGATGGATTTAATTGAGTCCTTTCAAACCTAAATCCAAATTTTATGTGTAGGCAAGGTAACATGTCTGTGAACTTTCTTACAGCAATCTTTTATTATTTGTACTATTTTACCTCATTCTAAGACCAGGTAAAATATATATGAAGAGAAATAGGGATGAAATCAAAGTATATAGCATGTTCTTATAATGCTTTTATATATTGAACACTAGGCACCATATTCACCATATGATCATTACTGGGAGTTGTATTTAACCTGTTATGCCTCAGAACAGCTAGTTTGTTTACAATAGCAAATTTATTGCTTGTTAATTGTTTGTGTGGTTTTGGTGGTAGAGTTATTGACCTTGTTGAAGTCACTCAGATTATTGAAAAGTAAAGAGATGATATAACTTAAGGATTTACTAATATTTGTTCTCTTTGATTTTGAGATATCACCCTGTATCTCAGATTGGCCTGGAACTATGTAGTCTAGTATGCCCTCGAATTTTCAAGAATTCTATTTGCCGCCGGGCGATGGTGGCGCACGCCTTTAATCCCAGGCAGAGGCAGGCGGATCTCTGTGAGTTCGAGACCAGCCTGGTCTACAGAGCTAGTTCCAGGACAGGCTCCAAAGCCACAGAGAAACCCTGTCTCGAAAAAAAAAAAAAAAAAAGAATTCTATTTGCCTCACCCTCTTCAGTTCTTATGATTTATAGGCATGAACCACCACTGATGAGAAAGCATAATTGAAAAAAGCTGTTAAGTAATGTCTATGTAGATTGGGTAGTTCATCACATTACATTTTGACTTGATTAGGATTTTATAATTGGAATCAGGATTATAAAAGGAATTAAGTTGTAATTTCTACATAACACAGTAGTCGTCTCTTTAACATTTATAACTTGTGATTATCTAGTAACTTTGAAAATTCTTGTCATCAGTTTAGATATTTTATAAATTAGTCTAAAATCTACCTGCTTTTTTGTTTCCATTCCCTAAATATAGTTCAACACCTGTTCAAGAACTGTTTGAGAACCAATTGTATACACTAAAGGACACGTAGTGGTATAAAGATGAATTTCCTGTTTTATAGGACAGAAGTTCTGTACTAGTATAGTCAAGACTTTCTTTGGACTACCAGCTCCCAAATAAGACACAGAGACTTACTAATTATGAAACCTTTAACTTAGCTTAAGCTTGTCACCAACTAGCTCTTATAACTTAAATTCTGCCACATGACTCATCATTACCTGTCCTCCATACAGTAGGTCTGACTCCCTCCACATGTCGCTGGCGAATTCAGCCTCTCTTCCTTCCAGAGTTGCTCTCTTCCCAGAAGCCCTGCTTAGCCTTATTAAACCAATCAGAAGGTGCCTTAAGGCAAGTGAAGGACAGGCACAGTGATCAAATATCACTCAACATTTTAGTATATTGGGAGAGATTACCAAGCAAGAGATCTGAGAGGTGACATATTTATATGTATAAGATACAATTGAAAAATAATTTGGGTAGAGATGGTAAGAATGCTACTTTTACTAAAGGAAAAGTGATAGGATTAGATCAATGTAACAAAATGAAGTTTGTCCATGAACTTTTGGGACATGGTAAGAAGGTCATATATTGGTTCTAAATATTGCTGCTTACCATCAGAGGATTTTAAGCAGAGAGGAAGATGTTCAACTCCACTATAAGAAAATAGACATGGTTGTTTCATGGAGAGCAGAATCTAAAAGGCATGATTAGGTTTATCCTCTTGTCTTTTATTATTGTGAAGCCTTGAGCACCTATTCTCCATTTTACCTGGCACTACAAATGTCAAATTATCTTGCTTTTGATTGCATTCCTCGTCAAATTAAAAACTCTGCTCCCAGCTTGGTTGGATTGTCATATGTGATTAAGAAGGTTTTTTTTTCTTTTTCGATTATACCACTTGAAAATGCAAAACACAAGTACAAACTCCTCAGCCTTGCTTTAAGATTACTTTTTACACAGCTTGGTCTACAAGAGCTAGTTCCATGATAGGCTCTACAGAAAAACTCTGTCTCGAAAAAAAAGAAAATAAAGATAGATAGATTACTTTTTACAGACTGAGCAGTGGTGGCGCACACCTTTAATCCTAGTACTTGGGAGGCAGAGACAAGTGGATCTCTGTGAGTACAAGGACAGCCTGGTTTACAAGAGCTGTCTCGAAAAACCCAAAAGAAAAAGAATTACTTTTTACAATGCATTTAGTCATTGCTATAAAGTGAACTTTTTATCAAACATCTTGCTCTCATTCTTTCATTTAATGAATATTGATGACTGAATACAGGCTATAGGCTAATCACTATGGATTTATGAATAGTTCAGTTAGTACACATAAGTGGATAGAATGGAAGAAATGAAATGATAAGTCCATTGGAGTCTTCCAGAGTCTAGAGAAGTCCTTTTGTTCTTTTAAGCTGTGCATTCTTCTGAGTTCAATCCCAAGTATTGCTAAAACATACTAAGAAGCTATGTGTTCTAGGGAGACATGTAGTTTGTATAAATGTTGAAAATACAGACAGGATGAAAATGGCCCCTAGAGCCAACTGTTGTACTCACTTTTCTATTGCTGTGATAAAACACCAGGGCCATGGCAACTTATAAAAGAAATCATTTTACTTGGGACTCATGCTTCCAAAGGGTTTATCACCATCATGGTGGGGAGCATGGTGGCAGGCAGGCAGGTAGGTGCTGGAGTAATAACTGAGAACTCATGACCACTTTTCTTTTTTTGAGACAGGTTTTCTCTGTAGCTTTGGAACCTATCCTGGAACTAGCTTTTGTAGACCAGGGTTGCCTCAAACTCACAGAGTTCCACCTGCCTCTGCTTCCTGAGTGCTAGGATTAAAGACTTATGCCACCACTGCCCAGATAATAACCGAGAGCTCATATCTCCATCCACAAGCACAAGACAATAAACTAACTGGGAATGGTGTGGGCTTTTGAAACCTCAAAAACCAACCCCACTCACCAGTGATATACCTCTTACAACAAAGCCAGCCACACCTCCTAGTCTTTCCCAGTTCTAATTGGGGACATATAATTTGTGTGTGTGTGTGTGTATACACACACACAAATATATGAGCCATTGTCATTTAAATACACAAACTTAATACCACATCCACGGCACTATCAATAATGTAGGGTGTTCTAGCCGTCAATGAACCGTGGGAAAGAACTTCTAAGCTAGGAGATGATTCAGAAAGGATTTTACCAAAGACATACAACAGTATTCAGTCCAAATGTGTAGGGGAATTCAGAAATTTTGGATTTAAAAAGGCAATAGAAATTTTATTTTTTTAGCAAGGTCTATCACATTGTGTTAGAATAAAACACATTACTATTTTTATAGTAAAACATATGTTAGTCATTGTGATGTGCTAAATGAAATCTATACATAATTCCAGGTTAAGTTTTAACACCAAATGAGCTTATGAAAAATGGGGATATTAATAATATGCCATTATAGACATGTATTTGCTTTTTAAAATCGAGCAATCTAATTATTCATGAGCTTCCCTTTCAGAATAAAAGTTAACACAGACAATGACATGTAGTTCTCACATTAGCAAAAAAATTTAACTCAAAAGTGACATATAATTACTACCCAATGCTCAGCAATAATTTACATTAGTAATAGAAACAGCCACTAAAAAATACCTTTCAGAAAGAAGATATTGCTTTCCCTTTGTTTGCTTTTTTACCCTTAAATTTGTTGCTTTTCTTTCTTTTCGCCTTTCTTTTTTTAACTGAAAAAAATTTTTTTTTCGTGTAATAAATTCTGAGCATGCTTTTCCCTTCCTCCAGCTCCTCCACCCCTCCATCTACCCAATTCCATGCCCTTTCTCTCTCCAAAAAAAACACAAAGGAAACACACCCTGCAAAAACAGAAACCAAAATATGTAGGCACAAACCTAGTAACACAGAAAATGTGCAAACAAAGCAATATAACACAAAGTCTGTGAAAATACCATTGAGTTTGTTTTATATTGCCCATCTAATGCTGGGCATGGTGACTACCCTGAAATGTAATTAATATACCCAGTGAGACTTTATTGGGGAAAACTTAATTTTTCCTTTGCCAAATGGATATCAATTGTAGATAGTTTTTAGATTAGGGGTGGGAACCTGTGTCCACTTCTCCCTCTCAGTGCTTGAACCTGTCTGTGTGCTGCCAGAGTCTCTGAGTTCATACGTGCATCAGCCAGTCCTGTTGTATCTGGAAAGCACTGTTTCCATGGAGTCATCCATCCCCTGTGACAATTACAATCTTTCCCTGAGCCCTGAGAGGAGGAATTTGATGAACACATCCCATTTGGAACTGAGTATACCAAAATCTCTCATTTTCTACACATTATTGAGACATCATCTTGATGGATTGTTCCTGTTATGAGTATAAAGTGTCCTCCTCCATCTCTTCTGACTGATTGTAGTTTGAAGTCTATTTTGTTAGATATTAGGATAGGTACATCTGCTTGTTTCTTAGGTCTATTTGGTTGGAAAACCTTTTCCCAACCCTTTACTCTGAGGTAGTGTCTGTCTTTGAGGTTGAGGTGTTGAGGTGTGTTTCATGATGGATCCTATTTTCATATCCATGTTAGCCTGTTTTTATAGGTGAATTTGAGTGCATTGATATTAAGAGATTAACAACCAGCGATTTTTAATTCCTTTTATTTTTCGGTGTGTGTGTGTGTGTGTGTGTGTGTGTGTGTGTGTGTGTGTGTGTGTGTGTTTTCCTTCTTTGGGTTTTGTTGGTGTGGGGTTATCTGTTGCCTGTGTTTTTATGGGTGCAGTTAGCTTCCTTGGGTTGGAGTTTTCCTTTTAGTACTTCCTGCAGCGCTGGATTTGTGAATAGGTATTGTTTAAATCGGGTTTTTTTCATGGAATATCTTGTTTTCTCCGTCTATGGTGATTGAAAGATTTTCTTTTTTATATAGTTTCTTAGTGTATGCAGCACATCTGTCTAGGACCTTCTGGCTTTCAGAATTTCCCTGAGAAGTCGGATGTAATTCTGAAAGGTTTTCCTTCATGTTACTTGGCCTTTTTCCTTTGTAAATCTTAATATTTTGTTCTGTATGTTTATTGTTTTGATTATTATATGGCAAGGGGACTTTTTTTTCACTTTGGTCTAGTCTATTTGGTGTTCTGTAAGCTTCTTGTACCTTCATAGGCATATCATTCTTTATGTTGGGAAGGTTTTCTTTTATGATTTTGGTGAATATATTTTCTGTGCCTTGTCCTTCCCTCTTCTCCTTAGATTTGGTCTTTTCATGGTATCCCAGCTTTCCTGGGTATTTTAAGAATTTGTTGGATTTATCATTTCTTGACCATTGAATCTATTTCCTCTATCGTGTCTTCAAGTCCTGAGATTCTCTCTTCCATCTCCTGTATTCTGTTTTGTATAATTGCATCTGTAGTTCCTGATATTTTAATCCAGATTTTCCATTACCAGAAATCCTTTGGTTTGTGTTTTCTTCATTGCCTCTATGTCAATGTTCAAGTCTTGAAGTGTTTGAACTGTTTGCTTGATCTATTTGTTTATATTTTTCTGGCTTTCTTTGAGAGATTTATTGATTTGTTCCAACTTTTTGTTTGTCTTTTCTTCCATCTCTTTAAGGGAATTTTCCATTTCTCCTTTAAGGGTCTCTATCATCTTCATAAAGTTATATTTATTGTAATTTTCTTTTTCTTCTGGTTAGGAAGTTCAGGTCTTCTGTTGTAGGACTACTAGGTTTTTGTGTTGCCATATTGCTCTTTAGGTTGTATTTGTATTTGGCTCCTCCCCATCTCTTTCTCCAGTTGATGCTGGTAGTGTCTTTGCCTACTGATCCAATCTTTGCAGTCAGTGTCTGTGTCTCATGGATCCTTTCTTGGATCGATCTTCACTGTTGCTCTCTGTATCATAGGGAACTCCTCTTGGTGCATTTGTGCAGTCACTGTTTCAGGGAGCTACTGAGGTGTCTGGGGATGGATGGGTTTGGAGGTAGACTGGGAATTGTAGATTTTGGAGTCCAATTTAGGAGTATTGGAGTAGCCTTCCTTCAGGAACCTTGCCAGTTGGCTGTCTAGTACAGCTGAGGTGGGTAAGGGAAGGGCCAGGGGTTTTTCCCTGGGTCCTAAGGCCTAGAGATGGCTTTGTCCAGCTGAGGTCTAGTCACTCACCTCTTGGTCTGCTCTTTGCATCCCAGAGCGAGCTGCTGAGGTCGCGGGGCATCTTATCTATACTTCTTTAAATAGGTCAACATTCCTCATGTTTTTATTTTTCCTTTTACATTTTCAAGTTCAAGTTTGGTCTTGATGAGTTTTGCAGGTCCATAAAGTCTTCTATCTGAGTATGCCATTTAACACATCTCTTGTTTCTACAGCCTAGTTATTTTACTGAAATCTACTCATTCTTTTTCAATCTTCCACATAAATGATTCCAAAGAATATTATCTTAATTACTTGACTCATTTCATAAAGCAGTGAACTTGACTCGAAATGATCACACCAAGCACCTCATAGGAAATTTTTATTGGGAAGTCCATAAACAATATATTGTTGATTTCATTGAACGATTGAAGTGGGCAGAACCTCTTTTTGCTCATACCCCATATACTGCAAATGAACTTGGTTTCTTCTTGCTTAGATCAGGCTTAGGTAAGCCTTTATAGGTTTTAACTTCTGTAGTAGTTGCAGAGTATAGAGTATGGCTGGCTTTAGGTAGCACAGAACTTGAGTTCTTGTGACTTAAATTTTTAAATTAAGCAGTCAGGTGAGTGAATGATTCTGCTGACTTGGAAGTATCAATCTGAAATATACATTTGTACCTTTTGGGTAGCTGAACAGTAATTACTTCTCAGGGGATAGCTACCATGGATTTCTGAACTCTTACTGATTTTTTTGAAGTCCAATAGTATCCTCACAAAGAAATAAAGAAATCTTCAAAGTTAAAGCTCCTTATTTCATCTTTTATTTCATTCAACTATGACAGTTTTCCAGGACTTGTATAGCTTCCAAGGCTTTGGAATCAGTCCTTCACTTTTAAAGGATAAGAATTATATGTAACACATTGCTACCTACCCTAAATTTATTTCTTCCTTGCTCTCCAACTTCCAGTTTGAAAATTTGTAACCTACTTATCATATGTATTTAGCAGTTCCCACAGACTTATACATGAGTATATACTTGGTACTTGAGCTACATGAAAAAGTAATTTGTAGGCATCATTATATTACCATCATATACTTCATTCTCATAAGAATATGCATGGGACCATTTAGCATATCTAAGAAATATGAAATTCACTAGTGTAAGTTGATACATGTACTGTCTACAGATAGATCACCCCCTAAAATTGTTTTTAGTTTCAATACTAAATAAAATGAGATATTTGCACTGATTCTTAGTTGCCTGACCACAGGAATCATTTGATTCTCTACTTAAAATTTTGTTTTTACCCAGTCAGAACTCTGCTAAAAGAACTGTGGGGAGAATCTCTTTCATAAGAACCCAGAGACGCTTACGATCAGGCAAGCAAGAAACACCACAGACTAGATAAGATTGTTTTTCAAGACTAGAAAGTTTTGGGGGTTTTTAAACCTTTTTCTTTATTTATATTGCAGTTTGTGATTAGTACTGAGTTTTTAAGATAGAAATTGAGATGACTTTTAAGTGTTAACTTCTCTCATTCCTGTTTTACAAATGAGATGGTCTACAATTGTTCAGTCATAACTGAACAGAATTTCAGTCCATAGTTAGCATACATTACAGTATGATAATCCTGTTGACCTTCTAATATGTTACTGGGGTTTTAATGTATAGTTATTTTTGTGGGGTTTTGTTTTTTCCTTTTTTTGTCACATGAGTAGCATATTTGTTTTTATGCTTGTTTTTGTCCAGAAAGTAAAATTTTTTAAGCTGCTCGTTTCATCATTGACTTAGTGAGACCTTGAATTTCAACCATGTGTTTGATTTAAATGAAATTCTTAGATGACTTAGTCATACTCAGATACCCACTGTTGTCAAAGGGTGAACAATCCTGACCTGATGGTTAGGTAGTATGAGAGCTTTGAAGGTGTTAGCCTGTTTTTTGTTGCTGATTAAGTTAAGAGAGACCTGTCTTGGCCAGCCACCTCTAGGTATACTTAAAATTTCTTAATAGTAGATTGTATTCTTAAAAGAATTGTAAAGTGCAATGTCAGATTAATCCTTGTTTCTTCTGTAACTTAGAAACTTAGTAAAGATGCCCCCAACATGTCATAATAATTCTGTATTTTCTTAGCATCTATTTACTATTATTAATAGGTTCATTCCTTATTACTCTCTTGAAGGCTTAAGGCCCAAGTGGGCTGCTATCTTAAAGTCTATTCGCTGAAGGAGCGGAAGCAGCTCTCGCAGCACTCTCTTGCTGCTAAAACCTCACCTGAAAATTAAAATTTTATAAGAAAAATTGTTTGAAATTATTGTGTTGAAAAATTGTTCTTTCAACAGCCCCCCAACACACACTATTACCTCATTGCCTTCCTTCTTTGCACAAGATGCCTTTCCCCATCTTCCTGCTCAAATCTAAACTGGTATATTCTAATTAAGAAATTTCAGCTGCAGAATAGAAAATCTCCTTTCATTTGAAAAGTCTCTCTTCCCTTTTTTAGTCTCCATGATATCCTGAATATCTTGGTTTAGTATGTCAGTTTATGAATATAGTGTTTTTATTTTCATTCTCTTATGAAGTTGTCTCTCAAATTTCACTTCTCTTTTCAAATCAGTTTTGACTGGGCTAGAGTCTACTGTGTAACTTTAAATGTACTATGCTTTCAGTCTCTTTTTGTGGTTGTCTTATTATTATTTTTTTAATGTATATAAGATTAGTCTCCCTGGGCAGTTCAGACTAATTGAAACTTCTGCCACTGTCTTCTAAGTGCTAATAAGATGTAGACACCACTCTATCCAGCTACCTTCTTTCTTTTGTGTAGTTTTTCATCAAACAGTTAAAAAGCAGGTCCTGAGTGTTAAAGAATTATCTTTCTCTAGCTGCTAAAATAACTTTATACCCTGTTCCTAAAATGTACTTACACAAAAAAATAGCATATTTTATCTTAGACAATTTTGTTATCTTTTTTTGTTACTGATTTACTCTTTAATTCTTAGTAAAATGAAATCTTAATTGCTATCAGGTAATGAGAATGTTGATACTGTGACTTCTAGATTCATTGTCCTTGAATCTCTTGATTTGCAGTTAAATCACATCTTTTTTAAAAAACCTGTTCATTCTTTGTCTCTCTAAATTCTCTATTTCAACTGCTGAACACAGAATTTTAATGTTAAAAAACAATAAAAGCAAGGAAAAAGTGTAGTTATACATTTTCAGAAAACTAAGGTTTCTAAGATTATTATAACAGAAAATAAAAATTATGGAGTAATTGCAGAAGGCTATTCCTGGCATCCCCTAACTGTAGCTAAATTACCAAAGTAGTTAATAACGTTGAAAATGAAGGCTCATTTTATGAGTAAAGACTGAAACAATAATCTGTAGATCCAAGGCTCTGTTTTTCAGGGCGTGTGGTGGTGGTGGGGAGATTAGAGAGAGTGAGAATAGGGCATGGAAAGTACCCCCCAAAAGAAGAAATACTAAAGTGTAAGATGGAGACACTTTAGGCTTCCTGCTTTTCAAACCCCAAATTCAACTAGTGTAGTGGCTTGTCTTTTCTTTCATACAAATTTAGTTGTACTGGGACCCCAAGTTTCATCTTGTACAAATATAAAGATAATTGTATTTGTAATACAAAGATAGTTGGCATAAGGCAAGTGAATTACCAGATACATTTCCCGGCCTGATTATTTTTTTATTCATTTTTGTTTGTATTATTTTTGTTTGCCTTTATAGGAGCATAGTTGAATTTACAAATCTTTCTTATTTATCTGCAGTTTGGCATTGTTTTTTTTTTTCTTAAAGAAGGAAAATGGTATTTTGAAGCTTTGCATTAAAAAAAAACTTGAGTAAGAGCTGTGCCTTAGTCCTTAGTGAGTGAACTATGGGACCTGGAAGAGGGAAGACAGTAGCAGGAGCTAAAAGTTTTTAGCTGCTACTTTGTCTGGTACCCTAAATATAAACACATATGCTGCTTACTTTGACAACTGCTTTTAGGTTTGACGTTTAGCCACAGCTTAAATCATAAGTTTTTAAATAAGTTGTTAAACATTAAAAAATTCAAGAAACCAAAAACGGTGAATTTCTTGGAATATGATCCTTAAAGACAGCCTGCAACCCTAAAGTTAACAGTATTAATGTGTTTTGTAAGTTTATAGCTAAATAACCTTTTCTAGTCATATCCCGTAGGAATTAATATCTATGAGTCCTGGAAATAGCAATACTTTACGCTGTTAACTTATGATGAAAGTAAGATGAAGGTAAATATACTATTACTTATATCTTGAATTTTAATTGTTTGACAGGCAAGTATTTATTGAACACCTACTGTATATGGCAGCCAGACAGTGAGTAGAAAAACCTTGTTTTCAGGATGATACTTAGTTGATGAACCTTTTCTCTATGGTACTTTCAAATTGCTTTAGAAATTAGTCTAGTTCGGCTGCTGTGTTCAAAGGAAAAGTCTGATTGCTAAGATTTACAGCAGAGTAAAAATATAACAGTTCCGGGCTGGAGAGATGGCTCAGTGGTTAAGAGAACTGACTGCTCTTCCAGAGGTCCTGAGTTCAATTCCCAGCAACCACATGGTGGCTCACAGCCATCTATAATGAGACCTGGCGCCCCCCTCCTGGCTTGTGGGCACACATGGAAGGAATGCTATACACATAATAAATAAATAAATATTTAAAAAAATATATATATAACAGTTCCAAGTAGTGATAGTAAACTTGAAAAATTAGTTAGAATTGTGAGAACTAGAAGAGGTACAAATTACAAGAAAAGTTCCATTGTGTTACTGTAAATGGATTCTACTGTTACCTTAAGTTAAAATGAAGAAATTCATGTCTGTTTTTCTTCTACCATAGTTAAACCAATTTTGTACCTTGTAGTTAACAAATTTATAAATTATTCTCTATTCACAAACTCTTAAGTTATGCAAACGGCTACACAGATGATGCTGTTAATGAGTATTTAGGTGGTATGAATAGATGATGTGTCATCCTGCCTGCCTAGAATCATAGCTGTTCATATCTGGAGTTCAGACCCCTAACTTAATGGATGTGATGCTTAGAGAGGTTAATTAGTTCGCCAGCTAAGGACCAAAGTTAAGAACTTATTTAAATAAAGATTCAGTTTTTATATATTAAGGCCTTTATGTTGTCATGTTTAAATACCAATTAATCTCAACTATAAATGACAGAATATTGTCATCTTTAGGGCTGCTGTACATTTGCCCTATTTTTTAATCTGATATCTGAAAAATTAACATGCTATGAGCACGGTAGCCCATATCTAGTGTCTTAGCACTTGGAAGGCAGAGATGGATTGCCTCAAACTTGAGGCTGCTCAAATGCATAGTGAGTTATAGGCTATCTTCAGCTATCAGGTAGATCTCAAAAATATCTGGCAAGGGGAAGCAGAAGATGAACAACAAAAGGAAAATAGGCATTAGGACCAAGATGCTTGGCATTATTTCTAATTGGTATATCTCTTAGGTGAAAAATACACAATATTTAGTTACTAGTAATGAGTAAATTTTCCCTTATCTTAGGTATTGTCTTCTGAGAACTTTGAAGCAATGTCAGACACTGAGGGAAGCTCTAATTGCTGCAGGAAAAGAGATCATATGGCATGGACGGACAAAAGAAGAGCCGGCTCATTATTGTAGCATTTGTGAGGTGAGTTATAGTTCTTGCCCACAATTGTTTATGAAAAGTTTCTTTTGTTTTATAATCAAGTTTTTAGTAATACATTTTACTGTGATTAGCATTGTGTTCAATTTTTATATTTTCTCATCAGATATTAATGTTTAATGGTATATCATGTGTTAGTATTAGTTAACCTTAAAAAGTATCTACTGTAGAGTCATTTGGAAAGTTATGAGATTTTAGATTGGGAACAACCTTGATGTACACAGATGTCAATAAGCTGGATTGAGTTTAGTATAGCTCAGTGTGCTTTGGTGTTTAGTTCTCTGGTGGAATTCACAATTCACTTGTCAATCTTCTGTGGCTAAAGGTTGCAAAAGGAACAACAATAAAGTGGTACCTGGTCTTAAGCAACATAAAATCTTTCGTAGGAAGATAAATTACAATCAACTAATAGTACTGCATATCAGACTATAATGAATGTGAAGGTGGGCTTAGTAGAACAGTGCAGAGAGAGAAATAATGGATATAGTTTTTCTTTTTCTAATATTGGCAATAAGAGCTCACAGAAACAAATCCATAGCTTTTAGTCCTCTTTTGAAGGATGAATATGATTTCAACAGGCTCTACAAACTCTAGTGAGAATACAGATTGACTGTAATGGGTACCATGAGTGGGGAAATGGAATGGCTTTAGAAGAGGGTAGGTAGTCTACTGTGGTTACAATACTGACAATACAGATTCTTCTCATAAATCTAGGTGACATGCAGCTTTCAGTGCATTTTGAATGCTGTCAGGTAATGTGATATTTATTCCAGAGTCAGTGAATCCACCAGAAACTTTTGAGAAGTCAACAAAGTTAGATGTCTGTTTCAGAAAGAGAAATGGTTGGAGAGCACAGAGAAAACGGAACATATTATAGTAATCTTGTAAGAGAAGATCCCTTTGCCACATATACTATACTTGACTAGAATGTGGCAATGGGTTGTTAAAATGGAACAAAACTTTAAAATAAACAGTGGTTCTCAACTTTCCTAATGCTGCAACCCTTCAATAAGTTCCTCATGTTGTCGTGACCCCCAACCATAAAGTTATTTTTGTTGCTAATTCATAATTTTGCTACTGTTATGAATCGTAAGTATTTTTGGAGCTAGAAGTTTGCCAAAGGGGTTATGTCCCATAGATTGAGAACAACTGATCAAGAAGATGAAATCCACAAGGTAACTTATTAAAAGGTAGAAATGAGGGACAAGTTAAAGAATGCATACAAATTCTCCAGCTCCACTGCTTAGGTTCATGTTGTTGCCCATTAATGATAATGGGAAATATGATAAACTCTGGATTTTGAGTTAGCGCATTCTCATTAATAGTTTTCTATTCTTGAGGAAATTTAAGGATAAGTCACAGATGGCGATACTGATGATCTGTTCTAAACCTTGAAAATTAGTGATTCTGGTGTTGGCTTTAATTTTAAATGATTAAATTCATTAGATATTTTAATGGTATATAACCTGATCAGAGTAAGTTAATGAGAAAATAGATGTGTTTTATACCTCACGAAAATGAACACATGAGCTTCTCAGTATGTGAGAATGATTCCTACACTACAGTGTTACTCTAAGACAGATATATATATTATTTCTAATGTGTTTCTAAAACTTATGAGTACTAGTTTTACCGTAAGGTTTATAACACTATTTACTCACTGTTACTTGCCAGTTTCCTCATCTGTAAAATAATCAGATTATAATCCTTCATACTACAGGTATGTTTTGAGGATTGAGTAAGCACTAGGCACTGTGACGTGCTCTGGCAATGCAAATATGAATACAGTCTTTGTATTTAAAGAGTTCAGTCTATGGAAAAAGGCACGTATTTATATTTGGTCCCCTGTGATGAATTTTGTCATGGAGACGTAGAAGGAAAATAGTGATCCTTTGACCACTATTTTAAACTGGCATTTATGAAATTTTTAAATTAAGTTTTAACAGATTTTTATACATTCATTTCAGTCCCTCCCCCAAATACAACTGCTGTCATGTTTTGGGATTTGGTGCAGTGTAAATATTTTCAGTCTCCTCTTAACCCACTCCTCCATGTTTTAGACCCTCTATAGTTCTGTTAAAGTAGAAGTCCATGGTTACATAGAAACGTACTATAAACATCACCATCTATCTCTGTTGACCGCAGTTTTTATTTGTGTAAAACAGGTGGAGGTTTTTGATTTGCTTTTTGTCACTAATGAGAGTAATTCTCGAAAGACTTACATAGTGCATTGCCAAGATTGTGCACGAAAAACAAGTGGAAATCTGGAAAATTTTGTGGTGCTAGAACAGTACAAAATGGAGGACCTGATGCAAGTCTATGACCAATTTACATTAGTAAGTGAAATCAACATGTGAGTACATTAGCTGGGTTGAGAGGCAGTAGAGTATGTTCTGCCACCTGATAAATGGGAGGTAATGAATGAAATATGTAGATTTTCCTTTGGTTCAAGATACTGCATGAGGGTGTGTGTGTGTGTGTGTTAGTGTGTGTGTTAGTGTGTGTGTGTGTGTGTGTGTGTGTGTGTGTGTGTGTGTGTGTGTGTGTGTGTATTGGTCCCACCACCATCGCCTCTAAGTATTCCTGTAAAATTGACGTATATCGTATCATTTCAACTTGGTTGATAGAATGCTTGTTTACATAGTTAGTGCCCACAAAAAGAATCAGAGAGTATGCTTTAAAATATACTTCTTCTTTTCGGGCTAATTGAAATTGCTTAGAATTGTGTATTAGCAGATGCTTTAATTCCGTGGGAGTATTTGAATAGCGCTTGCTTCCTGGTGTGTGGTATAACCTTATGAAATTCAACTATACTCACAAAGTTTTTTATTGCAAACAGCAGTTGCTTATGGGAAGCATTTCACTCAAAGCAGATCTGAATAGAACTATAGACGTAATTTAAGAATTTTTCTTTTCTTCCAATACTTTCCACATATGTAATCAAAAACTAACTGGTGAAGTTCCTGATATTTTCATTTGGATGGTCTTCAAGATTGCTTCAGGAAAAAAGAAAATCATTTGAAATTTACCGAAAAAAAAATATATTACCTGTGTAAGATAGATCCCAGAAGGCTGTCACTAGTAAAAATGTAGTTAATTTGTTTAAATTGTTTTTTAAAGCCCTGTCAAAGAAAGGAATATGTAAAAAAAAGTGGTAAACTAATTTTCTAAGAGCTTTTGGAGGCACAGTGAAATAAGGATGGTCTTAGATTCTAAGAAAAAAAAGGGAAGTTGTTCTTTTACACTGTGTAGCAAGGCTGTCGAACAGTAAATAATGTCTTCTAATCTCATAAACCAACTATATATTTGTAGCTGTAAACATAGAAGCACAACTAATGATGAGTATATCAAAATAGTCTACCTTGCTTTTATTTCCAGGCTCCTCCATTACCATCCGCCTCATCTTGATATTGTTCCATGGACATTAAACATGAGACCTTTTCTGCTATTCAGGAAGTAACCCAGTTCTGCACCACTAGTTTTTGTAGCTATTTCGTAAGGCTGCTGGCTGAAAACTGTGTCTATGCAACCTTCCAAGTGTGGAGTGTCAACCAACTGGACAGGGGAGAGTACTGCTCCTATGCCGGGACTCTCAAAAAAACAGCTGAACTTCAGAAAAAAATAAATAATAATTCCCATGTTTTGTATATATCTGACAAAACTGGCAACATCATACAGACTACTGACTTGAAGACAACCTCTTTTATATTTCTCTATTTCTGGGCTGATGAATTTGTTTTCATCTATATTTTCCCTTTCAGAATTTTCCTCGGAAAAAAAAAAATATACTACTAGCCTAGCTGGTCGTTTCTTTGTTAGGTAGTTAGCAGTTTTAACTCTTTCTTTGGTCCACTTTTTTTTTTTAATGTGAAAAGTTAAGTAAGAAACTTTTCTACTGCTTTTATGTTTTTCTGTCTTGTTTTGAAACCATGATGGTTATACTTTTGGTTCCTAAATAAAACATTAAAAAAAAAATTAACAGCCAAGTCACAAAGATAATGGATTGCACATAGACTAAGAAATAAACTTCAGTTTTGTGATTTTTGTTTCTAATCTTGATGTAAATTTACACTATTTATTGCTTGAAAATATTTGTGAATGGAATGCTGTTATTTTTTTCCAGATTTACCTGCCATTGAAATTTTAAGGAGTTCTGTAATTTGAAGCACTACTCCAATTACATTTTCTATGTGTAAATAAAACTGCTTAGCATTGTACAGAAACTTTTATTAAAATTGTTTAATGTTTAAAGAGTTTTCTATTGTTTGAGTTTTAAAAAGAATTTATGTACAGTGCCCAATTTTGTTCACTTTTCAAATCTGATTATATATATTTTATATATACTTATGTCTGTATATATAATATATATAGAAATCTAGATGTATATGTATAAAGATTTAGAACTTAAATTTTTCTTGTTTTAAGTTTCACATCTATGGTAGATTTTTGAGGTGTCTACTGTAAAGTTGCTTACAAAAATTATGATATTTTTACAGAAATATATATGGTATGTATCTTCAAGACCTAAAATGTCAGACTGGTTTATTGTTAAATTCCAACTACTGCAGTTACAGACAAATAAAAAAAAAATTCTGCCAAAATGTAGTATAATACAAAACAAATAGTGATTGAACTTAAAACTTTAAAGGGCGTTTTAATACAGGCTTGCCAAATCCTGTACATTACTCAGCATTTTATATGGGGAAACATTCCAGGATGAAGTGCCCTGTTTTAGAATGCAAATAAATTAAAAGGCTTATTTTTTTAATGTTAGGCAATTTTGAAATCTTACGTCTTCCTGTATGCATGACAGTGGGGTGGATGACTACAAATTCCTTATCACCAGTAGAATATATTAGGCTATATAACATTCAAAAATTACTGTGAATTAATGCTAGTATTTTGTTTTATAATAATAATAATGGCGCCTTGCATTTGCACCTCAGTTTTCTGAAGTACTTGGAACACATTTTCATTTTATAATATAATTTTAAACAATTTTCCACAAAATTAGGGAAGAAACATAAAGAATCCTTTAAGTAAATGGTGGGTGGGGTGGTTGGTTGGTTGATTTATATAATTTAACAGTCCTATCTGATTTAACAGATATTATTGTTATGTTATTGTTATGTTATATATTGTTATATATTGTTATGTTATTCTGAATGCATTATCTTTTTAGACAGTTTTTGGAGTGTATCTTCTTAGCAATTTAAGGACTGAAAGCTTAGAGATGTTTTTATTCAGTTGGTTACTAACATGATAAGCTGATTGTTTATTGGCATTCATTTCTTAAATCTTCATGAAGGAATAATTCCCAAACCATTTATCAGAGTACTAATCAGTATGTTTAACCACAAATAGTTTAAATGGTTGCTTTGTGAAAATCATCTATCCGGGAAGTCCTCCAGAGTGAAATAAACTAAATGTTTTGTGAACAAAAAAATTGTAAGCTAACCTTAAAGGCTAAAACAACCAACTGTTCTTACTCAGTTTTCATTTTTCTTACTGGCATATCTTCTGTGTGATTTTGTTAAGCTTAATCTATTGTCAAGATGAGTATGTTGTCTTGCATTTACGTAGGAGAGAGTTTATGTAACCCACATTTAAATAAATATATCAAGATTAATACTTGCTAGGAACTTAGTCTTTGAATGAGTAGAAAAGATTGAAAGTAGAAAACAAATCAGTATTCTCAAATAGATGAGTGAAGTTCTTTGTAAGCAGCTTTGCGTCAATTAACAGCCTTTTATGCTTTGCATTTTTCAGGTTTTAGAAGCTAGGATAGTTTGGGGGGTTTTTTAATTGCTTTTATAGGTAAATCCATTAAGTCACACACTGTACTGATGGCTTCATAATGAAATAAATTTGCATCACTGCACATACACTGTTCAGAAAAAGAAACTTACCACATAATGCAATACAAAACAGATGTTGATTCAAAGTGGCAACAAAATTTTCTTCTTATTGGCACTAATTAAAAAGTAATTAATCTTAATGAACATAAATACAGCAATTCGGTTTACTTAACCTGTTATTTAGGTTAAATCAATAAAAAGTTCTAGGTTTTACATTTTGTAATAAGTCAATTTTCCAAAGTAACAAATTAGTACCTTTCAGAGTACTAGTGACTGACCAACTGAAACTGAGGATCAAATATTATTAGCGTAATTCAAATGAGGTATCTGCTTCTGGATACGAAATAACAAGTTTTTTTATTGTGTGTCTGGTGGGGTAGTAATACACACGTTCCACGCCATAAAGTTACGTGGATTTTCATTTGTTCCACATAATTGTGCATATGTATAAGATGTGATTCCTGCTTTCCAGCTTGTATTTTCTAGGAAGGGAGGTTCATAGGTATATATCCTGGGAAACATAGAGGAGATACCAAGTAGCAGGAGTGACACTGGGGCATGCATTTCAGCATCATTACACCTAACAGGGCAAGATGATTTGGGAATTTGAAGTATTGTGGCTGAGGTTGAAAGAATGTCGAAAGACAGTTTGAAAAGATAAGGACCTAACATTGGAAAGCTGTACCCGCCAGGTGCAATATTTGTATTTCGGCTTTTATTTAATATACCACCTATTAGATTTAAGCCAAAGAACATTGAGTTTACAGTGATCTTACCGCTCATCTTTATTGGTTTTGTTTCTTCTGAGATGAGAGCTCACAATGTTTCTTAGGTTAACCTTGAACTTATGGTTCTCCTGAACACAGATTACAAGTTTACACTACCATGCCTGGTTTTATTGCCCTTTGTAGACATTTCTTAACTGCATTGCAACTAGGATATTTCTAAAGCTCAGAACTAAAAGGAAGAGATGATATGGGCTTGAACTTTGAATTTTAAAGACTAAGTCTATATGACTGAGTAAATCTTTTCCAGGTAAGTGAGAGTACCTGCAGCCAGAATAGGAAATAGTGTGAGAAGCTCTGGAGGCAGACAATTTAACTGTTAAAGTAGCAATTGGATGTTTGGGTCTTAAATTAAGGTGTGTCCTGGACCACAAGTATAGCTGAGTATCCTTGAGGTGTTGGTAAAGAACTACAACATAATACAGGAACTGTTAAATGAGAAAACAAGGTGCCAAATCCGATAAAAATACCAGCACACAGAAAAGCAAGCTTCAAAGGAGCAAAAAGTTTAAGCTAACTAGAGTTAGGCCAGAACTTTTTGAAAAAGTAACGATACCATGCAGCAAAGATAAGGATTAACAGGGTTGTCAGTTAATTGTTGATATTTACCAGAGCTACTTCAGTGAAGTAACAACCTGATGGCCAGGAAAGGTATTAATTTTGAGAGACATAAATGAGATTTGGTCTTTCCAGGACCTCCAGGTAACAAATTGTGTTGTTACTCCTTGGTGGTTGTCAGACTGGCAGATCCCCAACCAATCTCAGAACATATATAGGGCCGGTGATGTGAGGAAAGGAAGAGCTCTTGCACAAAGCCTGCAACCTGAGTTTGATCCCCAAAACTCAAAATGGTGGAAAGAGAACAGATTTCCTCCAATTCTCTGGTGTTTGTGTGTGCATATATTGAACAGTAAAATGAGAATGACACTGTTGTGACTTCAGTATTTCTACTATGGACTTGTACTTACTTAGTACTTCCGTCCATTTAGCCTTGACTTAAGTACTATTTTAACCTCATCTTTACATTTAAGTAAATTAAGTTAAATGGAGGTTATGTAATTTGCATCAAGTATTATTATTTGGTGGGGAAGCCAAAATACCATTTTGCAGTCCCATTCCAGATTGTACTTCTTACTAAAAAACTAGGGACTCAATGTGTTTGCACTATTGTGTTTGCAGTAAGGATCTTTCCTATTGGAATTTTTCTTTACCAAGATCAAGATGTCTTTAAACTTGATAGCCTATAATTAAATTGACCATATCTGTTATAGTTCAGAGCAGGATTCACATGAGATTGAAAGACCATTATTAATAATTGGACTGGACAACAGCTATATTGTTGTGTGTGAGATCAAAGATAGGTTAAATGGGCTGGAGAGATGGGTCATTGCATAACAGCATGTATTGCTCTTCCTGAGGACCCAGGTTCAATTCCCAGCACCTACATCAGGCCACTCACAATTGTCTATAACTCCATCTAGGTTCAGGAGATCTGATATCCTCTTCTGGACTCCACAATCACATGGATCCGCATATGATCCCACATGTATACACAGAATTTAAAAGTGAAAATAGCATTTAAAGGTATTTTTAATACGAAGCAGTACTCCAAAATATACTTGCCTTCAAAAATACATGGGTACGATATATCTATTTTAAAAGAAAAGAGGAGTGAATGCACTGATTTGAAGGCTTAAATATTTATAGTTAAGGGTTAATTATGGTGCTTTACAATTTGAGGTATATATAATACATTGGGCAGAATGAAAAATATCTTTAGAGAATTTGATATTAAGGATTTCATTATCATTCATTAAAAGTATTTATTGGATTGAACATTTAAGATGCTTATACACAAATCTGTTGAACAAATTGAAATCAGGGCTAGAGAAGGTTCATGTGCTGTTCTTACAGAGAGTGCAAGTGCAGTTCTAGTGCCCATGTACACAAATGTTTTAAATAAACAAATGGAAGTCGGGATTAAAATCTATAATCTCTAGCTGCCAAGGTTTTCAGGATGATGCTACTTAGAACATTGGGGGAGGGGACAAGTTCAAATTCATAAATAATACTGATGTGAAAGACTATATCCAAGATTTGAGGGTACAAGTGCTGTATACAAATTCCAAGTGTGTGTGTGTGTGTGAGAGAGAGAGAGAGAGAGAGATACAGAGATACATTGAGACCTCAATCACTTTCTGCCTTGAGACAGGGTCTCCCATTGAATTGCAAGGTTGCTGTTTTGGCTAGGTTGACTGGCCGGCGAGCTCTCATGATTTACCTGTCTCTGTCTCATAAAATGCCCTAGTTACAGACATATGTAGCCATGCTTATCTTTATGTGAATACAAAGGATTCAAATGCAGATTCTCATGCTAGTACTGCCAATCCCCATCCATTAAAACATTTCCCAGTCCCCTTGAATGTTTTTCCTAGTATTTTATGGTATGCATGCAGGTAATAGAATGGTTACTATAGTGAAACATTAACATCTATCTTTGTACATTGATTTAAAAGTAGCTAAAAAACCTCTGTCCCTATTATGGTGCCATTTGTTAACTTTAGTCCATTTTATTCATTAGAACTTTTGAATTTGTTTATCATGCATATCTGCTATTTTGTATCCTTTAACCTTCCCCACCCCCAACTTTTAGTCACTACTGTGTGTATTAAAATATTGATCAGCCCACATACTAAATCAGATAGGGTTCAGAGTGCATGAATTAATATCCTAGACTTAGCTCCATTTAATTCCCCAGAAAATGCCAGTCAACTGCAAGAAAGTTTCATGAATCAGAGCCCATTAAGGAGCTGTGTGTACACCTAGGAAGACTAGGAAACCTAATTTTAGGCTTTTCTGATACATAATTTTTTGTCATCACTGAATCATTTATAAGTTTTGTTGAAGATTCATGACATTTGTCCATAACAACTGACTGTTTATCTGTGTGTCATATTTCCTTGTATCATTTAGCTTAGCTGACTTTTAACAGATAATACTGTATACTGGCATTTTGTCTTATCAAGAAGGACATTATGTCAGATGTCTGACTTCATAGAGTTACTAATCAGCTATTTAAGATAGCATAGGGCTAAGGAAATATCTCAGTGTACTGTAGGTGCTTGCTGCACAAGTACAAGGATCCAAGTTCAGATCCCTCATCACCTACATAAAAGCCCAACCGAGTGGCATGTATCTACCCCCAGTGATCAGTGAAGTCCAGGTTCAGTGAGATAACTTTTTTGAAAAAATATGGTGGAGAGCAATAATTGAAGACAATGTATATTGACCTTGGCATAACATACACATTTTGACATCAACCATACACACATGGAAATATATGCATATTTGATAAATATGGTGATCACCGGATGTTTCTGCCATAATTTTAACTTTCTGAGTAACCTGTGGGGGTTATCTTTGTCACCACGCAAATATTCTATTCTCAACATTTTATTTTAGATTTGAACCTATTGATTTCTGATCCTCCTGCTTTCACCTTCCAAATACTAGGATCACAGTATTTATGTTATCATACCTAGCTAATATTTCAATTCACATTTGCCTTTCTGTTACATGAAAAGTTCTATTGCTTTTTGATTTATCCTGCAATAAACATCAAAAGTTCCAAGATGTACTGCTTGGATAAGACTGCAGGTTAGAGGTTTCCTCTTTTACTTAGTGAATAAGAAGTGTCAGGGTAACAAAAGAGTGATTGCATTCCAAGGAGAGGAAGGCATTGGGAATCAAGAAAGAGGTGGCAGGGTAGATTAAAAAGCCTAGAGAGAGAGAGAGTATAGAGAAAACAAGGCAACAACATTAATTCCTCTTACATGGTCCTGGCACAGGAGGAGGAAGTTACAGCCACAAATAAGATAAGCCAAGTAACCTTCACAAAAACAGGCTGGTTGGCAGCCACAGGATAAACCCCAGTTCTCATAAAAACATAAATATAGTGGGCAGATTTAGTGTGATGTGGCTGCTATTTGGCAGTCCAACATGGGAAAAGAAAGTCATCCTGAACTCATCATGGTGGCACATACCTTAAGTCCCAGCACTCAGGAGGCAGAGTCTGATGTTGAAGGCCAACCTGCTCCACAACCCCAGGCCAGGGTTACATAGGTAGACCCCATCTAAAAACAAAAACAAAGACAAAAAAGAAAAGAAAAGCCGTTCTAGTACTCTCATATTTCGAAGTGCTATAGCCCAGCATCATCTTGAGAGGGGACCTATTTGAGCTATTTGAGACTGTGCTACTCTGGGGACCTAAAAGCAAGGGACACTCACAAGTCAGAGAGACAAAGGGCAACATACTAGTGTCTGGGAAGGAGGACACAAGAGGCAATTGAAGAGAGGATGAGGTGTTGTTTTGTTTTGTTTTGTTTTTTTGGTTTTTTCGAGACAGGGTTTCTCTGTCGCTTTGGAGCCTGTCCTGGAACTAGCTCTGTAGACCAAGCTGGGCTCGAACACACAGAGATCCGCCTGCCTCTGCCTCCCGAGTGCTGGGATTAAAGGCATGCGCCACCATCGCCCGGCTTTTGAGGATGAGTGTTGAATGAGTAGGGAGTTCAGATTGGGAAAGCACACTGGTAGCCCTGCCTTCTGTGGTGAGAAGTCCTATTGCTTGTGGATCACGGTGGAGACAAAACTCCAAACCTGTTGCTTATGGCTTCCACGGCCACAGAGCTGCATTCTCACAGGTGAATCTGTGATCTCTGACTCTAGGTCTGAATTGCTTAATTTTCACATTCCTTACTGCTGGATGGGATCTGAAAAGTGTGGAAACTGGCAGATACAGTGACAAGTTTTCCCAGGTCTTACCCTCAAATTCAGAATTCAGTGCTCTGCTTGTCTATCCAGTTTCTCATACACTCTGCCAGGTGATCAAACATCAGCATGGACGTTTGACATCCCTGAGCAGAGTTGGGGAGTGCTGGAGAGTGGGAACCTGCCTCTCCTACAGGCTGCAAAGCCCGTCAGAGGCAAAGTAGCTCTTAGTACACGAAGAAGGGATGCTTCTAACATTAATGTGGCCTAATGCTGACAACATACACTTGATTGTCCATCCTTCACTAAAATATAGCACTATCCTACATGGTGGAAACAGACAGGACCTACAATAGATTCTGTTGACAACCCTCTATAGCCCCCCCACACACACAACACATACACACCACCACTACCATGGTAAATTACAATATTACATATCCCAAAAAGAAGCTTCTTCAATTCTTGCATTTTTTTCTTCAAGATTTTTCTTTTTACTATATTTTTAGAATTATTTTTATTAAAAAATCTTGGTAGTATTTTTGTTCCTCTTTCTATATTTACCTAATTTTATTTACATTTTGCTTTATAATCAAATACTAAATCTTTCTTTTTTTGTCTTCTCCATTTTCTTTACTTAACCTTGCTTTTTTTCCCCTCTCACTGCCTCTATTTTTAAAAAATAATTTATTTTCATGTGAAATGTGTGTGCTTGTGGGAGCTCATGTGCACCATATGTTTGCAACAGCCTGTGGAAGCCAGAAGAAGACTTCAGAACCCCTGGAACTGCAGTTGAACATGGTTGTGAGCTGCCACGTGGCTGTTAGGGTAACCAAACTTAGGTCCTCCACAAGAGCAGTATATGCTCTTAACTGTTGAGTCATCTCTCCAGCTCCAACTTCCCTCTCGTTCAACTTTTTATTGTAAGTTAATAAAATTTTAAGTTTATACTTAACTCTAAAATTATGCCAATTTTCTGTGGTTATTGGTTGTAATGGTAGTTGTCTTTGTTTCTTATGTAATTTGGTGGTATTACAAGCCCTCAGACCTTAGCACAGCTGACTACATGATGGAAGTACCACTCAGGCCATAAAACTCAGAACATAGACAGCAACACCTACCAAAAATGAAAATAAAGAATTAATCCATCAAAGTCTGGGAGAGGCCCTCAATGTTGATGGAGGAAGGTCATCTGTCTATGTGTTACTTTCATTGATTAATAAACTGCCTTGGCCCTATGATAGGACAGAAAATCAGGTAGGCAGAGTAAACAGAACAGAATGCTGGGAAGAAAGGAAGTGAAGCAGATGATATAGCTCTCCTCTCCAAGATGGGTGCAGGTTAAGATCTTTTCTGATAAGCCACCATTTCGTGGTACTACACACATTAATAGAAATGGGTTAATCAAGATGTGAGAGTTAGCCAGTAAGAGGCTAGACCTAATGGGCCAAGCAGTGTTTAAAAGAATACAATTTGTGTGTGTTATTTTGGGTGTAAAGCTAGCCGTGCGGGAGCTGGGCCGGAAGGCAGCCCGCCGCTCCCTCACAACAGAGTGGCACCCAATGTGGTAACTAACTCCATGTAAAACCTGAGAGGGCTTAAAAATAAGGGAAAGAGAATTTAACACAGCTTTTTGCTGCTTGCTAGGATGTGCTGTAGAGAGCTTTCCTGTTTCAGCAATAGCGGTAGAAAAAAAGCCACAGTCATTTTAAAATGCCGCTTCCTGGGCTGTGCCACCATTGCAATCTCTGGCTCCTGCAGAAGACAGAGCTTTTGAATGGAACATTTGGAGTAAAGTGCTATGGCTTGCTTGATGGCAATGTGGACTGCTGTGTGTCTGGAACTGTGCACAGCTCAGGAGCACCAAATGGCTCTGAGGCAGGAGTGGCTTATCTCCGCCATGCTGAACTGTGCTGATCACAGGCAGGAACTATTGTAATTACCATAATAACAACGCAGTTAAAGTTTACACTGAGCAGGACACAGGTGGTACTGTATTACCCCTACATGGTGCAACTTAAGTTTTTAAGAAGTGCTTAGCATTTTAAGAAATGCTCTTGGATAGTAAAAAAATTACAGATTCACAATAGAACAGATTCAGACATAAAAGACCTGCAAATGGGTCACAATGTTGGATGAATGTATGTAGGCTTGGGAGAGAGAAGAAAAAGAATATAAAAAATAAAGTTAATGTCTTAAAAAAAAAGGGTAAAGTCTTTAAAGAAACAGAATAAAGTAAAGTGATAGAGTAAAAATAAGCCACATAAAAATGGAAAATTCACAAAGAGTCTGGATTCTTTGTATTATTGTGTTTTCTTTAAAATTTTTGACTGTGAAGGAGCTAAGTAAAAAAAAAATTTCATTAAGTGGGCTGCTAAACTGAACCTGCATATATGTTCTAAAGGTATCTTGACTTCAGAATTTGGATCTAAGGATATGATGCCTTGGAGAGAGTCTTCTTTTGTTTTCACAGAGGATGAGACCCTGTGGATTGCATCTATCCCAATATGGTATGATAGACCATGCCCTCCTGAAAAGTTGCTATGAACACCCTCAAAAAATCACTTCACTCAACTGCTGACTGAGATGAAACTGGCATGCAAGTTACACCATGAAAGACCTGATTAACAGCGCCCCCATTCAGCAGGAAGCAGTTTGGAGAGAAAAAACTGCGCCATATTCCCAAATATTGTTTGTAAATGTTCTTTTACATTTAAAGGGGTATATGATATAGATATGAATAACTTGCATTGGTATGGATTTTAAGGTCAATTTTGTTATAAGTATTTCTGCTCTTGATTAAGGTAATGTGATTGTGTAGTTCATTTAAAAATGTATTGTATAATTTAGAAATATAGGTTGTTATTGGATAATCATCAATAATAGTCAAGCTTGTAGTCATGTTAGTTAGATTTTCTAGATATATAGAGATATATTTCAGTTAAATAGGCATTCTTCATATCTTTCAAAGACTACAGAATATGGCATTTTAAATGTATTAATAACTTAGAACTTTTCATGACAATGAGACACGTCTGCTCCTGGCTGCACCAATCTACTTCAAAAGGAAGATGAGTATCGAAGAGGATCCTTATAGAGTTTGATAGCCATTTGGGCAAGAAACTGCTCTTGCCTGGACTGATGCATAAACTGGACACAAAGAACCAGCAGAGAGAGGACTGCTGAACTTGCCTAAAGGTGAGATGATCTTTCAGGGTTCCTGATTCATGAAAGAGTCTGTGAGACATTCTGCAGGACACAACAGATAGTGACTGAACTGACTTTGAAATTTCCTGCTTCATGGAAATGTCTGCTGGAAACTATGGGCCTGTAGGCCAAAGATGGATGCCCCGACAGTACAGAGGAACTTTGGGTGACTGTACAGGTAGCAAGATGTCTCTGTCACTTCTAGAGTTTTGGAAGTTGCTTATTTCTTGTTTACTTAGATAATATTATAACCTCTGGAGTCTTTGATGGAGTTGAAGAATAGATAAATAGTTATAGTTTTCCTTAGTTATGATAAAAGATAAAGTAGATATAAATATTGTAACTGTAATTCTTGCTTGATAACTTTTGTTATATGTAATTTTACTATGTTAAAGATAAAGCCTTTCTTTTTTGTTTAAACAGAAAAAGGGAAAATGATGGAGGAGGGTCATCTGTCTATCTGTTGCTTTCATTGGTTAATTAATAAAAAAAACTGCTTGGCCTGATAGGTCAGAACATAGGTAGGTGGAGAAGACAGAACAGAATTCTGGGAGAAAGAAAGCTGAGTCAAGCAGATGCTATAGCTCTCCTCTCCAAGATGGACGCAGGTTAAGATCCTTCCCAGTAAGGTGATACACAGATTATTAGAAATGGGTTAATCAAGATGTGAGAATTAGCCAGTAAGAAGCTAGAGCTAATGGGCCAAGCAGTGTTTAAAAGAATATAGTTTCTGTGTAATTAGTTTGGGTAAGCTAGCTGGTGGCCAGGAGCTGGGAGGCAGGAAGCAGCCTGCAGCTCCTACTACACAATATAGTAACCTTGCTTTTTGGCTTCTGTAGTTCTGCTTCTGACGGTTCTTGTTAACTGGAGTATGTCAACCCAAAACATGGTTTAGTGGTTTAAGTTCTCCCCCACTAAAGGCTGGAGCTACACTGGGATCCCAAACACCTAGTGTAGGCACTGGCCAGCAAATAAAGACTTTCTATTGGCATAAACCCATGTCCAAGTATTTTCTGGTGGATACCCCACAACAGTGGTGGTGCTATTAGAGCATTTTCCTCCTTCCTGAGTAGTGCTTTGTGTGAGCTCTCAAGAGAAACCATCTCAGCAAAAAGATCCACATATAAAATCAGGTATTGATCCAACATATATGCAAATTATAACATAGCAACACAAGAAATAGCAAAAAAATAAAAAAACCAAAAAACAAAACAAAAAAAAAAACAGGGTCACAGGATTCCTCAAAAGGTCCATAACTCTACACTGTCTAAATCCAAAGATACTGAATTTAAAATGCCAGATTCCCCCCCAAAAAAATCAAAAGAGTGTACTTTTAAAATCTAATCAGTGACCTCCAAGAGGATTCAAACAGATGAAAAAAGTAGAAAAAATATCTAGAAAATGAAAAGCTTAAAAAAAAACAAATAAAAATGTCAGTGTTGAGCATTTTTTTAACCTTACTAATACTACAACCCTTTAAAAACAGTTCCTTGTGTTGTGATAACCCTGCCAACCATAAAAAATACTTTTGTTTCTACTTCATAACTGTAATTTTGCTACTGTTATGAATCGTAAATATCTGATAAGCAGAGTGGTCTTAGGTTACCCATGTGAAAGAGTTGTTGGATCCTTAAAGAGTCATGACCCTCGAGAACTGCTGATGTAAAACATCACAATAGAGTAGGCCATGTAGAAGAAGGAATATCATTGTTTGACCACAAGATTTATCAGTTATTGTATTTGAGTGGCACTGGGGCTGGTGACTATAAAGGTATAGAAAACCTTTTCAATGAAATCGTGCAAGAAAATTTCTCACATATAGGAAAGAAATGAAAATCCAAGTACAAGAGGCATCTAGAATCTCAAATAGACACCCTGTGTTATGTTTTAAATGACAGAATAGAACAAAGAATACTGTAGATGGAAGTTTCTGTCCCACCCAGTTCCTCAGCCTTTCAGTCCCAAAGAAACATACAGAGTCTTATGTTAATTACAAACTGGCCTTTTAGTGAAGGCTTATTATTAACTAGCTCTTACAACTTAAATTAACCCATAATTCTTATCTATGTTTAGCCACATGACTTGGTACCTTTTATCAGTGAAGCATTTTCAACTTGCTTCCTCTGCATCTGGCTTGTGACTGTGTCTCTGTCTTACCTCTTCCTGTAGTTCTTTTAGTCTGGTTTCCGTGCCTATACTTCCTGCCTGGCTACTGGCCAATCAGCATTTTTCTTAAACCAATACAGTATGCAAAAACATTATCCCACAGCAGGTTCCCTTTATTTCTTGTCAAAACAAGACTCTGAATCTAGCCTCCTTTTTTTTCACTTTCTTGCTGACCATCATCCATAACAACTTGTAACCAACATACTAAACAAAGACAAACATCCATAATTTATTTTTTGAGAATGTGGGCATAGTTTTCTAGGCTATTGCCTGCTGATTGGGGGGCATTGTTAATCTTTTGGGACCCAAAGAAAATTTAGGAGTATGGTTAAGTCCTGACTGGAGTAGTCTGTGAGGCTGGATCTTCTCAGTCAGAAGCCTTGAGGCTGTTCTGGATGCATAACTCATAGGAAACTGCAGCAGAGGTGCTCTGAAATGCTGAATCATCTGGGTCATCCATTCCCATTGGAGATTTTTTCAAAGGGTCTTTATTGATCAAACCTTATTTTTCTTAACCCAGAATGATTCCACACCCTCTCATTTCCTGTGGAATCAAAACCAAAGCCTCTTCTCCAAAGTAACATATCTATTGATTAAATTTTGAAGTCAAGGCATTTTCAAAATATATAGGTTGGATTAATCTGGCAGCATTTATAATCAAATGTCTTTTAGCAGCTTTTGCTCCTTCCTGAGCAGTCAAACAACTCAAAGGCAACACAATAACATACAGTATCCAGACTCTCTGTGTATTTTTCATCTTTACATGGCTTATTTATTCTTATTCTAGTTCTTTTATTTTTGTTTTTTAATTTTTAGTGTTTTGAGACAGAGTTTCTCTGTGTACCTTTGGTTGTCCTGGGACTCATGCTGTAGACAAGGCTCTCTAAGAAAGATATTGACAGTACAGAACAGACCAAGAAAAACTCCCAAACACTCAGACAGCCACTGCAAGGATTGGACCAAGATGCAAAGACACTGACAGTATCATTTGAAGGAAGAGAGAGGTAGGCGCCAATGCAAGAATTCCTCCAACAACATAAAAGGAAACATGGTAACACCAGAATACAGTAGTCACACAACAGGAAGACTTGATCATCCTAACCCATAAGAAGTAGAAGAAAACTACTTTAAATGTAGTTTTATAAAAATAATAGAAACCTTTAAAGAGGAAATGAAAAACTCCCTTAAAGAAATGGAGAAAAGAAACAAAAACTTGGAAGAAATTAATTAATCCCTCAAAGAAACTCAAGAAAAAGCAATTGAAAAGGTGAAGTAAACAGCTCAAGACTTGAAGACTGAAATAAAGGTAATAAAGAAAACACAAACCAAGGAGATTCTGAATATGGAAAATATGTGTAAGTGAACAGGAACTACAGAGACAAGTATAACTATTGGAATATGAGAGAAAAAAGAAAGAATCGCAGGCACTGACGATACCATGGAGAAAACAGACTCATTGGTCAAAGAAAACATTAAACCCAACAAATTATTAACACAAAACATTCAGGAAATCTGGAACACCATGAAAAGACCAAATCTAAGAATAATAGGGATAGAAGAGAAAGAAGAACTCCAGCTCAAAGGCACAGAAAATACATTCAACAAAATCATAGAAGAAAACTTTCTCAGCCTAAAGAAGGATATCCCTATGAAGGTACAAGAAGCTTACAGAACACCAAATAGATTGGATCAAGAAAAAAATCCCCTTGCCATATAATAATCAAAACACAAAACATACAGAATAAAGAAAGAATATTAAGAGTTGCAAAGGAGAAAAAAAAGAAAAAAAAGAGTTGCAAAGAAAAAAGGTCAAGTAACATATAAAGGTAAACCTATCAGAATTACACCCAACTTCTCATAGAGACCCTGAAAGCCAGAAGGTCCTGGATAGATGTGCTGCAGACACTAAGAGACCATGGATGCAAACCCAGACTAGTATACCCAGCAAAGCTTGCATTCACCATAGATGGAGAAAACAAGATATTTCATGACAAAACCAGATTTAAACAATATGTATTCACAAACCCAGCCCTACCAAAAGTACTAAAAGGAAAACCTCAACCCAAGGAAGTTAACTGCACCCACAAAAACACGGGCAATTGATAACCCCCCACCAGCATAGCCCCCAAAGGGGAAATACACAAATGCTACTACCGAAAATTAACAGGAATTAACAACCACTAGTCATGAATATTGCTTAATATCAATGGACACAATTCAACTATAAAAAGACACAGGCTAAGGAAATGGATATAAAAACAGAATCCAGCCTTCTGCTGTATACGAGAAATACACCTCAACGTCAAAGACATTCACTACCTCAGAGTAAAGGGTTGGGAAAATGTTTTCCAATCAAATAGACCTAAGAAACAAACAGGTGTAACTATCCTAATGTCTAACAAAATTGATTTCAAACTAAAATCAGTAGGAGAGATGGAGAAGGACACTTTACACTCATAACAGGAATAATCCATCAAGATGTTGTCTCAATCCTGAACATCTATGCCCCTAATACAAGAGTACCCACATGTGTAAAAGAAACATTATTAAAACTTAAATTGCACATCAAACCCCACACACTAATAGTAGGAGACTTCAACACTCCACTATCACCAATAGACAAAACAACCAGACAGAAACTTAACAAAGAAATAAGAGAACTTAGAGATGTCATGAATCAAATGCACTTAACAGACATCTATAGAACATTCCACCCAAACACAAAAGAATATACATTCTTCTTAGCACCTCATGGAACTTTCTCTAAAATCGATCACATACTCGGTAACAAAGTAAACATCCACAGATACAAAAAAAAAAAAATGGAGTAACTACCTGTGTCTTATTGGATCACCATGGATCAAAGTTAGAATTTAATAACAATGCTACTCTCAGAAAGCCTGCAAACTCATGGAAACTGAACAATCAACTACTGAACCACCCCTAGGTCAAGGGAGAAATAAAGTAATTAAAGACTTCCTTGAATTCAACGAAAATGAAGGCACAACATATCCAAACCTATGGGAAACTATGAAAGCAGTGCTAAGAGGAAAGTGCGCAGCACTAAGTGCCACTTAAAGAAAACTGAGAAAGCTCACATTAGAGACTTAACAGCACACCTGAAAGGTCTAGAACAAAAAGAAGCAGACTCACCCAGGAGAAATAAAAGACAGGAAATAATCAAATTGAGGGCTGAAATCAACAAAATAGAAACACAGAAAACAAAGAGCTGATTCTTTGAGAAAATCAACAAAATTTACAAACCCTTATCCAAACTAATCAAAAGGCAGAGAGAGAACATCCAAATTAACAAAATCAGAAATGAAAAGGGGGACATAACAACAGACACTGAGGAAATTCAGAGGATCATTAGGTCTTACTATAAAAGCCTGTACTTGACAAAATAGGAAAATGTAAAAGAAATGGACAATTTTTTAGGTAGATACAATATACCAAAATTAAGTCAAGACCAGGTGAGCAATTTAAATAGATCTATAAGTTGCGATGAAATAGAAGATGTCATCAAAAGCCTACCAACCAAAAAAAGCCCAGGGCAGGATGGTTTTAGTGCAGAATTCTCCCAGAACTTTCAAGAAGAAAGTTCTTGATTCCTACACTCCTCAAAGTGTTCCACATAATAGAAACAGAAGGGTCATTGCCAAACTCTTTTTATGAGGCTAGTATTACCCTGATATCAAAACCACACAAAGACTCAACCAAGAAAGAGAATTACAGACCAATCTCACTCATGAACATGGATGCAAAAATTATAAAATACTGGCAAACCAAATCCAGGAACACATTAAAAAAAATCATCCACCATGATCAAGTCAGCTTCATCTCAGAGATGCAGGACTGGTTCAACATATGAAAATCTATCAATGTAATCCATCATATAAATAAACTGAAAGAAAAAAAAACATGATCATTTCATTAGATGCTGAAAAAGCATTTGACAAAATCCAACACCCCTTTATGATAAAGGTCTTGGAGAGATCAAGAATACAAGGAACATATCTAAATATAATAAGAGCAATATGCAGCAAGCCGATGGCCAACATCAAATTCAATGGAGAGAAACTCAAAGCCATTCCATTAAAATCAGGAACAAGACAAGGCTATCCACTCTCTCCATATCTCTTCAACATATTTCTTGAAGTTCTAGCAATAGCAGTGATACAACAAAAGGAGATCAAGGGGATTCAAATTGGAATGGAAGAAGTCAAACTTTCATTATTTGCAGATGATATGATAATATATATATATATATATGTGTGTGTGTGTGTGTGTGTGTGTGTGTGTGTATATGTGACCCCCAAAATTCTACTAGAGAACTCCTATGGCTGATAAATCCCTTCAGTAATGTGGCAGGATTCAAGATCAGCTCAAAAAAAAAAAAATCAGTAGCCCTCCTATATACATATGATAAAGAAGCTGAGAGGGAAATCAGAGAAACATCATCTTTCACAATAGCTACAAATAACATAAAGTATCTTGGGGGTAACACTAAGCAAAGAAGTGAAAGACCTATTTGACAAGAACTTTAAGTCTTTGAAAAAAGAAACTGAAGAAGATGTTAGAAAATGAAAATATCTTCCATGCTCTTGGATAGGTAGGATCAACATAGTAAAAATGGCAATCCTACCAAAAGCAATATATAGATCCAATGCAATCCTCATCAAAATCCCAACACAATTCTTCACAGACCTTGAAAGAACAGTAATCAACTTCATATGGAAAAACAAAAGAACCAGGATAGCTAAAACAATCCTGTACAATAAAGGAACTTCCAAAGGCATAACCATCCCTGACATCAAACTCTAATAGAGATATAGTAATGAAAACATCTTGCTATTGGCATAAAAACAGAGAGGTTGACCAATGGATCAAATAGAAGACCCGGATATTAATCCATACACCTCTGAACACCTGAATTTTGACAAAGAAGCTAAAATTATACAATGAAAAAAATGAAAGCATCTTCAACAAATAGTGCTGGCATAACTGGATGTCAACATGTAGAAGAATGAAAATAGATCCATATCTAACGCAATGCACAAAGTCAAGTCCAAATGGATTAAAGACCTCAATATAAATTCGACCATAATGAACCTGACAGAAGAGAAAGTGGGAAGAAGTCTTCAATTCATGGGCATAGGAGACCACTTCCTAAATATAACCCCAGTAGCACAGACTCTGAGAGCAACAATAAATAAATGGAACTTCTTGAAACTGAGAAGCTTCTGTAAAGCAAAAAACACAGTCAATAAGACAAAAGGCAGCCTACTGAATGGGAGAAGATCTTTACCAACACCACTTCAGACAGAGGACTGATCTCCAAAATATATAAAGAACTCAAGAAAGCAGACATCAAAATTCCAAATAACCCAATTAAAAATAGGGTACTGAACTAAATAGAGAATTCTCAACAGAAGATTCTCAAATGGCCAAAAGATACTTAAGGAAATGTTCTACATCCTTAGCCATCAGGGAAATGCAAATCAAAAGAACTCTGAGATACCATCTTACACCTGTCAGAATGGCTAAGATCAAAAAACACCAATGATAGCTTATGCTGGAGAGAATTTGGAGTAAAGGGGTACACTCATCCATTGCTGGTGGGAATGCAAACTTGTACAACCACTTTGGAAATCAATATGGTGTTTTTCAGAAAATTGGGAATCAACCTACCTCAGGATCAAACAACACTCCTCTTGGGCATATACCTGAGCAATTCCCCTCCTTGGGCATATACCCAAAAGACGCTCAATCATACTTCAAAAGAATTTGTTCAGCTATGTTCATAGCAGCATTGTTTGTAATACCCAGAATGAGGAAACAACCTAGATGCCCCTCAACCAAAGAATGGATAAAGAAAGTGTGGCACATTTACACATTAGAGTACTACTCAATGGTAAAAAAACAATGACAGCTTGAATTTTGCATGCAAATGGGTGGAATTAGAAAACACTATCCTGAGTGAGGTAACCCAGGCCCAAAAAGACGTATACAGTATGTACTCACTCATAAGTGGATACTAGCTATAAACAAATATATTGAGCCTACAGTTCATGATCCTAGAGAAGGTAAGTAGTAAGGTAAACCTAAAGAAAAACATATATAGATCCACCTGAAAATTGGAAACAGACAAGATCACCTGACAAAATTGGGATCATGGGGATGAGGGGAGAGAGGGGAGGTTAGAAGGGAAAGAGGAGGAGAGAAGGGGAGGGTTGAGGAGAACATAAGGGAATGAGATAGTTGAGATGAAGGAAGGACAGATATGAGAGCAAGGGAAGAGATGTCTTGATTGAGGGAGCCATTATAGGGTTAACAGGAACCAGGCTCTAGAGAAATTCCCGGGAATCCAAAATGATTCATTTGCTGGGTCCAGAGTGGAAGTAGAGGGTTCTTCTAGTATAGATGGCATAGCCAGAAACATGTGAGCGGGTGAACAGCTTGCAAGGACAGAGGGCTTAGGCTTAGAGCTTAAATAGTAAAAGGCTTGGATGTAAGGAAACTCCTTCCATTTGCCTGTGTGCTGACAATAGTTAGAAAGCTCCCATAAAATATCGGGATCAAAGATGACGTTAGGCAGCCACATTATATTGCCATCCAAATTGTAACAAGGCCATTTTTTTTTGAACAAAGGTGGACAAGTGTGGGAATCTGTAGGTAGGGCATTAAGGCCTGGGATTTTAGGGCCTCTAAAAAGCATCCCAGGGGGGAGGCTAGATTGATGGGTTGCTTCTCATAGTTGAGACCGTGAAAACCCTCGAAATGGCGACATCACAAGGCCTATAGCGAGACATCTCCCCCTGTAGGTGAGGTGCAAATCAGCATGTCACAAGACCTGTGGAAGGGTGTCCCCTTGCCATGGGTGGGAAGGTTAGACCTGTATAGATCCGGTTGGGATGACTTGGAACCCAGCAAGGCCAGATGCTGCTCTGAGAGGCCTTTCATGGCGAGGAAAAAAAAGAAAAGAAAAGAAATGGAAAAAAAGAGAAAGAAGGATCTGAGGGACCCTGGGCCCTCAGTCACGAGTGGATTGGCCCGGGCCAATCTAAACACAATCTCAACTGAGGGAAGCAATCCACAGATGAATGCCAGTGAAGGGGTAGCCTTGAAGACCGTGGTTGGGGGCAGTCCCTCCCGTTTCTAGGAACACCAGAAGGTTGCCAGAGCTCAACGGTCAATTCCTCGGGTTCAGAGAAATGGTTAAACTGGCCAGAATGGGGAAACTCACCAATTGAAGCCGGTGTTGTTTAGAGAAATCGCACTCAGGCATATGGAACATGTGGTTGTTTTGGAGAAAATCCCTGGTTATGGATCTCGACCCCAGGGGAGAGAGGGGCCTGGGCGGGAGAGCCTCTTGAGTCTCACAGCACCAATGAAATTACCTGGTGTGAGTGAGAAGGAGACATGGAACGCCAACAAACCTGCTTAGGAGTTTATTAGAGGGCAGTGTGCACAGGCCTGGAGATTGAGGTGCAGAGAGAGAGTGAAAGATGGCACGTCCAGCTTTTAAAGGCTGCCCTGCACATGCACACAAGGGGTTGGCTTGACTACATCACACTGATGAAGTAGATGACAGGCGACTCACGCATGAGCACAAGGGTTTAGCTGAGTCATATGTAGATGTAACCACGCATGCACGGACATGGGTCAGGTGGGGCCTTTAGTGCCCATGGGCCTGACCGCATGTGCCTGCCTTTAGAACCTGGAAGTGCAGCCTTATCTGTGGCTGAATAATTACAGTGATGGTATGAAACTGTTTCAGATTCTTTTCTTCTTGCCCTGCTATTGTTGTAGTAAGATTTCAAAAGTTCAGAGTTTTAACTTTAATCAGTGGAGTTCTGATAAGTTGGTAACCTAACCCTGGGAAAGCACTGCTACTGTTATCATAGTCACAAGCTCAAAATTTTACATTGTCTTTGTTTGTCTTCTAAATATAGACTTAAAAGTACTTCTCATCATGATGAAAAATATCTCTGTTGCTGATGCTTTTAGTCAAGAATCATTTGGGATGCCTAAGTTATATATGATTCAAAGGCATAAGTCTACTGCTTTTTTTTAAAAAATTATTTATTTATTAAGGATTTCTGCCTCCTCCCCGCCACTGCCTCCCATTTCCCTCCCCCTCTCCCGATCAAGTCCCTCTCCCTCATCAGCTCGAAGAGCAATCAGGGTTCCCTGTCCTGTGGGAAGTCCAAGGACCGCCCACCTCCATCCAGGTTTAGTAAGGTGAGCATCCAAACTGCCTAGGCTCCCCCAAAGCCAGTACGTGCAGTAGGATCAAAAACCCATTGCCATTGTTCTTGAGATCTCAGTAGTCCTCATTGTCCACTATGTTCAGAGAGTCCGGTTTTATCCCATGCTTTTTCAGATCCAGGCCAGCTGGCCTTGATGAATTCCCGATAGAACATCCCCATTGTCTCAGTGTGTGGGTGCATCCCTCGCGGTCCTGAGTTCCTTGCTCATGCTCCCTCTCCTGCTCCTGATTTGGACCTTGAGATTTCTGTCCGGTGCTCCAATGTGGGTCTCTGTCTCCTTTCATCGCCTGATGAAGGTTAATATTCAGGAGGATGACTATATGTTTGTCTTTGGATATACCTTCTTATTTAGCTTCTCTAGGAATGTGAATTATAAGCTCAATGTCCTTTATTTATGGCTAGAAACCAAATATGAGTGAGTACATCCCATGTTCCTCTTTTTGGGTCTGGCTTATCTCACCCAGGATAGTGTTTTCTATTTCCATCCATTTGCATGCAAAATTCAAGAAGTCCTTGTTTTTTACTGCTGAGTAATACTCTAATATGTATATATTCCATACTTTCTTCATCCATTCTTCCATTGAAGGGCATCTAGGTTGTTTCCAGGTTCTGGCTATTACAAACAATGCTGCTATGAACATAGTGGAGCATATACTTTTGTCGTATGATAGGGCCTCTCTTGGGTATATTCCCAAGAGTGGTATTGCTGGGTCCAGGGGTAGGTTGATCCCGAATTTCCTGAGAAACCACCACACTGCTTTCCAGAGTGATTGCACAAGTTTGCATTCCCACCAGCAATGGATGAGTGTACCCCTTTCTCCACAACCTCTCCAGCAAAGGCTATCATTGGTGTTTTTTATTTTAGCCATTCTGACAGGTGTAAGATGGTATCTTAAAGTTGTCTTGATTTGCATTTCCCTGATTGCTAAGGAAGTTGAGCATGACCTTAAGTGTCTTTTGGCCATTTGTACTTCTTCTGTTGAGAATTCTCTGTTCAGCTCTGTGCCCCATCTTATAATTGGGTTGATTAGCCTTTTGCGGTCTAGTTTCTTGAGTTCTTTATATATTTTGGAGATCAGACCTTTGTCTGTTGCGGGGTTGGTGAAGATCTTCTCCCAGTCAGTAGGTTGCCTTTTTGTCTTAGTGACAGTGTCCTTTGCTTTACAGAAGCTTCTCAGTCTTAGGAGGTCCCATTTATTCAATGAAGCCCTTAATGTCTGTGCTGCTGGGGTTATACTTAGGAAGTGGTCTCCTTTGCCCATGTGTTGTAGAGTACTTCCCACTTTCTCTTCTATCAGGTTCAGTGTGTTCGGACTGATATTGAGGTCTTTAATCCATTTGGACTTGAGTTTTGTGCATGGTGATAGATATGGATCTATATTCATTCTTCTACAGATTAACATCCAGTTTTGCCAGCACAGTTTGTTGAAGATGATCTCTTTTTTTCCATTGTATTCTTTTAGCTCCTTTATCGAAAATGAGGTGTTCATAGGTTTGTGGGTTAAAGTCAGGGTCTTCTATTTGATTCCATTGGTCGACTTCTCTGTTTTTATGCCAATACCAAGCTGTTTTCAATACTGTAGCTCTGTAATAGAGTTTGAAGTCAGGGATGGTAATGCCTCCAGACAATCCTTTATTGTATAAGATTATTTTGGCTATCCTGGGTTTTTTGTTTTTCCATATAAAGTTGATTATTGTCCTCTCTAGATCTGTGAAGAATTTTGATGGGATTTTGATGGGGATTGCATTGAATCTATAGATTGCTTTTGGTAGAATTGCCATTTTTACTATGTTGATCCTCCCAATCCAAGAGCAAGGGAGGTCCTTCCATTTTCTGGTATCCTCCTCAATTTCTTTCTTCAATGCCTTAATGTTCTTGTCAAATAGATCTTTCACTTCCTTGGTTAGAGTTACCCCAAGATATTTTATGCTGTTTGTGGCTATCGTGAAAGGTGAAGCTTCTCTGATTTCTCTCTCTGCTTCCATATCCTTTGTGTATAAGAGGGCGACTGATTTTTTGGAGTTGATCTTGTATCCTGCCACATTACTAAAGGTGTTTATCAGCTGTAGGAGTTCTTTGGTAGAGTTTTTGGGGTCGCTTATGTATACTATCATATCGTCTGCAAATAACGAAAGCTTAACTTCTTCCTTTCCAATACGAATCCCCTTGATCCCCTTATGTTGTCTTATTGCTATTGCTAGAACTTCAAGCACTACATTGTAGAGGTATGGCGCGAGTGGACAGCCTTGTCGTGTTCCTGATTTTATTGGGATGGCTTTGAGTTTTTCTCTGTTTAATTTAATGTTAGCTGTCGGCTTGCTGTATATAGCTTTTATTATACTTAGGTATGACCCTTGTATCCCTAATCTCTCCAAGACTTTTATCTTAAAGCGGTGTTGAATTTTGTCGAATGCTTTTTCAGCATCTAATGAAATGATCATATGGTTTTTTTCTTTCAGTTTATTTATATGGTGGATTACATTGATAGATTTGCGTATGTTGAACCAGCCCTGCATCTCTGGGATGAAGCCTACTTGATCATAATGGATAATTTTTCTAATGTGTTCCTGGATTTGGTTTGCCAGTATTTTATTGAGAATTGTTGTGTCGATATTCATGAGTGAGATAGGCCTGTAATTCTCTTTCTTGGTTGGGTCTTTGTGTGGTTTTGGTATCAGGGTAACTGTAGCTTCATAAAAGGACTTTGGCAATGACTCTTCTGTTTCTATATTGTGAAATACATTAAGGAGTATAGGTATTAGTTCTTCTTGGAAGTTCTGGTAGAATTCTGCATTGAAACCATCTGGTCCTGGGCTTTTTTTCGAAGGGAGATTTTTGATAACCTTTTCTAATTCTTTGCAACTAACAGGTCTATTTAGATCATTCACCTGGTCTTGGTTTAGCTTTGGTATATGTTACTTATTTTAAAAAAATGTCCATTTCTTTTGTATTTTCCAGTTTTGTGGCATACAGGCTTTTGTAGTAAGATCTAATGATTCTCTGAATTTCCTCTGTGTCTGTGGTTATGTCCCCCTTTTTATTTCTGATCTTATTTATTTGCGTGTTTTCTCTCTGTCGTTTAATTAGTTTGGATAGGGGTTTGTCGATCTTGTTGATCTTCTCCAAGAACCAACTTTTTGTTTCATTGATTCTTTGGACTGTTTTCTGTGTTTCTATTTTTTTTTTTTTTTGATTTCTGCCCTCAGTTTGATTATTTCCAGTCTTCTACTTCTCCTGGGCGCGTCTGCTTCTTTTTTTTCTAGAGCTTTCGGGTGTGTTGTTAAGTCCCCAATGTATGCATTCTCCGTATTCTTTAAGTGGGCACTTAGTGCTACAAACTTTCCCTTTAGCTCTGGTTTCGTAGTTTCCCATAGGTTTGGATCTGTTGTCTCTTCATTTTCGTTGAATTCAAGGAAGACTTTAATTTCTTTCTTTCTTTCTTTCTTTCTTTCTTTCTTTCTTTCTTTCTTTCTTTCTTTCTTTCTTTCTCTCTGTCTCTGTCTCTCTCTCTCTTTCTTTCTTTGTTTCTTTCTTTCTTGACCCAGGGGTGGTTCAGTAAGTTGACTGTTCATTTTCTATGAGTTTGTAGGCTTTCTGGGGGTAATATCGTTGTTAAATTCTAACTTTACTCCATGGTAATCTGGCAAGACACAGGCAGTTACTCCAATTTTTTGTATCTGTGGATGTTTGCTTTGTTACCGACTATGTGATCAGCTTTCGAGAAGGTTCCATGAAGTGCTGAGAAAGAAAGTGTAATTTTTCCTGTTTGGGTGGAATGTTCTATAGATGTCTGTTAAGTCCATTTGATTCATTACATCTGTTAGTTCTCTTATTTCTCTGTTAAGTTTCTGTTTAGCTGATCTGTCCATTTTCTAGGGAGGTGTGGTGAAATCTACAATTAGTTTGTGGGGTTTGATGTGTGATTTAAGTTTTAATAATGTTTCTTTTACATTATGTGGGTGCTCTTGTATTAGGGGCATAGATATTTAGGACTGAGACTTCATCTTGATGAATTGTTCTGGTTATGAGTGTAAAGTGTCCTTCTTCATCTCTTCTGATTGATTTTAGTTTGAAATCAATTTTGTTAGATATTAGGATAGCTGCACCTGCTTGTTTCTTAGGTCTAATTGATTGGAAAACCTTTTCCCAACTCTTTAATCTGAGGTAATGTCTATCTTTGAGGTTGAGGTGTGTTTCTTGTAAACAGCAGAATGCTGGGTCCTGTTTTCATATCCATTCACTTAACCTGTGTCTTTTTATGGGTGAATTGAGTCCATTGATATTAAGCAATATTAATGACCAGTGGTTGTTAACTCTGGTTATTTTTTTGGTGGTAGTGTTTGTGTGTTTCCCTTTTTTGGGTTGTGTTGGTGGAGGGTTATTAGATGTCTGTGTTACTGTGGGTGTTGTTAGCTTCCTTGGATTGTGGTTTTCCTTCTAGTACTTTCTGTTAGGCTGGGTTTGTGGATATGTATTGTTTAAATCTGTTTTTGCCATGCAATATCTTGTTTTCTCCATCTATGGTGAATGCAAGCTTTGCTGTGTATAGTAGTCTGGGTTTGCATCCATGGTCTCTTAGTTTTTGCAGCAAATCTATCCAGGACCTTCTGGCTTTCATGGTTTCCATTGAGAAGTCAGGTGTAATTCTGATAGGTTTACCTTTATATGTTACTTGACCTTTTTCCTTAGCAGCTCTTAATAATCAGTTATTATTCTGTATGTTTTGTCTTTTGATTATTATATGGCAAGGAGATTTTTTTTAATCCAGTCTATTTGGTGTTCTGTAAGCTTTTTTTTCTATAATTTTGTTGAATTTATTTTCGGTGCCTTTGAGCTGGACTTTTCCTTCTTCTACCCCTATTATTTTTAGGTTTGGTCTTTTGATGATGTCCCAGATTTCCTGAATGTTTTGTATTAAGAATTTGTTGGATTTAATGTTTTCTTTGACCAATGAGTCTATATCTTTATCACCTGAGATTCTTTCTTCTATCTCTTGTTTTCTGTTAGTTTTACTTGTCTCTGTATTTCCTTTTTGTTTACCCAGATTTTCCATATCCAGCCTTCCCTCAATTTGTGTTTTCTTTATTTCCTTCATTTTGGTCTTCAAGTCTTGAACTGTTTCTTTCACCTGTTTGATTGCTTTTTCTTGGTTTTCTTGGGTACCTTTGAGGGATTTATTAATTTCTTCTAACTTTTTATTTTTTTCTCCTCCATTTCTTTAAGGGAGTTTCACTTCCTCTTTAAAGGTCTCCATCATTTTTATAAAGTTATGTTTAAGGTTGTTTTCTTCTACTTCTGGGTTAGGATGATCAAGTCTTCCTGTTGTGTTTCTACTGGATTCTGGTGTTACCATGTTGCTTTTTAGGATGTTGGAGGAATTTTTGTATTGGTGTCTACCCATCTCTTCCTTCTAATGAGGCTGACAGTGTCTTGGCATCTTGGTCCAATCTTTGCTGTGGCTGTCTGTAAAAATGTCCAGCGGAAATGAGGAGAGAACATGAGACATGAACGAACCCACGTAGGAGTTTATTAAGAGGGCTTTGTGCTCATGAGCTCAGGGAAATGTGTGGACAGAAAAGGAGAGAGGTAGGAATGGCATGTCCAGCTTTTAAAGGCTTCCTAGCACATGTGCACGAGGGGAAAGATGTGTCCATGTCAGACGATGATGACGGGCGATGCTATACCCTGTGCCTGTGTATGGGGGCTTCTGCGTCATCAGCATATGATGCAGATGGCAGGCGACCCACTAATATGCACACAGGAAGTACATGTGCCAGCTTCAGAACCCGGAAGTGCAGCCTTATGGGTGGCTAAAAGAATTACAGTCTGAATATTTGGGAGTTTTTCTTGGAGAAGGAAAAACTTGGACTTTTGCAGGATATTAGTCTAGGTTTACCATCATGGTCTTTTAGAATTTGGGATGCATTGCTTCAGGCTCTTCTGACTTTCAAAGTTTCATTGAGAAATCAGCTACTATTTTGATACATTTCCCCTTATATGTGCCTTGTGTTTTCATTCTTGTAATTTTCAATAAAGTGTCTTTGCTGTGTATTTTAGTTATGATATGCCTGGATCATTTTTCTCTCTTTTAAAGGTTTTTTTATTTATGTATTTTATATATTTATGTGCTTGTCTGCAAGTAAATGTGCACATCAGAAGAAGGCATTGGATTCTATTATAGATGACTGTAAGCTACCATGTGGTTACTGGGAATTAACTCAGGATCCCTGGTAGACCAGATCAGTCAGTGCTCTTAACTACTGTCTCATCTCTATAGCCCCCCTGGGGAATTTCTTTTCTTTTCTGATCTTCTCCATTTGGTTTTCTGTGTGCTTCTTATATCTATATGGGCATGTCTTTTCTCAGTTTTGGAAAGTTTTCTTATAAGATTTTGTTGAAGATCTGATCTAAGCCATTGACCTGGGATTCTTCTTTGTTATCTATGTCTATAATTTGAAGGTTTGGCCTTTTCATGGTGTTCTTTGTGCTCCTTTCAATGTTTTAATTTTTCTTATTTAAATTTTTCCTATTAATTTTTTGCTTATTTGTCTAGATGCTTTGCTTTATGTTTCAGTCCTGATATTTTATTTTCTGCTTAATTCATTCTCCTTGTATAGCTTTCCTTCGTGTTTTCTAATTGGATTATGAGATTTTTCAATTCTATTTTCATTTTAGCTTGAGCCCTTTTGTATGTTTAATTCTCATTATTAAATTCCATTTTCAAAGTCCTTGATGGAGGAAGGTCATTGGTTAAATAAACAAACTGCCTTGGCCCTGATAGGTTAAAATTTAGATAGTCGGAGTAAACAGAACAGAATGCTGGGAGAAAGAAGAAGTGAGCTCAGAAATAATGCAGCTCCTCTCAGAGGCCATGCTCCCCTCTCCCGGGCAGATGCCATGAAGCAAGCTGCCAGGTCAGACATGCTGAATCTTCCCCAGTAAGACTGTTGCTACACAGATTATAAGAAATGGGTTGATCGGGATATGAGAATTAGCCTGTAAGGGCTAGAGTTAATGGGCCAAGCAGTGTTTAAAAGAATACAGTGTCCGTGTAATTATTTCGGGGCATAAGCTAACAGGCGGCCGGGGTGGTGGGGACGCAGCCTTGTAGCTCCTACTACAGAATTGTGTCCAGACATGTGGACAACTGAATCCACTGAAAGCCTGAGAAAGCTTGGGAAAGAGTAAAGCATGTTTTCTTGGTAGCAACAATTTCTCGGGTCTACTCTGCTTGCTAGAGGCAAACAAGCACTCTCATCTAAGAGAGGCTTCCTGACTCAGCTTTAGCTGCAAAACCCTGCAGCTCATTAAGAGATCCTGCCACGAAACACTTAAACGGTGTTGACAAAAAGCTGAACGCATGCTTTTCGGTTTTCAGCCATAGCAGGAAAAAAGCTGTGCCGTTTAAAAATGCCGGCTTTCTGGGCTGTCCTGCCAGGGCAAATTCTGACTCTTTTACGCAGGCGGTTCGTGCAGTTTGCAAGCACAGGCTGCTGAAGCTCGCTTGCTGGCAGGGACCTTGAAATGCCATAGAGTTGTGGCAGTAAACATGGCTACAGCCAGTACCTCAGCCATGAGGCTGGAAAGCTAAGGAATGGGCTGGATCTAGCTGTCAAAGCCACGGCTTAAACCTACCCATATTGCTCAGTAATTTAAAGGCTCGTGTGGTCAGAAAAAGAGAGATATACAGTAAAGAGAGATTCAAAGACAAAGAAAATTTCTAAATGGTTTACTGTGTGTTAAAAATATATGCAGGCTAAAAGTTGAAGTTCTTAAAGTAAAAAAAAGAAAGAGAGTTGTTGGGTGTGGTAGTACACACCTTTAATCCCAACACTTGAGAGGCAGAGGGAGATTGACCTCTGTGACTTCTAGGTGTGGTAGCACCTGCCTTTAATCCCAAAGCCTGGGAGGCAGAGACAGGCGGATCTCTGAGAGTTCAAAGACAGCCTGGTCTACAGAGTTATTCCAGGTCAAAGATATACAAAGAACCTGTCTCAAAAAGCAAAAAATAAAAATAAACAAAATAGAGGTTAAAATAAAGCGCACAAAGATGGAAAATACACAGAGAATCTTGATACTGTATGCTATTATGCTCTCTTTGAATTGTTTGAATGCTGAGAAAGGAGCAACAGCTGCTAAAAGATATTTGTTTAAAAATGCTGATGAACTAATCCAACATAGATATTTTGAAAATGCCTTGACTTTGAAATTTGGATCTAAGGACATGATGCTTTGGAAAGGAGTTTCTTATTTTGTTTTCACAGAGGGTGAGAGTCTGTGGATTGCTTCTATCCCAATATGGTATGATAGACCATGCCCTCCTGAAGGGTTGCTGTGAATACCTTCAGAAAATTGCTTCACTCAACTGCCAACTGAGATGAAACTAGCACACAGGTTATACCATGAAAGACCTAATTAACGACGCCCCCATTTAGCAGGAAGCAGTTTGGAGAGAAATAACTGCGTCCATGTTCCTATATATTGATTATAAACGTTCTTTTACATTTAAAGGGGGATATGATATAGGTATGAATAATTTGCGTTGATATGGATTTTGCTTTAGTGATTTAAATTTAAGGTCAATTTTGTTATATGTATATGTGTTTCTGACCTTGATTAAGGTATTGTGATTGTGTAGTTCATTTAAAAATGTAATGTATATAGGTTGTTAATGGATAATCATTAATAATAGTTAAGTTTGTAGTCATGTTAGTTAAGATTTTCTAGATGTACATAGATATATTTTAGATAGGCATTCTTCATATTTTTCAAAGATTATAGAATATGGCATTTTACATGTTTTAATAACTTAGGACTTTTCATGACAATGAGACACTCTGCTCCTGCAGCACCAATCTACTTCAAGAGGAAGATGGGCATCGAAGAGGCTCCTTATGGAGTTTGATAGCTATTTGGGCAAGAAACTGCTCTTGCCTGGACTGATGCATAAACTGGACACAGAGAATTCGCAGAGAGAGGACTACTGAACTTGCCCAAATGTGAGATGATCTTTTAGGGTTCCTGATTCATGAAAGAGTCTGCGGGACATCCTGCAGGACATAGCAGATAGTCATTGAACTGACTTTGAAATTTCCTGCTTCATGGAAATGTCTGCTGAAAACTATGGGCCTGTAGGCCGAAGATGGATGCCCCCACAGTACAGAGGAACTTTGGGTGACTGTCCAGGCAGCGAGATGTCTCTGTGATTTCTAGAGTTTTGTAAGTTGCTTACTTCTCATTTACTTAGGTCTTTGATGGAGTTGAAAAATAGATAGTTATAGTTTTTCTTAGTTATGATAAAGATAAAATAGATGTAAATATTGTAATTCTTACTTGATAACTGTTTTGTTATATGTGATTTTGCTATGTTAAAGTTAAAGCCTTCCTTCCTTTTTGTTTAAACAGAAAAAGGGGAAATGATGGAGGAAGGTCATTGGTTAAATAAACAAACTGCCTTGGCCCTGATAGGTTAAAATTTAGATAGGCAGAGTAAACAGAACAGAATGCTGGGAGGAAGAGGAAGTGAGCTCAGAAATCATGCAGCTCCTCTCAGAGGCCATGCTCCCCTCTCCCGGGCAGATGCCATGAAGCAAGCTGCCAGGTCAGACATGCTGAATCTTCCCCAGTAAGACTGATGCTACACAGATTATAAGAAATGGGTTGATCGGGATATGAGAATTAGCCTGTAAGGGCTAGAGTTAATGGGCCAAGCAGTGTTTAAAAGAATACAGTGTCCGTGTAATTATTTCGGGGCATAAGCTAGCAGGCAGTCAGGGTGCTGCAGCTCCTACTACAAGTCCTAGACTGTCGTCCTTTTTTTCATCAGCCTTATTTTCCAATTGTCTTGGTTATTACTTGCTGCCATCTATAGCATTACACGATGACATTCTGCTGACAATTTGGAAGGCCAACCCACCAGAAATGTGCATTCTTATGGAGACAATTTCAGACCCAAGGCATTGGTCATTTGAACAGTGGCTGTTCTTGCTGTAGATCCCTTGTGAAGCCATAGTGCTCTTGCTCTATAGTGAGAATTGTCCCAAACCCCAGCACAATTAATGGGTACAATTTGCCCCATGTACTGTTATTTTGGAAGACTTTTTCCACACACCATGAGACACTCATGAGAAAGTAAGTCACACAGTCAAAAACCTTTATTCCCATAGTCAAATCTTTGCTCTATTTCTTGGTATAAACTTAGAAGCCAGCTCTTCACACTTATCTTTAATTGAAAAACACTTGGCCAGAAAAAGAGTCTTGCAAATAGATCACATTTGGGACCTTCACAGATAGGCCCAAGAATGAAATTAGGGCCTGGATTTGTTGATTCATAACCCTCACAGATAAGGAGAACCGGGTGACCTGTATTCACACTTTCAGTCAATATGGGGAAGTGAAACCCTTGTTATGCCTGCTCTAACTTTAACAGGCTATTAATACTCTGCATCTACTTTCACCTCAGTTTATTGATATAAGATCTTAGTCTAGGAAATTAACTATTTGTGTCTTAACCCTGAGAGACAACAGGAAAAGTTTATTGATCGTTTGACCTGCCCCAGAAAAAGATAATTATTTTTACACAGGTGCGATGGGAACAAACACTGGCCCAGGCGGCTGGAAGTGTCAAGCTCTGGATTTTATAATATATTACTATAGATCTCCCTTTTTTCTAACTGTTTAAGGTAAAAGATGCAATTCTTAGGTCTGAGAAGCTCCCTTTAACCAGCTAACATTCGGCGAGAATGCTGTCATGGACTGGGCACCACATGTCTCCTTCTGTAGTTTACACCAGTTGCCATGGCTACCCTGACACTGTTCCTAGAGCTACACCTCTGGTGAGCTGAGAGAGAGCCAGGAGAGAGACTGTGTTTCTGCATTTCTCCTCTTTTTTACATTTATTGATTACAAACTTCTAGCTTAATTAGTCACCTTAGGAACATAGTAAAGCACACAAACTCCTCTTTTTCCTTCTTAGAATTTAAAGCTCCTTAATTGACCTTTCTGCCTCTTATAGTTGCCTGGTCATTTCAGAAGTCATGCCTCCCTTGAGCCATAAAGAAAGCTGACAGTTATTGTTTTGTGCAGCTCTTATCTGTTTAATGGCCCTGAAAAATTCAAGCCTTGTAACCTTGCTATTGTCAGAGAATTGCTGATTGTGTATGTATATAAATTGGAAACTTTTTAGAACGGCAGAAAAATAAAGAAACTGATTTGGAAAAATACACATGAGAGAGTTCAGTCACCCTCAGAAAAAGTTCTTTTCACTTGCTGTTGTGTCCATTCTGAACCCTGAAGAGAGTCTTAGGGCTGGACACCAAAGGCTATTGCTAATTACTCAGGCATTTATTCTCCTTAATTTTATCAAGTTGTTTCTTTGTGTCCTCTTTAAACTCTTTGAATGAATTCTGTGATGATGTTTATGATTGTTCTTTTGAATTCTGGGTCCCAGTAGGTTTTGGAGGGTAGATCTTGCCTAGATCTCTCATATTATTTGTAATTTTTGATAAGAGATGGATGGGCATGTAGAATTATTTTATTAGTTCTGTGTCTGATATGAGCAGGATTGGTTAGGGCAAAAGAGAAAATGTGTAGATGGTTTGGACCTTGAAATAGGCTTAGGTGAAATGAAGTTATGTAGACAGAGGGGACTGGGTTGGTGTGTAGGATGTATGTTCTGGTTGAAGCCTGGCGTAGTGTGGAAGTAGATATAGTTAGGTAGAGAGGTTAAACTTACTATTTGAGGGATCTTTGGCTTGGGAACAGGCACGGTAGTTCCTGGTAGAAGCTTTGAGGTTGGTTTTGGCATTGGCAGGAATAGCTGGGTTAGGTTGGGACGCTGGATGTGAGACCCAGGCTAGAACTGTCAGGTTGGGAAAAGTCTATTTGGGGGAAGGTCAGGCAGATTTAGTGGTCCCCTAGCGTCAAGAAGAATGTGATTTATCTAGCTGTGTGGGAAGGTTCTGCTCAACATATTTTAAAACTTTTATTTATGTTATTTGAGTGTTTTGCCTGCATCACACTCATATAGTGTCTGCAGAAGCCAAGAGGGTATCAGATTCCATGGAACTGGAGTTACAGAAAGTTGCGAGTCACCATGTGAGTGCTGGAAATCAAATCTAGTTCTTCTGAAAGAACAGTTCGTGCTATTAATTACAGAGTCATATCTCCAACACTCTTGATTAATATTTTTGTGTAAAACTATATGAAATAAGAATAATTATCAGTTAAGAACTACATTCATAATGTTCAGTTCATTTGCATTTGGCAAATTCAGAGAAAATACTCCATTATCTATTCTATCTTGGTGAGTCCAAAGTTTTGCACCTAATTCATTTTTTATCTTAACTTATGTTACCAATCCCAAACCATTTTTTTCAGATCTCAAAACCTTTTCTTAGGTAAACAATTTAAGCTTTTATGTCTGTCAGTCTTATATACTGTATACCTTTTTTTTTGTGAGCTTCCATTCTGAATTTGGTAACAAGGAAAACTGTAACTATAATTATCTCATCTTCAACTCATCAGAGACCCAAAAAGGATATAATATTACTCAAGAAAACAGGAAGTGTAATGCAAACAACTTCCAAAACTATGGAAATGTTAGAAACATCTGGCTGCCTGGATAGTCACCCAAGGTTTTTCTATGATGTTGGGGCATCCATCTTCAGCCTGAATGCCTGACATATCTGACAGAGTTTTTGGTGTAGCAGGAATTCTGAAGGGCTGCCCCACCTCATCATCAACACTCTTTCATTTGTCTCCTGTTTGTTCAACTCGGGCAGCATACTGTCAGCAGTCAAGGCAAGGGGCATTTTTCTTGCCTAGTGGCTAACTTTTGCCACAGAAAATAACTCCATATGGAGGTTCTTTAATGCTCATTAGCCTTTCTGAAGCAGATTGATCTGCCAGAAGCAGATGTGTCTCATTGTCATGAGAAACTTTATGTTATTAAAACATCACAAATGACATATTTTGCAGGTCTCTGAAGTATTTGATGATCACCTGTCTATCTAAAATATATCTGTTTGCCCTTTAAAAGATACCTAACATGACTACAAATTTAACTACTATAGGTGACTAATTACTAACTTGCATTTCTTTGTTATTCTAAATAGTTTATAATAATAGCTTTCAAGGAATAAAAAATTACATTGCATTGTTAAGTGAGCTTCACAGGTATAATACCTTAAACAAAAGTAGAAATGTACACACAGTATGTTCTAACAAAAATTACCTTAAATAGATTTCAGTATATACAAAATCCATACAAATATATAATATTTAAGACTAGCAGTTGATTTTTTTTAGTTTAAAAGTAGATCCAAGGGCTGGAGAGATGGCTCAGTGGTTAAGAGCACCGCCTGCTCTTCCAAAGGTCCTGAGTTCAATTCCCAGAAACTACAGGGTAATGAGATCTGTGCCCTCTTCTGACCTGCAGGCAGAGTACTGAGAATACTGTATACATAATAAACAAATAAATCTTTTTAAAAATGTAGATCCAATAATCTACCCTTTTATCCTATTACTCCTATATCCCCTTTTCTTTTTTTTTAGTAACAAGATCCCAGCATCTAATCTCCTTTGCTTAGTTTTCTCCCTGACAACTCGCAATCAACCCTCCTAAACTATGATAAATATCCGTAATCTGCCGAACAACCAAAAATAAATAAATTAAAAAATAAATAAATAAACCCATCCACTCCACATCTTGGGAATGTGGGCATCGTGTTTCATAGACTGTTTTCTGGGGGTGACTAAAGGGGACCATGAGAAAATTGAGATAATAGTCAAGTCCTGGAGAGCTAAATGTTGTGAGAGCTCTGTGTGATGGGAAAGTGTAAGGTTTATTTGAATTCCTAACTGAAGTAGTTTATGAAGCTGCATCAACTCAGCTAGACACCTTGAAATTGTTCTGAGATGTTTGTAGTCCAAAGCTGATTGCTGCTGCCAGCGCAGCCTGGATAGCCGAGACTGGCGGGGGGTGCCGGGATTGAGACACAGAGGCTTCTTTTCAGTGGAAGAACAGCAACCTTTATTTTGCCCAGCAACCTTTTATACCTGTACTCCTTCAGTGGAGATTCACGGGCCAGAAAGAACACAAACATCCTTGTTAATTACAGACCACAAGGAAGTTCCACTGTCAGTCAGGGGGAGTGAGGGCAGCTGGATCACAACAACTCCCCCATTTTATTTTATAATACATTGTCTGTCCTGGGGAATAGCCCTCTAATATTCCCTGTCTTAGGTAGCATCCTGCCCCCAAAGTATTGCCCATCCATGGCTACCCAGACACATAGCTCTAAACCAAGTATCCCCAGGACTGACAGCCAACGAGCCAGACCAGCACTGTAACCATCTAGCATGCACTAACTGGGTGGTAAAATTAACAAAAGCAGTATTCCAAACCCCTCTCATCCATAACAGTAGCAGAAGCATGCAATACAGTGCCATGAGTAACACACATAAACTGTTCAAAAGTCCAAAGATAGTCCACTTGCTTCTGAACCAGAGCCACTTGTTGGTTCAAGGTCAATATGCCCAATCTAATATGTCCATTAAGATCATTTGAATGTCCAAAGCATTGCTGACTCTTTCAGCTGCTGGTTGACAGTCTCAGCCGTCTGCACTGTCTGTGAGAGAGCAAGTCCAGCAGCAGTAGCTGTGGTGGCAAAGCTCTGCTCCAGCTGCCTTCTGACCCCAGCCACACTCACTCTGAATCCAAACTGCTGCATGGAGTGGAGCAGAACTCAGGGAAGCAGGCTCGCTGCTCCTGCTCCAGAACCATTTTGAAGGGGCCCCACTTTAACAATCTTTTAGGGAATTTGGGCGTAGTCAAGCTGTCTGGCTACCTCCTGCTGAGCGAGGGCATGGCATTCTTGCATTCTTGGGAGTATTTTGCATCAGCATTTCAGGGGTTCTCAGTAATTCAAACCGCATAAATTTGCAATGAATCCACAGGTTCTCATCCTCTGTGGAGACAAAAGCAAAACCTCCTTTCCAAAGCATCAAATCCTTAGGCCTGTATTTTAAAGTCAAAATACCTTTCTTAGCAGTTCCCAGAATCAAATGTCTTTCTCCAGTCCAGAACACAAAAGACAACACAATCAATATAATAATACACATCTCTACACATTCTATTTTTTGAGGCCCTTAATTCACCTTCCTGCCTCCTTTTTATTTCTTCCCTACTAGCCAATCTTCCAGAGGGCATCCCTCAGAGAATCTCTGGGGATGAAGACACACATACTCCTTTTAATCTGACTTGGCTTGTTCCCACTCTGGAACATTTAAACCCCCTCCTGTACAAAATCTTTGGCTGTCTGTTACTTTCATGCCTTGTTGCTTTAAGAGTTTCAGTTACTTTTTGAGGCCTTTCAGTTCACGCTCCTGCCTCTTTATACTTGCTTATGTTTTGGAGGATGTCCCTCAGAGTTATCTCTGAAGATTAAAAAAAAGAACACTTTACCTTCCCCAATACACTCCTTGATTTAGTCGGTGGCTGGAGCAACCCCGTTCACTTATCCCCACTTTCCAGATCTCAGTGGGACCTCCACTTGCTGGGGCCAGTGCAGCCTGGATGGCCGAGACAGGCGGGGGGGGGGGGGGGGGGGTGGCGGGATTGAGACACAGAGGCTTCTTTTCAGGTGGAAGAACAGCAACCTTTATTTTGCCCAGAAACCTTTTATAAAAGGTTGGGTCCGGCCAGAAAGAACACAAACATCCTTGTCAATTACAGACCACAAGGAAGTTCCACTGTCAGTCAGGGGGAGTGAGGGCAGCTGGATCACAACACCTGATCTTTGGGTGATGTTTGTCAACTTAATGGCATTACCACAATTCAGGTGGAATCTTCATTGTGGGGTCCCATCATCCTTTTGGAGACTTCAAAGGCCACTGTTAGGAATGTGTATGGTTCACAGCAGAAATCTTAAAACATTTTAACTAAATGTCATATGCAACAAATCTCAGAAAAGCTGAGACTGCCAATAAAGTTTGCTTTGAATCATAGGGCAGAGCTAGCTACTAGCTGACCAAAGTTAGCCATAAGGTCTTTGGAGGACCAAAGACATCTGTAGAGACACAGAAAGTAGTAGGGCAGGGCTTAGAGAGAGTCTCAGCCCTTTTGTATCAAGGGGGGGGGGAGAGAGAGAGAGAGGTCACTGGTCACTCCTCCTTTGCTTCTCTGATCATTTATGTTCTTAACCTGATATCTGACTCCCGAGTTTTGATTGATAGCTAGATAAACACTTCAGTGTTTTATTCAATTGTGCTGGCTAATACTTTCACAATGCTATATAGTCATTGTTTTGTAGTTCAAAAACTAGTGTCTTAGTTACTTTTTGATGTTGATATAAAATACCTTGACAAAAATAACTTAATGGAGAAAAAGTTTATTTTGACTCATAGTTCAAGACTATAGTCCATCATGTCAAGAAAGTCTCAGTAGCAGGAGCTTGAAGCAGTTGGTCAAATTGCATCCACAGTTAGGAAGCAGGTGGTGATGCATGCTTGTTCTCAGCTTACTTTCTCCACTTTTATACAATCCAGAATCCACCAGGAATGGGACCACCCAGAATAGGTGGATCTTCCTATCTCAGCCTACTCAAGATAATTCCCCATAGGCATGCCCAAAGGTGTATTTTCTATGGGATTCTAGACCTCATCAATTTGACAATTGAGATCATCAATCTTAACATAAAAGACACCCTAACACTCAAGTGCATGCCTTTTATTTTCAGTTTTCTAATTACAGATGGTTTTCATGAAGTTCTGTTTGGAAGGTGCTTCCATTCTTGTGCATTACATTTTAAAAATGCAAATGTAAAACTAAAATTGTATCTTTTACTTATTTTTCATTATAATAAATAATATTAGTTGTAAAAATTAGGGAACAGTCAGGAAATTAATAAATAAAGTATCTTTTCAAAATTAGATTAAGTGGAGAGAATCCAGGATCCAGAGGTAGATTGTGCCCAGAGTGTACACTAGGCACCCAGAGAACTGCCAGTCATCAGTCTACATTGGAATCCTGAAGAAGTAGGGTTTAATATCAGTGAAGGAATATCTAAATGACAGGATAGATAAATTTGCCAGACAGAGTGAAAGCAAGGAGGCAAAAAGCAAAAGCTTCCTTCTTTCATATCCTTTCATGTGCGCTGCTACCAGAAGGTGCGGCCCAGATTTAGGGTAGATCTTCCTATCTCAAATGATCCAATCCAGAAAATTTTCTTCAGACTGTCCAGGGTTTTAGTTGATTATAGAATGTAGCCAAGTTGACAACCAAAAATGACCATCATGCCTCAAAACTTTTAGAAGCATTGGGCAATTGACTGAGGAAAAAGTAAGCAGTTTCTTTGACTCTAAATCTATCAGCTCTGGGGATATCACCCACACAACTGCATTATCCTGTTGTAATAGGGAGCTGCGGGGCTGTGTCCCGCCACCCAGCCACCCACATGGCTATCTTATGCCCCGAAATAATTACATGGAAACTGTATTCTTTTAAACACTGCTTGGCCCATTAGTTCCAGCCTCTTCTCAGCTAACTCTCACACCTGGACTAGCCCATTTCTTATAATCTGTGTAGCCCACAAGCTGGCTTACCAGGGAAGATCTTAACCTGTGTCTGTCTGGAGTGGGAGAACCATGGCGACTCAGCGACTCAGCTTCTTTCTCCCAGCATTCTGTTCTGTTTACTCCACCTACCTAATTTTCTGTCCTATTAAAGGGCCAAGGCAGTCTCTTTATTTAACCAATGAAATTAACAGAAAACAGAAGACTCTCCCCCATCATTGTCCTATTGCTATTTTATTTCATTTTTGTATTGAGAAAGTGGGTGTGGCTCAGGCTAGCCTTACATCCACTTTATAGCCAACTTCTGACCCTCCTGAGTGCTGAAGTTACAGGTGCATGCCAAATAGACAGAAGCCTTGGGCATAGATTTTACTGCCTCAGTGTTGCTCAGGAAAAGGGATTACTTAGTAATAAAAAAGTATATGTATGTAATGACTTGCACAAAAACATGTGTTTCGCTTTAGTTATACACCTCCAAATGGTAACAAGCCAAATGCCCCTCAATGGATGGATACATCCCATATGAGCTCTAAGCAACATAATTCTATTCAGCATTAGAAGGAAATGAACCAAAGATAAACACTGTAGACAAATCTCAAAAAATGTACTGAGTCAAAGAGCTAGAGCCCTCAAAGAACATACCACATAACATCATTTATTTACTAGTGTTCTGGGATCCTTGCCCATCTCCATGCCAGCTCTCTGGTTTCCTACAACTCTTATATTCTTTATATAATACCTATACCTATTGTGCTCTTGTAGCAAAACACATCCTCTGATGGCTTCCTAAGACACGGAATCTACAAAGAAAACCTCAGACCGTGAATATCTGGAAATATTTTGGATAGTTTAAATAGGTATTTTCAAGGTTGGAAACAATTTTCCTTCAGAAATTTGAAGTCATCATCTTCTCATGTCTAGTGTTCCTTGACAACCCAATCACCAACTCTGGGAAAAATTTAAGCATTCAAATAAATGGAAACAAATTATAACCCATTGAATATGAATCCACTAGTTCATACATATATAGATGCACAAATAAAATAGTAAGCAGAGGGAAAGAAAAAATTCTTTTCATACTAGGGTTGCAACTAATCAATGTAAAAGATAATAGAATTTAAAAAGTCACTTTTTTTTGGCAACCATTATAGTGACACCTGATTCAGAAGCATTATCAATGGATACTAAAGTTAGCAGGTGGAAGTTCTAGGAATAGAGGATCTCTTGATATTTGCCAAATATCACTTCTTCAGTTGCAGTAGATGTTTCCAAGTACACATCACCAAACCAGCATCAGCTGCAACAGGATAAACTGGCCTCATATGGTATCTGATAGGAAACAGTTGAGAAATCGCAGTGTCATTTCTGAACATTCTTACTCCAAGTGGAAAAAAAAAACAAACTGAATCAAAGAAACCCAATTGGATGACATTCTACAAAACAAACAGCCTTTCCACTTTAAAGGCATCAAAGTGATGAAACACACATATGTAGGTGAAACAATCATTTCAAGTTAAATGAGACCAGAGTCATACAACAGCTATGTGCAATGTGTGGTCCAGGATTAGGTTCTGGGACAGGAAGAAAACATATTTGTTTAAAGGACAGTTTGAGGGAAATTAGCAAAATTGGAAGAAGTGCTGTAGTTGGCTACCAGTTTTTTAGTGATACTATTTTGGTCTGGGTCCTCAAACTATGATTATAGAAGTCTTTGCTTTTAGGATATGGACTCAAGTATATAGGTACACATGTGTGATCTTCCCAAAATAGCCCAGAAAACAGTAGGAATATAAAAGGTGGAGCGTGAGGCATCAGAGCCATCCAGGGAGAGAGATGGGTGAAGAGGGAGGGGTGGTACGATAATGCAGGCATGGGGAAGAAAGCAAATAAAGAGCAATGCAGATACAGGGTACACAGGAGGCATTTCAACTTTTCTATCACCTTTTCTGAAGGCTTGAGGTCATTTCAAAATAATGTTGGGACTCAAAACCAGAAGGAAAACAAAAGGAGCAGGGAACTAAAAAGATGACTGAGTGCTCTGGAAAGCACATGGGGGTTGTAGGATGTGACCTGGTAGGGACATGATGAGGGGGTTATTCGAGGAGTTTCTCATGTCAGTCTCTTCCATGAGGTTCTGGGATTAGGGATCACTCATCTATTCTCTAGCCTGGAGGTATGGGAGAGGGTTGGGAATTTTGAGTCTTCATGCACACAAACTTTCAGGCCCTCTCTGCACATGCACTGTCCAGTACATAATAGAGTGTCTTATTCTTTGTTGATCTTTGAGGGCCTTGACATTGGATCTGAAAGCTGAGGAATCGGGCAGACATCCAATTGCTTTTAAAAAGAAGCCTTATACAAACCACAGCCACCTTTCGGTCCTCGTTTCTGGTGTGATCTGATGTCAGTCTCAAGCTTTTGGAGGGAAGGGTTTTGTGGTATGAATTGATCTGGTTCTCACATTCTTTGCTGCCAATTTAGAATCCTGTTCTTTTGCTTCAAAATTGTTTGCTTTTGGGCTTTCAAAGTTGTGATTCTGTTTTCTCCTCTCCCAAGTTACTCTGTCTTGTAATTTATACCTATTAAAAATACTACTTACTCTCATTCAGTGAAGGTCATGAATGTTCAACCCATGATTAATTTGCAGTTGGTCTGCACACACATCTCTGCATTCTTGATGGCTTCCTCTGGACGGCATCCCAGAAGTGGAATTACTAGGTAGAGTGTGCCATCCCTTTTTAGGCTCCTTTCCCTTCCTCTCCCCACTACTCCACTTTTAAGGCTCTTGACGAACTTTACCAAATTGCTTTTCAATAGTTTCCATGACTTGCTTCTTTTCCTGAAATTTTGCCTTCCCTGGGTAGGATCTTTAAAAAAATAACATATTAAAATATTTGTATTTTCAACAAGCCAAATACTACTGACTTACTTTTGGCACAAGTCCCCTTAATGAGTGATTTTCTTTTCAGAGAGTTGTTACAGGTACAGGCAAGATGCAAATGGATTTGGCTAAAGTATGACAGTGGAATGCCAGGGTGGGGAGGTGGGTTAGATTGTGTTTGGTAGCTGCTCTCCAAAGAACACTGTTGTTTGTGTATAATAGGGAAAGAATCTGGGCTCTGAGTATCTGTTTTCTTCAGCTGTGATACAAGTAGCCCTGGTCCCATGATGGACACATTCACATAAACAGATTGGATCAAAGAGATGGAGATAAACGACAGTAACAATGGAAATGGAACAGTAATGCTTCTACCCAACTAACACTGCCCTCGACTATACCTCCTATGGGTGACCTGAATCCTCTTGTGGTGCTAGTTCAGTTTCCATGTGCTTCTCATAGTTAGGGCTATTGTGTCACATAGATAATGCTTTGGTATTTTGATATGTGCATTTTGTTTTGTGCAGCACAACCCTGACATGCCAGACAACAACATGAATGTTGTGGTATACACACACACACACACGCACACGTGCACACACACATGCGCGTGCGCGCACACACACACACACACAGAGCATATCACACAATATAAAAAAATTTTTAAATTACAAAGCTACAAAATAGAATGTAGGATCCATTTATTATCTTCATTCAGGTTCCTCATATGTTAACACATCACTCAACCAAAATCTTCACTGATACTCAAAAATTAATATTCATAACAGCCCCATTTATTGACCTATAGACCATATTTGACATTTACCAATTGTCCTACAGAGAAGGAGATGCGCACCCTAGAGGGGTGGATTTGGATTGGCATGGTCATTTAAGCCTTAGCCTCGGTGTTACCCACAGCTGGCTTGGCCAGCACAGCACAGCCCTTTTGTTCTCCTTAGACACAATTTCTCAGAATGCCAACATCAAACAAGGCCCCTCTTTGACTAAGAGGGATCAAGACAAAACAAGGCTGCTCTGTACTCATGACTTAACACAAACAACAACATGAACATTGTACAGACAGAATGACCAAGCATCTCTCACCCTGACCTTAACCATGAAGAAGCTAAACTAAGGCTGCTGTTTTCCTAATGGAGCTCCAGACATGCTTCATCTTTTCTAGCCTGTACTGTGGATGTATTCTGATATACAATCATGTAATTTCTTCCAATTCCTCATAGTATGCAGTTTAGAATATTTCAAGTGAGCAGGCACATAAATGGGATTTTATAGCTCTTCTTCCTGCACACAAATCAGCCTGTTTTAAGTGCTTATGGTGCGTTTCCTCATGTGAGTTCAGAGTCACTCATCATCCTTCTGTACAAGGTGGCACTCGGTTGTATGGATGCCTTCGAGGTTATTCTGTAGAAATATATTTCCAACATTTTGCTATTACAAATGAAGTGCTTATTGCTTAATTTCAAAGACTAACATTCCTGCAAACAGTAACTTGGATATATTGATTTTTGCTATGCTGACTGCAACAGGATCCAAAGGGATACATGTCTGCTTCCTTGGGATTGCCACGCTGGCCCTCTGGTCACAGTACAGGCCTGAAGCCATTCTTTACTCATGCAAATACTCAAGCAAACCTGCAAATGCTGTTGTCCCCTGTTTGGGTGTCAAGCTTTTCCTATCATTTGAAATTCCTTCAAGAGCTGCAAGCTGATCAGAGAATATCCTATGTTCTTGTGAGCTCAATTGGGCCAATGTGTGTGAAAAGCAGGGGTAAGGTGGATAGGGGAGCCACAGCACCATGAGCTAGCTAGGAGACTGGTGCTCACTGGGACATTATGTCCTTATATCTCTTCACATAATGAGCACAGATGGACTTGGTAAGGCTCCCTGTACCATGTTCACTGGAAGATTCCCTTCTGAGCCTGATGGAAGGCCAGGCTAGGGAGGGAGGTGGGGACAGAAGCTGCCCAGTTGCCTTTCATGATTGACCAAGGGTCTGAATGGGAGAAGCACCAAAAATGACCACAGTCAGACTGTCAGCAGCCAGAGGGCCAGTTGCCTCCTGGGTAGGAGTCAGAATTTCCTTCAAAATGTCACTATGTTCTCTATAGAGAATGCCTCTGTTCTTTCCTTTCAAAAAGAGACCCACATCACTTACAGGGGACAATATTTCTGCAAGAGTAAATCTCTTCCTCCATATTTTATACACAAAAAGAGTGATATCTGGAAAAAATAAATAACATGGAGAAAGTTATACAGTAACAAGATAATCATGATTTGATAACAAGTCAGTCTATTTCCAGAGATCTGGACTTTCCACCAAAGACCTCAGTTTCAACAAAGTATTTCTGTTAACACCAGGGAAAGTGTTCAGACTTAGGGAATCACTTATAGGCAGAAGTCAGACGATGCAAGACCACAGTCAGGAAACGTAAAAACAATCACACTTAACAAAACACTGAAGCCAGCATTCTCCTGTGCTAAGTCAGACTTGTGGGTGAGCTGGCATTATACCTTCCTGATAACTGCAGTTGGTGGAGTCTGATCTCATAAGCCTTCGGCATATATTACATTTCATCACTGTCCTAAACTTGCTCCCTTTGGTGTGAAGGTTAAATGAGCCCTCAGCCAATGCCAGTAAGACTCAATGTCAAGTGTAAGGGGAATCCGTATCTGCAGTCTGTCCCCTGGGCCAGCTTGGTGAGCCTGTAATCTATAGAGCAGAGGGCCTCAGATTAGCTTTGCTGGTTCAGTTTGCAACTATTAGTTGTTTCTGTACAGGTCCATCTCAAATTTTCATTTGTCTTTGGGCCCCACAAGTCACATAGCCAGTCCTAGAGGCTAAAAGGCATAGCTGACAAAAACTGGCGAAATAATGCCTCCACTCAAATCCCAGGGAGCAGAGAGAAGCTGGTGATAATTTTATTCTGGTTGAAGGCTCTTGGGTGCTGACTCAACTGTTTCTTGCCTGTTGAGAAGTCTTCCATCTGATGGGTAGCCAGTATGGTATATGAACAATGTAGGGAAGGGCTAAAGAAGGCACTCATTGTTCTCAGCCTCTGCTCTGGGTCCAGCCCTCCCTTGTTGAGGGGAACACAAAGTTCTCCACATTACACCCAGACTCAGGAAGCTCCCAGACGGATGGGGAAGCAGGACACAGGTCTTCCTGAAATCATACTCAAATGAGGCACAAACATGTGGACCAGAATTTCAGGGACAAGGTTCAGAAAGTGTTCTGTAGTGGCTGGCATATTTTAAAGGCTCTGCATAAATGGAGGACTGAGCAGGCTCTTCAGTGGTGTTTAGAGCTTTGGAGGATGGAAGCCCTTATCCTTACACGGGGCTACAGCTCATGCTTCCCATGCCAAGACATGCTTCTGTTGTACTGGGACCGAAACTAGGGCCGTGAGCATGCTAAGCAAGGGCTCTACCAGTGCGCTACATCATCAGCCCAAGGACTACTTTCTATTTGCTCACGGTAGACTGTGGACAAGTATTGCAGTTGGAGCTCTCTGGAAGCTGATATTCAGTAGACTTTGGAGTATGTATTGGATTGCTGAAGGTATTTAAACAAATCACTATACAGGAGGTGGTGTATACCAATAGATTTATATCCTCTCACAGTTCTTGGGGCTCACTGGGTTAAAGTTAGGGTAGCATTAGAGCCATATTCCCTCTGGGGGATATGGCAGAAGGTTCATTGCTTGCCTCTTCCAGATTCTGGTGACTGCTGGAGGCTTATAATTGCCCTCATTCCAATCTTAGCCTCTGCTTTCACTTCACTGGTTCTTCTCTCTTAAAAGTCCCCTGACCTCCCTCATAATGAAGACACATGGGCTGCCATTTAGGACTCATTTAGATAATCCTGGAAAATCCCAGCATCCTTAACCATATCCCATATAAGGCAATTGTCACAGTTTCTGAGGATTAAGATGTGAAAATACTTTTCTGGAGCTACCATTTTGGCACAAAATGGGCACAAGTTGTCTAGCCAACACCTGTGAAAAGAATTCAGAGGGAAAGGAGGAGTAGGGGAAGTTGGACTGTGATGAAGGGCCAGTAAAGTCTTGGTCTGATTCATGGAGAATTTTGGAATAAAAACTACCCATCAGAGTTGTAGCTAAGTGGGCCAAATTGCCTGAGACATCACATCTTGCCAAGCCCAGTGACTAGGTATGGATAAGCCTTAGGATGGGTGTGGCCTGGAGTGAAGCCACAGAGTGACCAAGGCAGAGCCCAAAGGGCTGGCAGTCAGTGCTGTCTGCCTACTACTCTCCTGCGTTGTAGAGAGAGGTGCCCTTTGTAGAAGTAGCGGCAGAGAATAAACAGATGGCAGATAGTGGGGAGTATATCCCTTGGAGATAAGACCTAGGAGGGGGCCTGGATCTTCAATCACGATGAAAAGAGCAAGTCTGCTTTGTTCTCAAAAGGCATGAGAAAAGGGACTTCTCTATCTCCTGATCTTGCAAAAGGTCACTAGCTGAGGAGCTATTTCCAGGCCACTCCAAAGTGTTAGGCCCTGTCTAAGAGTTGTTTGTCCTCCTTTGGCCTGCCCTGCGGATCTGCACACAGCTGCAAAAACATGTAGTTTGCTTTAGCTTGTACTAAAAACAAATATCCCACTATTTTCCAGGGGGTACTCAGATAGTTTTGTTCTTTGCTCTCTCCTGGGATGCGATCAAGGAGGACATAAGATGTCTTTGTCTAGATTCAAGAGGTGTCTAGGGCTATTTTCCCTTCTAAGACTCAGCAGCTCTTTAGAATCCCAGGTCACTGGTCCAGAGGAGAGGTCTTCATTTGTCCCCCCTTCTTACCTTCCCCACAGATATGTGATAGAGGAATAAGAAGAGGGTTACAGTAAGTTCCATTTTTCAACTCACCCTGGGGCGTCACTCAAAGTCACTTACAGTATTTAGTGGAAAAACAATGGTTCTGTTGAGAGAGGCCAGGCCTGGCATGTGTCCTGGAGAGTCCTGAGGACAGTCTTATGTTCATTTGTACCTTTGGGGAGTCTGAGACTGTAGCCCCTTCCTTGGGTTCTGGTCAGGAGGCTGTCTGGGAGCACATACCCCAGCAAGTCAGTAAGGAGATGTGGTCGGACTTCATTCTCAACAGTCAACCAGAAGACATCAGCTTTAAAGCTTCTCAAGCATGACAAGCCAGTCCTTGCAGCAGCTTGGCCTGCCATCCTCACTGTTGTGGTTTCCAGGGGACAGAGAGTGTCTGGAGCAGTCAAAAGGCAAAACTGAAAGGTCCCCCAGTATACCACAAGATAGGGATTCATGTTTAAATGTGAAAGAAATTAGAACTGAATTGTCCAAGATGGGAGTCTGAGACTGATGGGGAAGGCAACAGGTGAATGAACTGGTAGGGAGGGTTTCGGCATTATCCAAGCAAATCACATCTTCCCTGGGCCTCTGTTTCCCCATGGGTGCAGCAAGGCTTGTTGACTGAGTGTTCTGACCTCCAAGGTGCTGATTTAGAGGTAGAAGAAAGGAGGTAGACTGATCAATTCCCAGGAGTAGAAGTCTAGTAGGGAGGCTAGGCAAAGGTCTAAGAGCCCTTTATAATTATTAAGGAGGCATGCACAGAGGCCCATAAGCCATGTAGTTAAATATTTTAAAGGCACAGCAGAGGAAAATGCATTCCATTGGTTGACCTTTAAAAAAATGTTTTTTTGTTTTTTTTTTGTTTGTTTTAAATAAAACTTGTAAGGTCACATTTGGATGTAAATTTTAGGACTCCTTTGAGTCTTGCACTGGAGCATGTGGTATGGAAGAGACCAGGCCCTGGTCCCAGGCTGAAGTTACAATGAACAATGAAACCTGTCTGGTACCCTCAGGCTGCTGTGCTCTGAAATCTGTCTTTGTAACTAAGCTGTAGTCACACTTGGACAGCCTGTTCTGCATATCCCTGAACACACAGGGCTAATACAGCAGATCTGTTCGTGGGAGACATGGAGCTCTCTTGGTGTATGGCTCCATATTGGTCTTGTAGACATCCAGAAAAACTTTCTTGCATTGACTATTTTTTTTTTTTTTTGCTGGCAGGTCAGAGTGCAGCACGAGTTTGCCTGTCAGCTTTTGCCTGTTTACCTTCCCCATAGCATGTCCTCTCTAAGAAAACTCATGTTTTGACACTTGTCTTTTAGAGGACTTGAAGGCAAGCATGTTAGACAAGTTTCTTTCACTAGTTTTGAGTGTTTCCTAGGAAAGGAATGTACTTAAATATTTAAACTGAAATTTCTTCTTCTAATTTGGTGTCAACTCATCCATGGACATGGAAGAGCTTGTGGATTGTCCCTTCAAGCTAGTTAGGCCCCAGTCATTCAGAACTTGTCATTATACTTGCAGTCTGGGTAGCGGTAGGCAAATCTAGGGTCACAGGTTCTCAGTGGTCTTAAGATGTCTTTCAGTAGGTTGGTGGCCCCTAAAACTTCCATGTCTGTGCTGGCATTCTTGCTACACAGACTGAGAGCAGAGTCTATTTTCTCTTGCATAGGGGAAGGAAACTTTCCCTGGAGAAGTCGAGGCAGCAATTGTTGACACACCAGCACCAGGTTTTGCTTCTCAGGGACAGTGTCACAGGAGGACAGCTGGGTGGTGCAGTCAGACACCAGGCAGCTAAAAATGTCTTTGTTCTCTCCAGTCCTGGAAGCTGCTTGGCTGCCTAGAAGAAACGTGGAAAATATCAGATATTGTAAACCTATTCTTGTGGGGATGGGGACGGGGTGAAGGGGGACTGCCAATTACAATTGCGGAGTGAAGTGCTTTAGTATCCAAGCATTTCCCTGTCATCAGATGTAGGGCTCAAGAACACAGCAGCCCCTTTGGAGAACAGCATTGAGTAATACTGTCCTACAATTAGGCTAAAGCCCAAGCATGGAAAACCCACTTGTCTCTACCAGAAGCTGGGCTATAATTATAAAAATTATAACCACATTGTTACTTTTCTGTTATTACTGAATTAGGGAAGTGAGGATGGTATTAGGATTGGTTTTATTGTACCATTAGGATAAAAAGTCAGGGAGGAAAACATGTCATCCAAAATATGTGTTTAGCAGGTTACAATGGAACTGATGTTTGCATAGCTGGGATCAATCTCTCTTTTAATTTGATTCTTCTTAATAAAGGCAAATCAGGAAGTGAGGAAAGGTTTTTTCCCTCTACAGAGTTTGTTTAAAAAAAGTGTCAGAAATGGGAAAAAATCTTTTGTCCTGTTATTGGGCTCAACAAATTTGGTCACCTTGAGAAACTGGGGCTTAATGGTCTCTAGAACACTTGGCTGAGCCGTTGTGAACAACGAGAACTGTGACTTGCTCACACACCTCGTTCAGTTCCCTGTTTGTGTAATTTTCAAACCTTACAGGGTCAATATGTCAACACTAACTGCAAAGTGAACTAGGCCAGCAGTTGTATCTTAGACCAAGGCTAAGAGCATCTGAGGAGAAAGGGTCTGAGGGGGAGAGGGGCCTGTGACTTGTATGTGAGTGAGATCCAGAACTACCCTGGGAGGGCTCACTGGGGGTCCATACCACCACGGACAATGCCCCTTACAGGCAAGACCAAGTTCATTTTCCCTTTGAAAATAAAGATAAAACCAAAATTCAAATGAGGGTGAGGAGATATTGTGCTATGACCAATAACATTTCCCAACTTGGATTACTCTGTGACATACAGAGAGTACAAAGGCCCAGGTCACCCCTCCTTAGCCTTGGTCACCCTAACATCCCCTTTGACAGCTGCTCAATGAAGCCCCTGCTGAGTACCTTCCTGCTTGTCGATGACACCTAGTGCACTGGCATCCCGGATGAACAGATGCCCATTGTCAAAGATGCCAAACATGTTTGCATCAACATGGGTGAAGTAGAAGAAATAGTTCAAATCATTGTTCCTCAGGGACTCCAGGACCCCAAGGAGTTGGTAGGCAAGGTCAGCAGCTTGCTCTGGGGGTGCATCGTAAAATTCTTGCAGTGGTCTGGTGCTGGTACTGATCAGGAATCTACCACAGGAGCCCAGGTACTTGGGCAGTGGCCAGCCCTCTGCCCCCGGGAAGATCTGCCAAGCCAGAAGGAGCAGGAATTAGACACAGAGAGATCTCACAGAGGAGTTTGTTTTCTACCTCTCACCCACAGCCCACACAAATAAGTCTTATTGCCACCCTGGATCTCAAAACATGCTGGCAAAACATTTCCCCATCTTTTCATACCTTTTGGAACATAGTAAGGCCCTGCCCTCCCCCTACTTTGGGAGTGTGTTGCTAATGGAAGGAATCAGGAAGGAGGCCGCTCTCATTTATGCAGTGGATCAGATTTTACGAGTTTCTCCAAGTGGAACCTGAGAATGCTAATCAACCTTCAGTGATTTTCAGTGGTATCCAGGATTCAGGGTATTTTTCTTTTAAGTTGTGCCATTTAAAAAATATGACTAGTCTGTACTTTCCAAGATATCATTACTTAGGAAGAGGCCATGGAAAAAAATAAAAGAGAAACTTCAGGGCAACTGAAAGACAAATAATAATAATAAAAAAATAAATAAATAAATACATTACAAATCAGGTATCATGTGAGCTGGTTTCTTCCAGCTGCTCAGGAGGATGAGGCAGGAGGGTTGAGGTCAGCTTGGTCAACAGAGCTCATGAATAAATAAATGAATAAATACAACTACCTGGTTCTAAGATGGGACAAGAATAATTCTGGTGGCTGTTCCCGCTGCTAGACTGGATAATCCTGCATGGTTCAGGTAACTACACACTTAAAGATTCTTCTCCACTGGTGGGAAGCTTCCAGATAGACTAACATTGGTCTGGGGAAGCATAGCCTAGCCTCTGTCCTTGTAAAAAGCTCTCAACTTGTGGATTTGGGTGATATAAAGTTAGGAAGGAATCCTAGCTGTTTTTTCTTGGCCATTTTTAAATTTTTTTATTTGTTTTTGTCTGTTTTTTGTACATCATAAATGAACCCTGTATCTCCATCATTCCCACCCCTCCTTTCCTCCTCCTAACTCCTGTGTCCCCTTTCTTTCTCCAAAATTCATGATCTATTCTTAATTATTGCTACACATAGATACATATATTTATAGACATATATAATCACACATATATATTATATACAACCTACTGAGTCCATTTAGTGTCACTCATATGTACATGTGACCAGAGCTGACCATTGGAATTGGACAGTCTATGTGGGAATTTGTCCATGGAGAAAGATGACTGATTCTCTTTCTCTCAGTAGCCATGGGCCGCTTGTATTCATCTATTGGTAGGGCCATAAGGAATATTCCCTGTCTGTGTTAGAGCCTCAACTGTTGATCATTTTCTCAATGAATCTGTGTCTAGAACTGACAAGCAAAACTATAAACACCACTTTCCCCTTTGTTTACCTTAAGAAAACAAAGTATGTCTGAGTGATGCATCTTAGTGGCAGACCACTTACCTGACAAACACAAGGCCCTGGGTCCCATCCCCAGCACTACAGAAAATAAAATAAAAAGTAGACTTCAAAGTTCTGTCTGTCTGTCTGCCTGTCTGTCTCTCTTTCCTGTATCTTCTACCTCTTTTAAGTCACGTTATAAAGAGTCATGGTCTTTGAGCTTCCCTAACTGGAGTACCTTATACACTATGTGCCTCCAAGGGACAACCTGGACCTACTGATCTTGTTTAAATATGCAAAACCACTCTTTGGTCCCCTACCACACTCTTTCTTGGTAATGCCCAGGGTTGAGTGGGGTGTCTCAGCCACATGGTTCCAGGTCAGGTCTCTCAGGAACCAGACCTTCAGGTAACCAAGGTGACAACAAAAGTTAGAATAAAAGTTGTGAGTAAAAGGCCTCCAAGAAGACCCCTGAGCATGTAGGGCAAAGAGCAGCTCCTTCTCTGCTGCTAGCATGTCAAAGACACTAGGCAGGTTTAATGGGTAGAGTATAGCTTTTGTTGTCTCTGATGGCAGACATCTTTGTGTTTAGGTGATAGTGGCTAAGGCACTTCTCCCGTCTTATTCCCAATGGAGATGACAATATCATTCTGGAGGTTTGTAGTGAGAAATAATTGACAATGATAGCCATTATTCAGCACACCTGGCACGCAGCAAGAACCTAATAACCAACAGTCTTCATTGTGTAGTCATCCATTAGTTTTTTGGCAAATATTTAGGAACTATCTGTGTTGTGGCTCCTTTCTTCCCTACCTGTATTTTTATATTATGGTATTTTAAAAGATGGTCTCATGCCAGGTGGTGGTGTACACCTTTAATCCCAGAACTCAGGAGACAGAGACAGGCAAATCTCTGTGAGTTCAAGGCCAGACTGGTCTACAGAGTGAGTTCTAGGACAGTCAGGGTTACACAGAGAAACCCTGTCTCACCCCACCCCCCAAAAAAAGAAAGAAAAAAAGAAAAAGATGGTCTTATTATACAGCCCGTGTCACCATGCCAAGCTTTCCCTCCTCTTTTCCTTTTCTCCCTCCCCCTATTATTATCTTTCTCCCTCCTCCTCCCATCCCATTCCTTCACCCTTTACTCTTCTTTCACCCCTTCTCTTCCCCTGTGACTTCTGGTATCTTTTCTGTCCATGATGTGACTTATGTGTCCATGTCCTGACCCTTGTTCTGGGGGAATTTAGCTCCATGAATTCTATGGATAACTGTTAACATGGTGCCTCTATCTTTTTGACTAAGTGTGTCCCAGGCCTAATATGTACTCATTTATTTGACCACTTTTCAATAATTTCACTTTCAGTTTTTTTTTTCTCCTTTCCAAACACAGCTTCAAGGTATATCTCTGAGTAGCTGTCTCACCAATCCATGAAACTTGCTCAGATCATGTTTCTCTTAGTGGCAGAGATTCATGAATGCCTTCCTGTCTGCCTCAATTTGTAAATTTGACTGCTGTTCCCTGTCACCTACATTCCCAGCCCTGCACTCCCATACCTCTTTCCTCACTAGCTGCCAAGGCTGTCAAACACTTACCTGATGTTGCAAATGTATGAGCCCAGATTTGTGGCCCCAAGACATGAAGCAAGAAGGAGAGAAAAATCAACTTATGGATGGTCTCTGAAATTCCAAGGTGGTAACATAACCTGGAGAGCTTGTGGGGGTCACCAAGTACCTGCAGAATGATGGGGTGTGCATTGACAGCCAGTGTGTAGAGGAGACGCAGCTTGTCACGGTCGGTGAAGTGGTCCATGAAGATGCTGCCAGCATCAACCACTTCAGCATAGCGTCGAACCACACGATCCAAGAGTCTTTGGGAAGGGCAGCGCAGGAAGGGACTGGGCAGGCCCTGGAGACACATGAGAGAGACCCAGGATGAGTTACTGGACTCTTGTAAGGGACACAGATATCGGACTGGGAGTCTAGATAAATAGTAGAGGAAAGATCCATGGGTGGTTGAGGATACTGAGCAAGAGGGTAGAGACCCCTGGGAGGAACATAGAGAATGGGAGAGGGCATAGAAGGCCGTGCAGGAATTGGGGCACTGGGGGTATGGAGGCCAGCTCTGCCTCTTTGAAAGTTTGAAGTTTTGCTTTTTTTTTTTTTTTTGCTTCCATACAGAAAAAAAATCAAAATCAAAAGAGAATTAATAGTATAAGTCGTACTGCTGTCCATGTGCTTCTAGTGGAAGCTCCTTTCCCATGACTGCCTGCTTAGAGAAGTAGGATAAGAATAAGGCTGTCTTGGATGGATCCAGAATTTTCGAGGTAAGGACTCTTCCTAATGGGACAGACGGTAAAGTTAGCTCAATCCCCTTGAGGATTTAGATTTGGAGATCCATCTGAGACAGAGGGTCTATGAGAGAGCTATGAAGAAAGCAAGAGATACTGTGAACCAAAGTGATTGGAAACTTACGAAAGAAAATTTAGAACAAAAAAAATACAACGTTGTTTCATTCTAGAGCACAAGGCCTATAAACTGCTATACTAAAAGCTAAGTCGGAGATGGTGCCATGTTTTGACTTTGTCCCTCAAATTGGAACTTTAAATCCCAGTCATATGTTAATGGTATTTGGAGGTGGGATCCTTGAGTGGTAATTAGGATTGGATAGCCAAGAGGGTAGTCCCAATAAAAGCATTAGTGGCTTTTTAAGAAAAGGAAGAGAGACCTAAGCTACAATGCTTGCTCTGTATCTCACATAATGCCTCTGCTGGGTCATAATAGAGCCCACACCAGATGCTAGTGTCAAATTCTTGGACTTTTCATCCTCAAAAACCATTAGTGAGACAAACAGCTGTTTTTTAAAACTTGGGGACTTGGGGATGGTGTTCACACATGCCAATAGGAAACAGATGAAGACAGCAGCACCACAAATTCCTTTTCCAGAGAGTGGCTTCACTGAGTCTTTGTTCCTTGTCCCAAGGAAGCCAAGCAGCTTTAGCAATTCAGGGAAATGCGGCTTTACTGAGGCACTGAAGGAAAGGCAGTGGTTAGGATAGGAAGTCCTGAATCTATTGAAACTTAACCTTAGCTTCAGGAAACTTAACCTTAACCCTTTCTCTCACCTCACAGGAATTACCCTTCAAAAAGTTCTTTTTAAACACTCAGCATCCTGGGTTTCAGAAAACCACATTATGGTTAAGCTAAAGTGTATATTAATCACTCAAGGTTGCTCTCACTGACTTGATGTTTTCAAAAGCAAATACTGCTCGATTTACCACTGCTGAACAATCTGAATATCTGTTCTGATGGAAATATAAATGTATGAAGGAAACGAACACCAGTTATTCTGAGAAAGAAAATCTATGACCAGAAATATGGCTTTTCACCCTAAAACTGGAAGTTGGCTCTTCTCAGTAAGGTTGCCTCCAACAACTGACTTTAGAATGCTGAAAGAAATGTACAGCAAAGGAAGTTTTACTTTGAGGAAATTGGCTGTTCTCAACCTCTTCTAGCCTCTAGGAGAAGACGTGAATTTGAATAAACTTACTTCCAGTTATACACCTGAACACCTTTTACACGACTGTGCACTTAAGTATGCTTGTAAAACAGAGCTAAGGTTAACCATGCATCACAGTTAATCAACGGGCTACTATTAAGACAATGAAATTTAATAATTGTCTCAATTGTTATGGATAGTTAAGCTCACTGTTACTAGAGGAGGGAGGGGAAGATTTAAGTAGATGGTCCCTAAATAATTTCAATTTGTCTTTGAAATCCATAAGTTAGGGCAGGCTATGATAGGTCTCTTTCCCCTTAGGAAGTTGCTCTCTCTGCAACCTAGGCTGATCAGCCCAGAGTCCCTGATATTAAGGCATTGGTACAAAGTCACCCTAAAAGGGTAGAGGTAGAGAAGGAAATGAGCCCAGGGGGAGTGCTGAATTTGGAGTTTGTCTTAGATCATGTTAGAGTGAATAGCATACTCAGGACAGTTGAGTAGACATTAAAGCCATATTCAATTAGCCGAATGACTTGTTAGGAAGGGTAAACAATATGGAAGGTACAGTCTCTCAAAGACCAAGTTTTTATATAAGACAGGTCCTCTCACTTCTGATGACATCTTTCCTTAGGCAGGGTTTCTGTTTGTTTAGATTCTTGGTACTTTGCAGAGACTCTAAGTTGTTCTCTGAGGAGGAGAGCAGTTGTAATTATGTCCCATTTTGGTTGCTGGGGGGAAGTTCCCAAGAGAGGAGTAACGAGTGTGTGAAGTTGTATTGGCTTTATCCTTTTTCCTGCCTCTACCAGAGTCTTCCAACACATTTCTGTTTTACCTCTCCAAACTGACTGCCTATTTCTCTTTATTCAACCTTGTTCTCTTCTGACCTAAAGAGGGATTTCTGCTTGGATGGGTAGACAACATTCACAACCAAGCTTGGATTTCAGAGACCTTCAGAATGCAGTGTGATGAAATAGTTTCAAGCACATCCATTACCGAAAAGCTGGCAGGTTCGAATCCCAGATCTGTCACTTAACAACTGCATGTTCTGGGAGTTTTTTATCTTATATGTAATGTAGGGATAATTGTAAAGGGGATCATTTGTCTTATCTTCTGAACCAGGAGCTTTTTTGAGAGTGAAAGAGGTGATTTCAAGAATTTGATTAATTAAAAAAAGATAAACATACTTGTATTACATTCACCTCCACTACCTTATCTAATCCCTCCTCTACTTCTATTGACCTCCTCTTTACAATCAGTCTCCCTCCTACCCTCGTGTCCTTCCTTTCCTTCTCCCCTGCCTATACAGGCAGTCACAGTTTCTGTGTGTTCGTGATTCCACAGCTGTGCCATATCCAGAAGACATACTTCACTGCACTCCTCCTGGTTACTTCCCACAGTCCTTCCACCCACTCTTCCTCAATGATCCCCGTATTTTAAAGGGGGAAGTGTTACATAGGTGACCCTTATTAATCCAAGCACTCAGCGGTTACTTATTCTCAGCACTTTGATCAGTTATGGGTTTCTGCTTTGACCATTATCTACTACCAAAAGAGGCTTCTCTGATCTATAAACGATACGTTCTCTGTCCTACCCTGTCCCATAGCTGCTTCCAAATAATCATTCAGAGGCTTATATTAATTATTAATGCTCAATCAATAGAATACATATTCACAGCATACAGAAATATCATCCCACAGCACCGACCAAATCTGAGAATTCAGAGAACCACTTGCCTCTACCTCCAGAGTGCTGGGATTAAAAGCATGTGTCACCACTGCCCAGCTTAGCTTCCTTTTTGACTTTAATTGGTTCGAACACACTTTTTGATCCTTGTAACTGAAATGCACAGGACCAGAGAAGGCCAGCAGGAAGTGAAGCCAGGCTATAAATCCACAAAACCCAAGTGACAAGCTTTCTCCAGAGGTGCTCCACCTTTGAAAGGTCCCATAGCCTCTCCAAATATTGCCACCAACTGCGGACCAAGTGTTCAATACATGAGCTTATATATTTCTCATTCAGAGCTCACACCACAGTGAGCTCATAAAGCAGTAAGTTTCTTTGTGGCTTTTCCATATATTCTTAGTTTGGTTGACCATCTCCCCAACACCAACCTTTCTCTTATCTGCCTCCTTCCTCTTTCCTTTAAATATTTCCTACCCCAGGATTCTCCCCTTTTTCTTCCACATGTTATTTTCTTCTCTTTTAAGCTTCTTCCTCTCACCCTGTAGGAGGAGACCACTTGTTTGTCCCCGGTTGCTCAGCCCCGAAATAACCACATAGAAACTGTATTAATTAAATCACTGCTTGGCCTATTAGCTCTAGCTTCTTATTGGCTAGCTCCTACATTTTAATTTAACCCATTTCCATTGTTTTATATTTTACCACAAGGTTCGTGGCCTACCGGCAAGGTTCCAGCTGACAGCTCATATCTTTCCCCTCTGGCAGCTCAATGGTGTCAATTGACTCTGCCCTCTTTCTCCTAGCATTCAGCCTAGCTTTCCCCACATAGTTCTGTTCTGCCCTGCCATAGGCTCAAAGCAGTTCTTTATTAATCAATGGCAATCAAAGCATACAGAGGGGAATCCCACATCATCACCCCATTCAAAAATGTGATTTTAACAATGAAATCAGTACAGTAGGCATGCAATGAGGCCACTTGAAAGAAGTCTGAACAACCTATTAATTATACATGCTCATGAATGGGTTGAAAGGGTTAAACTATGTAGAAAGCTAATAGGTATTATGCCTGTTGACTTTGTGAGAATAAAAGTAGCAGCTAATATTATTGAAAGCTTGTTCTGTGCTGGGTAAATGTTGTATTAATTTTTATACTTTTAGGGGAACAGACTTGGTGGTAACTCACAGTGGAGATTTGTTTGCCAGGGAGTTGAAAGACAGATTCATAATTTTGTATACAGTGATGGAGGCAGTGATGGAGCCAGGATTCTAACCCAGGTTTGTTTGAGTGCCAGTCCATTTTCCCTCTTTGTATTGACTCTCCAGTCTCTGTTGGGCCTTTTCTCTCCAGTACTGGCAGGGAGTCCAGATGAAGGAACTGGATCTCACATGCCCTTGTTTCTCCACAAATTCCTTTCTAGATATTGTATGGCCTATGGTAAGTGCCATACCACCTGGCTCTTCTCTCCCTTCCCTACTTTCTCCATCAGTTCGTGTTAACCCCACTCTATGTGGGTGTATCCTGACCTACTTTTGCCATGAAGTCTCTAATTTTTTTCTGAATCCCTTCCTGTCTAACCTGTATACCACATTTAAACTTCCTTATGGAAAGACCCCACTGTCCTCAGTTGCTTTTCTCTACAAATACAAATTCTCAGAACCTGCTTTGACCTTCTGAAGAAGCACCCCGGGGGCCAGAACCCAGTGATATATGTGGTAAGAAGCTCTTCAGGATTCCTGACGCATGTTGGCAGCTGAGCACCATTTCCAACAAGTGATGTTTAGCTACGTGCTCCCAGCTCCAGCCTTGTCATCCAGGCTGTGTTTTTAAGTTCAACACAGTGACAATAGGTCATGACACTTCCAACTTTCCATAATCACACATTATTTTCTATTCTCTTTGTGCTGCTGACAGAGGATACATAACCTTTTCTCTACCTCATCCTTCCTCTTCAGGTCACACCTCCTCCAAGAAGCTTCCTGGATCTTGCAACACTCATTTTCGTTTTTCTCTTGTTACCTGTGCCTCATAGGTCTTAAGGCTATATGCTCATCACATGTCTCTTTAGTCATCTAGTCCCTTGTGGCCAGGACTTTGGAGTTTCACACTTCTGTAACTTAGTAGTGTGTGGGCAGCTTTGAAATTTTAAGAAATAAATTCTTGTTCACAGACTGATATAATGTAGTATGTAATTATGTACTTTCTTGGGGTATGTGCCCTAGTCTTCAAATCCTGAGAAGCTTAGTAAGGCAGCTGGTATTTGGTCCAGGAACTCTGACTTCTGGTGATGTTGGGGGAGTAGAAAGCATGAATAACATGGAAGGATCCAGTTGACCCCACAGGTCATAGCATGGACTTCCAGAAATAGATATATACAAGAAATGAATGGGCCATGAAACAGACATAAGTGGACTGGGTGAAATGTCTTGCAGCTTCCTAGTTCCCTGGAGGAGGCAGAGGTAGATGCATTTCCAACACATTAATTGTATTAGTTACTTTTCTCATTACTTGACAGAGGCAACTAAATGAGGAGTTTTATTTTTTTTCACCTCAGAGCTTGAAGGTACAGTTCATCATAGCAGTGAAGGCATGGCAGCAGGGTCATGAGACACTTGGCTATAGTTCATCTGTAGACAGGAGGCAGAGACAGATGAATGCTGATACTCAGCTCACTTTCTGCTTTTCTTCTATTTAGTCTGGGTCTCCAGCTCCTGGGATAGCACTACCACATCCAGGGTGAATCTTCTGTCCTCTGTTTAACTTCTCTGCAAACACCCTTCCAGTCATTACCAGAGGTGTGTCTCTTAGACGATTCTAAATTCAGTCAAATTAACAATCAAGACTAATGATTTTACTAACTTCTTTTTTTATTTTATTTATTCATTTTTTTTAAATTTTCGAGTCAGGGTTTTTCTGTAGCTTTGGAGCTTGTACTGGAACTACCTCTTGTAGACCAGGTTGGCCTCGAACTCAGAGAGATCCGCCTGCCTCTGCCTCCCGAGTGCTGGGATTAAAGGTGTGTGCCAACACTGCCCAGCTTCCTTTTTGACTTTAATTGATTTGAACACACTTTTTGATCCTTGTAACTAAGTTCACCCTAACCTTAACCATGATTAAGACACAGACGAAAAGTTGAATGTAGTGTCACTGTCCTTCAGTCCCAGCATGGGGGAGCCTAAAGCAGGAACACCAAGTTCTGCGCAGCCTGGACTTCAGAGCGAGGTCCTCCTGCTTCCTGTTCTGTCCTGCACCTTCCTCTCTCCCAGTGCCCCTGGAGCTTTGCCACTAAAGCATTTGTGGGTTGCTCAAAGATTTTCACTGGGCCAGATGAAATCATCACTGTGGCAGGCAAAGTAGTTGACAGCTGGGGCAGGCAGGGCAGCTGATACAGAGTAAAATGTTATTCAATGATCTGTCATTTGGATTCAGGCATGCTAAGGTGGATCCTAATTCTCCACTGGGCCATTTCTTTTTATGGGCTACTGATTTTCTCTTTTCTTCTTCTTTTTCTAATAAAAAACTAGGAAGCTAAGCATGTCTGAAAGGTCTGGTCCAGGAGGCTCTGACAATTCTGACTGTCAGGAAAGCACTCCTGTTGGCCTAAGAGTGGAGGGGGGCATTGCTAGGTTTTTTTCTCTACCCCTCCTTGAGTCCTTCAGGTGCTATTATACCACATGTATTAGGCAGGATTCAAATAGAGAGGAAGATTCATGGGACTTTTCCTTTTTGTGCTGGGAATAGATCTTAGGGCCTTGCACCTACTAAGCCTGTGTTCTGTTTCTGAGCTATTGTATCTTTGTTTCATTTTCTATTTTAACCCTATGTTTCCTCTTGTTAGTATCCCCACTCCTGTACACCCAGAGTGGCTTCACAGGGTACCATCTACTGTGCCTTTTTTATGGTGGAAGGAAGGGCTGTGGACAGAAAAAAGTAAGTAGCTTCCCGGGCATGGGATAGTAGTCTCAGAAACAATGGGGAGAGAGGTCTAGAGCTGGGATCAGTCTCAGTTAAGCACCCCTGGCCCTCAGAAGGAAGTGTTAGCAGTCCTAACTCACTGTGATTGTCTCTAAGCTCAGATCCAGCCATTGCAGTTCAGATAAAATCAGAAAGAATTGGGAAAATAGACCAATCCAGTCATGCACATATGTTAAACAAAGCTTTTGTCAAAATTTATGCAAAGTGTCTTATATAAAGAAGGGGTCATAGAGATAAATCAAAGAAGGTCCCTACCTCTAAGGAATTGGCATTATTATGAGCCAGAATAAAAAGTCACAAAGTTCACTGTGGGATAGAATACAACAAATGCTCCAGGAGGTGTAAATCAGGCGTTGTGGAAAGCAGAACAGCAGGGGAATCTGGATATGTGCCACAGAAGTGGCCATATGTGCCTGGCTTTGAGGCTGAGTTGGATTTGGGTCAGTGGATATTTCAAGTCACTGCTCTTCGGGCCACAAGGTCAAAATTGACAAAGAATAGAGGCATATAAGGAATAGAGTTAAAAGCTATCTCTGGCCTGGAACATACAGACATGGAGAAGACTGGAAAAGAAAGCTGAAAAATGAACCATTTGAATGTTGATCACATAATGTACATAAACTTAGAGGCAAAGTTTATAGTTCATGAAGTTGCTATGATCATACTTTAAAACTTTTAGTGAGTGGGAGGATGGCAAGATGATTCGGCACTTGCCGAGTTGGATGCCCGGGACCCACACCGTAGAACATTAGCACCTACAAACTGTCTTCTGATTTCCAAACAGGATATGGCATGTGCTCTCTCTCTCTCACTCACACTCTCTCTCTCTCTCTCTCTCTCTCTCTCTCTCTCTCTCTCTCTCTCTCTCACACACACACACACACACACACACACACACACACACACCTCTAGTGTAAAATGCTCACATCCTTGTGGTTACTTGTTCTACTATAATAACATAATAAAACAACAGAGAGTAAGCAGTGTTTATGGTTGTAATTTCTAGAGTCAGGAGAAAGGCCTGTGTTCAAATCCAAGTTCCAAAATTTACTAGCAGTGTAAGCTTTGAACACATGTTTTAGATTCCCCATCTAATGGGGACAAAATGTTTCAGGATTCAAAGATCAACTATCACCAATGTGTATGAAGTATGCTTGGTCAGTATGTGGTAGCTTTGAAAAGGAAATTTATCTCAAGGACATAATAAGATTCAGACAAAGCCTTTGCACTAACATGTTCTTCAAAGTATATTTTGATAAGTGAAAAATCAAGCAATAACAACATTCAACAATAGTAAATTAAACTGTGTTGTATCAACATGATGAAATAATGTTTATCATTCCAATAGCAAGGGGACTAGTATGGGATATGCAATTAAGGCATAGGGAAACATTACACATAGAACTCATCTGCAGCCAAGTTAAATTAAACACGACTAGAAAAGGTCTAGAAGGAAGAACTGCAGTATGTTCAAGTTGTTGCCTCTGTTATAGTTGATTTTCATCTTCTTAATTTCCTAATGTTTTGTTCCATTGTTTTATGGTCTTGGGTATAAAATTCAGGGCTTTCTACATGCTAAGCAAGCACTCTGTGACTGATCTACATCTCCAAACTTCATTTTTATAAATACATAGAGACTATAAATTCTTTTCCCAAGACAGGGTTTCTTTGTGTAACAGCCCTGGCTGTCCTGGAACTAGCTCTGTAGACCAGGTTGGCCTCAAACTCAGAGAACCACGTGCTTCTGCCTCCCAAGTACTGGGATTGAAGGCATGTACCACCATGCTGGATGAGACTATGAATTTTTATAATAAGTAGGTTTTTTTTTCTCAGTATCCATGGGGTATTAGGGACTACCCTATAAGTGCTAAAAGTCCCTTGTGTAAAATGGTAAAGCATTTACATAAAACATAGGCTTACATCTGTCTGTATATGCCAAACAATCTCTAAATCATTTTTAATACTGTTATTGGTTTAAACTGAAAATGTTCCCCAGAGGCTCATGTTTTGAACATTGGTTCCCCAGGTGGTGGTACTATATTGGGGGACTGTGACACTTTTAATAGGTGAGACCTAACTGGTAGTTGGCTAGGGTAGATCACTGAAGGCTATAGTGTGTTTCCCGGTTCCAGTATCAGACTGTGTACTTCCTGGACTGTCTTTCTACCTCCCAGGGAACAGAGACTAAGGGTGCTATGTAGGAGGGTTACCTTGTTGGAAGGAGAGCCTTCCTCATACTGGCAGGTCCATGCAGAAACAAAGAGATCTATAAGAATCTACTTATAATATACATATGTGATAAAGAAATAGTGTTTGGGATGTAAATATAATTTGTGTAAGTTGTGAAAATCAATAATAAACACAGAAAACCTTACAAAATGGACAAGTACCTTATCAAAGATCAAAGAAGCCAATAAATACATGAAAACAGGCCCTATATTATGTTATCAGAAAATACAAGTGAGACCATGTGAAATACTGGTAGACACCCACTAAAATACCTGAAGTGCAAAATTAATAAGAATGAGCCAACGCAGATAGAAAAGAACAGTCACTACCCTCTCTTCCATTGCATATAGGAGAAGCATATATTGCATACTGCATATAAGAAAACCAGTAAAAAGTCCCTTCAGACTCTGTCCATATGTAATGTTATGACCATGGAAATTCACTTTGACATGTTTAAGTTCAACTGTAGGCACAAAGAAAGTTGACATCAATCATTCTGAGTGAAATAACCCAAATCGAGAAAGACAAACATGGTATGTTCTCACTCACAAATGGATATTAACTGTAAAATAAAAGACAGCCATGCTACAATCCACAGACCTAGAGAGGCTAGAAAACAAGGAGGGTTTATTGTGGTGGGGCACTCAGATCTTCCTGGGAAGTGGAATAAAAGAGATTTCTTGAGTGAATTGAGGACTGGTCAGGATGGGAACATGAGTGATCAGCTTGGGGGTGTGGAACTGTGGGAGAGAGTACTGAAACAGACTACTGGAAAGGGGTGCATTTGGGGTCAGATAAAAATCTGGTGCAAGAGAATCTCCCAGGAATCCACAAGGAAGACCCCAACTTAGCAATAGTGGATAAGTAGCCTGAACTGACAATCTCCTGTGACGAGCAGTTTTCATCAGAGAGGCTTCATCCAGCAACTGGTGGAAACAGATGCTGACTCACAGCCAAGCATTAGGCAGAGTTCTAGGAATCCTACAGAAAAGGGGGAGGAAGGATTGGAGGAGCCAGAGGGGTCAAGGACATCACAAGAAAACTCACAATATTAACTAAACTAGGCTCATAGGGACTCACAGAAATTGAACCAACAACCTGCATGGGACTGACCTAGCCACTCGGCATATTTGTTACAGTTGTATGGTTTGATCCTTTTGTGGGACTGCTAACAGGGAGAACAGAGGCTCTCTCTGATTCTTTTACAGGTTCTTGGGATCCTCCTCCTCATACTGGGTTGCCTTGTTCAGCCTTAATACATGGAGGAGGAGGGTACTTAGTCTTATTGCAACTTGCTATGCCCTGTTTTATTAATACTTATGGGAGACCTGCCCTTTCATAAACAGAAACAGAGGAAAAGTGGAACAAGTGGTGGGAACTGTGAAAGAATGGAGGAGAGGGACTGGGCTGAGAGGAGGGAGGGAAAACTGCAGCCAGGCTATAAAACAAACAAACAAACAAACAAACAAACAAACGAGAGAATGTTGACATAAATTTCAATTGACAATAACCCAAAGTAAATGCAACTCAAATGTTCATCAATGGCAGAATATGTAACTTGTGTCATCCAAAGTAAACTATCATATTTTTAGAAAAAAGAAAATTAACTATTGATTCAATAACTTGATGAAATACTAACATTATAATACTGTGTTATTTCATTTAAATAAAGTTCAAAAACAAGCAAAAATCGGGAGGTAGAGGCGGGTGGATCTTTTGAGTTTGAAGCCATCCTGGTCTACAGAGCGAGTTCCAGGACAAACAGGGCTTCACAGAGAAACTCTGTCATAAACAAACAAACAAAAAACAAAGCAAAACAGGCAAAGAACATCCAAGGTGGTTCAGCCCAGAAAGGTGACTACTTTTAAAAGGAGATAGAGTGAGCTTTTAGTTGAACTGGAATTGAGAAGTTGTCTGGGATATTGTACTTTTATTGCTAAAATCAAGTAGTTCTGAGCAGACTGGGATGGTTTGTCATCCTAGGAAGGGACTTTTTACTGGAAAGGGACAAAAAAAAAAAAAGCCTTCTGAGGGGCCAGAAACATCCAGGATCTTGTAGATGGTGTTTCTGAGTGAACCCACATGTTACATTTTACCCAATATACTTAAGATTTATGTAATTATGTAATTCATACTTTAATTAGAAGTCTTTAAAAATATCTATTTGAGCTGAGTGTGGTGACACATGCCTGAAATCCCAACACTCAGGAGGCCAAAGTTGGAAGATCATGAGTTTAAGGCTAGCCTGAGATAAATAGCAAGACCTTGTCCAAACCAAACCAATCAACCAGCCAACTAAACAAACAAAAAAGCAAATCCAAAACCAAACAATCCCGACACTTGGCATTGTACAGAGATTTAAAAAAGGCTTGTTAAAAAAGGTTATGGGAAGAATTTTTGTCGTTAACAAACTGAAGGGTCTGCTTTTTTTAGGGTTTGACTGTCTTCTTTGCCAGATGATGAAACTTCCATCTGAAAAGAGTGGAACAAAGTCTGGTGAGTAGCAGCAGAAAGCCAGCAGCAGCAAACAAGCTTGTACTCTTCTGAACCAGACCCGCAGAGACTTTGCAAACAGGATCTCTGGGCCATGGGCAGTGGATGCAGGTATCAGAAAAGACTAAAAAGCACGTTTTAGATATTCCAAAGGAGCACAGGGTGGATTAGAGAAATCGGCTCATCTTGGATCATGGTAAATATCCTAAAGTAAGGCTGTAGTGGGATGATTTAGAAACTTCTGGGAGGATACTTGATATCATGAAGCAACTGAGAATCTGTTAATCAAGTATTTCCTAACTGGCTTTCTTCTTTGACCTGGTGATTTTATTTCTTTTTAAATCTCAGAAGTGAAATGGACTTAGAATATATGTACTTAGTGAGATATTCAACAATGATTCTTAGTATAACACTGAACATCTTGACTGCAACAAAACAAAGATAATGCTAACTGGGTTTGCCTGAAAACTAATAGATAAATTTCCATGGAACAATAAGGTTTTCTTTTTGGCTCTGTCCCATGTAGAAATTTTATTAACAACTGAAACTAAAGTTCTCTTAATTAAAACTGAGGGTGATGTGTACTTGGGATGATAGTAGTATGAGAAGGAATCAGACTCAGGAGGCTAGAGAGCTGGCTCAGCAGTTAAGATCATTGGCTCTCTTTCCAGAGAACCAAGCTTTGGTTTCCAGTGCTCATAACTATTTGGATTGCAGTGAATCTAAAACTTGCCTTTGGTTTCTGCAGGCACCAGCATGCATGTAGTGCACACACGTACATGTATGCAACACACACACATTAAATAAAAATAAATATGACTCTTTTTTAAAATCAGGATCAAGCTGGTAGACTAGAGTAATGGATTTAATCTAGGATAATATTTAGTGGGTTAAATTAAATGTTCTGTTCTTATGAACTAAAATCTAGCCACAGAGTTTATAGTTGATCTAAAGATGAATACACTTCAATATGAGGGCAATGGGCAGATGGGAAATAGGACTAGGGATATTTAGACTAGAGACACAACAACTTAGGAGGACGATCTTAGAGGAATTGAATAGAAATAATTTATATGCAGGAAAGTTACAAGAAGATAGATTGACAGTGCATTTTTAGGAGACTTCTGTCCCAAGACAACCTATTTTTTCCTGAAGGAATGAGTTTTCTGTCATTGTGTGGTAAGGTAGATAATCCTTTGTTGTTGTTGTTTTTCCCTTACTTTAAACAGTGATGTTTTAAGTTTATTTCAAGAACCTATGACATATGCTTGACAGAAATCTAGCTGCTCCTGACTCTTGCAGCTCTGCCTTCCCCAGTGTGATGGACTGTATCCCCTAAAACTGTGCCCCCCAAATAAACTCTTCCTTCCCCTCTCAAAAAACCTTAATTAGAGCCAGGCGGTGGTGGTGCACGCCTTTAATCTCAGCATTTAGGAGGCAGAGGCAGGCTGTGAATTAAGTCCAGCCTGGCCTACAAGAGCTAGTTTCAGGACAGGCTCCAAAGCTACAGAGAAACTCTGTCTTGAAAAACCAAAAACCAAACCAAAGCAAAAACCTTAATTATTGAATCAGTGTGTGTGTGTGTGTGATGGGAGCACATGATATGGTACTCACGTGGAGGTGAGAGGACACCTCGTGGGAGTGCGTGGCTTCCTGGGATTGAATTCAAGTCCTTAGGCTCGGTGGCAGATACTTTTACCCAGTGATCCACCTTACTGGCCTCAGACATTTATTTTTATCTTGCTCTGTGACCTGTTGTCATATACAAACTGAGAGTAAATTTACTTCCTAACAGACAGGAAAGGTTTAGGAATCATGCCTTCCACAGAAGTCTAGATAATATTTAGAGAGGAGAGTTGACTCAGTTGGAAAAATTATGTCTACTAGAAGTGGCCCTGATTTCGTATTGAACAAACATGCACTTTGTATCTTTTTGTATTATTCTTCCACATGAAGGACCAAACTCTTTTGACAGCTGCCCAAGACAATGCTGCACTGATTTCTGATTTTCTGCTGAACAGTGATTTGGTAAAGACTAATAAGTCATATACATAGTGGTAATATAGAATTTTCTTCATTGTTATTTTCTCCATATTACAATTTCAATACCTTGTTCCGTGATCTAAAGATTGCTGTCAAATCCCTCATTTTTTTCTTTATCTTTTTATTTTTGTGTCTGACGTTACTACAGTTTGATTAGAGAAAGTGGTCTTTAATATTTATAGTTCCGAAAATTAAGTGGTTTTATGACCTGATAAATACTTTTAAAACATGATGCATAAGCTGGTTCTGTAATTTTTTATTCCATATATCTTTCTTTGCATGTAGAAAGTATTCAGTAATTACAATGTTTAGTCTTTGCTTCCTTTGTGGTGTGAAGATATTTGTAGACACAGCCAGTCCAGAGGCCTCTAAACCAGATCACATTTACAGGAAAAGCATCTGCTTCATGACCGCAGGTACTTTTCTCTAAGCTATTCTGTATATGAGCACCAATTCTAAATAAACTATTTTTCTCTATATCCAAAGAAGTCTGGAAAAGTCTAATTTATAAATTAGTTATGGTAAAATGTTAATGATAACTCATACAAAAATACAGTAATTGTCACGCTAGGAAGTTGGCTGAGTTCATAAAGTGCTGTCTGTGGAAGCATAAGGGCCTAAGCTCGGATCCCCAGTGTCCATATAAAATCTGGGGACGGTATCCTGAAAGTTGGTGAGTAGAGACAGGATCCTAGGGACAGCTCTAGGTTCAATAAGAAACTATGTCTCACAGAAAAGAAAACGTAGAAAGGCACTTTAGGGAAATCCTGATACCAATTAAATGAAATATAATAATTATAGCAACGTACTATAATAAGACTTATTTCAAAGCTATGAAATATTTGCTTCTGGCGTTTCCTGTTTGATATTTTTTGAATGACCGTGGGAACTAGAGAATGGAACTATAAATAAAGGAAGGGCTACTGCATATCAAAAGAGGGGTAGTGAGATCTCTAACGAAGCATTTCATAGCAAAATGGAGGCTTGATGTCTTTTGAGGGGTTTGGCTCACTACTGTGCAAATGCCGGGCAAGGTTAAAGCCCTGTGTAGACAGGCCCCCTTTCATCGTCTGTTTTGACTGTCCAGACTTCAGTTCTCTTTCAACTGGGGCTTCTCTTTTTCTTTTTTTGGAGTAACACATGGGCAGGCCTAGGACCTGTCTCATGCTTACTTTTAACTTAGTCTTCTCTTGCCTCCTTTTTCTTCTTAAACTTGGCCATGCTGAGCCTGAAAAAGCCTTTCAGCATGTTTTGTTTTCATTCATGAGGTCCATGAAGAATGATTTAGGAGTTATTTTATCAGACCAAGTGGGTGACTTACTTGCCCCTTTATCGCGAATCCACAATGCAAATGACAGTCTGGAAATTAGTATGTCAAGTGTCTTAATTTTGTTTTTGTTTGGTTGTTTTGTTTGTTGAGACAGGATTTCTCTGTGTAACAGCCCTGACTGTCCTGGAACTCAGAGATCCATCCGCCTCTGCCTTTTGAGTGCTAGGATTAAAGGCGCGTGCCACCACCTCCCAGCTTAATTATTTTTCTATTGCTGTGGTAAAACACTATAACCAAGGTAACTTATAAAAGAAAATATTTGATTTGGGTTTATGATTTTAGAGAGTTAGAGTCCTTGATGGTGGAGCAAAGGCATAGTGGCAGGAACCGTTGAGAGCTTACATCTAGATGTGCAAGAAAGAGGCAGGGAGAGGGAGGGTGAGAGAGTGAGGGAGCTAAAGAGATAGAGATAGCTAGATAGAGGGTGGGAGAGAGGGAGAGAGAGAAGATTAGGAATAGCAGGAGTCTTTTGAAACCTCAAATTACCTCATTTTACCCCCAGTGAAACACTTTCTCCAACAAGCTCCCCAATCTTTCTTCCAGCAAACATATGGGGTCATTTCATTCATATAGCCTAGGCTGGCTCTTCACTTGCACTCAGCCTCCCAAATGCTGGGATTACAGATGTGCCTCATCACACTAGGCTAGTAATTTCTTTTTTGACCCCAGTGTTAGACAAGTATGAAGACGATACAGCCAGCATCAAGCTATTTTTATGTTCCAACATCAATATATTCATGTTAATATTTAAACAAAGGACCAAACAAAAACCTGTTGAAAGGTTTGGAAGGGTCCTTGACCTGGTGGCTTGTGAGGAATTAAAATTTTATATTCTGAAAAGTAACCGTGAATCTCATATAAAATTGCTTCCATGATAGCACTTTGTCATTCTATGTCTGATATCAGAATACAGATAGTGCAGTCTGTCACCACACTTGAAGTGTCATCTTCTAGAGTTTAGAGACCTGGTTCCCTCCTAGTGTCCTTCCAGTTCTGTAAACATCCCTTTACATATTTTTGAGCTAAATCTAAACAACAATGAATTCACCTCGTTCAGCAGTTACAGATTAGCCTATATTGATTGAATGATTAAACTGTATTTTGGTGAATTTTATCTATTAAAAAAAAAGGAAACTAGGAAGTAAAATTGTCAGGTGTCCTGGTTTAAACAAAGCTGTTGAAAGACTCTGTAATGACATCTAGTGGTCAAAAAGCTCGTCTTCCGTCAGCGCAATCTCCTTGGAGTTTTCCCGACCTGCAGTTAGGACTACGTCCCTGGAAGATTGCTGGGTTCTTGAAGGAATGGAAGACAGACACGATGGAGGGTATGCTTTTCCCTCTCCAACACCTGCCTGGCTGGGGTTCTTTGCACTTGGCATAAAAACAGAGGAAGCCTTCTTTGTGATTTTACAAAAAAGCATATCACGAAAAACAGTGTGGTGTTCTTGGCTGCGCTGCTGTTCGGGGACTAGCAATTTAGGCTGTGGGATATTTCCATTAGAACAATGCAGGAAAGTCACGGTTTAATTACTGTAAGCGCTGGGAACACACAGCCACATAAGCCCTGAATTTTCAACTTCCTCTTGATTCTTGATCCTGCCACCATCTTTGGCAGCTCCCGCTGTAAATAATTTGTGGTTCCAGGGAGTGTCCTTGTGACAGAGCTGTACTTGGCTCTGTAGGAGGGGAGCCCCAGACTCCAGAGTCAGCCTCTAATAGTGGTGACCACTGGCCCTTTCACCCATGCCGACTTTATTACCAAACAAGACACAGTGTAGAGATCTAAGGTCCACTGGTCAGCTGGATGGCTCCTTGGCTCAGTTCACTTCCATTTCTGTAATTTTTTCCCCCTCCTCTCCTGTTGTGGGAGCTGTGGGTTGCATTCCTGCTGCTCTGCTCCCAGCTGTCTGGCTAGCTTATGCCCCCAAATAATGACACACAAATTGTATTCATTTAAGTACTGCCTGGCCCATTATATCTACCCTCTTCTCTGCTAACTCTCACACCTGGACTGGCCCATTTGTAATAATGAGTGTAGCACCCCAAGGTGCGCTTACCAGAAAGATTCTAGCCTACGTCCATCCTGGGTCGGAGCTTCATCGCGTCTGCCCCAGAGAGGAGAGCTATCGAGTCTTAGCTCACTTTCTCTTCCTCCCAGCATTCTGTTCTGTTTACTCCTCCCACCTATGTTCTAACCTATGAGGGCCAAGCAGTTTCTTTATTTTTTAACCAATGACCTTCCTCCATCATTTCCCCTTTTCTGTTTAAACAAAAAAAGAGGAAGGCTTTAACATTAACGTAGCAAAATTACATATAACAAAACAGTTATCAAATAAAAATTACAATATTTACATCTATTTTATCTTTATTATAACTAAGGAAAACCATAACTATAACTAACTATTCTTCAACTCCATCAAAGACTCCAGAAAGATACAATATTACCTAAGCAAACAAGAAATAAGCAACTTTCAAAACTCTAGAAATGACAGAGACATCTCGCTGCCTGGACAGTCACCCAAAGTTTCTCTGTACTGTTGGGACATCCATCTTTGGCCTACAGGCCCATAGTATCCAGAGACATTTCCATGAAGCAGGAAATTTCAAAGTCAGTTCAGTCACTATCTGTTATGTCCTGCAGAATGTCTTGCAGACTTCTTTATGAATCAGGAACCCCGAAAGATCATCTCACCTTTAGGCAAGTTCAGTAGTCCTCTCTCTGCAGGTTCTCTGTGTCCAGTTTATGCAATAGTCCAGGCAAGAGCAGTTTCTTGCCCAAATGGCTATCAAACTCTATAAGGATCCTCTTCGATACCCATCTTCTTCTTGAAGTAGATTGGTGCTGCCAGGAGCAGACGTGTCTCATTGTCATGAAAAGCCCTAAGTTATTAAAATATTTTAAATGCCATATTCTGCAGTCTTTGAAAGATATGAAGAATGCCTATCTAATTGAAATATATCTCTATATATCTAGAAAATCTAACTAACATGACCACAAGCTTGACTATTATTGATGATTATCCATTAACAACCTATATTTCTAATTATACATTACATTTTTAAATGAACTACACAATCACAATACCTTAATCAAGATTAGAAATATGCATATACATATAACAAAACTGACCTTAAAATCCATACCAATGCAAATTATTCATACCTATATCATTTCTCCCTTTAAATGTAAAAGAACATTTATAAACAATATTTGGGAATATGGACGTAGTTATTTCTCTCCAAACTGCTTCCTGCTGTAGGGGCGCTGGTAATTAGGTCTTTTATGGTGTAACCTGTCTGTTAGGTTCATCTCAGTTGGCAGTTGAGCGAACTAATTTTTTGAAGGTGTTCACAGCAACCTTTCAGGAGGGCGTGGTCTATCATACCCTATTGGAATAGAAGCAATCCACAGGGTCTCATCGTCTGTGAAAACAAAAGAAGAATCTCTTTTCCAAAGTATCATATCCTTAGATACAAATTCTGAAGTCAAGCTATTTTCAAAATATCTATGTTGGATTAGTTCAGCAGCATTTATAAACAAATATCTTTTAGCAGCTGTTGCTCCTTTCTCAGCATTCAAACAATTCAAACAGAGCATAATAGCATACAGTACCAAAATTCTCTGTGTATTTTCCATCTTTGTGTGTGCTTTATTTTAACCTCTATTTTGCTTATTTTTACTTTTAACTTTTTGCTTTTTGAGACAGGTTCTCTGTATATCTTTGACCTGGAATAACTCTGTAGACCAGGCTGTCCTTGAACTCTCAGAGATCCACCTGTCTCTGCCTCCCAGGCTTTGGGATTAAAGGCAGGTACTACCACACCTTGAAGTCACAGAGGTCAATCTCCCTCTGCCTCCCAAGTGTTGGGATTAAAGGTGTGTACTACCACACCCAACTACTCTCTTTCTTCCTTTTTTTAAGAACTTTAACTTTTAGCCTGCATATCTTTTTAACACACTGTAAATCATTAAAAAAAATTTGTCTTTGAATCTCTTTTTACTGTATCTCTCTCTCTTTTTCTGATCACATGAGCCTTTAAATTACTGAGCAATATGGGTAGGATTAAAGCAGTGGCTTTGCCGGTTAGATCCAGCCCATTCCTTAGCTTTCAGTCTCATGGTGGAGGTACCGGCTGTAGCCATCTTTACTGCCACAACTTTATGGCATTTCAAGGTCCCTGCCAGCAAGTAAATTGCAGCATCATGTCCACAGACAACACACAAGTCCTCTCTCTGTAGTCGGCCCTCCTGCCTCAAACAGTCAGAGTTTGCCCTGGCAGGATGGCCCAGAAAGCAGGCATTTTAAAACAGCACAACATTTTCCTGCTATGGCTGAAAACAAACAAGCATGCAGTCAGCTTTTCAATACCATTTAAGTGTTTTGTGGCAGGACCTCTTAATGAGCTGCAGGGTTTTGCAGCTAAAGCTGAGTCAGGAAGCCTCTCTTAGATGAGAGCGCTTGCTTGCCTCTAGCAAGCAGAGCAGACCTGAGAAATTGCTGCTACCACGTCGGGTGCCATTCTGTAGTAAGAGCTGCGGGTTGCATTCCTGCTGCTCTGCTCCCAGCTGTCTGGCTAGTTTATGCCCCAAAATAATGACACACAAATTGTATTCATTTAAGTACTGCCTGGCCCATTATATCTACCCTCTTCTCAGCTAACTCTTACACCTGGACTGGCCCATTTCTAATAATGAGTGTAGCACCCCAAGGTGCGCTTACCAGAAAGATTCTAGTCTACGTCCATCCTGGGTCGGAGCTTCATCGCGTCTGCCCCAGAGAGGAGAGCTATCGAGTCTGAGCTCACTTTCTCTTCCTCCCAGCATTCTGTTCTGTTTACTCTACCCACCTATGTTCTAACCTATGAGGGCCAAGCAGTTTCTTTATTTTTTAACAAATGACTTTCCTCCATCACTCTCCCCTCTGCCTTTCCTGTTCTCTGAACAAGGCCTGCTAGTTTATTGTAGCCTTTTTTTACCTTCCCCAAATATACGAACACACACACAATGTTCTGTCTCTCTCTCTCTCTCTCTCTCTCTCTCTCTCTCTCTCTCTCTCTCTCTCTCTCTCTCACACACACACACACACACACACACACACTTAAGGGATATGGCTTAGATCACTGTTACAAAGTGGCACTTGAGGAAATGAGAGTTGGGGTGGGCAGCTTCAGTTAAATACTGACAGATGCCAGGGCTGGCTTGGCTGGTAGGCTAAGCTGGCTCTGGGCTATTTGGTGTAAATTGAAAGATGAGGTACATATCCTTTCAATACATCCCATAATAGCTCCCCATTTTATTCATACAACTCATACATAAGTAAAAAAAAGATTTCCCAACCAAAAATAAGGACGCATGCCTGATGGATTGTCAGAAAAACAGAGCAGAGCTGTTCAGCCAAATCAAGGATGAATGGTGTCAGAGGTCTCAGTTTTTTCTGGATGAGAATAGGAACAGAGGCTGCTTGTTTGGAATGCTATTGAGAAGGATTCTATAGCTATATTTGACCTCCAGGAGAGGAATAGGTGGTTTGTGGTTGGTTTTATGATCTTCCACAATACTTGATCATTTGTAGACAATGTTGGAGTGCTTGTGTAGAGTATAGGCTAGATGACTTACAAAAACAAGCTTCATCCCAACAATACTCACTCTGAATTCTCTCCTATTCTTAGACCTTGTCAACCACTAATTTTCTTTTTGTCTCTGTTCATTTGCCTGCTGAGACCATTTCCTATCAATAGAATCACACTTGCCCTCTGGTGTCTGGCTTATTTTATGGACCATGTTTTTAAGGTTTAGCTGTGTGGATGTGAATCAGTATTTTTTCCCCTGTTACGGCTGACTAATAAATAGTTTGTGGTTTGGACACAACACATTTTATTTAGCCATCCATCAGTTGATGGACATTGGGGCTGTTCCCACCATTTGGCTATGATAAGTAGCACTGTTATGAATATTTACTATAACACTGTTTTAAAGTCTGGTTTTCAATTCTTCTGGGTTAGGCTAGGTGAGGGATTTTTCCCTCCAGTGTTAGTAGAAAAGGATCTATTTGAAACTAAAATTTTCTCAAGCTAAGAAGAGGCTTGTGGGTGATAGTCAGATGAGTCCTAGGAGTAGCAAAAATTCAAGGGCAGTTAGCTTTTAGACTCCAAGGGCAAAGGTCTCTGGGGAAAAGTATGATAAGAAAGGGAGAAGATGCTGCCAGAAAAGAATACTGAGAACTTTGATCTTCATGAATAGAAAAACAATGGAGTTTTTCCTGAATTTATAAACTGGTTGGTGATATTTTTTCTGTTTTTTAAATAATTTTTTTCTGTTTTTTAGGTCAAGTGGGGATGAAAAGATGTGTTAGGGGAGGGCCAAGGAAAAGTGAAAATAGTCTGGTTTGGGCTGTTTTATTGAGTGTTGGGAAGAGATATTGTTTGGGTAGGAAGAAGGGAAACTCGCAAGCTACATGTCAAATACAAAAGGAAAAAGCAGACAAAGAAGAATTTTGCATAATGAATAAAACAAAGAGGCTCAATTGTTACCAAAACTCTACATGCATTTCTGTAGTGATGGGGCTTTTCTAAAGCATTTCCTATCTCTACGAATATGAGGATGAAGGAATCAGGCAGACAAGGAGCATGTACTGCTGTTTTAGAAATGAGAGAATCCAGGACCTCACAGTACAACGGTAGCATGCCTGCCTCCAGAAATGAGAAAATCTAAGCCTAGCCCAGCACTTGGTGATGGTAAATGTCAGGTGCATCTGTGAAGTAAACGTGGCAGAGCCACAGAAGTCAAAGAATGTCAGAACCTGGAAGGTATTATGCCAAAGCAGCGTAGGATAAGTCTAAGGCTTAAATTCAAGGCCATTGGTCAGTGAATAAAAGACTTAAATCAGTACTCTGGTCCTTGTCCCCATAGAGACTGTCATCGCAACATGAAAGAGTTGGTAGTAAAAGTGGTCTTATCTGTCTCCACCACTGAGCCAAAAGACTAGGGCAGGAGGTTGTGTGTGATTCATCTCCAAATCCACAGCTGAAGCACAGTTGTTGAACTTGTTGAATGTTTGAATAAGAACCAGAAGCACCCAGTTCTTCTTGGGACTCTGTTTCTTCTCATTCTGCCACAACTTTTAGTGGGAGATTCTAGATTCAAGCACAGTTTTTAAATTCCATGGAGCTCTGGCCTATACCTTGATGTCTACATATATGAACACAGGTGATCCTAGATGTATCAGAAGGGTGCTCTGAACTTGTCAAGATCCAAGGGATAACCCACATCTATTGTTAATATGGAAGTGTCTAGAACTCAAAGGGAAGAGACTTTACCTGAGTCTAGAGCAGTGGTTCTCAACCTGTGGGTTGTGACCCCACTGGGGTCACATATTGGTTATGTACATTATTATTCATAACAGTAGCAAAATTATAGTTATGAAATACCAATCAAATACTTTTATGGTTGGAGGCCACCACAATATGAGGAACTGTATTAAAGGGTCTCGGCATTAGGGAGTCTGAGAACCACTCTTGTCTAGAGCCCAAGACTCATCTAGCCACATTATAATGTCTTTTGTGGAAGGTATGGTGGTTGTTGTGCTCACAGATAAGCCCTAGGGGAACCAGGAATGTTACAGGGTTACACAGAACCCGTTTTTCACCCATAAGAGTGGGAGCAGAGATGACTGATGATTTTGTACTATCTGTGTGGCCAAGATATGAGCTCATCAATGAATCAGATCTGTTTTTCTGGGAGATGTCACATGTACTTTACAAAGAGTATTATCAATGTAGTGTAGCGAGCTGCATGGAATCACACCTTATGGAGATGTATAATCAACTCCTATGGCTAAAGTCTGACTTATGCCTGATCACGCAATGATCATCAGCTGCTTGCATATGTGTGGGCCTATGGGCAGTGCCCACCTGGCAATCCAGAATTGGCAGCCCATGCCTACTTAAGGGCTGGGAGAGGTTTGCCCAGGGGAGAGGTCAAGGAGAGAGAGAGAGAGAGAGAGGAAAAAGAGAGAGGAGAGAGAGGGGAAGAGAGAGAGGAAGTGAATAAAGTCCTGGAATAAACTGAAGTGAGAAGAGCTCCAGTGGTCGCGTCATCCTTGCTGGACGAGGTAGAGTCGCGACAATGTAGTCATGTCTTAAATTTTCTTGTGCACACGGGATTGGGTTATTTATAAACAGGAAGTTATTTACCAAATTTTGCTGTGTTTAAAAACTTAAATAAAACCCCTCCAATGCCTGAAAAACTATTTGTGTTCATATTACCAAAGTTTGAACCAACACTGGCTACTTAGTCATGCTGAACCAAACTACTGCTTTGCTTCCCTGCAACAGAATTGCTCGCCTGTGGGTGTGGTGGTAGTAGAGATCCCCACAGACTTTAGAATTTATATTGTACACTAGGAAGTTCCTTCTTTTGCTGTTTCCCAGTTTCCAGATGGAAATATTCTTGCCTTGAGGGACTGTGTACCTCGGGATGGACTTGTGAACAAGAAGGTAGGGCAGAAGGACAACCTTGGGAAGCTCAGCTTTGTCCAGTGTCAGATGGTGGCTTTGAGACCAACCCTGCACTCTTCCTGATGCCTGCTTTCAACAGTCTCCACATGTACCAGTCAGGTTTGCTAAAGGGGCAGAGCATGGTGTGTGTGTGTGTGTGTGTGTGTGTGTGTGTGTGTGTGTGTGCATGCACACACACACGAGTGGTGTAGGAGGTCCTTCTGTATTTGTGTTGATTTTATTGGTTGAATAAAGAAGCTGCCTTGGCCTTTTTGATATGGGAGCCCTTGGGTGGGTGGAGTAGACAGAACAGAATTCTGGGAGGAAGAAGGCAGAGTCAGAGAGAGCTGCCATGAAGTCGCCAGAGTCAGACATGCTGAATCTTCCCTGGTAAGCTATGGCCTCATGGTTCTACACAGATTATTAGATATGGGTTAAAGCAAGATGTGAGAGTTAGTCAATAAGAGGCTATAGATAATGGGTCAGGCAGTATTTCAATGAATACAGTGTGTGTGTAGTTATTTCGGGCATAAGCTAGCCAGGCAGCGGGACTAGGCCCAAGCTGCTCATTGACTGGACTCCACCTTGTGTCATGGTCCTCCTGCCTTTGCCGGCTGAGTACTGAGATTATGGGCACATGCTCCCATGTGTGGTGATTCCCCAACTATAACATTATTTTTATTTTCATTGCTACTTCATAACTGTAATTTTGCTACTGTATGAATCATAATATAATTTTCTGATTGCCTTAGGTGATTCCTGTGAAAGGGCCATTCAATTCCCAAAGGGGTCATGGCTCACAGGTTGCGAACTACTGAGCTGTGAGCTATGAATGGATATCTCCTGCCACCCCTCATTCTACGAAGGCCCACACTCACCTGCACTAGGTCAGGTGTGAGTCGCTTGGCCTGCAGCCATTTCTGGAACCTCCCTGTTTTTCGCAGGATGCTCTCAATGCTGCAGGTTTTGGGAGCCGATGCAGAGGCACATATTCTCCTGTCAGAGATCTCGCTTTGGTACTTGCTGACCAACCGAGAGACCTCCACAGGGCGCCAGGTTTTCGAATCATCCGAGTAATTTGCAGCATAAGAAGGCAAGTCCTGAGGAGGCAGTCTCAGGTGGGAAGTCATCAAGTTGTCAAAGCTGTGGGAAGCATAGGATAAGCCTGTGAGGCAGAGGTGAGCCAGAGAGACGGGGCAGCAACCTGTCGGAACATTTCTTTCCCTTTGATGTGTTTCAAATTCCTTTTCCAAGAGGATTATCTGGTTTTGGCCAAGCTCAGAAGTGTACATGTGATGTCAAAAGAGGTCACACAAAAACTACCCTCTTCCCCCAGTGTACAGAAGGGACAACTACGGCTCTTTGAACTTCAACCCCATTTAAAGACAATAGCTTTACACTTCTGTTTCTTTTCATGCCCCACTCTCACCTTACACATGTAGAAATTGAGGCTGATAGAGTCTATGTATCTTGCTCAAAATGGAATACAATGTTGACAGTCAGAGGTATAAAGCACCAAATCTATCCTTTACCTACTCTGCTTGTCCAAACCACCCATTCTTTGACCAATGCCTGGGTTCTGGAAATACAGTTCTCCAAGAGGCTCTTGGGCCTGACCTTGAGAGACCACTCCACCCCCATATCCAACACCAAGGAGCCCCGTCGACATTGATTTAAGTCATCAGCACCAAGCAAATTTCAGGCATTCATGGCAGCTTCATGTCCATTAAGTCTAAGCCATCTGGCTCCAGCAGGTGTGTGACAGTGCACTGTGACGCAGTCAGCTTTGAACCCTCCTCAGGGGAGAGGCACTGGCCTCTTGTCATTTGCTGCTTTTCTAGGCTCCATGGTTACACTTTCTAGCAGAGTCATCTCTCCAGCTGTGCGCTGACATTTTGATTAGGGAAGAATGTTGAATCTGCTTTTGATTTATGTCTGAAAAAATTACTCAGAAAAAGTTTGTGTTCATTATTATTAACTGAAGGTCATATTGCAAGTGCAAGTCAGACTATATCAAATACTGAACTTAAAAGGGCGTTTTCCATTCTTGTTATTGAGCACTATCGGGAAGTCATTGGTAATGAGTTTTAGCTAGTATATTTTCAATGAATTAGCATTTCAATGAACCCAAAACTGTATATTGTTTTATTTTCTTACTCATATAATTCTTTGTTGTTTAAAGAGATTACAAGTTTTCCACTGATTGCTTGTTAATTGCCATGCTGGGGAGGAATCTCAGGACCTTGCGTTTGCTACCGAAATGTGCTACAACTGAACCACACTATCAGTTCATTCCTAGTATTTTGATAGTAAGGCAAACCACAGAAAAAGTTTAAAAGACAAAAGGTCAAGGTCAAGAAAGAATAGCTGGAGATCCCAGGTTTCTGAGTCCCTTCTGTATTAGAGCGCCAGTCTCTTATAGTTGGGAAAGAGCTGCCAGCAAGCTGCTCCTGCAGTATAACAATGCAAACAGCAATGGATGCAGGCCCAAGAGGTTCTGTTTAAGAATCTTGCCACAGGGATATTGAAGAAGAAGAACTTGAAAAGTGTCATCCCAATGGAAGTTTGAAGACAACTGCAGAGAACCACTTTCCCCTCTAAGAAGGATTAGAAAGGGCTCAGGGTCCAGAGACAGTCCTGCTTTCATTGGTTTCTCCTGCTCATGAAGTTCCAACCCCACAAAGGTCCTGGAACTTAGAATTTCCAATGAGAAATAGTAACTTAAATTTATGAAGCCTTTAAATATGTCATCTTCTTTCCTAAACTATGTGTATTAATTCATTTAATCTTTTTGTATTACACCCAGGGTATCAAACATACTAGGCTCTACCACTAAACCACATCCCTAACACATAATCTGTTGTAGGAGGCTGCTCATTCATTTCCCGGTCACCTAGACTCCCAAAATAACCACACAGAAACTATATTATTTGAAACAGTGCTTGGCCAATGACTCTAGAGTATTCCTAGCTAGATCTTACATATTAAATTAACCCATTTTTATTACTTTATATTTTACCACGAGGCTCATGGCCTATTGACAAGGTTCCTGCTGGCAGCTTGTGTCTTTCTCCTCTGGCAACTCCATGGCTTCTCCCTGACTCCATCTTTTTTTCCCCAGCATTCAGCTTGGTTTTCCCTGCCTAGCTCTATTCTATCCTATCACAGACTCAAGCAGTTTCCTTTTTAACCGATGGCATTCACAGCATACAGAGGGAAATTCCACATCACCATAATCCTTTCAATATACCTATGATGTTGTTATCATTACAAATTGTGCAGATGAGGACCCAGAGGCATGGGATGGCAATATAATGTTTCCAAAGATATTTGACCAGGACTTGGAAGAAGTAACATCAAGCCTGCAGAGTTTGCAGCTCTCACAATGTTGCAATTGATTATTCCTTTATAGTCCATTTTATGAGTTAGCTCATGGGAGCAGGTCAATAATATTATTAAAGGCCAGAACCGGCGAGTCCTGAAAGCTTATTCTTACCCCCATTTCCATCTTGTTTTGAGGATGAAAAACTGAAGACAGATATATGTGGTTTCTGTGAAGAATCACAGACAATTACTCATAAAGGGAGGCAGCTCCTAGGGATTCCTTCAGCCAATTGGTAGAGTTGAGGGGAGAGAGACTTCCTACTCTGTGGGGCCATGGTTATTGTTCTTTTTCTCTGTTTTCATTTTCTGAGGAGGCTTGATGAGATGACAACGTGTCTTTGTAGATGATCTGCAAGTTCAGTGATGGCCGAAGGGATTTCATAATGAATTTGAAGGAAAACAGACAGGTTCTCTCCCAGTCAAAATGGTGTGACATTTAGTGCTGCAAAGGGGAAGTGTGTATCTCACAGTATCAACTGCCTCCTTCACAGACTAGAAGAGTGTTGGGGAAAACGTGCTCTGCTCTTCATTCATTAAAATGCCACTATTCTGGAGTTTGGAAAACAAAACAAACAACAACATAAAATCCAGGCACCTTTGTACTCTTTCTTTTGAATGGAGATCAAAGGCATGATTGAGGTAAGGCTGGCTGCAAAAAGGGCAGATGAGCAGGGCCATACTTCCTCAGAACTGGAGAGAATCAAGGTGAGTAGGGCAGACATGTGGTTGCTAGTGGTGGTGGTGCTAGGGAAGACGGAACTAGAATTGGAATGAAGTATTCTCTTTTTACTGTATTTGCACGTACCTTTTAAAATATTTCTTGTCTCCTCTTTTCATGTCCCAGATTTATGCTGAACCCCCAAAACACCCATCTTCTTTCTAAAACTCTCAGGATAAAGTCATGGTCTTTAGCACAGTCTACAGTGATCTTTCAAGGCTCATCACCTGCTGTGCTTTCATTCTCCTTACACATTTCTTTTGGTCTCACTAAGCTACTAGGTACCCTTGGATAACTACATTATTTCAGGTTCCTGACATGCCCTTCCCTTTGTCTGAAACACTTTCCTCCTGTTTCTTCTCTGGATGGCACCTACTCAACCTTTTAAATCCTTGACAGGTACCTCTCCTGATCTTTATTTGTTTTGTTTCTATTTGAGATGGCTTTCTTTCTATATGTTCCCATGACATTCTGCATTGGACATTTTATACATTGTGCTTTAAATATTACTTTGTTTGTCTGTTTTCTCAATAACAAGATCCTCATGGGAAAATATTACAACTTTATAACTCAAGAGTTTAATAGAATGCTTTTTACCAAGTTGGTACTCAATACCTTGTAGTTGGATGAATGAATGTTTGGATGTATAGATGGACCATGGTGGCTATTTGGATGAGAGGAGAGAGATGATCAAAGGACACGATCATAGAATGCACAAAATGATGGTGGTGTAGAGAAGAATGTATGGAGGACTTCCTGGATGAATAGCCAATTGGACAGTGGATGAATGGGCACATGGATGAATGGATGAATGGATCGTATAGGTCTCAGAGCTGACAAGACTTCTGAATTGGGGTCAGAAAATAAATTAAGGCAATAATTACTGTTCTCTTTGTTAAGAGCCAATCTTTACTACCATCTTGAGTGGATTTCAAATTACCTGAGACATACCTCTGGGTATGCCTTGGAGGGCGTTTCTAGAGAGGTTGGACTGAGGTAGGAGGATGCACTCTGAATGTAGTAGCACCATCCTGTGTACCAGGGCTCCCGACCGAGTCAAAGGGTAAAAAGGAGGAAGCTGATTGAGCATCAGCAAACACCTATTTTTATTTCTCATCTGCCAATACTATGTAGTCAGCTGCTGATGCCTCCTGTGGCTACAGAGCTGCCTAGTGTTCCCTGACATACCTTTCCTGCTATGATGGATTGGATTACTCTCAAACTACAAGGCACAATTAAACCATCCCTCCATTAATATACTGTTTTTTTTTTGTCATGTATTTGGTTACAGAGACAAGAAAAGTAACTACCAACTCTTTCTTGCAGGGGACAAAAAAAGGAAAGGGGAAGGCAAAAATCAAAACAAACAAAACCTAACTTGTTTTCCTGGCAAGCTCTTCACTAGTCAGTAAGGGGTGTATGAACATTCTTTAAGGTTTTGAGAGTAAGAATTAGAGATGTTAGCCCAATTACATGTAGTCAGGAGGATGAGATAATGAATCAGCCCTGGTGCAAGCCCAAGATTCCCTAGGAGGGATCCTGGTCATACATGCCTCCCAGAATATTTCTTTCTTCTCTTCTCTCTTTTATGTGCCTCTGCACCATACCAAGCCCTTGAAACATTCTGGATCTTTCTAAAGCACTTAGGGTAGAGTCATGTTACTTAGCACAATTCACTATGACCTTTCTAGGCCCACCATCTACTGTTCCCCTTATAAACTTGCTTTGGTCTTATGAAGTCCCTGTTGACTCTTGAGTAAACCACATATTTTAGGTCTCTGTCAATATTTCTAAAACACTGCCACTAAGTACCCTTGCATGCACAATATGGACAAATATTAATAGATCTAGTGGTTGGAAGCATCACCTCAGCTCCCTGGCACCCCTTTATACAGAGTCTGGAAAATTTAGTCGGGGGCTTCACCCCAGCCCCCTGGCATCCACTTTTGGAATCTTGGACAGAAATCTCTATTCCAAGTTCCCTCCCATGGGAGTCTCCTCAGTCCAAGCTCCACCTCCGAAAAAGTCCACCAAAAGGCGACCCCTCCCCAGGGAGGGTCAAGGAAGCCCACCAAATGGTGACCCCTCCTCAGGGAAGATCAAGACCACTCTCACAGGCTATTTAAACTACCCTCTAGAGAATAAACATGTGGTCTTCCCTTTTCATCTCTGGTGGTCATTTCAGCTTTTCTCCCTCCCCTTTGTGTTTTTCCAGGACCACCCAAGAGTGAAGGCACTCAGTTAAACCTGGGTATATTTTAATTCAGTCTAATTTGGTCTGATTGGGGTTATTTGCATTGGCGGAGAAGTTTGTTTAAGAAAATACTTAACATTTGTAATATTAATATATGTAATAACATTATTTATTAGTATTAATATCAAATCAAATATTTGTGAATGTGCAAGAAATGAGCCTTATAGATAGGAGTACTCTTTCAAAGATGTATGCATGTATATATGTGTAGGATTTCCAAATATTGTTTATAAATGTTTCTTTACATTTAAAGGAGAATATGCTATAGAGATCAATACTTTGCATTGGTATGAATCTTGGTTTATTGATAAAAATTTAAGATCAATTTTGTTATATATATTTCTAGTCTTGATTAAGGCAGTATGCTTGTGCAGCTCACAATGTATAATTAAGAAATACAGGTTAATAGTCATCTATAATAGTCAAGCTTATAGCCATGCTAGTTAGGTTTTCTAAATATATAGAGATATATTTTAGTTAGGTATTCTTCAGATCTTTCAGAGACCTTCAGAATATGGTATTTAAAATGTTTTAAAAACTTAGGACTTTTCATGACAATGAGACACATCTGGTCCTAGCAATACCAATTACTTCAAGAGGATGATGGGCATCAAAGAGGCTTCTCATGGAGTTGGTTAGCCATTTGGGCAAGAAACTGCTCTTGCCTGAACTGCTTGACTGGACTTGCAGGACCCACAGAAAAATGACTGCTGAAGCTGCCTAAAGAAGGTGAGCAGTCCTTTGGGGTTCCTGTTTCATGAAAGAGTCTGCCAGACATTCTGCAGGACAACAAAGAAAGTGACTGAGAAACTGCCAATATAGGTGGAACTATCTTTGACATTTCCTGCTTTCTGGAAAAGTCTGCCAGACACTATGGGCCTATAGGCTGAAGATGGGTGCCCCATTGTTACAGAAGAACTTTAGGTGACTGTCCAGGCAGTGAGATGTCTCTGTCAATTCTAGAGTTTTGGAAGTTGCTTACAATGCACTTTATGTTTACTTAGGTAATATTATATTTTTCTGGAGTCTTTGATGGAGTTAAAGAATAGAGTTATAATTATAGTTTTCCATAATTATGATAAAAATAAAGTAGATATAAATATTGTAACTATAATTCTTGCTTGATACCGGTTTTGTTATAAGTAATTTTACTGTGTTAAAGTTAAAACCTTCCTTTTTATTTAGACAAAATAGGGAGGTGATGTGGGGTTCCCCTCTTTATGCTGTGATGCCACTGGTTAATAAAGAAGCTGTTTTGGCCTATGATTGGGCAGAATAGAGCTAGATGGGAAAATCAAACTGAATGCTGGAAGAAAGAAGTGGAGTCAGTGAGATGCCATGTGGCTGCTTAATATGTAAGCATGAGCTAGAAATATGCATAAGCTAAGAGGCCATACAGTGCTGTAATTAATATAGTTTTTGAGTGATTATTTTGGGCAGCTGGGAAATGAACGAGCAGCGTCTGACTACGTATACATACATACAATCCTAAAAATTAGTTTTTTATTCATATATACCATTTTTCAGAGTTTGTCACAGGGAATTAATGAGAGGCACAAACTCTTCCTGCAGTAATGTTTGACACATCATTGTTTATAATATTGAAAAAGTGAAAAAATTCTGTTGTTTCATGCTTGTGGGTTAGTTAAATATATAACTGTACCAATATCATGAAGCCATTAAAATCAAATTATGGAGGAGAATATTGAATAATGTAAACAAATATTCTTCACATACTATTAAACTCCCTAGAGAATATTGGATCTTTATACGGGTGGACATGTGCATGCATGCATGTGTGTGTGCGTGTACACATGTGTATTTGGATGTAGATGCTACTGTTTGTATGTATGTGTGAAGGTCAGAGGTTGATGTCAGGTGTCTTTCTTAATCATTCCCCATTTTGTTTTTTGAGACAGCCTCTCTCACAGAACATAGAACTCTCTGTTTCAGCTAGGCTGGCTAGTCAATGAGCTTCAGGATCTTGTTTGTCTCTGCCTTCCCAATACTAAGATTACGTTTTTAAATTTTTTTTTAGCTATTGTCTGCGAAGTCCTAGGCCAAGGAACAGTTCCTGCTCCTGCACTGAGGCTACCCACCCAGAGGTGTGAGTGTGCACCCGCCCGGCCGGAGGGGAGTGCATGGCATCTCCAGCTCCTGCTGCAGGGGCTTCTTGGCTCCGCACAACCCTCCCCTCCCCCCAAAGTTTGCCCTTTTGTCTACAGGGTCCTTCAACCTCCAACAGTCCTGTCCCTGTGCTGAGGACAACCTTTCAGACCGGTGAGTGGGTGCCATCCGTGGTGGGGGGGCAGAACTTCCGGAAAGGAGCACTGGGACCTTTCAACTCCTGCTACAGGGGCTTCTTTGTTCCACACATCCCTGCCTCCCCCCCCCCCCCCCCCCCCAAAACCTGCCCTATTGACTGTGAGGTCCTTGGCCCAGGAACAGTGCCTACTCCTACACTGAGGCTATCCACCCAAAGGGGAACAGTTCCTGCTCCTGCACTGAGGAGATTCACCCAGAGTCAGTCACAGCATAGATTGGACCAAGACACCAAGATTCTCCTGGCTGCTTTTGAAGGAAGAGATGGGCAGGCATCAATGCAAGAATTCCTCCAACAACCTGAAAGGCAACATGAAAACACCAGATTTCAGGGATCACACAACAAGAAGACTTGAACACCCTATTCCAGAAGAAGTAGAAGAAATAGACTTTAAATGTAGCATTATGAAAATGATAGAGGGTCTTAAACAGGATGTAAAAAACTGCTGTAAAGAAGTGGAGAAGACAAACAAAATGGTAGAAGAAATTAATAAATGTCTCAAAGATACCCAAGAAAACCACGATAAAGCAATCAAAAAGGTAATGGAAACAGTTCAAGACTTGAAAAATGAAATGGAGGTAATGAAGAAAACACAAACCGAGGGAAGGCTGGATATGGAAAATCTGGGTAATCTATCAGGAACTACAGAGACAAGCATAACCAACAGAATATAAGAGATAGAAGAAAGAATCTCAGACACCGGAGATACTATAGAGGAAATAAACTCATTGATTAAAGAAAATAACAAATCCAACAAATTCTTAACACAAAACATCCAGAAAATCTGGGACACCATGAAAAGACCAAACCTAAGAATAATAGGGATAGAAGAAGGAGAAGAATTACAGCTCAAAGGCCCAAAAAAAATGTATTTAACAAAATTATAGAAGGAAACTTTCCCAACCTAAAGAAGGATATTCCTATGAAGGTACAAGAAGCATACAGAACACCAAATAGACCAGATCAAAAAAAGCATCGCCTCACCATATAATAATCAAACAACAAAACATACAGAATAAAGAGTGAATATTAAGAGCTACAAGGGAAAAATGTCAAGTAACATATAAAGGTAAACCGATCAGACTTACACCTGACTTCTCAATGGAAACCATGAAGCCAAAAGGTCTTGGATAGATGTACTGCAGACACTAAGAGACCATGGATGCAAGCCCAGACTATTATATCCAGCAAAGCTCGCATTCACTATCAATGGAGAAAACAAGATATTCCAAAACAAAAACAGATTTAAACATTACTTAGCCACAAACCCAGCCTTACAGAAAATACTAGTGGGAAAACCACAAACCAAGGAAGCCAACAACACCCATAATAACCCAAGCATCTAACAACCCTCCACCAGCACAACTCAAAGAAGGGAAACACACAAACACTACCACCAGGAAAAATAACTGGAGTTGGCAACCACTGGTTATTAATATCACTTAATATCAATGGACTCAATTCACTTATAAAAAGGCACAGGTTAAAAGAATGGATATGAAATCAGAATCCAACATTCTGCTATTTACAAGAAATACACCTCAACCACAAAGACAGACACTACCTCAGAGTAAAGGGTTGGGAAAAGGTATTCCAATCAAATGGTCCAAAGAAACAAGCTGATGTGGCTATACTAATATCTAACAAAATTGACTTCAAACTAAAATCAATCAGAAGAGATGGAGATGGACACTTTATACTCATAACAGGAAAAATTCATCAGGAGGAAGTCTCAATCCTGAATATCTATGCCCCTAATATAAAAGCACACATATATGTAAAAGAAACATTACTAGAACTCAAAGAATACATCAAACCCCACACTCTAATAGTAGGAGATTTCAACACTCCTCTCTCACCAATGGACAGGTCAACCAGACAGAAACTTAACAGAGAAATAAGAGAACTAACAGATGTAATGAACCAAATGGACTTAACAGGCATCTATAGAACATTCCACCCAAACACAAAAGAATATACGTTCTTCTCAGCATCTCATGGAACCTTCTCAAAAATTGATCACATAGTTGGTAAAAAAGCAAAAATCCATAGATACAAAGAAATTGCAGTAACCACCTGTGTACTATCGGATCACCATGGAATAAAGTTAGAATTCAACAACAATTCTACCCCCGGAAAGCCTACAAACTCATAGAAACTGAACAGTCAACTACTGAACCACCCCTGGGTCAAGGAAGAAATAAAGAAAGAAATTAAAGTCTTCCTTGAATTTAATGAAAATAAAGACACAACATACTCAAACCTATGGGACACTATGAAAGCAATGCTAAGAGGAAAGTTCATAGCACTAAGTGCCCACATAAAGAAAACAGAGAAAGCACACATTAGAGACTTAACAGCACATCTGAAAGCTATAGAAAAAAACAGACTCACCTAGGAGGAGTAGAATACTGGAAATAATCAAACTGAGGGCTAAAATCATCAAAATAGAAACACAGAAAACAATCCAAAGAATCAATGAAACAAAAAGCTGGTTCCTGGAGAAATTCAATAAGATTGATAAACCCCTATCGAAACTAATCAAACGGCAGAGAGAGAACATGCAAATTAATAAGATCAGAAATAAAAAGGGGGACATAACCACAGACACAGAGGAAATTCAGAGAATCATTAGATCTTACTACAAAAGCCTGTATGCCACAAAATTGGAAAATGTAAAAGAAATGGACATTTTTTTTAGATAAGTACCATATGCCAAAGTTAAATCAAGACTAGGTGAACGATCTAAATAGACCTGTGTTGCAGGAGGTCCTCCCACTCCTCCAGCCTATCACCACCGAGATACCAGCCCATGGGGCGTGGTCTCTCTCCCTTTAAAAAAGCGGCCACTTCCCTCTCCTCTCTCTCTTCACTTCCTGCTCCAACGGCGACTAGACTCCTTTCCTGGTTGCTTAGAGGGCTGTTGCCTGGGACAGTGATCTGTAAGTTTTTTCCCCTTTAAATAAATACCACCCTAATAATCATAACCCCGAATTGGTGTGGCATTGTTTGTGACTTACGCCTTCAGACCTGTTAGTAGTGAAGAATTAGAAGCTGTTATCAAAAACCTCCCCACCAAAAAAAGCCCAGGACCAGATGGTTTCAATGCAGAATTCTACCAGAACTTTCAAGAAGAGCTAATACCTGTACTCCTTAATGTATTTCACAAAATAGAAACAGAAGAGTCATTGCCAAACTCCTTTTATGAAGCTACAGTTACCCTGATACCAAAACCACACAAAGACCCAACCAAGAAAGAGAATTACAGGTCAGTCTCACTCATGAACATGGACACAAAAATTTTCAATAAAATACTGGCAAACCGAATCCAAGAACACATTAAAAAATTATCCATTATGATCAAGTAGGCTTCATCCCAGAGATGCAGGGCTGGTTCAACATATGCAAATTTATCAATGTAATCCATCATATAAATAAACTGAAAAAAATCATATGATCATTTTATTAGATGCGGAAAAAGCATTTGACAAAATTCAGCACCCCTTTATGATTAAGGTCTTGGAGAGATTAGGTATACAAGGTTATTACCTAAAAATAATATAAGCTATATACAGCAAGCCGACAGCTAACATCAAATTCAATGGAGAGAAACTCAAAGCCATTCTACTAAAATCAGGAACATGACAAGGCTGTCCACTCTCTCCATACCTCTTCAATATAGTACTTGAAGTTCTAGCAATAGCAATAAGACAACATAAGGAGATCAAGTGGATTCGAATTGGAAAGGAAGAAGTTAAACTTTCTTTATTTGCAGATGATATGATAGTGTACATAAGCGACCCCCAAAACTCCACCAAAGAACTTTTACAGCTGATAAACAGCTTTAGTAATGTGGCGGGATACAAGATCAACTCCAAAAAATCAGTTGCCTTCCTATTCACAAAGAACAAAGAAGCAGAGAGGGAAATCAGAGAAGCATCACCTTTCACGATAGCCACAAATAGCATAAAATATCTTGGGGTAACTCTGACCAAGGAGGTGAAAGATCTATTTGACAAGAACTTTAAGTCTTTAAAGAAAGAAATTGAAGAGGATACCAGAAAATGGAAGGATTTCCCTTGCTCTTGGATTGGTAGGATCAACATAGTAAAAATGGCTATTCTACCAAAAGCAATCTATAGATTCAATGCAATCCCCATAAAAATCCCAACAAAATTCTTCAAAGACCTTGAGAGAACAATAACTAACTTTATATGGAAAAACAAAAAAAAAAAAACCCAGGATAGCCAAAACAATCCTATACAATAAAAGTACTTCCAGAGGCATTACCATCCCTGATATCAAACTCTATTACAGAGCTACAGTAATGAAAACAGCTTGGTATTGGCATACAAACAGAGATGTTGACCAATGGAATTGAGTCAAAGTCCTGGATATTAACCCACAAACCTATGAACACCCGATATTCGACAAAAGGGCTAAAATTATACAATGGAAGAAGGAAAGCATCTTTAACAAATGGTGCTGGCGTAAGTGGATTTCAAAATGTAGAGGAATGAAAATAGATCCATATCTATCACCATTCACTAAACTCAAGTACAAATGGATTAAAGACCTCAATATAAATCTGACCACGCTGAATTTGATAGAAAAGAAAGTGGGAAGTAGTAGTCTGCAACACATGGGCACAGGAGACCAATTCCTACGTATAACCCCAGTAGCACTGACAATAAGAGGAAAAATGAATAAATGGGACCTCCTGAAACTGAGAAGCTTCTGTAATGCAAAGGACACTGTCATTAAGACAAAAAGGCAACCTACTGAAAGGGAGAAGATCTTCACCAACCCCACATCAGACAAAGGTCTGATCTCCAAAATATATAAAGAACTCAAAAAAACTAGACATTAAAACTCTAATTAACCCAATTAAAAATGGGGCACTGAACTGAGCAGAGAATTCTCAACATAAGAAGTTCAAATAGCCAAAAGACACTTATGGTCATGCTCAACCTCCTTCACAATCAGGGAAATGTAAATCAAAACAACTTTGAGATACCATCTTACACCTGTCAGAATGGATAAAATCAAAAACACCAATGATAACCTATGCTGGAGAGGTTGTGGAATATGGGGAACACTCATCCATTGTTGGTGGGAATGCAAACTTGTGCAACCACTTTGGAAATCAGTGTGGTGGTTTCTCAGGAAACTGAAAGTCAACCTACCTTAGGATCCAGCAATTCCATTCTTGGGAATATACCCAAGAGATGCCCAATCATATTACAAAAGCATTTGCTCAACAATGTTCATAGTAGCACTATTTGTAATTAGCCAGAACGTGGAAACAACCTAGGTGCCCCTCAATAGAAGAATGGATAAAGAATGTGTGGCACATATATACTTTAGAGTTTTACTCAGCAGCAAAAAACAATGACATCTTGAACTTTGCATGCAAATGGATGGAAATAGAAAACACTTTACTGAGTGAGATAACCCAGACCCAAAAAGAGGAATATGAGATGTACTCACTCATAAGCAGATTCTAGCCATAAACAAAGACATCGAGCCTATAGTTTGTGATCCTAGAGAAGCTAAATAAGAAGGTGAACCCAAAGAAAAACAATAGTTATCCTCCTGGATATTGGAAGTTGACAAGATTGCCGGGCAAAAGTTGGGAGGAGGGGCCGTGGATTGGGGGTAAGGGGAGATGGGGAGAGAGAAGGGAGAAGGGGAGGATTGGGGAGAACTTGTGGGAATGGGATAATTGCGATGGAGGAAGGGTCATATGGGAGCAGGGAAGAAGTTATCCTAACCAAGGGAGCCATTTTAGGGTTGGCTAGAGTCTTGGCCCTAGAGGGGTTCCCAGGTGTCCAAGGGGATTTCCCCAGCTAGTTTTGTGGGCAGCAGAGGAGAGGGTGCCTGAACTGGCCCTATCCTATAGTCACACTGACGAGTATCTTGCATATCACCATAGAACCTTCATCCAGAGATGGATGGAGATAGAGACAGAGACCCACACTGGAGCACTGGACTGAGCTCCCAAGGTCCAAATGAGGAGCAGAAGGAGGCAGAACATGAGCAAGGAAGTCAGGACTGTGAGGGGTATGTCCACCCACTGAGACGGTGGGACTGATATAATGGGAGCTCACCAAGGCCAGCTGGAGAGGGACTGATGGAGCATGTGATCAAACTGAACTCTGTGAATGTGGCTGACAATGAGGGCTAACTGAGAAGCCAAGGACAATGGCACTGAGTTTTGATTCTATTGCATGGACTGGCCTTGTGGGAGCCTAGTCTGTTTGGATGCTCACCTTCCTAGACCTGGATGGAGTGGGGAGGATCTGGAACTTCCCACAGGGCAGAAAAGCCTAACTGCTCTTAGGACTGGAAAGGGAGGGGGAATGGGAGTGGGGGGAGTGGGAGGGAAATGGGAGGACGGGAGGAGGTGGAGATTTTTAATAAATAAAAAAATATTTATTTTTTAAATCAATAAAATTTTATTGTTTTAATTTGAAACATTCTTAAAGTTTTTAAAAAATTAACAAACAATAGGAGATGATGGTAATGAATTAGTCAGCATCCAACCTGCCATATTGGAAGCCATGGCAACAGGGTTATCATCTCTAGAGGCAAATCTTTCATTAACATTGTGAAAACTGCCTTCCTATTTTAGTGAAGAAAAATTGTTTGATTTAATTATAAATTCTACAAAAGAGAGCCATAGAAAAGGTGCTTTGACTAATAATAGGATATTTCTGCTTTCTGATATAGGGCATTATAATTTAGTGGAAATATTTAATATAGGATTTATTTTTTAATTGTTTTCATTGAGCTATATATTTTTCTCTGCTCCCCTCCCTTCCTCTCCCCTTCCCTTCTATCCTTTCCCATAATCCCCATGCTCCAAATTTACTCAGAAGATCTTGTCTTTTTCTACTTCCCATGTAGATTAGATCCAAACATGTCTCTATTAGGATCTTTGTTGTTGTCTAGGGTAGGTAGAATTTAGAATTGACATAGTAAAAATGGCAATCTTACCAAAAGCAATTTACAGATTCAATGCAGTGCCCATCAAAATCCCAGCAAAATTCTTTACAGACCTTGAAAGAACAATACTCAACTTCATATGGAAAAACAAAAAACCAAGGATAGCTAAAACAATCCTGTACAATAAGGGAACTTCTAGAGGCATCACAATCCCTGACTTCAAACTCTACTACAGAGCTACAGTACTGAAAACAGCCTGGTATTGGCATAAAAACAGACAGGAGGATGAATGGAACAAAATCAAAGACCCAAATATTAATCTACACACCTATGAACACCTGATTTTTTACAAAGAAGCTAAAAATGTAAAATGGAAAAAAGAAAGTATATTCTACAAATGGTGCTGGAATAACTGGATATCAACATGTAGAAGAATGAAAATAGATCCATATCTATTGCCATGCACAAACCTCAAGTCCAAATGGATCAAAGACCTCAACATAAAGCCAGCTATATTGAACCTTCTAGAAGAGAAAGTGGGAAGTACACTTGAACACATTGACACAGGAGACTACTTCCTAAATAAAACCCCAGTAGCACAGACAATAAGAGCATCAATAAATAAACGGGACTTCCTGAAACTAAGAAGCTTCTGTAAAGCAAAGGACACGGTCAAATAAGACAAAAACAGCAGCCTACAGAATGGGAAAAGATCTTCACCAGCCCCACATCAGACAAAGGTCTGATCTCCAAAATATGCAAAGCACTCAAGAAATTGGTCATCAAAAGAACAAAAAATCCAATAAAAATGACGTACAAACCTAAACAGAGAACTCTCAACAAATTAATCTAAAATATATACTCACTCGTAAGTGGCTTTTAGACATAAAGAAAAAACAGCCTACGACTCACAATTCCAGAGAATCCAGACAAGAAAGAAGACCCTAAGAGAGACATAATTTTATTTATTTTTTAACAGGGTATCTGGGGATTTATCTGTTACCACTTACCAGTTCTGGAGTTACAAGGCCATATTTGTGTGTGCTGGGGATCCAAGTCCAGTATTTGTGTGTGTGCTGGGGATCCAAGTTCACAGCAAGCACTTTACCCATGGATCCATCTCTATAGCCCATTTGAGAACGAATTCTATACGATTTTTATTTTGAATTTTTCTTAACATTTCTAAAATAAGCAACTACAGTGCTTATAATAAAAGAAAATTATTTATAAGGTAGTGAAGCAGGGGATGAGCAAGTCCATACATTCTTTGTCTCTTTATGTTGAGGTTAAACATTCTCAGCATAGAGTGCTGTAATCCCACCAGCCTGCCATGTTTGATGTTTTCCTGTGTCCATCTGCATACTTCCTCTTTAGGTACATATGGAATGTCTTAAATTCTAAAGAAAGAGTGTTGCATGAAAAAACATCTAGAATTTGATGAAGGAGGGAGGGAGCCTAGAGCTGTTCTTTGGAATCCTGCAGTCCCTTTCTCTCCCAGTTTAAACTGGATCTGTATCTTCATTTGCTGCTCTCTCAGAGTAATCAGCACACTTCACTATGTTCTTGTTTCTCTGCACCCCACTTCCTAGGTGGGAATTTCTGAGTTCAAATTCAACATCTCTGTATTTCCTTTCACAATCCAGTCAACAAAATGAATACAGAGCTGAATCCAGATGGCTTTTTTTCTGCTCTCTTTTTCTGAAGTGATCTCTCTTCTGGTTCTTCAGTCCCTAAGAGCAACCCCAGGCCACCCTGCCTATGACTTTCTGGAAGATCCCCCTGAAACATGGATTTTTATCTCCCAGCTTAGCGTCTTTCCCATTGTCTGCAGCAGAGCAGTCCTAATTAGGGATCATTCAACTTTGCAACCTTCACAAAGCCTTTAGTCAGCCGAGAGCACTTGGCTGCATTCGAAAGGCCCTGTGTTTTCATTTCATCACCAGGAAGAAGAAAACAGAAACCAAAAATTCTTAATAGCAAATGTCCACATAAACTCTCTAAAACATCTAAAATTATAAGAGGAAGTTTAATAGATCTAGGGATATAGCTTGGTGTTAAGAAAGCACTTTTAGAGCAGAACCAGATTGGAGTCCCAGCAGCCAACTGTCTGTAACTCCAGTCCCAGAGGATCTATCCCCATGTTTTGGCTTCCTCAAGTACCAGCCATGCATTTGATGCACAGACACACATGCAGGCAAAACACACACAAGCATGAAATAAAATAAAAATTAAGTTTAATGTTCTCGCTCTCTCTGTCTTCCTCTCTCTGTCTCTCTGTCTCTGTCACTGTCTTTGTCTCTCTCACACACATACACACATACACAGACACATGGAGTTTTATGCAACCATAAAGAATAACATAATTATGTCATTTTTAGGAAAATGGATGAAATTGAAGATCATCATAGTAAATGAAATAAGGTAGACTCAGAAAAACAAATACCACATTTTTCTCACATGTGGACCTAATTTTTTAAAAAAATATATGAAATGAAAATAAAGAGGAATGATTTGAGAAGAGGAAGGTTATTGGGAAGAGGCGCTCAAGAAAATGTAATGGGGTAAATACCACTAAGGCACATAATATACGTGCATGGCAATGTCATAAGGAAGCCCATTATTTTGTAGAATGAATATGTAGTAATAAAAAAGCGAAATAGAAAAAGAAATTTAACATTTTTGATTGAACTTTTTTATTGTTTCTTTTTAGTAACTTAGTGTAACAATCATAGATATCTGGCTAATGGAGAGGTTGTATATTATTGCTTATGCCTTTTGTTTGGTCACAGCATCTATCTTACAGGCAGAAGGCTAGGTTTCAGTGAGGTGAGAGGAGGAGAAAGGGTGTCGGTCAAGTCTTTGGTTCTGAAAAATACTGAAAGCTAAGTTTTCCATTTCTTGGAAATTTTTAAACATTAAATTTTTAAACATTAAAATTTTAAACATTAAAGGGACTGTGCCTCACGTGTCATTCCAGGCTTCTCCTGTACCCGTATCCACCTATACCCAGGGCTTCAGCCACCAGTACCTCTCATCTCTCCCCACACACTTCCACCCATGTTTATGATCATTCTTCTGCCTTCCCCTTGCAAAATCCGCAGTTCACCCTGAAAGACCTTGCTCAGAAGTCCTCTCCCCAGAAAATCTCTCTCTGTAATCACTGTCCCCTGTCTGGCACTTCTGTACTCTGGCCTGCATCAGACCAAATGTCAATATTATTTGTAATATTGTCCTTTCTCCTGCCCACCGAGAACACAAGGAGAAAAGTTATGGTGGCTGCTCCCACGTAGTCCCAGCTGGTTTCTAGCCTTGTTAAATTTCCTGTGACTGTGTACTGATCAGCATGAATGCCTTTTTCTGATGAGAGACACACATCTCACAATGAACTAAGCTCTGATTTTCCTCAGATCATTACCACACAGCAGAAGACAGGCTCTAAAATGTAGGAGCAAACTGTCTTTGTATCCCAGATCTGCCTTGTGCAAGTCCCTTAATCCTGCCATGTCTGTAATGTCTGAATAATGGGTGCAAACTATCAACACCTGAGATTGGAATGGTTTAAAATGTCTGCCACATAGTAGCTTTCTATATATTTTATTCTTCCCATTATGAGGAATGAGTAGGAAAACTCAACAGTCTCAGGCCACTCCAGTCATAGAAAAGAAATTTCAGCCTTCAGTTTCAAGTGGAACCTTAGATTTTAGCATTTAGGGCTAGAATTTGGCTTCCACCCTTGCCCTTCTATGTCAAGCAGTTACCACTGTTAAATGCCTTCCTCTAGTTCCCACCCATAAATTAGATCTCTTCACACTAAGAGAAGCTTAATTTGCTCCTCAGAGTTATTTCATGAAGATTCTGACCTTATTTCTTCTTTAAAGAACTTCTTACAAATGGATGTCCCGATGCAGGCATTGCATTTATCAAGACTGAGGAACGTCCTTCCCAGAGTGTAGCTGCTTCTGACTCGGGGTACCAGGGACGGAGGGAGAGAAGCTGGTGAGGAGAAAGAACAGCTCAGGGTTGAGACCCACAGCAGGAGCCGGGCTGGCCAGCGCTGGTGGAAGGTGGCAGTGTCAGCTCCAGCTAGGGGCTCCATCCTGCTTTTTGCGCTGCAGCTGCGGTGGTGAGCGGAACACTCAGAGCAGCACAGAGACCAGGCTTGACCAGAAGGAAACTGTCAAAAGCAACTGGCCTCAGGATGCTGACCCTATCCCAGCCTCTGAGGTTTCTGTCTGAGGATGCTAAGGAGCTAGCAGCTAATGGGGTTGGGCAGGAGATGAGGAAATCCATGGAGGATGCTGATAACGCATTTCCAAAGTCATTCTTCCTCTGTATGGGGAGGCTGCCTCAGTCTGGGGAGGGGCACACTGGCAGATTTCAGGAAGGACATTGGTTATGGCTTCCTTGTGTAGTCCTTTTGACAAACACAGGATATCCCAGCTGGGCAGGAAAAGTCCATGCAGGATGTGTGTAAGACCTAGGATCCACCTGGGAGTTTCAAAGAATCCTGAAGGCCTCCACCCTCCACTGTTTTTATTCTGGGTACATCTGTCCCTGTGGAAAACACACACACACACACACACACACACACACACACACACACACACACACTACACACCTTGCATACCTCCACCAACATGTGCATATACACATTTGCTTCATCCCACCCTACTCCATCACACATAATACACATATACCTCACACCACATAGATATGCACTCCACACACACATTTAACACCTCACAAAATGAACGCCACAAGACATACACAGTCTAATACGCATACAAACACATGCATCCTATCCCAAATCTCTATCCTACAACCCCTGCAAACACACACATGCACACCACACCACATCTCACACACACTTCACATCACATATACATATACTACACAACACACACAAATAACAAACACTTCATAACATACAGATACATGCACACCACACTCCTCTTCCCAACCCTCATGCACATACCATCCCACATCAAACACACACACATCTCACAGCACATATATTTCACAACAAAACCCCATAACACACACACACACAGAGTTTAACACACACTGCACCCCTATCTCCATCTTCCTTAACACACATATATACACAACCCCATCTCTCTTTTTTTCTCTCTCTCATACATACCTTATATCACATATAGAAACACCCCACAACACAAACCCCATAACAAATACATATACAGAGTTTAACACACACATGCACCACCACCACCCCACACTAACTTCCCCTTCTCTGAAGCTGCTAATCTGTTCTGCACTTAACCAGTCATACTCCCTGACTTTCAGTAAATTCCATAGTGAGATAGCTAGAGGTTAGCTTGCAGGCCATTAGGCAGCACATTTAACACTGATTTGAAAGCTTTTTGCTGCTTAAGGAATAGAAAACCACAGATTAGTCCATTTCTTGCTGATCTGAGAACAAGAGAGTAGAAAGAAGCTGGTGGCCTCTATAGCTTGATGAGGGCAGCAGCGGAAGGAACCCTGCTGTACACAGCTGTGTTCAGTTCTCTTTGTAGGGCTGAAAGCCCCTCTTTTCTTTACCACCTTGCCCCATTTCTCAGCTTTTACTTGACTTGGGACAGTTTAAGTGTCCAGGATTGACTTCCCCTGGTTACTAAGATGAGGTTCACAGCATGGAGTAGATGGGAATAAACTGTGAGGATCAAATCAGGTTGCCTGACCTTGCACAAGGGTTGGGAGTACCTTGCTAGGATACTGTGCATAGGAAGACAGGGCTGGGGGAGGAAAAAGGAAAGTGGGAGGCAATGGGGATGGTGTTAGGGAAGTGAGGAGTTTGGTTAAACATTAATGAGAAGAGAGGCTAAGGACAGCTCTCTAGGGGTTAAGCATATGCTTATTAGTTGTCTTTGTGTTCTTGGTGAAGAGTTTGATCATGTTTGTTATTTATTGCTGATTTAAGAAACGTATTCATTTATTTCTGTGTATGTGTACATACAATGTTACATGTTCTGTGCCATAGTCTGTTTGTGGAGGTAAGAGGACAGCTTTTGGGAACTGGTCCTCTTTTTCTATTTTGTCGAGGTACGATCCCTCTTGATTCTCCCATGCTTCCTATTGCAGATTCACTGGCTTCCAAGGTTTAGGGGATTCTCATGTCTCTACCTCCCACTCGCTGTAGGAGTACTAGGATCACAAACATGTACCATGGTGTCCAACTTTTACATGGGATCCAGAGATCTGTACTCAGGTTGTTATTCTTGTGTGTCAAGTGCTGCTACCCACTAAGTTATTTCCCTGTTCCTATTATTAATTTTTGAGATTTCAAAAATATGTTCTACATCTTAAGTCTTTGGTGGCTATGTGATTCTATAGTTTAGACCTAGAATGTCCTCCACAGACAGATGTGTTAAAGTCTTGTTCTCCAGTCTGTGATGCTGTAGGAAGGTTATAGAAACTTTAAGAGGTGGGGCCAGTAGGCGATCCTTCTAGGCTGGCTCATGACGGAGACTGTAGGCCCATAGGTCTCTTCATCACTTTTTCTTTGCATCAACACTATGAGATATTCTTCTGAGTGCTCCATGCTGTGATGTACTGCCTCACAAAAAACTCCACTTGAGCCTTTCAACCACTGAAAACCCCAAAATGGTGCACAGAAATAAACCTCTTTTTCTTTATAAATTGGTTTTCTCATGTATTTGTCACACTGGTGGGAAGCTCTCTGCTAGGTGGCTTGTGAATATTTTCTTTCAGGTGGTATATTCCCCATTAAGAAAAAATCCTAAGAAGGGGCAGCTCCACCAGTGCAAGAAAATCCAATTAGGTCAAATCAAACCAAATTAAAATGCCCATCATTTTATTAAGTATGGTGCTCTCAGGTGGCCGAGCGCATGGTGGGGAAACAGGAAAGCGGGGAGTACATTCAAACCCAGAACCGTGTGTTTCTCCTCTGGGAGCCCACTTAAAAACCCTGTCAGGACCTGGCATGCTGGGATTTGGATTCCAGACCAATATATTTCCAGGTCAGGGGGGCCGGAATCGATGCCAGGGGCTGGAGTTACACTCCAGACTTAACATTCCAGACTCTTTGGATATAGGGGTGACAGGAAGTTGAAGTGATAGGCTTTCTTTGGAAAAAAGGGGGTGCAGACTCAAGTCTGGTTACTTCCTGCAGGCATAGGGTGACATGGGTAGGTAGGGGAGAGCTGGGTGTTGGTGGGTCCATGTTCAGCGGGTGGTATAGCATTCTGATCACTGTCATCCCGGAAATGCCAGGCATTTGTTTCTTAAAGGAGGTAAGAAGGCAGGTGTCTAGGAGAAAAAAAAATGTTATTATTGGACCTATGAAATGGGGCTAGCCATGGGATGAGATAGAATAGCAGATGAAACCAGATTTTAGTTGGCAGGTGTCTGTGATCCAGAAGAGCTGGTACCAATGAAGTCCCAGGAACTGGTACAGGTGCTTTTGGTGTTGTCCTGGGAGCATTTTGTAGGTTGGTCTTGACTTAGGCAACAAGAGTAACCTGTAAAATATGCTTAAAACTGGATGGGGTTAAAAGTTAAAAGCCTTGGATTTTACCAGACCTGATTATTGATAAAGGATAGAAAACCTGGTAATCCTGAACTATGAAGCCTGTTAAAGAACAGTACCTTTAGATGTCAAATGCCTTAGACAGATCTGGGAGGAATAGATGAGCAAAAATTGAGACAGCTTTTGGCCAGCAGGCCATCTCAAGTCCTCTCCTTGTCCTTGGAGAACATCAGGCTTAGAAGCAGTATTTGGCATTAGCTTTTGAGTGTGAGAGGCCCATAGATTTTTCCTGTGAGCGGGAAGAATTTACTTTACCTGTCTTGGCAAGAAAAGCAGATCAGTTTCCTGGGTAAAAGGCCTCTTTGGCTTCTGTGTTGGTGGCTTTGCAAACCAGAGCAAGCCTGGAGACGGCAGGTCTTTTGTCTTCTTGGAGGACACAGTACTGCAGAAGCTGGCTGTCTTTGTTAGAAGCTCTTGTTAAAATGCCATGATCTCAGAAATATAAAGGCACTTGAGAACCAAGTATTATTACCTGGTAGTTTAAACTGGGCATATAAACTAAATTTTTAAAGCTGTTGTAATCCGGAAGCACACATAAACACAAAACTCAAATTCACATCACAAAAACACAGTTACACACTTAAATAAACACAGTGAGCACATTATTCTAACAGAGAAACAGATAGGACAGCCTTAGGGAACCTGTGTCAGCTGACTAGGCATTGCAAGAGAGAACAGAAACATAAAGACAAAACATTTTGGTAGGAGTTTTAGAGTGGAAGGATGGGGGAAAAACGGATTTACTGTCAGCAGGGAAGAGCAGGGCAGGAGCATTCTGAGCATGGACGGCAGAGGCCATGTTTTATATATATATTTTAAAATGCTGCAAGATACCTGGGAGCAGTAGGCAGCAGAAATGCTGTAGGTTCCAAATGGTGGTAGCGGGCCATGTGGTGGCAGGCAGCAGGCTCTGAGAGCAGCCAGTCCCAGGCAGAGTAGGCTGCTGGTCCCTGAGCAGTGGCTGGTCCCAGCTAGGGAGACACATGGCAGGAGGGCAGGAGACAGAGACATGGATAGACACCACATGCAGAGTGAGGTTAAATGTTTATTCAGGGGGTTATGGAGGGAGAAGGGTGAAGGGGGGAGAGAGAGAGAGAAAAGAGGAGAAAGAAACAGAGAAGGGGGATGCGGAGAAGTTGGCAAAGCTGCCTCTCCAAGAGGAAGATGGAAAAAAGAGCGAGCTCAGGCCGGAATCTGAAGATCAGCCTGCCTCAGCAGATGGGGGAGGGAGTGGGCGTGGTTTGTCTCTTAAAGAGACAGAACAACCATTACATTCCCATCTCTTTTTTATAATAAAAAGGCCAGGCGGTTAGGCACCACAGGTCAAAGGAATTGGGGCAGCGGATTCTCAAGACTGCTTCCTGCTTATTTGTGGGCATCATCTTTGGGGGGAACCTGAGAAGGCTCAGTGCTGGCCACGTCCTGGCATAGCTGGTCTCTTTGCTCCTGTCTGGTGTTTGTGGCATATGTTGCGGGAGGTCCTCCCACTCCTCCAGCCTATAGCCACTGAGATTCCAGCCCATTGGGGCGTGGTCTCTTTCCCTTTAAAAGAGCGGCCACTTCCCTCTCCTTTCTCTCTTCACTTCCTGCTCCGCCGGCAACTAGACTCCCTTCCTGGTTGCGCAGAGGGCTGTTGTCTGGGACGGTGATCTGTAAGTTTTTTCCCCTTTAAATAAATACCACCCTATTAATCATAATTCCAAACTGGTGTGGCCTTGTTTATGACTTACGCCTTCATAGTAGTGTACACCTTTATTCCCAAATGCCTGGGAGGCAGAGACAGGCGGATCTCTGAGAGTTCAAAGACAGCCTGGTCTACAAAGTTACTTCAGGTCAAAGATACAGAGAGCCTGTCTCAAAAAGCAAAGAGTTAAAAGTAAAAATAAACAAAATAGAGGTTAAAACAAAGCTGCACAAAGATGGAAAATACACAGAGAATTTTGATACTGTATGCTATTATGCTCTCTTTGAATTATTTGAATGCTGAGGAAGGAGCAACAACTGCTAAAAGATATTTGTTTATAAATGCTGCTGAACTAATCCAACATAGATATTTTGAATTTGGATCTAAGGATATGATACTTTGGAAAGGAGTTTCTTATTTTGTTTTCACAGAGGATGAGACGCTGTTCATTTCTTCTATTCTGATTTGGTATGATGGACCACGCCCTCCTGAAGGGTTGCAGTGAACATCTTCAGAAAATTGCTTCGCTCAACTGCCAACTGAGATGAAACTAGCACACAGGTTATACCATGAAAGACCTAATTAACGACGCCCCCATTTAGCAGGAAGCAGTTCGGAGAGAAAAAACTGCACCCATGTTCCCAAATATGGTTTATAAACGTCCTTTTACATTTAAAGGGGGATATGATATAGGTATGAATAATTTGCATTAGTATAGATTTTGCTTTATTGATAGAGATTTAAGGTCAATTTTGTTATATGTATAAGTGTTTCTGATTTTGATTAAGGTATTGTGATTGTGTAGTTCATTTAAATATGTACTTTATAATTAAGAAATATAGGTTGTTAATGGATAATCATCGATAATAGTAAAGCTTGCAGTCATGTTAGTTAGATTTTCTAGATATATAGAGATATATTTTAGATAGACATTCTTCATGTCTTTCAAAGATTATAGAATAGGACATTTAATGTTTTAATAACTGAGGACTTTTCATGACAATGAGACACTCTGCTCCTGGCAGCACCAATGTACTTCAAGAGGAAGATGGGCATCAAAGAGGCACCTTATGGAGTTTGATAGCCATTTGGGCAAGAAACTGCTCTTGCCTGGACTATTGCATAAACTGGACACAGAGAACCCACAGAGAGAAGACTACTGAACTTGCCTAAGGTGAGATGATCTTTCGGGGTTCCTGATTCATTTTGAAAGAGTCTGCGAGACATTCTGCAGGACACAACAGATAGTGACTGAACTGACTTTGAATTTTCCTGCTTTATGGAAATGTCTGCTGGATACATGGGGTTGAAGGCTGAAGATGGATGCCCCAACAGTACAAAAGAACTTTGGGTGACTGTCCGGGCAGCGAGATGTCTTTGTCATTTCTGGAGTTTGAAGTTTCTTAGTTCTTGTTTACTTAGGTAATATTATATCTTTCTGGAGTCTTTGATGGAGTTAAGAATAGTTAGTTATAGTTTTCCTTAGTTATGACAAAGATTATTGTAACTTTTACTTGATAACTGTTTTGTTATATGTAATTTTGCTATGTTAAAGTTAAAGCCTTCTTTTTTGTTTAAACAGAAAAAGGGGAAGTGATGTGGGAGTGTCATATATCAATCTGTTGATTTCATTGGTTAAGCAATAAAGAAACTGCTTGGCCCTGTGGGTGGAGTAAACAGAACAAAATGCTGGGAGGAAGAGGAAGTGAGGTCAGACTCGACAGCTCTCCTCTCGGGGGCAGACACCTCAGAGAGACGCCATGCCCCGCTCCCGGGATGAAGCTCCGACCCAGGATGGACATAGGCTAGAATCTCCCCAGTAAGCGCACCTTGGGGTGCTACACACAGATGATTAGAAATGGGCTAAATTAATATGTGAGAATTAGCCTAGAAGAGAATGGGCCAAGCAGTGATTAAAAGGATACAGTGTCCGTGTAATTATTTCGGGGCATAAGCTAGCCATGCAGGCGGCTGGGGTGCTGGGGACGCAGCCCCGCTGCCCTTATTACTACAGGGTCCAACCAGGAACTTGGGATCAGGAAGCTAGTCCCTCATTGCCTGCTGTGCCTGGGCTGGGTGCCAGCTATACTCAGTGGTCCTGCCACAAATAGTGACCAGCTGCCAAATTTAGCTCAGGTTTTTAGGTGTCCATCAATGTGGCATCTCTGAGACTGCCACATTCACAAGCTTAGGTATAGTCACATTGCTTTGTTTTTTTTACTTTTAGTTACCTCTGACTTTTTATTTTAAATCTTGTAATCACAAAATTAGGAGAATCACAGAATTTCTGTATCAGGCCATGCTGCCTCTAGCCATTTCCTGCCAACCAGCTCTGGGCACAGCCATCCAAGCTTTTTTGTCTCCAAAGCAGCACGGTGCAGGCCAGAGTGAGCTGCCTTCATTGCATGCGTGTGTTTGGCCTGATACAATCTCAGTGTTAACCCAGGCCATTGCAGGACTGTGTGCCCCCAGCTCCCTTCTCTCTTCCCACTCACTCAACAACAAGCAGAGGCTGTGGCTCTGTGACCATAGCCTGACTTTGTATGGCACACCTTGTGTCCTGTGCTTCCATAATTCTTCCACCCACTCAGTTGCAGCAGATACAGCTACATGACCATAGCACTGGCTATTTTTGGGGATGAAGGCAGGGTTGCACTTCAGCCTTTCAGAGACTAGGAACAGCCCAGAGCTGGAGTGGAGGATGTATACTGTTTATACAATTTACAATTTACAAACTCTAAAAATTTTTGCATTTGTTTCTGCTCCACCCTCAGCTGTTTTGGCTTTCAAAATACATCTAAGGAACTGTACTTAGTTGAATACTATTTCTTGTCCCATATTTACAAATATTGATAGCTTTTCTCCCAATACAATCATTGCCCCTTTCTGTTAATTTTCTGTATTTACACGAGCACTCACCTTTTATTCTTATACCTGCAGTGTCTCATTTATGGGCAATGTCCATCATATTTTCCCCCTGTACCACTGGCCAAACATCTGTGCATTATCTGTCATGAGTACTAAGCACCATGTTCCTGCACCATATGTAGGGAGTCACCCCCTGTTGGGCACCATATATCATGGGCCACCTTTTGTGGCTGACTTCTGTTGTGATACTAGCCTTGAAGAGTTTGTAAGTTCCAGAGTAGGGGTGAGAAGATTCGAAAGAACAGAGATAAGAAAGAATCACAGAGGCATTTGGAGGCCAAAGAGGCCAAAGGTCAGAGAGTTTGGGATTTGTTTTTAGTTTGAGATTATTGTACTTCTAACTTAAACAAAGGTCTCACCTAGTTGTAAATCAGAGTTCTGCTCTTTCAGGGGTATTGTCAACAGGTATGGCTAATTGCCAGACCTCATGTTCCTGAAATAGGGAAGTAGTTGGTTCTTACTTAAAACAAAAGTCTAAGGATCCAAGTAAGTTCCAGTTCCCTTTATGGAAATAATTTAGGATTCTACCCAGGGAGTGGTTTACCTATGGAGTGTTTGTTCTAGGGCATGAGTCAAGGGCGTGAGTGATGAATGTACCCCGTGACTTTCAATTTGTATGTTAATGCAGTCCTTTTGTTCTACTCCTACCTTTTGAAATCAGGGGTATATTAAACTGTTGGAAATTAAACACAGAAAAATTATCAGTATTCGCTGAAATTCTGTCCCAATACTATCCTATCTCTTTCTGTGTTTTATTATTTTTGTTCCACACCTTTGTATTCCTTACTGTATTTCTAAATTTCTATGCCTCCACTCTCGAAGAAAGGTAATTTTTTTGAGGCTGGCCCCTGATAGAAACATAACATAGTATTGGGAGAGTAACTCAGTGCCTCTTGTAAACTGAGTTTTGACTTTTGAGTTCTGAATTCTGAGTTTGCCTGTGTTTAATTTTCCATACACATTTATTGTTAATTTTTAAAAATACTGGCAGGTCCCCAGTGGGCCATATGGTGGCAGGCAGCAGGCTCTGGGAGCAGCCAGTCCCACTGGGAGCAGCCAGTCCCAGACAGAGACAGCTGCTGGTTCCTGGAGGTCCCACCTGGTGCAGTTTCCCAGTGGCCAGGGGCAGAGCAGTCTGGTCCCACCATGCGGGCGGGTATGAGCAGGTGGCGGGTAGAAGGAAGACACATCATACAGAATAGAATTGAGTATTTATTACTTAGAGGAAAGAGAGAGTGTGGAGGAAGAAGGAGAAGAGAAGAGAAAGACAGAGAAGAAGAGAAGCGGAGAGACACATGCACGCAAAGAGGGAACAGTAAGAGATTCAACATGGCGAAGAGAGGGGAGCAGCGGTCACGGGGAGTGGGAGTGGCTTGCCTCTTAAAGAGTCAAAAACCATAATATTTATAACCCAATACAAAAGGGGGGGGGAGAAGGCAAAATACTGCTTTAACATGATACAAAGAACAGCTAGAACAGTTACTTGTTTTAATACTTTGAGATGTCAAGCCACTAATTTATGAGAAAAGCATTTTGTCCTTAGGCAATAAACCCATCCTAGATCAAGTATCCTCAAGGCAGCCACTTCCAAGGTCAAACCTCTTATTTCAAAAGAAGGAGCAAAAGTAGGCTTGAGTTTTTTTGAATTTAGGTCAGGGTGGAGTGGAGTTATCTCCATGGACCATCTTAATGTCCAAAATCCCAAATAACCACACCCTAGGTCAAGGTGTGTAGCCACAGTTATTATTAACAACTTTAAATAATCACAAACTCTTGGACCTTCAAACAGGATAAAATAGGTTCAAATATTTGGGCCTTCACACTATTTCATATGTTAGTTCTAGTTTCAATGTTTTTGGGTAATCTGCATATAGATTTCTACAGTAGTTATACACGTTTACAATCCTACTATCAGTGAATAAAGGCTCCTCTTGTTCCAAGTCCCCATCAGCATTTGCTGCTGTTTCTTCTTCTTTTCTTCCTTTGTCCCTACTCATCTTCTTTCTGTTTTTAGATAATCATCCTACAAAGATATTGAATAATTTTTCAAATATTTATTGACCATTTATATTTATTGTTTTGACATTTAGCTTAGTTATTAATTAGATAATATATTTGATGTTTAATTTTTTAACAGATCTTTATATACCTTAGATATTTGTCCCCTGTATAATGTGTAGTTGGTGAAAAGAAATTTCAATCCTGTAGACTTTCTCTTCACTCTGGTGACTGTTTTTAAGAAGCCTCCTATTTTCATGTAGTTCCATTTGCTAATCCTTGGTTTTCTTTCCAAGCAAGAATAATAAAAACCCAGAGTCAGATATTGGGGTTCAACCTGAAGATCAGAAAAACAAAGAAGCCAGCCACTGGTTTTTACCTCTACCTCAGACAAAAATAGGCAATCCTGCTTCCGCAATTCCTCCTATTGAGAATGAGAGTGAATTCCTGTCTCATCCCACTTTATATTCCTCTCTAGTACTGGGATTAAAGGCGTGCACCACTACCGCCCAGCCTCTATGGCTGACTAGCGTAGCTGCTGGGATTAAAGGCATATGCCACCACTGCCTGGCCTGAATGGCTGATTAGTGTGGCTGCTTTTCACTGATCTTTAGGCAAACTTTATTTATTAAAACACAGCTAATATGCTACTATACTTTTCTAAGATATTGGAGTCCTCTTCAGAAAGTCATTGCTTATGCCTATAACTTGAAAGGTTTGACCTGTTTTGTTTTATTTTATTTTTTAGTGATTTCAAAATGTCGAACTTTACCATAAGTTCTTTGATCCACTTTGAATCAATCATTGTACTGAAAAAAAATTGTGGCTGTTGTCAAATCTTTCTATCTGTTACTGTAGTTGCCTGCCCCATGAAGAGTAATGAGGGAACATAAAATCAAGTGAAAAAAATTCACTAGGAAGACTCTTACGTAATAAAATAAACCAACACAAAAAGTGATAAGAAGGGGAAAACCAAAACTGGAGGATACATCTATTCAAATACATGTATAAAATTCAGCAAAGAAATAGGCAGATCAGAAAAGATTGCTTTCACCTATAAAAAGATTTGTTTTGTTTTTAATAACATTATGTGTGTGTGTGGATTAGTATGTGCATATGAAAGCAAATATGGTAGTTGCCAAAAGAGGGGGTCAGAGTTTCTGGAGTGGGAGTTACAGTTGTGAGCCACCTGATATTTGTACTGGGAACTAAACTTGAGTCCTATGAAAAGAAATATATTCTGTTACCTGCTGAGCCATCTCTTAAATTGGGTCATTTTTACCTTTTAAAATATTAACATATTTGTTTTCATTTTCTCTTTGATCTAATAAGATCTAATAATAGAAGAGATTATATACCACAATTAAAATATATTCAATGAAAATTATACCTATTTACTTTTATTGTATGATTTTTCAAAGACAATAATATGCTAATAACTTTTTGAGTTTCTAGGAAGATAAGACATATGCAGAATTTCTTACAGATTTTGCCCTTATAACTTTTGGTGCCACAATCAATTGTTTTACATGTTAGGGTCAGAGATTGGGCATGCATTGTTCCAGAATAGTGACTATTTAAATAACAGAAAGTATGTGCTAATTGCTTATTGTGAACTCAGGTTAAGCTGTAGCTAGTGTAAAAATCTTTAATCACTGTACTGTGTAGTAGAATATTCAAACTCATTCCTCTTAACTGTGATGTTGCTTTCACTGATTAACCACTTCCCTACTTTTCTCCTCTCCTCTCCAATCTCTGGTAACCATTGTCTTACTCTTAACTTCTATGCAAATAATTTCTTGATATTTGAAGTATGAGTGGGATCGTGCCATTTTATGCCTGACATATGCCACTTAGCACAACAATCTTTAATATCATTCACATTGTTAAAAATGACAGGATTCCTTTCTTTTTATGGCTGGACAGTATTCTCTTGTGTATAGGAATCACATTTCCTCCATTTATTCAGCTAAGTGATGGATATTATATTGATTCCATACCTTTGCTATTGACCTATTAATTTCATTTTTCTTGTATCAATATTATATTGTATATTTCAATATATCAAAGAAAGGATTTTGAATGTGGCCACAAAGAATAATAAATGTTTGATGTGACAGTTATTCGAATCACCTTAATTTAATCATTATATGATGTATATGTGATTGATATACCATAATTTACCATATAAATATGTACAGTTATTATTTATCAATTAAAAATAAAGCTAAATGAAAAAGAGGAAAAGTTAGTCTAAATATAAACTCAACAATGTTACAGATTTTCATGCAGCCTTGATCTCTTGTGGTCTGAGGTGAAAAGCTCCATTAAATTCATTTCTCCTGAGTTTTGTTTCACTTATCAAAGAACATTTTAACGTGATTCAATATTCATAAATTCATGTTGTCTGAACTTAGTTACATATTTATTCTATTTTATATACATGAAGTATTATTTAGTGAAACAATTGTTTCATTTATATGTACGCTTTGTGTTGTAAAGCAGATTGGTTTCATAATGCCATGGCTGATGGAGTCAGAAAGAAAGGTCCCAGGATAACAGCTGAAAGGCATCTCAGACAGCTGTGAGGATGAAAGGAGAGGAGTCAGGTGCCAGGAATCCACCACATCCAGCTGCTGTTAAGGAAGGCTGCAGAATTTTCCATGCTCAGTGGAAACTGAAAAGCTCTGAGAGGCCCTTGTTCAGTGGACTGGAGACAGCGATTTTCCTCCATGGCGTTGCTCTCCATGTGTCCTATTGTTTTGTTTGCTATTTACTGCTGTATTTCCTATGAGATTACAGAGGTATGCTGGACTAAAATAGTCTCATATGGGTTCTTTGCTACAGTGTTATGAATTGAACTCATGACCTTGTTCATGCCAGGCAAGTGGACTACCACTGAGTTCACCCCTAGTCTGGCCACCCCTAGATGATTCAGTAAGAGGCATGCAGTCATGGCTATGATTTATTACAGTCAAAGCTAACAAAGCACAGCCATACAAAGTAATGGATAAATAGGACAAAATCTGACAACAGTTATTTTTCTAAAAGTCCTCTCTTAATGGAGTCACAAACAAGTTGGAACAAGACATGCATAAGGCCACCAACCATACGAGCTTATAATAATTCATCACGTGGATTTTTATTGGGCTTTGTCACATAGGCACCCCTGCCTGGCACTTATTCAAGCTTCCAGGAAAACAGATGTTCAGTATAAAACATGCTGATCATATAAACAATGCTGGCACAGTGAGCAATATTGTCAGCGAGGGAAGGGTTAGAGCTCTTCCCAAACCTAAGTTCTCAGACACATTTGAGGCAGGCTAAACAGTGAGGCTGGCTATATGAGCTTTTCACAGAACAGATCATTTTATGGCTGGGAGGTTATGTGACACTGCACTGGATCCATTTTTATGATGTGGTCCTGGCCATTGTCCTTGAACACAGTGCTACAGAGATGAAGCCTTGTTATAGGAAGGAGTCAGGAAAGCAGGGAATACAGGCTGTATTCCAAGAGCCATGAACACAGAAAAGAATCTAAAATTAAGTAGGCATTGATATTTTATACACGTAGCTTTTGTTACTTTTTTCAATAAGAAATTTATCTAGATTTTAAAAGTAATAAAAAGCTGAGATGATATGTGTTCTAGTTAGCTACTGTACAGCAAGGCACTCCAAGCCATAGTGGCTTACAATATTATTCATCTAATGAAAATGTGGGTCAGTAACCCAGGCTGAGCTCAGCTGGGCAGTTCTTCTGTTAGTCTCAGTTATACCTACTAATACATCTGAAGTTAGCTTTGCAGTAACTAGTATGTGCTCGTTTTCTTCCATTTAAAACATTCTGACCTCGAGAAAGAGGGAGACTCCCAAGACCCAGGAACTAAGGAAGTTTACAAGTCTCATGAATTTCAGAAAGTTCCAAGATTCATGAACCCTCTTCTGCAACATCAAACAATTGCTGAGAAAGAGAAGACTCTTTGCTGGAGCTTCCTGCAAACTGGGAAACAGAGGTCCAGGAATGAGGCTTTCTCAAGTTATCATTCATACTGGAGTGGGCTTTTTGGTGATATAAAGATCCATGAGTCAGCCATGCTCCTTTAATTAACCTGAATATGCTCTTCGGTTCACCAAAATCAGACTTCAGTGGAATTTTTCTTTTGTCTTTTGTTTTCCTCTTTGAGATCAGCAGATGCTTGTTCAAGTGTCCCGAGGAAAAGTCAAGCAGCAGCTAGTGATTCTGCTGCTAGGGATGGACTTGAAGCCACTGTGATGTCTCTGAAGCCAGATCTTGTTCACATAAGCACAGGTACATTTTCAAAAGAGGCTTTAACATGCCAATGCATTTTGGTCTCTCATTTCATGAGTACTAATGTGCCATTTCCTAGCAAGCCACATGGCCAACTTGGATTAAACAGATTAAAGAAAAAAGAGACCCTATCCCTGAGGCAATAATTTGGACTACTGGACCTGATCTCTTGGCGCCAGGAGAGCCAACTTTGGGGTGAGTTTCTGACCCCGCGGCACCAGCCCGGGACGGGGAACTCAGAGGTTCCTCGACCCCCTATCCTTCTTGGGCTCTCTGCAGGGCCTCTGCACCCTGCATACCGCCTATTTCTTCCTATCCCACCCAGCTTGCATCGAGAACCTCCCCACATCGGCCCCACTGTCCTCTTTCGACACATAACATCACTGGGTCAGAATCCTCAGGGCACCCAAGCGGACAGGAGTTCCTTTGTTTCTATAGCCTGCCTGCACCAAGCAAGGTAGGCGCTTTGTTTACGAGCTACCCAACCAGCACGGAGACCTGATCTCTTGGCGCCAGGAGAGCCAACAATGGGGAGAGCAAGCACTGGGAAGGTACATCAGTAGGCAAGGAGACCTGATCCTGTAAAAGAAGATCCATAAGGGAGCATTTGGAAGAAGAGATGGACAGACACCAATGCAAGAATTCACCCAACAAACTGAAAAGCAACATGAAGCCACCAGAAACCAGCGACCTCACAACGGGAGGACATGAACACTTTAATCAAGAAGAAGTAGAAAAGATTGACTTCATGAAAGTGATTGACGCCCTTAAACAGCATGTAAAAAACGCCCTTATAGAAATGGATGAGAAATACACAAGAAAGTTTGAAGAATTGAATAAATCAGTGAATGATACCCTAGAAAAACGAGGAAAAACAATCAAACAGATAATGGAAAAAGTTCAAGACTTGAACACTGAAATGGAGGCAAAAAAGAAAACACAAACAGAGGGCTGGCTGGACATGGAAAATTTAAGTAAACAAACAGAGTCTACAGAAACAAGCATAACCAACAGAATACAAGAGTTAGAAGAAAGAATCTCAGATACTGAAGATACCATAGAGAAAATAAACACACTGATCAAAGAAAACAGCAAGTCCAACAAACTCTCATCACAAAACATTCAGGAAATATGGGACACAATAAAACGACCAAACCTAAGAATAAAAGGAGTAGAAGAAGGAGAAGAAGTACAGCTCAATGGCCCAGAAAATATATTTAATAAAATTATAGAAGAAAACTTTCCCAACCTAAGAAAGATATACCTATGAAGGTTCAAGAAGCATACAGAACAGCGAATAGGCTGGATAAAAAAAAAAAAAAAACATCCCCTCGCCAAATAAAATCAAGACACAAAGCATACAGAATAAGGAAAGAATTTGAAGAGCTGCAAAGGAAAAAGGCCATGTCACTTATAAAGGTAAACCTATCAGACTTACATCTGACTTCTCCATTGAAACCATGAAAGCCAGAAGGTCCTGGATAGATGTACTGCAGAAACTGAGAGACCATGGATGCAAGCCCAGACTACTATACCCAGCCAAGCTTTTGTTCACTATAAATCGAGAAAATAAAATTTTCCAGGATAAAAACAAATTTAAACAATACGCAGCCACAAATCCAGCCTTACAGAAAGTAATAGAAGGAAAATCACTAACCAAGGAGTCCAACAATGACCACAATAACTCAGACATCTAGAGACCCTTCACCAACACAACTCAAAGAAGTGAAACACACAAACTCTACGACTAAAAAAGTGACTGGAGTTAACAACCACTGGTCATTAATATCACTTAATGTCAATGGACTCAACTCACCTATAAAAAGGCACAGGCTAAGAGATTGGATATGAAAACAGGATCCAACATTCTGCTGTTTACAAGAAACACACCTCAACCAAAAAGACAGGCATCTACTCAGAGTAAAGGGCTGGGAAAAGGCTTATCAAGCAAATGGACCTAATAAACAAGCAGGTGTGGCCATACTAATTTCTAACAAAGTTGACTTCAAACTTAAATCAATCAGAAGAGATGGAGAGGGGCATTTTATACTCATAACAGGAACAGTTCATCAGGATGAAGTCTCAATCCTGAACATCTATGCCCCTAATATAAAAGCACCCACATACATAAAAGAAACATTGCTAAAACTCAAGGCAGCCATCAAACAACACACACTAATAGTAGGAGACTTCAACACTTCTATCTCACCAATGGACAGGTCAATCAGACAGAAACCTAACAGAGAAATAAGAGAATTAATGGAGGTAATGAATCAAATGGACTTAACAGACATCTATAGAACATTCCACCCAAATAGGAAAGAATATACCTTCTTCTCTGCAGCTCATGGAACCTTCTCGAAAATTGACCATATAATCGGTAACAAAGCAAACATCCACAGTTACAAAAAAATTTTAGTAACCACCTGTGTCTTATCAGATCACCATGGATTAAGGTTAGAATTCAATAACAATGCTACCCCCAGAAAGCCTACAAACTCATGGAAACAAAACAGTCAACTCCTGAACCATACCTGGATTAAGGAAGAAATAAAGAAAGAAATTAAAGTCTTCCTGGAATTCAATGAAAATAAAGAAACATCATACTCGAACTTATGGGACACTATGAAAGCAGTCCTGAGAGGAAAGTTCATAGCACTAGGTGCCCACTTAAAGAAAACAGAGAAAGCTCACATTGGAGACTTAACAGCCCACCTGAAAGCTCTAGAAAAAAAGAAGCAGACTCACCTAGGAGGAGTAGAAGACTGGAAATAATCAAACTGAGGGCTGAAATCAACAAAATAGAAACACAGAAAACAATCCAAAGAATCAATGAAACAAAAAGCTGGTTCCTGGAGAAAATCAACAAGATTGACAAACCCCTATCCAAACTAATCAAATGGCAGAGAGAGAATTTGCAAATTATTAAGATCAGAAATGAAAAGGGGGACATAACCACAGACACAGAGGAAATTCAGAGAGTCATTAGATCTTACTACAAAAGCCTATATGCCACAAAATTGGAAAATATAAAGGAAATGGACTTTTTTTTAGATAAATACCATATACCAAAGTTAAACCAGGACCAGGTGAACAATCTAAATAGACCTGTTAGTCTCGAAGAATTAGAAGTGGTTATCAAAAACCTCCCTACCTAAAAAAGCCCAGGACCAGATGGTTTCAATGCGGAATTCTACTAGAACTTCCAAGAAGAGCTAATACCTATACTCCTTAATGTATTTCACAATATAGAAACAGAAGAGGCATTGCCAAATTCCTTTTATGAAACTACAGTTACTCTGATACCAAAACCGCACAAAGACTCAACCAAGAAAGAGAATTATAGGCCAATCTCACTCATGAACATCGACACACAAATCCTCAACAAAATACTGGCAAACCGAATCCAGGAACACATTAGAAAAATATCCATTATGATCAAGTAGGCTTCATCCCAGAGATGCAGGGCTGGTTCAACATACGAAAATCTATCAATGTAATCCATCATATAAATAAACCGAAAGAAAAAAACCATATGATCATTTCATTAGATGCTGAAAAAGCATTTGACAAAATTCAACATCCCTTTATGATAAAAGTCTTGGAGAGATTAGGGATACAAGGGTCATACCTAAATATAATAAAAGCTATATACAGCAAGCCGACAGCTAACATCAAATTAAACGGAGAGAAACTCAAAGCCATCCCACTAAACTCAGGAACACGACAAGGATGTCCACTCTCTCCATACCTCTTCAATATAGTGCTTGAAGTTCTAGCAATAGCAATAAGACAACATAAGAGGATCAAGGGGGATTCGAATTGGAAAGGAAGAAGTGAAACTTTCGTTATTTGCAGATGATATGATAGTGTACATAAGCGACCCCCAAAACTCCACCAAAGAACTTTTACAGCTGATAAACACCTTTAGTAATGTGGCAGGATACAAGATCAACTCCAAAAAATCAGTCGCCCTCGTATACACAAAGGATATGGAAGCAGAGAGGGAAATCAGAGAAGCTTCACCTTTCACGATAGCCACAAACAGCATAAAATATCTTGGGGTAACTCTAACCAAGGAAGTGAAAGATCTATTTGACAAGAACTTTAAGGCATTGAAGAAAGAAATTGAGGAGGACACCAGAAAATGCAAGGACTTCCCTTGCTCTTGGATTGGGAGGTTCAACATAGTAAAAATGGCAATTCTACCAAAGGCAATTTATAGATTCAATGCAATCCCCATCAAGGTCCCATCAAAATTCTTCACAGATCTTGAGAGGACAATAATCAAATTTATATGGAAAAACAAAAAACCCAGGATAGCCAAAACAATCCTATACAATAAAGGATCTTCTGGAGGCATTACCATCCCTGAATTCAAACTCTATTACAGAGCTACAGTAATGAAAACAGTGTGGTACTGGCAGAAAAACATAGACGTCGACCAATGGAATTGAATAGAAGACCCGAATTTTAACCCACAAACCTATGAACACCTCATTTTCGATAAAGGAGCTAAAAGTATACAATGGAAGAAAGAAAGCATCTTCAACAAATGGTGCTGGCATAACTGGATGTCAACCTGTTGAAGAATGAAAATAGACCCATATCTATCACCATGCACAAAACTCAAGTCCAAATGGATTAAAGACCTCAATATCAGTCAGAACACATTGAACCTGATAGAAGAGAAAGTGGGAAGTACCTACAACTGATGGGCACAGAGATCGCTTCCTATGTGTAACCCCAGCAGCACAGACATTAAGGGCTTCATTGAATAAATGGGACCTACTAAAACTGAGAAGCTTCTGTAAAGCAAAGGACACTGTCACTAAGACAAAAAGGCAACCTACTGACTGGGAGAAGATCTTCACCAACCCCGCAACAGACAAAGGTCTGATCTCCAAAATATATAGAGAACTCAGGAAACTAGACTTTAAAATGCTAATTAACCCAATTAAAAAGTGGGCACTGATCTGAACAGAGAATTCTCAACAGAAGAAGTACAAATGGCTAAAAGACACTTAAGGTCATGCTCAACCTCCTTAGCGATCAGGGAAATGCAAATCAAAACAACTTCGAGATATCATCTTACACCTGTCAGAATGGCTAAAATAAAAAACACCAATGATAGCCTTTGCTGGAGAGGCTATGGAGGAAGGGGTACCCTCATCCATTGCTGGTGGGAATGCAATCTTGTGCAACCACTGTGGAAATCAGTGTTTCGGTTTCTCAGGAAATTCGGGATCAACCTACCCCTGGACCCACCAATACCACTCTTGGGAATATTCCCAAGAGATGCCCTATCATACAACAAAAGTACATGCTCAACTATGTTCATAGCAGTATTATTTGTAATAGCCAGAACCTGGAAACAACCTAGATGCCCTTCAATGGAAGAATGGATGAAGAAAGTGTGGAATATATACACATTAGAGTACTACGTGGCGGTACAAAACCATGACTTCTCGAATTTTGCATGCAAATGGATGGAAATAGAAAACACTATACTGAGTGAGGTAACCCAGACCCAAATAGATGAACATGGGATGTACTCACTCATAATTGGTTTCTAGCCATAAATAAGGGTCACGGAGTCTACAATTGGTGAACCTAAAGAAGCTGAGTAAGAAGGTGAACCCAAGGAAAAACATATAGTTATCCTCTTGGCTATGGGAAGTAGACAAAATTGCTGGGGAGAAAATTGGGATCTTGGGAGTGGGGTGGGATAGGGGTAAGGGGAGAAGGGGAGAGAAAAGGGAGAAGGGGAGGATGGGGGGAACTTGGGGAAAAAGGATGATTGTGATAATGGAAGGTTGGATAGGGGAGCACGGAAGCACAGGTCTTAGTTAAGGGTGCCACCCTGGGGTTGGCAAGAGACTTGAACCTAGAGTGGCTCCCAGGAGCCCAAGGCGATGTCCCCAGTTAGTTCCTTGGGCAGCTGAGGATAGGGAACCTGAAATGACCCTATCCTATAGCAATACTGACGAATATCTTGCATATCACCATAGAACCTTCATCTGGTGATGGATGGAGATAGAGACAGAGACCCACACTGGAGCACTGGACTGAGCTCCCAAAATCCCAATGAGGAGGAGAAGGAGGGAGAACATGAGCAGAGAAGTCGGGATCACGAGGGTTGCACCCACCTACTGAGACAGTAGAGCTGATCTACTGGGAGCACACCAAGGCCAGCTGGACTGTGACTGAAAAAGCTTGGGATAGGGCCGGACTCTCTGAACATGGCGAACAATGAGGGCTGATGGGAAGCCAAGAACAATGGCACGGGGTTTTGATCCTACTTAATGTGCTGGCTTTGTGGGAGCCTAGCCAGTTTGGATGTTCACCTTCCTAGATATGGACGGGGGGTGAACGACCTAGGACTTACCACAGGGCAGGGAACCCTGACTACTCTTTATACTGGAGAGGGAGGGGGAGTGGAGTAGGGGGTGGGGTAGAAGGGTGGGTGGATGGGGAGAAGCGTGGGAGGAGGGGGAGGGAAATGAGATGCTGGGAGGAGGCGGAAACTTGTTTTTTTTTTCCTTTTCTCAATTAAAAAAATAATTTGCACTACTATGTTCAGGGATATGTATGATAAGAGAGAAGAAATGTGCAGTCATCTTTCAAGTTATACACTATGCCATCAGCTCACTGGCTAAATCCCATTATAGAAATCAAAACAAAGAACTAGTATTACATTTTGAAAAGACTGTAATGACACTGTAGGGTTTGACATTTATTTATGCCATTGGGAAGACTTTGTCATTTATTTTATTTTATTTTATGAAAGAGTCTCTTTACATAGCTTCAGCTGTTCTGGAACTCAGTAGACCAGTCAGGCCTTGAAGTCAGAGATTTGCCTGCCTCTGAGTTTTAGAGTGCTGGGATTAAAGGCCTGTACCACAATGTCTGGCCAAACATTGTTATTTTAATAAGGTCTGAATTAAATATACGAAGAATATGCAACTCATTTTAGGGCAAAACAATCAGATTAAAATATAATATACACTGACAACTATTGATTCATTTGGAGTGTAAGAAAAATTATGGACTAGAAACTACACTGGAACTCCTAAGTCCAGAGTATTCTAAATTGTAGAAATCATCATTGAAACCTGCTTGTCAGTTCCCTGTCCCTTTCCTTAAATTGCTATTCGTATATCACACTGTGGATACTGTCTCTTCTCATGACACAGACAGGAAATACAGAGCAAAAGGCTGATTTTTTTCTTTATAACAGCCACGTTAACAGGGGAACCCAACTATCACAATGTGTGGTCGTGTCATTTCTTTGTAGGTGTACTCCCTAAACTCCAGGTAAATATATTCCTATTGAAAACACCCATTTTGTAAATAGGGGAGTAGGACACAAACAGGCTATAAAGAAAGTGACCCTATATCACTTTGCAGATTAAAAAACTACTTTGTACTTATCTCTTAGTCTTTTGGGATTCTCATTCTTGGGAGAGGCCGCCATTCTCATACAACTGGGCAGTAGTGGCACACACCTTTAATCCCAACACTCAGGAGGCAAAGACAAGCAGATCTCTGAGTTTGAGGCCAGCCTGGGCTTCAGAATGTGTTTCAGGACAGCCAGGGTTACCCAGAGAAACCCTGTCCTGAAAAACCAAACCAAAAAAAAAAAAACTGCTTATGCAGAGACCATAACCATGACCAGATGCTGAAGCCCTAGTGCAAGCAGGGCTACTCTGAAGAAAGGAATTTATGACACAGGGTTTCCTCTCCCTATTCATCCAGGCAGTGGATCTGGAACAAAGAACCTTGCCATGCCTAGAATGAGAAGAGATTTTCACCTCATAAGAAAGTTTCTCTTTCCAAACTGAATTTTGTTCCTAGCATCTGACATCAGGTAGTTAACAGCCGCTCATAATTCTAGCTCCAGGGGATCTGATGCCCTTTGCTGGCCTCCATGGGTACCCTACATATGGGGCATGTACACACAGAAAGATACAAAATAAAACTAAATCCATAAAAACGAGGAATGTTTATAATTCCATTTTCCTTTGCATTTGTATCACGGCAGTCTGAGGCTCATGCTTCTTTCCTCCCTGAGAAGGACCAGTTTAATTGGTTCTTTAACTGAGATGTACATATTCTTCAGTCTCGTGGCTTTTTATGACTCTTAAAGAGGCCACAAGGTGACCTCAGTACCTAGTTTCCAGGTCACATGGAAAGATGCTGTAGACGTTCCAGCTGAGGTTCTAGCCATGTCTCAGTTGTCCAAGCTGAAGCTCTGCAAGACCGAGAGAAATTGTCTCCTGTCATTGGCCCAAACTCCTACCCTCCAAACTCTCTGGGTATTGCCAAATGACTGTTGCTGGACATAACCACGTCAGGCAGGTTTGCTATGCCATGGTAGTGAGCGGAAGATAGTTCCTTTTCCTGGTCCAGAATCTGAAGAATAGTCATACATCTCTGCTAGAGAAGCAGCATTAGAAGGAGGATGCACAACTTTCCTGTTTGACAGGGACCTTGAATTCCTGAGAGCTGTGGTTTCCAGACCTGAAATCAGGAAGCTTAGAGGAAGTGCTCACCTGAATGGAGGATGAAGCCCTTCTAGGAGGGCTTGGCTTTGTAGTCTAATTCTTGTTTTGTAGTGCTAGAGATTGAATTTAAGGCTTCACACAAACTAGGCAAGTGCTTCACCACTAAGCTACACGCTCAACCTCTATTGACATTCTATTTGCAGACAGAGTGTCACTAAATTGCCTACTCTGGTCTCAAATTTATAATCCTTGTTCTCCAGTCTTCTGAGTAGCTGAGATTATAGACATATGCCATCAATCCTGGCTGTGCAATTTTTAAAAAAATTGACAAACTATTTTTCAATAACAAAAATTCAAGTTAACAGTGAAGCAAGTGAGTGAGGAATAAGTCCTATCATTATTTAAAATATTATTATATCCTTACAAGTTTACGCTATTTGTTTGTTTAGAGTGTTCTCATACCAGCACATGTGTGGAAGTCAGAAGACAACTTGCCAGAGTCTATTCTCTCCTGTGGGTTGCAGGGATCAGATTCTGGTGGCAGAACCTTTACTCACTGAGTCATTTTGTCAGCCCTACTATATTTATTTATCAGGACATTTTTTTTTCCTGCATTGATTTTTTTAAAAAATTTTTTTTATCGAAAATTTTGGGGGTTTCACATCATGCACCCCAATTTTGTCCACCTCCCAGGCCCCCATATTCCCTGTCATTCCTGTTGCATCCTCCTAATAAAAGAAAACAAAGCAAAGTAACGTGCATAGATTTTTATTGTAAAATGTTGCAAAAAAGTTATTTGCTTAGAGATAGTGCCTTGCTGTGGAGTTCAGCCTGGTCTTAAGTGATCCTTCTGCCTCAGTCTCCTGAGTGCTGGAATATACCATCACCTGATGATATGATTTACCTTGATCGCTGACCTTTTTAAAAAAAATTTATGTGTATGGGTATTTTGCCTGCATGTATGTTTATTGTGTACCATGTGTTGTTCCTGCAAAGGCCAGAAGAGGGCATCAGATCCCCAGTAACTGTAGTTGCTGATGATTGGGAGGTGCCAGGTGAGTGGGTGAGTTACAGGAACAGAATGTAGAGCCTCTGTAAGAGCAGTCAGTGCTCTTAACTCGTGTGCCATCTTTCCAGGTGCAGTTGTTGATTGCTGAAGATTTTGGTGCTCCCTTATGTTTTTCATCTTAGGTAGATGCTTTTTCATCCTGGTCCTGCTACCTGAGCAAGACTAAGGATGCTGATCACTTTCAAGAGGAAAGGTGTGACAGGTGGGGAGGGTCAAGGGTTTGCTTTCCTGTTTCTTAGTACATGGTTTGATGGTATTTAAAAAGCCCCATTTCTTCAGTGTAATGGATCCTTCTAGTCTCTCAGACCTGCTTACCTGGTACTGAGTTTCTGACCCTGTCTTCTATGGCTTTGCCTGAAGATTCACATCCCTGGGGTGACCCTTAGCAAAGACATACAGGTGAAGAATGAGAAAAGCCCAGTTGTTCTGGTACCCAGATCTTCCAAACTTTTAAGAGTACTTTGTCGCTCCTTACATGTGCAGCTGATGCTGGGGTGTCACCTGAAGTCACAGTCTCACATGATTTCCTCTGACGCTCTCTTCCTACCTTCTCTTGGTAATGCTTCCTTTGCAAATAAGTCCTACCCACACCCTCACTTCAGAGGCTATTTCCAGAAGAAGCTACTGTTGAGCAAAGTTTAAGAGTCCAAGCTTAAAATCCCCGAGAGCTTTGTCTCTGGATTTTCTTCACTCCTCCTCCTCCTCCTTTTTTAAAAATTGGTTCTGCCTGTAAAATCAGGTTTCCTTAGCAACTGTACTCATCACTATAGCAACTGTGAGATATGGTTACCAAGGCAAACTAAACTTTCTGAAAAGAGAGAAGCCCACTCATCACTTGTCTTTGTGCCTTTTTGCTTCAGCTTCCTACTTTTTCATTCCATGGCAGTTGTGCGTGGGCTGTTGGGTTCTTCACTTCTCTTAAAATGGCTTCTTTCAATGAGACTTGCAGGAAGCCAATCGAGCATGTTCTGTACTGCTGAGGAGGCTGAGCTCCTTGTACTCAGGCTAAAACCAAGGACATAGCACTCACATATGCTTTGATCTCTACAGTGAGACCAAGACATAAAATAGAACCCCTATGCCCCCAGGGCCAGTCACTCTGACCATTGCTCCCTAAAGTGTTCAGGAGCGGGAGGTGGTGGGCTGGTGCAGTCATAACCCCTTTAACATATGATGTTTTACTGTAATTTGAAGATGTTTCTATGAAAGATGCAGTTTTTCTTCAAGACACTTGATTTTTCTATATGTATGATTTATTTTCAAGTCAAAAGGATATATAAAAAGCTGCTAGAAGCTTTACATAAACTTCTGTCTCCTTACTGATGCCTGATTTTCTTTTCTTCTGAGCTCCTGTCTCTCTGTCTTCAGGCTGACCCTAGTTTGGCTGATGGAGAGGCCTGGTGGGTGGTGAGGCACCCTCTTTCCACTCTGCCCTGAAGCCTACTGCCTTCTGTGAAGATCAGTGTGGGAGATCAAGGCTGAGAGAATGGAAGTACCTTGCTGGCTTTATTTTTAAAAAGCAACTTGCCACACAAAGCCTCTGTTATTCTAAAAAGCCTTTCTTTTCCGGTTCTCCCGTTTCCATGGAAATGGAGCTAGTCACCAACCTTTAAGTCAATGGCTGCAAGAGTTATATACTGCTTTTTTGTTCTTGTCCTCATGGAAGGAAAATAGCTTTATTTCTGCTTGTCATCTTTGTTAATGGACAAGTTACTGTCATTGTGAAGCCTCCCCAGTCAGCCACCTGTCATGAATGTGTCCAGCAGAGAGAATTGCATATGCTTTTTAAAAAAACCCTCTTCTTTTTCACTGCTACTGAACCCATGAATTGGTGGTGCCTCTAGGGAGCGGCAGGAGTTGGGTAAGGCAGAGTAGATCCATCTTTCCTACTCAACAGTGTGGCTTGGAGACTCAGGAATGGAGATGTACCCCTGCTCCACACCAGTCTTTTTTTCTCTCACGAAAGCAGTAACTCAGGGTGAACCCATATCCCAGCACAAGTGTTCTGTTTATTTATGGTCCTGTATTTCAAGCCTTTCCATTTCTTTCCCTGATGCTGTGTTTCCATCCTCCAGCTTTTCAGACCTCACCATCAGTGACTGGCATCCAGAAGGTTATCCCTGGTCACAAATATCATCTCACCTGTATATATAAGACCTCCACTCCAGAGGTAGTCCTACCCAAATTGTGACTGTAGTTTTAGAGCAAAAGTCCATGCTCCAGTAGCTCCAACAGGCTAAGCTCAGCCACCAATCCAGTGTGTCAGAGATGAGTGTTGATGAATTAGAGAAAGATCATTAATCAATATTTGCATCGAGAAGAACCCCAAATTTGTGTTTGGGGTACTTAAATGACCTCTATGTCTAAACAGAGGAAGAATTGGGGTGGTGGAAAGTGGTACACAGTTAAGTAGTCCTGCTCAAGGTGTGATCTGGTTGATCATTATGTGAAGTTCTAGCTCTAAAAGTTTGTCACAAGAAGCCCTTACTACTATTATTGCTTGAGAGGCTCAATCTCATTCTTTTAAAACAATCATTCCTGTTCCAGGATGTAAGCTCACCATTAAAGATAACTGTCCCCAGTTCAGTGTGTTTACGGTGGGGGTCTGACCTCTGAGGCTCTATTGTTCCTGTAATCTATGGTGACTGACAATCCGTACCTTCTAAGTGTCTCTTATTAATATAACATCAGTAGGAAGGAATGTTGCACGGAGATTGAAAAAAGTCTGAACAGATAGGCTTTGCTGAATGTGATGGGTCTTGTCTACTTGATGGCTCTAAAGTCACTAAAGAAAAAAGCTTCTGTGTGTATATCTTAGTTATGGCTTCTATTGCCATGGTAAGTGACCAAAAACAACTAGGAGGAGGAAAGGCTTTATTTCAGCTTACAGCTTGTTGTTCCTTATGCATGCAAGTCAGGATAGAATTCTGGAGGCAGTAACTAATGCAGAGGCCATGGGGGGAATTCTTCTTACTTGTTTGCTCCCCCTGCCTCATTCAGCCAGTTTTCTTATATCATCCAGGACCACTCACTCAGGAGTGGTATCACACATCAACCATGATGGCTCAACAAACATCACTTATCAGTCCAGAAAATGTACCACAGAATTGTCCATAAGACAGACTGGTGCAAAGGGTAGGGGACATTTTCTCAATTGATTTTCCTTCTTCCAAAAATAAAATATGTCAGCTTGTATTAAGTTGACATAAAAAAATAACCAGCACAGTATGCACATGGAGGATTATCTAGATTAGGTTAACTGATGTGGGAAGATACAGCTTAAATGTGGATGGCCCCATGCCATGTGTTGGACTGAAAAAAAAAATAAAAGAAGGGGAACTGGACATCAGTGTTCATCACTGTCTGCTTTCCGACTGTGAATGCAAAGTGATTGCATACCTCCTTCTCCTTTCACTATGCCTTTCCTGTCAAGATGGACTGTATGTTCTAGAACTGTAAGCCAAAATAAACTCTTCCTTAAATTGCTTTTGTCACATCAATGAGACAAGTGACTAATACATTTGTTTTCTTCTCTTGCTCTATTACTGTCAGATCCTCATTTAGGTCTGCCTATATTTCTAGACAGCTGGATATCCATGTTTCATCAAACTGGTTATAAAAATGGGTATTTTAGTTTTGGTCTTCAGGTCTTCAAACAGAATGGTTCTGTTATATAAACTACCATAAAATGAACTTGTTACACTTTCCTACAGTTAGCCTGGCTTTGTTAAAGGGGTGTCTGACTTTGAATATAGTCAGAAAGGAGCTCACCTTCGTTTCTTACTCCTATAATAGTACTGGTATGCTGGTAAATGTCTAACATCTGACATCATAATTTGTGACACTGACCATTTTCTATGGTGTAAATACATCCACTGTGGCTGATTTCAAACTCCCGATGTGACATTATTCAATTCATAGTTGGGAATAATGACAAAGAGGCTGTTAAGAATTTCTGGGAGCTGATCTCTCGGCGCCAGGAGAGCCAAAATTGGGGTGAATTTCTGACCCCGCGGCACCATCCCGGGACGGGGAACTCAGAGGTTCCTCAGCCCCCTGTCCTTCTTGGGCTCTCTGCAGGGCCTCTGCTCCCTGCATGCTGCCTCTTTCTTCCTATCCCACCCAGCTTGCATCCAGAACCCTCCCCACTTCGGCCAGACTGTCCTCTTTTGACACATAACATCACCTAGCCCAGCCTGTCCGGGCACTGGGTTGGAATCCTCAGGGCACCCAAGCGGACGGGAGTTCCTTTGTTTCTATGGCCTGCCTGCACCAGCAGAGTAGACACTTTGTTTGTGGGCTGCCCAAACAGCATGGAGACCTGATCTCTCGGCACCAGGAGAGCCAACATTGGGGTGAGTTTCTGACCCCGCGGCACCAGCCCGGGACGGGGAACTCAGAGGTTCCTCGACCCCCTGTCCTTCTTGGGCTCTCTGCAGGGCCTCTGCTCCCTGCAAACTGCCTCTTTCTTCTTGTCCCACCCAGCTTGCATTCAGAGCCCTCCCCACTTTGGCCCCACTGCCCACTTTTGACACATAACATCACTCAGCCCAGCCTGTCTGGGCACTGGGTCGGAGTCCTCAGGGCACCCAAGCGGGTGGGAGTTCCTTTGTTTCTATAGCCTGCCTGCACCAAGCAAGGTAGGCTCTTTGTTTACGAGCTACCCAACCATCACGGAGACCTGATCTGGGTGCCAGGAGAGCCAGCATTGGGAAGGTACATCAGTAGGCAAGGAGACCTGATCTTGTTTTTTTTTTTTTTTTAAATAATTTTTTTTATTAAGAAAAGAAGAAAAAAAAACATAAACAAAAAACAAGTTTCCACCTCCTCCCAGCCTCCCATTTCCCTCCCCCTCCTCCCACCCTTCTCCCCCTCCTCCCACCCTTCTACCCCTCCCCCCACTCCTCTCCCCCTCCCTCTCCAGTCCACAGAGCAGTCCAGGTTCCCTGCCCTGTGGTAAGTCCTAGGTCCTCCCCCCTCCGTCCATATCTAGGAAGGTGAACATCCAAACTGGCTAGGCTTCCACAAAGCCAGCACATTAAGTAGGATCAAAACCCCGTGCCATTGTCCTTGGCGTCTCATCAGCCCTCATTGTTCGCCATGTTCAGAGAGTCCGGTTTTATCCCATGCTTTTTCGGTCACAGTCCAGCTGGCCTTGGTGAGCTCCCAGTAGATCAGCTCCACTGTCTCAGTGGGTGGGTGCACGCCTCGTGGTCCCGACTTCTTTGCTCAAGTTCTCCCTCCTTCTGCTCCTCATTGGGACCTTGGGAGCTCAGTCCAGTGCTCCAGTGTGGGTCTGTCTCTGTCTCCATCCATCACCAGATGAAGGTTCTATGATGATATGCAAGATATTCGTCAGTATTGCTCTCGGATAGGGTCATTTCAGGTTCCCAATCCTCAGCTACCCAAGGAACTAACTGGGAACCTCATGTTGGGCACTTGGGAGCCCCTCTAGGGTCAAATCTCTTGCTCACCCTAAAGTGGTTCCCTTAACTAAGAATTGTGGTTCCGTGCTCCCCTATCCACCTTTCCTTTATCCCAATTCTCCTGATTCCCCAAATCCCCCCTCCTTCCCTTCTACCTTTTCTCTCCCCATCTCCCCTTACCCCCATCCCACCCCACCCCCAAGATCCTAATTTTCTCCCCGGCAATTGGGTCTACTTCCCTTAGCCAAGAGGATAACTATATGTTTTTCCTTGGGTTCACCTTCTTACTTAGCTTCTTTAGGTTCACCTATTGTAGACTCCGTGGCGCTAATTTATGGCTAGAAACCAATTATGAGCGAGTACATCCCATGTTCATCTTTTTGGGTCTGGGACACCTCACTCAGGATAGTGTTTTCTATTTCCATCCATTTGCCTGCAAAATTCGAGAAGTCATTGTTTTTTACCGCAGCGTAGTACTCTAGCGTGTATATATTCCATACTTTCTTCATCCATTCTTCCATTGAAGGGCATCTAGGTTGTTTCCAGGTTCTGGCTATTACAAATAATACAGCTATGAACATAGTTGAACAAATGCTTTTGTCATATGATAGAGCATCTCTTGGGTATATTCCCAGGAGTGGTATTGCTGGGTCCAGGGGTAAGTTGATCCCGAATTTCCTGAGAAACCGAAACACTGACTTCCACAGTGGTTGCACAAGATGGCATTCCCACCAGCAATGGATGAGGGTACCCGTTCCTCCACAGCCTCTCCAGCAAAGGTTATCCTTGGTGTTTTTGACTTTAGCCATTCTGACAGGTGTAAGATGATATCTCAAAGTTGTTTTGATTTGCATTTCCCTGATTGCTAAGGAAGTTGAGCACGACTTTAAGTGTCTTTTGGCCATTTGAACTTCCTCTGCTGAGAATTCTCTGTTCAGTTCAGTGCCCCATTTTTTAATTGGGTTAATTAGCATTTTAAAGTCTAGTTTCTTGAGTTCCTTATATATTTTGGAGATCAGACCTTTGTCTGTTGTGGGGTTGGTGAAGATCTTCTCCCAATCAGTAGGTTGCCTTTGTGTCTTATTGACTATGTCCTTTGCTTTACAGAAGCTTCTCAGTTTAAGTAGGTCCCATTTATTCAATGTTGCCCTTAATGTCTGTGCTTCTGGGGTTATACATAGGAAGCGATCTCCTGTGCCCAGCTCCTGTAGGGTACTTCCCACTTTCTCTTCTATCAGGTTCAGTGTGTTCGGGCTGATATTGAGGTCTTTAATCCATTTGGACTTGAGTTTTGTGCACGGTGATAGATAAGGGTCTATTTTCATTCTTCTACAAGATGACATCCAGTTGTGCCAGCACCATTTGTTGAAGATGCTTTCTTTCTTCCATTTTATACTTTTAGCTCCTTTATCGAAAATCAGGTGTTCATAGGTTTGTGGGATAAAATCCGGGTCTTCTATACGATTCCATTGGTCGACTTCTCTGTTTTTATGCCAGTACCACACTGTTTTCATTACTGTAGCTCTGTAATAGAGTTTGAAGTCAGGGATGGTAATGCCTCCAGAAGATCCTTTATTGTATAGGATTGTTTTGGCTATCCTGGGTTTTTTGTTTTTCCATATAAAGTTGATTATTGTCCTCTCCAGATCTGTGAAGAATTTTGATGGGATCTTGATGGGGATTGCATTGAATCTATAAATAGCCTTTGGTAGAATTGCCATTTTTACTATGTTGATCCTACCAATCCAAGAGCAAGGGAGGTCCATCCATTTTTTGGTATCCTCTTCAATTTCTTTCTTCAATGCCTTAAAGTTCTTGTCAAATAGATCTTTCACTTCCTTGGTTAGATGTACCCCAAGATATTTTATGCTGTTTTTGGCTATTGTGAATGGTGAAGCTTCTCTGATTTCCCTCTCTGCTTCCATATCCTTTGTGTATAAGAGGGCGACTGATTTTTTGGAGTTGATCTTGTATCCTGCCACATTACTAAAGCTGTTTATCAGCTGTAGGAGTTCTTTGGTGGAGTTTTTGGGGTCGCTTATGTACACTATCATATCATCTGCAAATAACGAAAGTTTAACTTCTTCCTTTCCAATTCGAATCCCCTTGATTCCATTATGTTGTCTTATTGCTATTGCTAGAACTTCAAGCACTATATTGAAGAGGTATGGGGAGAGTGGACAGCCTTGTCGTGTTCCTGAGTTAAGTGGGATGGCTTTGAGTTTCTCTCCGTTTAATTTGATGTTAGCTGTCGGCTTGCTGTATATAGCTTTTATTATATTTAGGTATGACCCTTGTATCCCTAATCTCTCCAAGACTTTTAACATAAATGGATGTTGAATTTTGTCAAATGCTTTTTCAGCATCTAATGAAATGATCATATGGTTTTTTTCTTTCAGTTTATTTATATGCTGGATTACATTGATAGATTTTCGTATGTTGAACCAGCCCTGCATCTCAGGAATGAAGCCTACTTGATCATAATGGATAATTTTTCGGATGTGTTCTTGGATTCGATTTGCCAGTATTTTGTTGAGGATTTTTGCGTCGATATTCATGAGTGAGATTGGCCTGTAGTTCTCTTTCCTGGTTGAGTCTTTGAGTGGTTTTGGTATCAGAGTAATTGTGGCTTCATAAAAGGAGTTTGGTAATGACCCTTCTGTTTCTATCTTGTGGAATACATTAAGGAGTATAGGTATTAGATCTTCTTGGAAGATCTGGTAGAATTCCGCATTGAAACCATCTGGCCCTGGGCTTTTTTTGGTAGGGAGGTTTTTGATAACCTCTTCTAATTCTTCGCGACTAACAGGTCTATTTAGATTGTTCACCAGGTCCTGATTTAACTTTGGTATATGATATTTATCTAAAAAAGTATCCATTTCCTTTACATTTTCCAATTTTGTGGCATATAGGCTTTTGTAGTAAGATCTAATGATTCTCTGAATTTCCTCTGTGTCTGTGGTTATGTCCCCCTTTTCATTTCTGATCTTATTAATTTGCAAATTCTCTCTCTGCCGTTTGATTAGCTTGGATAGTGGCTTGTCAATCTTGTTGATTTTCTCCAGGAACCAGCTTTTTGTTTCATTGATTTTTTGTATTGTTTTCTGTGTTTCTATTTTGTTGATTTCAGCCCTCATTTTGATTATTTCCAGTCTTCTACTCCTCCTAGGTGAGTCTGCTTCTTTTTTTTCTAGAGCTTTCAGGTGGGCTGTTAAGTCTCCAATGTGAGCTTTCTCTGTTTTCTTTAAGTGGGCACTTAGTGCTATGAACTTTCCTCTTAGGACTGCTTTCATAGTGTCCCATAAGTTTGAGTATGTTGTTTCTTTATTTTCATTGAATTCCAGGAAGACTTTAATTTCTTTCTTTATTTCTTCCTTAATCCAGCTATGGTTCAATAGTTGACTGTTCAGTTTCCATGATTTTGTATGCTTTCTGGGGGTAGCATTATTGTTGAATTCTAACTTTAATCCATGGTGATCTGATAAGACACAGGTGGTTACTAATATTTTTTTGTAACTGTGGATGTTTGCTTTGTTACCGACTATGTGGTCGATTTTCGAGAAGGTTCCATGAGCTGCAGAGAAGAAGGTATATTCTTTCCTATTTGGATGGAATGTTCTATAGATGTCTGTTAAGTCCATTTGATTCATTACCTCCACTAATTCTCTTATTTCTCTGTTAGGTTCCTGTCTGATTGACCTGTCCATTGGTGAGAGAGGAGTGTTGAAGTCTCCTACTATTAGTGTGTGCGGTTTGATGGCTGCCTTGAATTTTAGCAATGTTTCTTTTATGTACGTGGGTGCTTTTATATTAGGGGCATAGATGTTCAGGATTGAGACTTCATCCTGATGAACTGTTCCTGTTATGAGTATAAAATGCCCCTCTCCATCTCTTCTGATTGATTTAAGTTTAAAGTCAACTTTGTTAGAGATTAGTATGGCCACACCTGCCTGTTTCTTAGGTCCATTTGCTTGATAGGCCTTTTCCCAGCCCTTTACTCTGAGTAGGTGCCTGTCTTTGTGGTTGAGGTGTGTTTCTTGTAAACAGCAGAATGTTGGATCCTGTTTTCTTATCCAATCTCTTAGCTTGTGCCTTTTTATAGGTGAGTTGAGTCCATTGACATTAAGTGATATTAATGACCAGTGGTTGTTAACTCCGGTCATTTTTTTTTAGTCGTAGAGTTTGTGTGTTTCCCTTCTTTGTTTTGTGTTGGTGAAGGGTCTCTAGATGTCTGAGTTATTGTGGTCATTGTTGGACTCCTTGGTTAGTGATTTTCCTTCAATTACTTTCTGTAAGGCTGGATTTGTGGCTGCGTATTGTTTAAATTTGTTTTTATCCTGGAAAATTTTATTTTCTCCATTTATAGTGAATGAAAGCTTGGCTGGGTATAGTAATCTGGGCTTGCACCCATGGTCTCTCAGTTTCTGCAGTACATCTATCCAGGACCTTCTGGCTTTCATGGTTTCCATGGAGAAGTCAGGTGTAAGTCTGATAGGTTTACCTTTATAAGTAATTTGGCCTTTTTCCTTTGCAGCTCTTAATATTCTTTCCTTATTCTGTATGCTTTGTGTTTTGATAATTATATGGCGAGGGGATGTTTTTTTTTGATCCAGCCTATTCGGTGTTCTGTATGCTTCTTGCACCTTCATAGGAAAATCTTTCCGTAGGTTGGGAAAGTTTTCTTCTATAATTTTATTAAATAGATTTTCTGGACCATTGAGCTGCCCTTCTTCTCCTTCTTCTACTCCTATTATTCTTAGGTTTGGTCTCTTTATTGTGTCCCATATTTCCTGAATGTTTTGTGATGAGAGTTTGTTGGACTTGCTGTTTTCTTTGATCAGTGTGTTTATTTTCTCTATGGTATCTTCAGAATCCGAGAGTCTTTCTTCTATCTCTTGTATTCTGCTGGTTATGCTTGTTTCTGTAGTCTCTATTCGTTTACCTAGATTTTCCATGTCCAGACGGCCCTCTGTTTGTGTTTTCTTCTTTGCCTCCATTTCAGTTTTCAGGTCTTGAACTGTTTCCATTATCTGTTTGATTGTTTTTCCTTGGTTTTCTAGGGTATCATTCACTGATTTATTCAATTCTTCAAACTTTCTGTTATATTTCTCATCCATTTCTATAAGGGCGTTTTTTACATGCTGTTTAAGGGTGTCAATCACTTTCATGAAGTCAATCTTTTCTCCTTCCTCTTGATTAAGGGGTTCTTGTCCTCCCGTTGTGGGGTCGCTTGTTTCTGGTAGCTTCATGTTGCTTTTCAGCTTGTTGGGCGAATTCTTGCCTTGACGTCGGCCCATCTCTTCTTCCAAATGCTCCCTATGGATCTTCTTTTACCGGATTAGGTCTCCTTGCCTACCAAACGCTGTCTCTCCCCAATGTTGGCTCTCCCAATGCTGGGTCTCCTGGCGCCGAAAGATCAGGCCTCCGTGCTGGTTGGGCAGCTCGCAGACAAAGCGCCTACCCCGCTTGGTGCAGGCAGGCCACAGAAACAAAGGAACTGCTGCCCGCCCGGGAGCCCCGGGTACTCGGACCCAGCGCCCAGATAGGCTGCGCTGGGCGATGCCACGCGCCAAAAGAGGGTAGTGGGGGCGAAGTGGGGAGGGCTCTGGACGGAAGCTGGGTGGGCCAGGAAGAAAGAGGCAGCACCCGGGGAGTAGAGGCCCTGCAGAGAGCCCAAGCAGGACAGGGGGCCAAGAAACCCCCGAGCTCCCTGTCCCAGGCTGGCGCCGTGGGCCAGAAACTCACCCCAATGCTGGGTCTCCTGGCGCCGAAAGATCAGGCCTCCGTGCTGGTTGGGCAGCTCGCAGACAAAGCGCCTACCCCGCTTGGTGCAGGCAGGCCACAGAAACAAAGGAACTGCTGCCCGCCCGGGAGCCCCGGGTACTCGGACCCAGCGCCCAGATAGGCTGCGCTGGGCGATGCCACCGAGACCTGATCTTGTAAAAGAAGATCCATAAGGGAGCATTTGGAAGAAGAGATGGACAGACACCAATGCAAGAATTCACCCAACAAACTGAAAAGCAACATGAAGCCACCAGAAACCAGCGACCTCACAACGGGAGGACATGAACACTTTAATCAAGAAGAAGTAGAAAAGATTGACTTCATGAAAGTGATTGATGCCCTTAAACAGCATGTAAAAAACGCCCTTATAGAAATGGATGAGAAATACACAAGAAAGTTTGAAGAACTGAATAAATCAGTGAATGATACCCTAGAAAACCAAGGAAAAACAATCAAACAGATAATGGAAAAAGTTCAAGACTTGAACACTGAAATGGAGGCAAAGAAGAAAACACAAACAGAGGGCCGGCTGGACATGGAAAATTTAAGTAAACAAACAGAGTCTACAGAAACAAGCATAACCAACAGAATACAAGAGTTAGAAGAAAGAATCTCAGATACTGAAGATACCATAGAGAAAATAAACACACTGATCAAAGAAAACAGCAAGTCCAACAAACTCTCATCACAAAACATTCAGGAAATATGGGACACAATAAAACGACCAAACCTAAGAATAAAAGGAGTAGAAGAAGGAGAAGAAGTACAGCTCAATGGCCCAGAAAATATATTTAATAAAATTATAGAAGAAAACTTTCCCAACCTAAGAAAGATATACCTATGAAGGTTCAAGAAGCATACAGAACAGCGAATAGGCTGGAAAAAAAAAACATCCCCTCACCAAATAATAATCAAAACACAAAGCATACAGAATAAGGAAAGAATTTGAAGAGCTGCAAAGGAAAAAGGCCATGTCACTTATAAAGGTAAACCTATCAGACTTACATCTGACTTCTCCATTGAAACCATGAAAGCGAGAAGGTCCTGGATAGATGTACTGCAGAAACTGAGAGACCATGGATGCAAGCCCAGACTACTATACCCAGCCAAGCTGTTGTTCACTATAAATCGAGAAAATAAAATTTTCCAGGATAAAAACAAATTTAAACAATACGCAGCCACAAATCCAGCCTTACAGAAAGTAATAGAAGGAAAATCACTAACCAAGGAGTCCAACAATGACCACAATAACTCAGACATCTAGAGACCCTTCACCAACACAACTCAAAGAAGTGAAACACACAAACTCTACGACTAAAAAAGTGACTGGAGTTAACAACCACTGGTCATTAATATCAATTAATGTCAATGGACTCAACTCACCTATAAAAGGGCACAGGCTAAGAGATTGGATAAGAAAACAGGATCCAACATTCTGCTGTTTACAAGAAACACACCTCAACCACAAAGACAGGCACCTACTCAGAGTAAAGGGCTGGGAAAAGGCTTATCAAGCAAATGGACCTAAGAAACAAGCAGGTGTGGCCATACTAATTTCTAACAAAGTTGACTTCAAACTTAAATCAATCAGAAGAGATGGAGAGGGGCATTTTATACTCATAACAGGAACAGTTCATCAGGATGAAGTCTCAATCCTGAACATCTTTGCCCCTAATATAAAAGCACCCACATACATAAAAGAAACATTGCTAAAACTCAAGGCAGCCATCAAACCGCATACACTAATAGTAGGAGACTTCAACACTCCTCTATCACCAATGGACAGGTCAATCAGACAGAAACCTAACAGAGAAATAAGAGAATTAATGGAGGTAATGAAGCAAATGGACTTAACAGACATCTATAGAACATTCCACCCAAATAGGAAAGGATATACCTTCTTCTCTGCAGCTCATGGAACCTTCTTGAAAATTGACCATATAATCGGTAACAAAGCAAACATCCACAGTTACAAAAAAATTTTAGTTACCACCTGTGTCTTATCAGATCACCATGGATTAAGGTTAGAATTCAATAACAATGCTACCCCCAGAAAGCCTACAAACTCATGGAAACAAAACAACTCCTGAACCATACCTGGATTAAGGAAGAAATAAAGAAAGAAATTAAAGTCTTCCTGGAATTCAATGAAAATAAAGAAACAACATACTCAAACTTATGGGACACTATGAGAGAAGTCCTAAGAGGAAAGTTCATAGCACTAAGTGCCCACTTAAAGAAAACAGAGAAAGCACACATTGGAGACTTACCAGCCCACCTGAAAGCTCTAGAAAAAAAAGAAGCAGACTCACCTAGGAGGAGTAGAAGACTGGAAATAATCAATCTGAGGGCTGAAATCAACAAAATAGAAAGACAGAAAACAATCCAAAGAATCAATGATACAAAAAGCTGGTTCCTGGAGAAAATCAACAAGATTGACAAACCCCTATCCAAACTAATCAAATGGCGGAGAGAGAATTTGCAAATTATTAAGATCAGAAATGAAAAGGGGGACATAACCACAGACACAGAGGAAATTCAGAGAATCATTAGATCTTACTACAAAAGCCTATATGCCACAAAATTGGAAAATATAAAGGAAATGGACACTTTTTTAGATAAATACCTTATACCAAAGTTAAACCAGGACCAGGTGAACAATCTAAATAGACCTGTTAGTCGTGAAAAATAAGAAGTGGTTATCAAAAACCTCCCTACCTAAAAAAGCCCAGTACCAGATGGTTTCAATGCAGAATTCTACCAGAACTTCCAAGAAGAGCTAATACCTATACTCCTTAATGTATTTCACAATATAGAAACAGAAGAGGCATTGCCAAATTCCTTTTATGAAGCTACAGTTACTCTGATACCAAAACCGCACAAAGACTCAACCAAGAAAGAGAATTATAGGCCAATCTCACTCATGAACATCGACACACAAATCCTCAACAAAATACTGGCAAACCGAATCCAGGAACACATTAGAAAAATTATCCATTATGATCAAGTAGGCTTCATCCCAGAGATGCAGGGCTGGTTCAGCATACGAAAATCTATCAATGTAATTGATCATATAAATAAACTGAAAGAAAAAACCATATGATCATTTCATTAGATGCTGAAAAAGCATTTGACAAAATTCAACATCCCTTTATGATAAAAGTCTTGGAGAGATTAGGGATACAAGGGTCATACCTAAATATAATAAAAGCTATATACAGCAAGCCGACAGCTAACATCAAATTAAACGGAGAGAAACTCAAAGCCATCCCACTAAACTCAGGAACACGACAAGGCTTTCCACTCTCTCCATACCTCTTCAATATAGTGCTTGAAGTTCTAGCAATAGCAATAAGACAACATAAGGGGATCAAGGGGATTCGAATTGGAAAGGAAGAAGTGAAACTTTCGTTATTTGCAGATGATATGATAGTGTACATAAGCGACCCCTAAAACTCCACCAAAGAACTTTTACAGCTGATAAACACCTTTAGTAATGTGGCAGGATACAAGATCAACTCCAAAAAATCAGTCGCCCTCTTATACACAAAGGATATGGAAGCAGAGAGGGAAATCAGAGAAGCTTCACCTTTCACGATAGCCACAAACAGCATAAAATATCTTGGGGTAACTCTAACCAAGGAAGTGAAAGATCTATTTGACAAGAACTTTAAGGCATTGAAGAAAGAAATTGAGGAGGACACCAGAAAATGCAAGGACTTCCCTTGCTCTTGGATTGGGAGGTTCAACATAGTAAAAATGGCAATTCTACCAAAGGCAATTTATAGATTCAATGCAATCCCCATCAAGGTCCCATCAAAATTCTTCACAGATCTTGAGAGGACAATAATCAAATTTATATGGAAAAACAAAAAACCCAGAATAGCCAAAACAATCCTATACAATAAAGGATCTTCTGGAGGCATTACCATCCCTGACTTCAAAGTCTATTACAGAGCTACAGTGATGGAAACAGTGTGGTACTGGCAAAAAAACATAGACGTCGACCAATGGAATTGAATAGAAGACCCGAATTTTAACCCACAAACCTATGAACACCTCATTTTCGATAAAGGAGCTAAAAGTATACAATGGAAGAAAGAAAGCATCTTCAACAAATGGTGCTGGCATAACTGGATGTCAACCTGTAGAAGAATGAAAATAAACCCATATCTATCACCATGCACAAAACTCAAGTCCAAATGGATTAAAGACCTCAATATCAGTCAGAACACATTGAACCTGATAGAAGAGGAAGTGGGAAGTACCCTACAACAGATGGGCACAGGAGATGGCTTCCTATGTGTAACCCCAGCAGCACAGACATTAAGGGCACCATTGAATAAATGGGACCTACTAAAATTGAGAAGCTTCTGTAAAGCAAAGGACACTGTCACTAAGACAAAAAGGCAACCTACTGACTGGGAGAACATCTTTACCAACCCCGCAACAGACAAATGTCTGATCTCCAAAATATATAGAGAACTCAAGAAACTAGACTTTAAAATGCTAATTAACCCATTTAAAAAATTGGGCACTGAACTGAACAGAGAATTCTCAGCAGAGGCAGTTCAAATGGCTAAAAGACACTTAAGGTCATGCTCAACCTCCTTAGCATTCAGGGAAATGCAAATCAAAACAACTTTGAGTTATCATCTTACACCTGTCAGAATGGCTAAAATAAAAAACACCAATGATAGCCTTTGCTGGAGAGGCTATGGAGGAAGGGGTACCCTCATCCATTGCTGGTGGGAATGTAATCTTGTGCAACCACTTTGGAAATCTGTGTTTTGGTTTCTCAGGAAATTCGGGATCAACGTCCTACTGGACCCAGCAATATCACTCCTGGGAATATACCCAAGAGATGCCCTATCATATGACAAGAGCATATGTTCAACTATGTTCATAGCAGTATTATTTGTAATAGCCAGAACCTGGAAACAACCTAGATGCCCTTCAATGGAGGAATGGATGAAGAAAGTGTGGAATATATACACATTAGAGTACTACGCGGCGGTAAAAAACAATGACTTCTCGAATTTTGCATGCAAATGAATGGAAATAGAAAACACTATACTGAGTGAGGTAACCCAGACCCAAAAAGATGAACATGGGATGTACTCACTCATAATTGGTTTCTAGCCATAAATAAGGGTCACGGAGTCTACAATTGGTGAACTTAAAGAAGCTGAGTAAGAAGGTGAACCCAAGGAAAAACATATAGTTATCCTCTTGGTTATGGGAAGTAGACAAAATTGCTGGGGAGAAAATTGGGATCTTGGGGGTGGGGTGCGATGGGGGTAAGGGGAGAAGGGGAGAGAAAAGGGAGAAGGGGAGGATGGGGGGAACTTGGGGAAAAAGGATGATCGTGATAATGGAAGGTTGGATAGGGGAGCACGGAAGCACAATTCTTAGTTAAGGGAGCCACCCTGGGGTTGGCAAGAGACTTGAACCTACAGTGGCTCCCAGGAGCCCAAGGCCATGTCCCCAGTTAGTTCCTTGGGCAGCTGAGGATAGGGAACCTGAAATGACCCTATCCTATAGCAATACTGACAAATATCTTGCATATCACCATAGAACCTTCATCTGGTGATGGATGGAGATAGAGACAGAGACCCACTCTGGAGCACTGGACTGAGTTCCCAAGGTCCCAATGAGGAGTAGAAGGAGGCAGAACATGAGCAGAGAATTCGGGATCACGAGGGGTGCACCCACCCACTGAGACAGTGGAGCTGATCTATTGGGAGCTCCCCAAGGCCAGCTGGACTGTGACTGAAAAAGCTTGGGATAGGGCCGGACTCTCTGAACATGGCGAACAATGAGGGCTGATGAGAAGCCAAGAACAATGGCACGGGGTTTTGATCCTACTTCATGTTCTGGCTTTGTGGGAGCCTAGGCAGTTTGGATGTTCACCTTCCTAGATATGGACGGAGGGGGGAGGACCTAGGACTTACCACAGGGCAGGGAACCCTGATTGCTCTTTGGACTGGAGAGGGAGGGGGAGAGGAGTGGGGGGAGGGGGAGAAGGGTGGGATGACGGGGAGAAGGGTGGGAGGAGGGGGAGGGAAATGGGAGGCTGGGAGGAGGCGGAAACTTGTTTTTTTTTCCTTTTCTCAATAAAAAATAAAAGAAAAAAAAGAATTTCTGGGATTATACTCTTACTCTTATTATAACAACACAGATGAGCAATGACATAGATATGAGGATATTAGACCCAAGTCACTTGTCCCCACAATCAGCTGTTTCATTTGTGCAACAGGTTTCCTTTTGGAAGATCTCAGAAATAGCCTGAGATTTGACATAAAATTATACTGTGGCCCCAATTTCTTCCTTTTCCTCCTCCTTTTTTTAAAAAAAAATTGTTAATTTTAAATTATATTCCCCCTATTCCCTTTCTTTTTTTGCTTCCTTAATTACCTTACTCAGAGTTACTCTGCTGTAGGCACTTTAGTAAGAAACACCCTGCAAATAACTCCTTATCTCGTGGTCTGCTCCTAGGGCAAATTGACAAGATAACTAGCTCAATGTATACTTTTATGGGCAGAAAGAACTTACTTTTCATTTTTTCTTGAGTATACATAGTGATGAAGACCCTGGGTCAGATCTACTTTTGTTTTACTAAATGAACATGCTAAATTGTCTTCTCAGCATTTACATTTACTTCCATATATTAGTTCTGGTATCAGTCTTGTTTAGGGCATCTCCTTTTAGCGGTAGACAGTGATTAGTGCAGAAAAACATAACTGTTCAAACTGTTCAGAATATGTGACTATTGAGGGCTCATCTCCAAGCCGAACACCATAAAAGAAATAATGTAATAGATATAGGATGAAAAGAGTGCTGATTATCCCCATCCTGACCAATGGACCCTGCAAGCTACAAGTCCACTCCGCTTACCAAACTCTCCTATCCCCGTCCAACCACAGAGGAACTCTGAATCACAGCTTGCTACTACACAGAGGACCAAGAGGTGAGTGACCAGCCACCTGACAGAATACTCCACTCTCTAGGCCCTTCATACTGGGGTAAAACCCTGGGATAGACCCCTCACCTGCTTGGATCCTCTAGCCAGCCAGTAGGTGGGTTTCTTTCAGGTAGGCTGCTCCAAAACCCCTGAGACACAGACAGTGCCAGTATAGAGCAGACCAAAAATGTTTCCCAAGACAAGAGACAGCCACTACAAGGATTGAACCAGGATGCAAAGACACTGCCATCATCAATTGAGGGAAGAGATGGGTAGGCACCAGTGCAAGAATTCATTCAATAACCTAAAAAGCAAAATGGTAACACCAGAATCCAGTGGTCATACAATAGGAAGACTTGATCATCATAACACAGAAGGAGCAGAAGAAAATTATTTTAAATGTAACATTATGAAGATGATGGAGACCTTTAAAGAGGTAATGAAAAACTCTTCTAAAGAAATGGATGAAAAGACAAACCAAAAATTGGAAGAAAGTAATAAATCTCTCAAAGAAATTCCTCCCAAAACAAAGAAAACACAATCATATAAGTGAAGCAAGCAGTTCAAGACTTGAAGTCTGAAATAGAGGCAATAAAGAAAACACAAACCAAGGGAATTCTGGACATGGAAAATCTGGGTAAATGAGCAGGAACTACAGAGACAAGTATAACCAACAGAATACAAGAGAAAGAAGAAAGAATCTCAGGTGCTGAAGATACTACAGAGGAAATAGATTTATTGGTCAAAGGAAACATTAAATCCATAAAATTCTTAACACAAAACATTCAGAAAATATGGGACATTATGAAAAAACAAAACCTGAGAATTATAGGGACAGAAGAAGTAGAAAAACTCCAATTCAAAGGGACAGAAAATATATTCACCAAAATTATAGGAGAAAACTTTTCAACCTAGAGAAGGATATTCCTATGAAGGTACAAGAATCTTACAGAACACCAAATAGAATAGATAAAAAAGTCCTCTAGCCATATATGATTAAAAGGCAAACATACAGAATAAAGAAAGAATATTAAGAGCTTCAAAGGAAAAAGGTCAAGTAACATATAAAGGTAAACCTATCAGAATTACACCCGACTTCTCAATGAAAACCATGAAAGCCAGAATGTCCTGGACAGATGTGCTGCAAATACTAAGAGACCATGGATGCAAGCCCAGACTGGTATACCCAACATACTTTTCAATCACCATTGGTGGAAAAAACAGGATATTTCATGACAAAGCCAGATTTAAAAAAATACCTGTTCACAAACCCAGCACTACAGGAAAGTACTAGAAAGAAAACCCCAACCCAAGGAAGCTAACTGCACCTACAGATCACAGGCAACAGATAACTTCTCACCAATAAAACCAAAAGAAGGGAAACACATACACTACTACTGAAAAATAACAGGAATTAACAATCACTGGTCATTAATATCTCTTAATATTAATGGACTCAATTCACCTAAAAAAGACACAGGCTAAGAGAATGGATATGAAAGAAGGATACAGCCTTCTGCTGTTTACAAGAAATACACCTTGACCTCAAATACAGATTTTACTTCAGAGGAAAGAATTGGGAAAAGACTTTCCAATCAAATGGACCTAAGAAACAAGCTGGTGTAGGTATCCTAATATCTAACAAAATAGACTTCAAACTAAAATAAATCAGAAGAGATGGAGTACTACACTTTATACTCATAACAGTAACAATCAATCTATCATGAGGAAGTCTCAATTCTAAACATATATGCCCCCAATACAAGAGCACTCACATATGTAAAAGAAAAAATACTAAAGTTTAAATTGCACATGAAACTCTACACACTAATAATAGGAATCTTCAACACCCCATTCTCCCCAGTGGACAGGTCAACTGGACAGAAACCTAACAGAGAAATAAGAGAACTAACACATATCATGACTCAAAAAGAATTAACAATCATCTACAGAACATTCCAACATAGAAAAATGACAACACTACCAAAAGCAATTTATAGATTTAATGCAATCCCCATCAAAATCCCAACCCAATTCTTCATAGATCTTGAAAGAATGTTACTCAACTTCATATGGAAAAACAAGAAACCCAGGCTAGCCAAAACAATCCTGCCAGAGGCATTACCATCCCTGACATCAAGCTCTATTACAGAGCTACAGTAATGAAAACAGCTTGGAATAAAAAAGGGGAGGGAGTGGGAACAGGGATTGGTATGTAGAATGAAAAAAGATAGTTTGTTTTCTTTTTAATATATATATGTCAGTTATAGATTTAAGAAAGGTTTCCACAGTTTTACTTTCCTTGTACCAAATGATTATTAGTACAAATTCTAGAAAATGGGTAAATGGTTTTCTTCCTAAAGTTTTATTTAGAGAGACACAGAGTTGAATGCGGAACTTGTTAAGGTCAGGGAACCTGAAAAAGCAGCCCAGTTATCATTAGCTGGTGCACTTTTCTTGCTAGGATTGGTTGACCAAAGGTGACGATTAATTCATTATAGCCATTTCTGCCCTCAATCTCCTGATAAAAGAAACTATTCATGAGTGGGTATTCACTCTAAAGATTTAAAGTAGAGCTGACTGATTCTTTTTCATATATAAAAGCTTAGATTTGTGATTCTTTTAAGATTTCTTGTAAGATTACCTTTTGAGATAAGTAATAAAGTGATTGGTCCTTTCTTTGTAACTGCAAAACACAGCCTGCTAGTACAAGAATATCTTGTTTGCTTACACACTATTAATCTAAAACGAGTTGCTTGAGTGTGAATGTACGCGGGTTCTTGGGATAATTTGTTTTCACCTGTAATATGTAAAATGCTTAATTATGTAAGGGATATGGAAAACATGCTGCTTCTTATTTGCATTCATTGCAATCGTTCACTTGAAAAACAGAATGTAACTACATTGTAATTTTTATATTGCCTGAAAGATTTTGCTGGGGTGTATGAGGTACACAGGAAAGAGTAAAGATAGAGCTAAAATGAATTATAAGGAAAACTTCAAGAATGAGAGAGTTAGAAGGAAACCATCAAGAATGAGAGAAGGAAATCACCAGGAAATTAAATACAGAATATGGAAGAGAAATAAAGAAAAGGTCTGAAGGAAACCATCAAGAAAGTGTCTTTTTCCTTAACCCCCTCAGATAAAAAAGTCATAGTATGAGCCAACTCTGTGGATTCCTTTTGAGCCCTGCACTCTTCCGGAGGCTGCCCTTCCAAGGCAGCAATAGACATGAAAGTGGGGAGGGGACTAGTTGGAAAAAATATGGGAATTATCAGGAGTCGGAAGGGGATAATTGAGGGTAATGGGGAATGAATACAATCATAATATATTATACATGTATGTGAAATTACAAAAAATTAACTTAGTTTAAAAAGTTTTGTAGTGTGATAGATAGGAATATTCTAGCAGCTGTTGGGACTTACATTCAGTAAATTTTAGAGTTCTGTATATTAAGAATTGGAGGCTATAAGGAAAAAGAAAATAATAATACTCCTTCCTTGATTATTCTTTGAGTGAATCTTGCTATCATTTAGAAGAACTAATTTCCCAGATTTATTGAGATAAAACTTATAAATACAAGTTTATGTATTTAAAATGTATAATGTGAAAAAGGAAAAAAGAATATATGTATAATATCTTACCACAAATGTATATATTTATACACACACATACATAAACACACACATATATATGTAACAAATATAATCAAAGAAAAAGAGGCATGCGAGGGGTTCAAGGGAGGATAACTAGGAGGTGCTGCAGGGAAGAAAGAGATGGGAAAAGTGGTGTAATTCTAATTCAATTAAAAAAGGTAACATCCACACATGAGAAGAAATGTGACAAAAAATGTTTAGCCCTAAATGGAGCATACATATCACTCCTTTCCTCCCAAGGTTCAGGGGTCATTGTAGAAGAGGAGAAAAAAAAAGAGTGTAAGAGCCAGAGATGGTAGAAGACTTCAAGTGTCTTTTGAACACAACAGAGTTGCTGCACATATGAATTCACAGTAGATGCAACAGCATGAACAAAACTTGTACAAGCCTAAGTCAGACCAAATCCTAGCATGAAGATGGGAGTTGGATACGAGCCTATCCCTACCTGTGAAACTACTGACAATTGTTAGCTGCTGAGAGAGGGTGAGAGTTTTCCCTATGATTATAGCTCCCTGGTAAGACTACCATGCTCCAGTGGAATACCACATATCTAAGAACATTTGGGCAGCAAAAATTGGTCTCAACAACTTAGGCAAAAGGGAATATAAAGTTGAGAAGATGGCCCCACTCTTCCCTGCTCCCATTGGTCTCCTATTTCTCTGCTAGTTCGTCTTCTACTCCCACGTGCATGTGTGTGCTCCATCTTTCTTTTTGAGTTCACATCTAGAAAGAATTGGGGTATGATTATGATCAAAAAATGTATGAAACTCACAAAGAACTAATAAAAATTGTAACATACAGTGTTTTATAAACACATGCATTATGAGTGTATTTTTATTAATACATCTACCATCTCACATAATTATTGTTATTGATTTATACCGTGGATTTATTTCTGAGGTTTTAGTACTGTTCCATAGGTCTATTTATCTGTTCTTTATAGCAGTACCAAACTATTTCAGTGGTTGTAACTTTGAAAAGTATTTTGGTATCAGGAAGTATGATACATTCAGGTTTGTTTTTATTAAGATTGTTTTGGACTATTTTGGGATCTCTGTACTTCCATACGAGTTTTAATATTTTTCCTATTACAATGAAAAGTGTCATTGTAATTTTTATAGAGATTGCACTGAATCTTTTGCTTTGGACAAACCCTGAAATCTATGAGGATATTCTGGAGAAAATTTGAGGGTTAATGTCTGAAAAGTTAGGAAGCTGTATGTGAAGAGAAACATTTATCTGAGGAAAGGGAGTTTAGTGAGAATGACAAAAGCAGTAAGATCAAGAATCGTCATTTGCTGAGAGCGTACTTTCTTTGAGCACATTGCTCAGTGCTTTGCTAGCATTATTGATAATATGTTTTCACTTAACAAGTACCTGCTGTGCACTTAGTTTGTGACAAGCACTTGTCTAAGCACTAGCAATAGCATTAGCAAACAAAACAAATCATTTCGGGGGTGCAGCTCAACTCACAGGTGGTATAATATTTACATAAGGACATGTCTTTTTTTAGTAAGGTGGAATCTGTATATAGTGTTGGATAGATAGAAAAGGTAATTTAGAATGAGCCACGTGGCTATCAGAAGGAATGAGAAGTGTGGAGGTCCAGAGGCAGAAGCAGACTTGGTAGACACCAAGAGTATCAAAGAAACTTGTGTTTTTAGAATAGAATAACAACAACAACAACAAAAACCAGAGTAGTGGAAGACATTACAAAGGAAGCAAAGGGCCAGGTTCTGTAGGGCCCGATATAGACAGTTGGAAGTCTTTGGCTTTGACTCTGAGTCAGTGGGGGACTGTTAGAAGGCTCCAGATAATGACTATGATCTGAGCCATGATTTAAGAAAATGTCTCTGACTGTTTTTCAACAGGGAAAGAATGAAACATGGAGACCAGTGAGGAGGCTAGGCCAAGAATCTAGATGACAGATGGGGCCAGCTTTGCCAGAGAGGTGGCTGGGAAAGTGAAAGGAAGTAGGTGAATTCTGGGCTTCGCTTGAAGACAGAGACAGAATCTGCTCACTTAATTGTCTCAGCAGCATGAGAAAATAAGACTAATCCTGAGTTTTAGAAGAAGTAAGCCAAAGGTTAGCAACCTTTCCCAGAGCACACAGTTGCTGGCTGGCTGGAGTGAGGTGCACACTATTCTGTCAACAGCATTTCCAGTGACCTATGCTAGAGACTTCACAGCCCCTTTATCTCATGAGTATGGCCAGTGTGCAAAGAATCCTGTAATGGGTGAAAATTCCTGTGAAGACATGGCCATTAAATAACACTTGGAACCTGTGACTATGATCTTATTTGGAAAAAGGCTTTTAGCTGATATAATTGTGGGTCTACAAGATAGGGAAATTATCTTGGGTTCCGGGTTTGCTCTAAATTCAGTGACTAGTGACCTTGTAAGAGCAGAGGAAAAAAGAAGTCTGAGAGAAGACAAAGGGCAAACATAGGAGTAATGCAAGAGACTAGGATCAAATTCTCACCTAGACCTTCAGAGAAAAATGACCCCATGCACGCTTTGCATTTAGACTTCTGACATCCTGACTGTGGGATAGTATGGATTATAATAATAATAATAATAATAATAATAATAATAATAATAATAATAATAAGGGTTTTTGAGACAGTGTTTCTGTGTGTAGCCCTGACTGTCCTGCAACTCACTCTGTAGACTAAGCTAGCCTCCAACTCACAGAGATCCACCTGCCTATGCCTTCCAAATGCTGGGATTAGAGGTGTGTGACATTACTGCCCAGCAGACTTTGTTATTTTAAGTTGCCAAGTTTGTGGTAGTTCATTAGCACAGTTCCATCTTTGTAAATAAGAGTCAGATAAGAAGTGAAGCTCTCTTCAGCTCTACAAGAATAAATCGGGGGCAAACATTCTCATATAAACTTCTGGAACCTCATCTCTTCATCTCCACATTACAGGGGGACAAAGTCATTCCTGGTTGGGTATTGGGGAAGAGTCATTTCCATAATAGGGCTGGTGAGAGGACTCAGTGAGTAAAAGAGCTTCTGCTGAGCCTGAGGACCCAAGTTTAACCCTCAGAATCCATCTGGTGGAAGGACAGAACCAACTTTGACAAGTTCTCATTTGCCCCAGCACATGGGGCATGGCACCCATGCTCGCCTTCTCTGCCAAAATATAAATACATGAACAAATGTAGATACTATTAAATTCCACATGCTTGAAGTGTTTTTAGGACTAAAGGCACATAGCACACCAACTCTGTGTTGAGTGGGGACAGATGGATATCCTCAGAAGGAAAGAAATCAAATGGAATTAGTGTCAAAGGAGTCTTCCTGAGGATATTTAAATCTCAAGTTGTTACCCAGTCACTTTAAGCCTTTTATATCTGCAATACATGTGAATGACATATATTAGTCCATTTAATTATTCTGAGTTCAGGCAAATTAGTTTAGATTTAAATGAGAAGATTTTTTAAAATAGACTTTCATCGGCTGAGTGTGATTCACGTGAACCTGGCATGTCTGTGACTTTGGTTAGGGGAAAGTCTCAGATTTCCTATGCTGTGATAAACCTCAAACTCATAGAAAGTGCTGACAGCTCATTTCTTAGAGGGTTTCTGAAGGCTGTTGTGCATTAGTTTGGCTGAACAGTTGGGAGGAAAGCAGGTTTTCAGCTAAGATGCTATCATGAAACAGATTGGAGTAGCATTCTGCTGCTTGTGACAGAATAAAAGCTCTCTCTATAAGACTGAGCAAGGGACAGTGTGATGGCTTGAAAATATGTCTGGAAGTTCTTAACTTTCATCCTGTTGAGAACAGGTTGTGTCCTGCTTTAGGGGTAAGTACATTTTCAAGTATTTGGCTCCATTTTGCAAGCATATGCATAGATAGGGAAATTCTGCACCTTGTGTGCATGTAGACACTTCACATGTTCAACACCACTAGCACAGATCGATAACTAACTTTTCTAAAGATGGAAAAGTACCACCATATCAACAAACCAACGTACATTAGGACCCTATGAACACAAGACTTTAACAAGCACATCAGACTGAGGAGGGGTGTGACATCCTTATCTGGACCCTATAAAGAGTCTTTTATAATCAATTTTTATATACAGGATTTTTAGTATCATTTTACATTAAACAAACATTAAATTTACTTTAAACTTGTTTTGCTTTACTGTCTTTAGACTTAATATTGACAACAGATACAGAGCACAGTGTGATGGGAAATAAAAACTGTTCTCTCTCTTCAAGCTTGTCCCTGTAATGAATTACATCTGTAGTAAGCATGACTGACCAATAAATTGTGTATCTTAATTATCTGTAACAGTTTATAATAAATTAGTAACTCTACCATAGCATTAGGATTTTATAATTTTTTTCCATGTTAAGTTTGAGCTTAAAAAATAAAATTCTTTAATTAAGAGCCTTTAGTATCAAATGAAACCTAAATCATAAATATAGCTCACAGAGAGACAGGGGACCTCAGTTTTTTTTCTGCTCCTTTTATGATATACGTTTACAAATACCAGTTTTTTTTTATGACTCAGTTTTAAAACAAACCATCTTGGAAGCCTGGCATTGCCTCCTTAGTCTAGTAAATGGGAGATACAATGACAAGCAGAGGGCTGAGTGGGTACTGCCTAAGTTGTGGTCACTTTAACCATGTTTCCCACCATTATGGAAATGGGATAAATTGATTTTGTGTACTGTTTTGCTCTTCTATATTTTATTAATTTCCATTCAAATATCCATTATTTTACACTTTTTGCTTGTTTTAGGTTTATTTATTCCTTTATCCCATTGCCTTGAGTCAAAAGGTCAGGTTAAAAGATGTGTGTTTATGTGTTTGTGTGTCTTTGTATGTATGAGCGTATGTATATGGGAGCTGGAAGAGCCCAGAAGAGATCACATCCCTTGAACCTAGAGTTGCAGATGGTTGTGACTCCTGAATGTGGCTTGCAGGACATAAACTGGGTCCTTTGCAAGAACAGCAAGGGCTTGTGACTGCTGCACCATCTCTCCAGCCCCGTTTTCTTGGTTCAGAAACAGGCACTCATAGTTTAAAATTGTCCCTAAGCACTAATTTAGTAATGTCTTATAGATATTCATATATTTTTGTCTTCATTTGCATTTCTATTTCTAACATATTCTCTCTGTAGTTGAACTTTCAATTCTCTTCCCTCAGCAGTTCAATTGGCTGGGATTGTAGGCCTTCACCACCATTTATGGTGTTTTCAATATATATTCTAATTTCCCTTTCTAATTTCTTCTTTTACACATTGTTATACTATTTAGTTTAGACAGATTTTTATTTTCATATATTTCCTTGCTATCGACTTCTAACTTCATTCCATTGTGGTTAAAGTGCATACTTAATTCTACACTTTTCTTTGCTTTTTCTTCTTGCCAGTGTATGATCTAACATGGAGAATGTTCTACATTCACCTGAGAAGAATGTTCTGCTACTCTTGGGTGGATTGTAGTGTAGATGTATTTCTGAGACTATTTGCTTCTTAGTGTTGTTAGAATCTTTTATCTCACTGTTAACTTCTCTCTAGTGTCCTAATCCCTACTGAAAGTAGTTGCTGAAATCTCCAATTAGTATTTTGAATTGTCTATTATATCTCTGTGACTTTTTTCTTCATATACTTTTTCTGTTATTACATGATCACGTTCGTGATTGTGATCAAATTCCTATTACAATCAACCCTTTCATTAATAGAAAGCATTCTTTATCCTGTAATGTTTTTGTTTTAAAGTGTATTTTGTCAGATACTTATGTCGCCACTCTAACTTTCTTAGGCTTGCAATTTATATCTTGTATATTTTCCCAGTTTTTTTTAACTTTCAGGCTATCTGTTTATTTTTTGAGATACACAGTTTAATAGATTAACTTATCATCCTTACATTCTCAGGGTGAATGGAAATGAACTCGTTGCCATGTTCAGAAGTGTACCAAATCTGGAGGCAATGTAATTAGGGAGAATGGAAAGAGACCTATTCTTCCTCAGTGATGATAGGCTGGAGATGATACCGTTTTCTTTTTCTCCCTCTGGGCTGCAGGGTCCTTAAGTTTAGAGCTTCTCCACACCCTTGCACAAAGGACTGAAGAGAAGGGACCAAGTGATTTAGGCATAGAAAGAGTCAGAGGAAGGAAGTCACATGAATCAAGAAGGATGAGCAGGGCATACAGGCCTTTAATGCCAGCACTGGAGAGGCAGAAGTTTGGGGATATTTGTGTGTTTAAAGACAACCTGGTCTTTAAAAAAAGTAAGGGAAGACTCCTTCCACGTCCCCTCCCCTACCCCACAATCCACCACTATGACATCAGAGTGGTGGTCCAATCATTTGGCTATGGAACATAGTATAATTTACATATGACTACCGATTGGCTGAAGGGCATAAGCCCGCCCCCAAGATGACGTTTGTGTACAGATAGTTTCCAGAGAAACCTCAGTTTGTGCTGGCGGTTAGACAAGCAGAGTGCTGCTCCTCTACTGTCCTTAAAAAAGAGCTAAATTTGGTAAACAATCGGGAGATTTGGTCCTGGTTGTAGAACTAATTCAGACAATAGACTTGTAGGATGTGTGTCCAGTCCATTTTCCCAGATAATACTAGAAAACCTGGGAATTCGTTAGTATTACTTAAATGAGTTCCAGAAAGAAAGGACCTCATGTTCGTGACCAACATTTTGGGGAAGGAGATGACTTCGGGAAACAGACAGCAAGCTACAGGGAAGTCAGAAAGGTGAGAAATCGCCCCTCAGAACAAAAGTCAGCCGAACCGAGGAATCGTCAACCAGCTCTTCCAGGAAGACCACAGGGTTGCCCTGCCACAAAAAGTCGCTCAGTGGAGAGAGGTCGCTCCCATCGGAAATCCCGACGAACAGAGAAAAATCCCTCCCACGAGAGGTATCACATTGCAGATAAAAGTCCCACTGCTGAGAAGCACTGCACTACAGTTAAGAGCACCTTGGCTGAGAAGCCTTTGTTGGCTGAGAAACATCGTGCTACAGAGAAGAGTTCCTCTGCCAGGAAACACCATTCTCTTGGAAAACATCATACTATGGGGAAATTTTCCTCTGCCGGAAAGTCCCCCTCTGACAGGCGCCTCCCTGGGAAGAAGCGTCACTTCTCTGAGAAAAGACATTCATCTGAGAAGCATCTCTCTCTTGAGAAAGATCTTCCTACACAGAGAGTTCGCCTTATCAAGAAAAGCTGTGTTACAGAAAAACGTCACTCTACAGAGGAATGTGGATTGGCTGAGAGAGGCCGCCCTAGCATAAGATGTCAACCTGTAAAGAAAGGACTTTCTACTAAGAAGAGTGCATCTACTGAGAAAGGTTACTTTGATGGGAAAGGTCGCTCTACTGAGAACCATCACCCTGAAGAGAAAGATCCCTCGGTCAAGAAATTTATTTCTGCGGGGAGCAATCACCAGCAAGAGAGAGGCTATTCTGTGAAGAGAAGACTCTCCACAGAGAAGAAAGGTCACCCCAAGGGGAGAGTTCGGCAAGCTAAAAAAAGTGACCTGGCAGGAAAGGGTCGCTCACCAGAGAAGACTAGCACTGCAGTGAGAGGTTGCCTCTTCAAAAGCTGCCCTGCCAAAGAAAGTCATTTATCTAAAAATGGTAACTTTGCAAAGAGAGGACCCTCTCCTGGACAAGATCACCGCACAAGGAGGCATCGCTTCAGAAAAAGGTTCTCTCCAGAGGAGGGTTGCTCATTTGAGTGGGGTAACTCTGAGGAGAGAGGACACTCTGCCCATGAAGATTGCCCTGCCGGTAGTGGTCCCTCTATCAAAAGCCTCCCTGCAAAGGAGAGTCTCTCATCTGAGAAAGATAACTGTGTAAAGAGAGGACCATCTCCTGGGAAAGATCGCAGCACAAGGAGGCTTCACCTCAGAAAAAGTTATCCTGCAGAGGAGGGTTACTCAATCGAGTGGGGTAATGTGGTTACAAGAGGACCCTCTGCAGTTGAAGATCACCCTGCAGGGAGAGGTCACCTTATCAAAAGCTGCCCTCCAGAGGAGAGTCATTCATCAAAGAAAGATAACTCTGCAAAGAGAGGACCCTCACCTGGAAAAGATTGCCCCACAGGGAGAGGTCACCCTCAGAAGAACAGCTGCCCTGCAGAGGAGGGTCTGTCAGTTGACAGGGCTAGCTCGGCAGCAAGAAGACCCTTTGTAGGTGAAGAACATCCTTCAGGGAATGTTCACCCCATTAATAGCCAATGTGCTGATGAGCATCATTCATCCGAGAAGGGTAACTCTGTAAATAAAGGACCCCCTCCTGGAAAAGACTGCCTCACAAGGAGGCGTCGCCTCAGAAAAAGTTATCCTGCAGAGGAGGGTTACTCATTCAATTGGGGTAACGTGGCTGCAAGAGGACCTTCTGCAGCTGAAGATCGCCATGCAGGGAGGGGTCACCCTCAGAAAAAAAGCTGCCCTGTAGAGGAGTGTCATTTAGATGAAAGGGATAGCCCGGCAGCAGGAAGACCCTTTGCAGGTGAAGATCGCCCTGCAGGGAGTGGTCAGCCCATCAAAACCTACTGGGCCAAAGAGAGTCATTCATCGGAGAAGGTTATCCCTGCAGAGAGAGGACCCTTAACAGGAAAAAAGGGTCATTCAGTTGACAGGGCTAACTATGCAGACAGAGGATCCTTTGCAGCAAAAGATTGCCCCACACGAAGAGGTCAGGCTCCAAAAAAATCTACCTTCCAGAGGAGGATTGCTCACTGGAAAGGGGTAACTATGTACAGAAAGAACCCTCTGCAGGGAAAGATGACCCCACAGGGATACATAGGGCTCCAAAGAAAAGCCAACATGCAGAGAAACATCTACCTGCTCTGGGAATCTGCCCTCCCCAAACAAGTTGTCCTGCAGAGAAAAGCCTATCTTCCCAGTGCTCTACAGAGAAAATGCATGCTGGGAAGAGAGTTCACTTTGTTGAGAAAACATGCCCTGCAGAGAGAGAACTCTCTGCTGAGAAAGGTCAGATGGAAAAGAAAGTCATCTGTTTTGAGAAAATTCATTCTGGGGAGAGAGGTCAGTCCTCCCAAAGCAGCTACACTGCTGAGAAAGGTAACAGAGTAGAGAGCGGGTACCCTGTCGGGAAAGGTCATCACTCCATGGAAAAAAGCTTTCCTGTGGATAAAACCATCTTCTTCAGGATCGGCGCCTTACATACTAGTGCCAAAGAACATGCAGAATATTCGAGAAAACAGAGTTGGCAGTGGTACCAGCACAGTACCACAGATTCCTCACCAGAATGTGGCTGGGACTGTCACCACTGGTCAATCTAAGCAGGCAGGGAAGGTGAGAATGGGAGTTGAATTGAAGTTGCCTGATGAACTTAAGTCATGTCTTGTTGAGGACTGGGAACTGATAAACAAGCATAAACAGTTATTCCAACTCCCTGCTGAGAAGAATGTAGATACTATTCTCGCAGAGTATGTCACTTTTGTGAAATCACAGGGAAAGGATGATAATAGGGAATATTCTGTTGATGAACTTGTATATTGAATAAGAGAGAATTTCAACAGGATGCTGGGCACCCAGCTGCTCTGCCAGTTTGAAAAGCTCCAGTTTGCTGAAATCCACCTGGCTTATCCTCATATTCCAATGTCTCAGGTTTATGGGGCTCCACACCTCCTACGATTATTTACTCAAATTGGGACTGTATTGACCCATTCCCTCCTTAGTAGGCATAGTCTTATGTGAGTGTCTACCTATCTGTATCATTTCCCTAAATACCTAGCTGAGAATTCCACTTCTCTATTCACTGCCAGCAATTACAAACTGACTGCCAAGCCCTGTGAGGATCAGCTGACCACTCTCTGTTATGACCTGGATTAGTAAACATTTCTATGTTTGCTCTTTTTATTGTAGTTGTTCTTGAAAATTGTCAGAGTATACCAGGACTTAATATTTCAGCTTGCTTATTGTGAACAGAAATAAAAATATTAAATGCTTTATCAGTATTTCAACAACAAATGTTCACTAAAAGAAGTTGTGTTGTTTATTTGACAACATTGCTTGAATGTTGGTGTTTCTATTCTTATGCATTATGAGTTTCTAGTAGGTATTCATATTACATGATAATACACACTCATTCCTAGTGCTGGAAGTTCAACATAATGGATATGCTCCAAACATATGCATACACATAATTTACCACTTTGGAAATCAGTGTGGTGGTTTCTCAGGAAACTGAATGTCAACCTACCTCAGGATCCAGCAATTCCACTTTTTGGAATATACCCAAGAGATGCTCTATCATACCACAGAAGCATTTGTTCAACTATGTTCGTAACAGCACTATTTGTAATAGCCAGAACCTGGAGACAACCTACGTGCCCCTCAGTAGAAGAATGGATAAAGAAGGTGTGGTACACTTTAGAGTTCTACTCAGTGGCAAAAAACAATATCTTAAATTTTGCATGCAAATAAATAGACATAGAAAACACTTTACTGAGTGAGATAACCCAGACCCAAAAAGATGAATATGGTATGTACTCACTCATAAGTGGATTGTAGCCATAAACAAAGGACATTGAACCTATAATTCATGATCCTAAAAAAGCTAAATAAGAAGGTGAACCCAAAGAAAAACATATATTTATCCTCTTGGATATTGGAAGTAGACAAGATTGCCAGGCAAAAGTTGGGAGCGGGGGGGTGGGGATGGGTTGGGGAGAAGGGGAGATGGGGAGAGGGAAGAGAGAAGGGGAGAATTGGGGAGAGCTTGGGGGAATGAGATGGTTGAGATGAAGGAAGGGTGGATATGGAAGCAGGGAAGAAGATATTATTAAGGGAGCAATTTTAGGGTTGACAAGAGGCTCTAGAGGGGTTCCCAGGTGTCCAAGGAGATGTCCCCAGCTTGTTCCTTGGGCAGCAGAGGAAAGGGTGCCTGAACTGGCCTTATCCCATAGCCACACTGATGAATATCTTGCATATCACCATACAACCTTCATCTGGTCATGGATGGAGATAGAGACAGAGATCCATATTGGAGCACTAGACTGAGCTCCCAATGTCCAGATGAAGAGCATAAGGAGGGAGAACATGAAAAAGAAAGTCAGGACTGTGAGGGGTATGTCCACCCATGGAGACAGTGGGACTGATCTTATGGGAGCTCACCAAGGCCAGCTGGACTGGGACTGAATGAGCATGTGATCAAATTGGACTTTCTGAATGTGGCTGACAATGAGGGCTGAATGAGAAGCCAATGATAATGGCACAGGGTTTTGATTCTACTGCATGTACTGACTTTTTGGGAGCCTAGTCTGTTTGTGTGCACACCTTCCTAGATCAGGATGGAGGGGGGAGGACCTTTGACTTCCCACAGGGCAGGGCACCCTGACTTCTCTTAAGACTGGAGAGGGAGGGGGAGGTAAATGGGAGGAGGGGAGGAGGTGGAAATATTTATAAATAAATAAATTAGAAAAGAAAAATAAAAGGATTGGAGATATAACTAAGGAGGGCCTGGGTTTACTCCTTGGTTTCAAAAGTGAAAGAATGAAGAAGAATAATAGGAAGGACTGAGGAGAAGGAAAAAGAAGGATTGGTATAAATGAAAGGGGGACTAGAGAGGGGGAGTGGTTGAGGGGGAGGTAGTGAGGGTAGAAGAGAAGTAGGTTAAAAGAAGAAGAGGGGAAGGAAGAAAAGGATAGTTAGAGGAGGAAAGTCTTTAAAGGAAATCATCATTAATCTTAGAACCTAAATAGGTTGTAAAGGTAAATTGTGTGACAAAGTGAATTGGATTTTGATAGGCTTGAGTTGGAGAAGGAATATACAGAGGACTTTTTGCCAATGAAAATACCACATGAATGAGTTGGCAGAGCCTTTGGAGGGCACTCATTCCCAAAATTGTGCTCTTAGTATATCACCACAATGCATCTTATTCTGTCTACCTCCTATTTTGGAGCCCACTAAGTACTTAGATCATCTTTTAAGAGGTTGCTGGGCTCTAGTCTAGGGCTTAGAATGACAAGTGTGAATGTGTCTGTGGTTGTGAAAGATATAGCTAAGTTGCAGTTGTGGGCAAAAAGTGTGGATGTTTTTATGGCTTGCTCATTTGGTAGGCAAATATTTACATTAGGGGCTTTTTGAACAGCCCAAATAAACAGGAAAGCATTCCCAGCACAAGCACCTTGGGGGTAAGTTAGAATAGTCTCTTAAATCCTGGATGTTTTGTTGATGTAAAGAATAAAATATTGCAAAATTTCATCTTATGCAAGTAAAATTTTGCTTGGGGTTTTGAATTAGCCAAGCGCTGCCAGGAATTCAAGCCAGTAATGGCAGATAGAGCTGAAGCAATAGGCAAACTAGTTTTGTCTCTGTCTTTAATTAGTGTCATCCTTAGCACTGTGCAGAAGGGTTACAAAGAGCATTAATTAAATTTGCAGCCGAAACTAAATTGGGACATAATTTGAGGTCTAATGAGACCTATGAGTAACACACAGAGCTAAGGGGAAGAAAAGCAGCCTCTGAAAAAAGTATCCTTTCCTAGCTGGGTACAGGATATCTAGGAACCAAGGGCCCTCACCAAGAGAATATTTCAAGAAAGAAAACAGGATATAATATTAAACTGGCATAAACTAAAAACCTATTCACAGGACTCCTTTATCTTGGATATCTGTGTGTGCTTGCTTTTCTCCTTAAAGAATATTTGTTTTCCCATGGATATTATCTTTGGATGAGTCACAATGTAATAATTGAGATTTTCCCCATGGGTGTGCCTGGCCAAGCAACATCAGTATTGCCTGGGAGATCATTAGAGATCTTTCCCACCCAGACCTAGGCATCATACTCTTGATTTTAATTTGTCTTTTAGACAGAGTCTCAGGTAGTCCAGGTTGGTTTTAAACTCAATATGTTTCTGAGGAAGACCTTGAATTCTGGATCTTCCTGTTTATTCCTTTTGACTTTTGAGTTTTTATGTGCCACCATGTTTAGCTCTTAATTGTATTTTAAACACATGGATCAAAATATCACAGTTTACTGCATGAATTCATATAATTAACTGTTTAAACAAATGATTTTATGTCCATTCACTTTGAAGAACATGTGTAATAAATAAGGGTTTATGCCAGACACATTTAGGTATTCTCTGCGAAACAACAGATTTCTAAAACTGAACATTTGTATTACAATAGTTTCAAAGAATTTCAGGTCCCTTGAAATGGTACTCTAATCATTCCAGCCATGTCCATGGGGTCTTGGCACAGAGGTTGTAAGCAGGAATAGATATTGATGTTATCTGTATTCATTTAGAGCTGTGTCTGGGTCATCCTGGAATGTGAGAGTTAGAACAGACCTGTGAGATGACCTTGTGCTACCCTCCTCATCTTCAGATGGTAAAAAAGAGAAGCAAATTCTCTTGCTTCTACACATCTGTGAATATAAAAATATGGTGTCAGACACTACTGTGGGAATTTATAAGGGACCAGTTGGAACAGATACCCTTGCTTGACCCCTTGGTCCAAGGGCACCCTTCCCACCAGAGGATACTCACCTTTCAGTTGGATAATATAGCATTTTAGGAATCTCCACATGTATTCTTCATTTCATTCCCTGTCTCTAAAATTGAATACCAACACAAAACAAAACAAAACAAAGCAAAAAACCAACAACAAACTAACCAATCAACCAACAAACAAAAAAACCTCCACATTTAAAATGAATTTTCTGATTCCTTAAGTCTGGCATGGGCCTCTATAATTTACATCTATGAGGTGAAGAGGGAGAGATGATAAAGGGCGGTTCTTCCTTCCTTGGGTTCTGAGCTATTCCTTGTCTGTTCTTTTTTCTTTTTCTTTTTTCTTTTGACAAGAGAACAAAAGGAAACCACACACTATTTAACAGAAGCAGTTAGTTTTGTAACTTACCATTGCATAATTATTAATCAACCATTCTGCACTTGGTGCTGTGAGGTATTGTGGAAATTACATGGATGAAGAGACCCAAATTGGGCTATCAAAAGACTAATTAATAGTGTGATCATATCATTCATCACCAAATCCATGCCATCATTTGAAAGCCATGGAAGTGTTGACAGTATTTATTTGGGGACAGCAAATGTAAATTAGAGATATATACCAAAGAAGACTGGCATGTAAGATACTGCACTAACAGATGCTTAGAAATACAGCCACCTTAGTTGAATGAAGCAAGTGTTCACATATAGTATCTGTCAATAACACACATGCAATATATTTGGAAAGCATAAAGGAGTAGAAAGTGAGGGTAAGTTTTGCAGAAGAATGGTGTGATGGCAGATCTTGGTTGTCCACTTGACACACTTGAGAAGAAACTCAGAAACTGCCTTCATTAATTAGCTTTGTGATCATATATGTGAGGTATTTTCTTGATTATTTTATGAGATAAGAGATCATAGCCCACTCTAGGCAGTGCCACCTCTATCCAGAGGGTTATGTATAAGAAAGCTAACAGAGGGGGAGCTAGAGGAACAAGTCAATAAGTACTGTTCTTTCATTGCTTTGTGATTCAAGCTCCTGTCTTGAGTTCCTGTCCTGGCTTTCCAGGATGATTGACCATAACTTATAAGCTAAATAAATACTTTTCCTTTCCAAGTTGGATTAGGACAATGTTTTATCATAGCAACAAATATCAAACTAGGACAAATGAGTATTCAAGTTGTGCTTGGAAGTATGGATAAGATTTCAAATGGTGTAGTGTTTCAGGAAGTATTCTGAGCACAGTGGCAATGAAATTAAAAATACAGAGAGTGTGAGGGAGGATGGTCACCAGCTGATGTAGTTGGGAGCTAAATAGGTCAAAGGTGTATAGCATGAGACAAAAGAAGGACACAAGGCATGGTGAGAGAAGTGGAGCTAAAATGTTGGCTTGTCATCAACTAGATATGTGCAGTTTGTGTCAATATATGTGGCTCAGTGATTGAGAACAAGCAGAGTTCTTTTTTTATTTTTCTCTCACATATTATATCCCAACTGCAGCCTCTCTTTTCAGTCCCCCTATCTCCTCTCTCCCCCTAAATCCATTTCTCCTCCACTTCCCTTCAGAAAAAAAAGCAGACAAGTATTAATAAATAGTTTTGTTTATTTCATGAGTTAGTTAAGGTTCATTTCCTGATTGGTTTGTACTTTTGACAAGTATAAATTAGATGTAACTGGGTCTATTTTACAAAGTTGGGTTCTGTGACAGTTAAGAACTCCATTAATGTCTCTAGCCTGTTAAATGAAAGATTCGGTCCTTGGCATGAGAAGGTACAGAGCTTCTCAAGGAAAAAGAAATAAGGACTTAATTCTAACCTGAATTGTCTCTTTAAGTTGTGGTACCTCATTGGATTGAAAAAGTTTTCTGTGAGAATATGTTTTCTCTCTGTGGATGTGGTCGTATTACATAAGTGCCCTACCACTGAGCTACAGGCTCAGTCCAAGGATAGATGTAAGTTCCTACAAAGAAAAGAAGAAAACAGAGTCACATTGAAAATCCTTCCTTTATTTCAATGACTTTCATCTTACTTTGCAACTCACCTTGTCAATATGCCATTGTTTTCAATATGTTGTTGCTGGTTCTCAACCTTCATCAACCTTGACCCACCAGCAACAGTGGCTCACTACATTTTATTAAAATGTGGTCTTGAGATCACTGTCCTTCATCCTTAGCACCTGTTCCTTTTTAATGTTTGTCATGGGCTTCACTCTTCCTCCAGAAACTTGTTTTTGACTGTTCTTGAGTCTCTTCTCTCCCATGGTTTTCCTCATCCCTTTATTGATTTTATCCAATATGAAGGGTTTAAGTACCATTCTGTCTCATGATCTTGTTCCTGGATGTGGGGCTTAGTATGAACTATGTACTAGTTGGTATCACTTGAGTAAAGATGACTCCAACTTCAAATGCTTAAATATTAACTCAGATATTTTTCCATGACATTTCCACAGAACAACAAAAACACTAACACATATTTTAGAATGTCTCCAGGATAGAACCTGACCACTCACTTCTCTCTATTTCCCTTGTCCAGTATCTTCACATACTCTTGAAATGCTTTAATTATCTCTTAGGCCCATACTGTCTTCTATAGTCTGTTCTGATTACAGTGGTCAGAAGCCACAGGTGTCTTAGGAATTTGTGTCTGATCGTATTATACCTCCAGTCAAAACTCCTCCATGGCTTTTCTTTTCATTTTATGCAAATGTAAAAGGTCTTATTTCGTAGGCTGTTCCTAGAGTTCATTCTACTGACACCTCACTTGGTTTTTGAGTACTATAAACATAATCCTGTCTCAGGGCATCTGTACTGACTAGGCCTTCTCCCTGTAGTGTTTTTTCTTCAGGTACATGTGTGACTTACTCCTCTTTCTCATCAACTTGGAATATTTGTTCATCATTTACTGCTGTGGGTTGAACTTTATGAGAAGCAGCCTGGGAGATGGTGTTTAGCATACAGAAAGCTTAGCAGGGGGTGCTCTTGGAACCAACAGGTGAGGAAGAAACTGGTAGTAAGTACAAGTAGGCAGAAAAAAAGTCAACTGGGATAGACCTCATGGCAACTTTTGACTGTCTTTAGAGCCAAAAGGCATGCAAAAATTGTTCTCCATTGACCTGAAGAGTTTATATTCTGCCTCCCTTTTTGTTTTCCTCTTCTATGAGGATTATCCTTGGGTAAAGTGACATTGTGTGGCTGAGGAACACCCTGAAGATGTTCTTAGCATTTCCAGAGATTGAGACATAAATTCTTAGAAGGAAAATCTGGACATGACATGGCTATTGTTGTCATCTTTCTGAGGTGATGTGGGAGTGTCATATATCAATCTGTTGATTTCATTGGTTAAGTAATAAACAAACTTCTTGGGCTCATAGCTTAGAACATAGGTGGGTGGAGTAAACAGAACAGAATGCTGGGAGGAAGAGAAAGTGAGGTAAGACGCCTCAGACAGAGACGCCATGCTCCGCTCTCCCGAGCAGACGCACATGATGAAGCAAGCCGCCAGGTCAGACATGCTGAATCTTTCCCTGTAAGACCAGAGCTACACAGTTTATGAGAGATGGGTTGATCGAGATATCAGAATTAGCCAGGAAGGGCTAGAGCTAATGGGCTAAGCAGAATGGGCCAAGCAGTGTTTAAAAGAATACAGTTTGTGTGTTGTTATTTCAGGGCATAAGCTAGCCAGGTGGCCGGGGTGCTGGCGACGCAGCCCAGTGCTCCTATTACTACACTGAGGTATTATTCTGACTACACTATTTCTTCTTGAAAACAATGTGAACTCTCTTCCTTTTTTTTTTTTTTTTTTGGTCTCCATCAACTAGAAAGCAGGGATCAGGAGTGCAGAGATTCTTTTAACTAATGTTTTATTTACTTTGTATTTATTATTTGAAGATTTCATACAGGTACAAATATATTTTGATCATATCTACTCCTACTCCCTCCCCCCAACTCCTCATATCTCACAACCAAATGCTCCTTTCTCCTAATTTTATGTACTCTTGTTTTTTAATAACCCAGAGTCCAAAAAATGGTGTCCAAATGTGCATGCGTCGGCAGAGAGCTCGCATTAGGGAATTTTCCTAATATCTGGAGGTTCCACCGAGATAGGGTGGTCTTTCCGTATGGCCTCGAAAACCCCCTAGTCTACAATCTGAGCTCTTCACACCACACTAAAACCGGCTCCTGGGCCATAGTGGCTGTGTCTTGGTGAGTCCCTTTTTCTTGTCTCTATGCTATGGAGTTTTGGAAGGACCTATTCACACTTATTTTTGTCAATTGTCAGACTCTTCTTGAAGCCATGAGCTCATGCCAAGAGTTTGATCTCAGCAGTGGCTAGACTGGCAAGACAGGGCCTAGCTTAGATGGACTTTGTTTGCTTTAGGGATGTTTAGCATTCAATTTCCATGACCCAGTTAGGCCTAAGAGCTATTTTAGCAGACACACTGTAATAGACTTAGGCCACATGGTTGGGCATAGACTTTAAAATGGGCACTTGCAGTTCAAAGCCAGATTTGCTGTAGCCCTTGGTACGCCTCTTACAAAATCTTTATAGATTGAGCCTGTGCAATACAATCTTTCCCGAATGGCTAATTTCCGTATGCACTAAGATTTGGCCTCAATACTATTTTGACAATGGGATGCATACTGTCCTCTGGGACCTAGAAAATTTTTGTTGCCGTAAGGAAAAATGGGCAGAGTCCATGGTTTTTGGGCTCTGCGCTCCCACCTTTCCCTTAGTAGCCAGTGTCTGGCAACACCATGCTGACAGAGGGGCTGGCCCCACCCCTACTCCCTCAAGCCCACACTACCCAACCCCTTCCTGTGGAGCAACATTCTCCACAGTCCTCTCCTTCCCTTCCCCTTCCCTTCCCAATCCAGAGGTTCAAGGTCAACTTCTACCTTACCTACCTTCCCCTCCCCCTCCTACCTCCTCTCTCCACCTTTGGACACCCTCTGTGCACTGGGCTAACCCCTCCCAATCCTCCCCAGTCTCCTCCCATACCAGATCCCATCATAGCTCTGGCCTTTTCTGTCTGCTCCAGAAGGTGGCGGGAGCCAACGGCATTATAAAAGTTCATGTTCCCTTTTCTCTTCCAGATCTCTCTCAGATAATATGCAGCTACTAATCCTTCTACTTAAAGTTAAGAAAGCTTGGGGGGGGGTCCACAAACCCCTATACGGAAATTGGTAAAAATGGACTTTACATTGCTACAACAGGCAGCTAATGTACAGGTCCACACCTTAGCAGCTGACCTAAGGTTGCTCGAATAGGGACAAGGGAAGCCAACCACAAATCTCTACCCTGATAGAGCCCAGCCTAAGTCAGCCTCACAAGCAAGGTGTTTCAAGTGTGGCCTAAATGGTCACATAGCACTATATTGCACTACACTTCCTCCGAGGTTACACTGGAAATCACAATGCCCGCATGTGGGCTTGTCCTCTATGTCACGCCACAGAGGTCCGGCCTCACCAACATCGACAAGTGAAACTGTGCCAGCCTTCGAACTTCTCAGCCTTGCAGAGGATTGACGCTGCCCAGACTTAGTATAGCCCGTAACCCTATCCGAGCCTAGGGTAAAGCTCCAAGTAGCGGGTTAGTCCATTACTTTAATTTTGGACACCTATTCTGTTCTAACATCTCACTCAGACCTTACATTCCCCTCACCAATTTCAGTTATGGGGGTAGACAAAACCCGTTCCTTCCCACTTAAAACTTTGCCACTGCCCTGCATTCTTGCAGGACATTTTTTTTTCTCTCATTCTTTTTTAGTGATACCTGCTTGCCCAGCACCTTTACTGGGTTGAAATATCCTTAGCTGCTTCCCCAAAACTTTGTTCCACTTCTTGGAGCCCCTTTTTGACTCCACCCATCCCCGAGATCATATTTTACAGGTTCACTCCTCCTGCCAGATGTGTGCCCAGGCCAACCCACAAGGGGATCTCCACATATGTCAGTTTCTACACCAACTTTGCTGACGCCAACCAGGCAAAGATTGGCAGATTGATTTTACTCATATGCCTACTCATAAAAAAACTCTGTCATCTCTTAACACTTGTGGACAGGATGGACAGAAGCATTTCCAGCCTCCAGGGAAACCATAGATGTGGTGGCTCATGTACTCCTGGACCACATCATTCCTCAGTTGGGTGTCCCACAAACCATCCAGATGGACAATGGGCCAGCCTTCATTTCCAGGGTCATGGAGCTCATGTCAGAAGTTCTCAACATCTCCTGAAAATTCCACACCTTCTACCATCCACAACCCTCGGGAAAAGTGGAGAGGGCCAACGGTCTCATCAAACAACAACTAACCAAGTTCTCCATTGAACTCAGGTTATCTTGGCCCTCCCTTCTCCCCACTGCTGTTACATGCCTCAGGGCCACCCCATATTCCCCTACAGGCCTGAGCCCTTTTGAGCTGCATTATGTCAGGTCCTTTCTCCTTAACTATCACCTTCCAGTTGAAACTCCTCCACTGATGGGGTACCTACCCTATGAATCCCTTTAAAGGTCCATTCTCCATTCATACGCTGACAGTTGTCTCCCTGCCACCACACCAGTGGACCCTAATGCCCCTAAACCTGCCCCACTCTCCCCAGGGGACAGAGTACTCCTCAAACAGTTAACTCCTAGGTCTCTCAAACTTCGATGAACAGGAACTCATATGATAATCCTCACCACCCCCTTGGCTGCCAAGCTCTTGGGACACCCATGCTGGTACCATCTCTCCAGGCTCAAGTGGGTACCTACTCAGGACACTTGATACCTGCCTTGTTACCTCCCCAAAGGAACAAATGCTTTCCATCTCTGGGATGACAGTACATGGGATGCTTTTCCAGCCACACCTCTCACTGAGCGTGGATGGACCTACCAACACCTACCTCTCCCCTTCCCCACGTTGTCCTATGCCCGCAGGAAGTAGACAGACTTGAGTCAACATCCCTTTTTCCTAAGAGAGCCTAAATTATTGCTCACAATTATCACTTCAATTTCCTGTCATCCCTATATCCAAGAGTCTAGAATGTTAAGTTGTGAGCATAGCCCCCAGCCCCCAGCCCCCAGGCCTGAGAGTTGTATTGGTCTGGACTCCAAATCCCAGCATGCCAAGTCAGGACCACTCCCACAGGGTATTTAAGATAGCTTCCAAAGGAGAAACATGCCCCCCCCCCCCCCGCCCCATGTTCATGGCCTTCCAGTTTCCCCTCAGGGCCATCCAAGAGTGCAGGAATCCCATTAAACCTGGATATTTTTAATTTGGCTTGTGATTTGGCTTGATTGGGATTTTTGCATCGGTAGAGAGCTTGCACTAAAAAAAAAAAATCCTAACAATGTGTGTATGTGTAAAATACCCACAGAGGCCCAAAGAGGATGTCTTATTCTCCAAAACTGGAATTACAGATGCTTATGAACTTCCATGTGGGTGCTTGGAATTTAACCTGGGTCCTCTGTGAGAGCAGCTGGTACTTTTAACTGCTGAACCATACCTCCAACCCCTACCTTCAACACACATTTTTAAAATTTGTTGACATGCACTAAGGCTGATTCCACAACTTGGCTATTGGTAATAGTGCTGAATTACTATGGATATGCAAGCAACTTTGAGGTATTTTGACTTAATTAATATTCCTTCAGCTAAGTACCCATAATGGTAATAGATGAACCATATGATATCTATATCTTTAGTTTTATGAGAAACCATCATAGTTATATCCATATAACTGGAACAGTTTGTATTCCCACCATTAACACAATGGCTATCTCTTTACTTAGTTAATGTTTTCCTCTGCTGTATCATCCTCCCTTATTTTAAATCAATTTTATGTGTTTATGGTATAGTCTTTAGGATCTCCTATAAGTAGAATTCTGTCATCTGAAAATGACTCCTTCCTTTCCTATTTGTATCTCTTTTGTTTCTCTTGTCTTTTAAAAATATTTACTTATTTTATTTTATGAGTATAGGTAGTTTGCTCTCATATCTGTGCACCACGTGTACTTGGTTCCCATTGAGATCAGAAGTGGACATTGGATCTCCTGGAACTAGAGCTAAGGACACTTGTGAGCTGCCGTGTTGGTGATGAGAATCCCACCTAGTTCCTTCCAAAATGACAAATACTCTTTTTTTTTTTTTTTGATTTTTCGAGACAGGGTTTCTCCGTAGCTTTTTGGTTCCTGTCCTGGAACTAGCTCTTGTAGACCAGGCTGGCCTCGAACTCCCAGAGATCCGCCTGCCTCTGCCTCCCGAGTGCTGGGATTAAAGGCGTGCGCCACCACCGCCCGGCGACAAATACTCTTAACTGCTGAGCAATCTCTCAAGTCTTGCTTCTCTTGTCTTATTGTTCTAGTTAAAATTTGTAGCACTACATTGAATAAGAATGGAGAACATGGGCACAATTGTTTCATTCCTGATTCTAGTGAAAATTCTTTGAGTATTTAGTATAACAGTATAATATTGGCTATAAGATTGTCACATATAGTTTTTTATTAAACTGAGATGTACTTCTTTCGATCTCAATTTCTTCAGAATTTTTTATCATGAAGGGATGTAGGATTTTCTCAAAGGCCTCTCTGAATTTATTGAGATGATCATGTGATTTGTGACCTTGAGTCTATTTATGTATTTGTGCATTTTAAACCATTTTTTTTATCATTAGGTTGAAACCAATTGGATCCAAGTGGGTGGTCTTTATTGCAATTATTTTATTGAACATTTTTTCCATCTGTGTTTATCAGAGATATTGTTCTACAGTTTTTTAAATTGTGTCTTTACCCAGCTTGAGTATTAGTTGTACTGGTTTCATAACATGGGTTTAGCAGCATTTCTACTTTTCAATTTTATTTAGTAGCTTGAGGAACATTGATGTTAGATCTTCTTTAAAAGTTATTTAGAATTCAGCAGTGAATTAATAATCAGGACTCTGGCTCTTTTAGTTGGGAGACTTTATTACTGCTTAAATACAGACCTAATTATATGCTTATTATAGATCTTATTTACTTATTATAGATCAGTTCAAGTTATTTATATCATTTTATTTTAACTTTGGTATATCTATGTTTCTAAAATTTAATTTCTGAGTGTTTCATTCAGTTTATATTTTATTGCATCCATGTTCAAAGTAAGTCTCGATGATCCTGTGAATTTCATTATTATCAATTGTAAAGTCTGTCTTCTCATTTATAAGTTCATTAGTTTGGGCCTTTCTTGTCTTTAGTGTGGCTAAAGGTTTCTTAATTTGTTTATCATTTTCAGGAACCAATTTTTGTTTCATTAATTCTTTATAGTTTCATTTTCATTTCAATAATTTATACCCTATTCTTTTGTTATTATTTTCTCTTTTAATCTACTGATTTGGGGTTTAGGTTGTTCTTGGTTTTTCTTATTTTTTGCTCTTGGTTTTCTAATACTTTGAGGTCTATCATTATGCTATTCCTGTGAATTCTCTCAGATTTTTAAATGCAGGCCTTTATAGCCATAAAATTCCCTCTTAGGATTGCTTTCATAAATGTTTCACAGTTTCTAGTATAACATGTTTTCATTTGTTGGTTCCATTGATTCTAGGAACCATTAAGTTTCCTTTCTTGATTTCTTCAATGACCCATTTGTAATTCAATAATGTGCTATTGAATGTCCACTATTATGCTTATTTTCTGTAGTTTCTCTTGCTGTTGATTACCAGGTTTGTTCCATTATGATCATATAGATTACAATAAATCATTTCATACTTCCTGTGCTTGTTAAGACTCATCTTGTATCTTAAAATATAGCCTATTTTATGGAAAGGCCTATGGGCTGTTGAGAAAAAAAATCATGTTCTCTAGGGTTCAGGTGTAATATTCTATAGAAGTTTGTTAAGTCTATGTGATTTGTAGTCTAAATTAACTCTTATGTTTCTTTGCTGATTTTGTATTTAGATGATTTGTGCATTGTTATGAGTAGAATATTGAAATCACATACTATTGTGCTAAGGTCAATCTGTATCATCTCATCCAGAGGGATTTGCTTTTTGTCTGGATGTGCTTATATGTTTGGTGTGTTCACATTTAGAATTGTTGTATCCTCTTGATGGATTGTTTCTTTAATATGAAATGACCTTTTAAGCCACCTATTACTAATTTTGCTTTGAAATATACTTCACGAAACATTATAACAGCCACGTGTACTTAATTTCTAGTTCTCTTTGCTTGGAGTGCCTCTTCTCATCCTTTCGGTCTGAGGCCTTTCTTTGCCAGTGGGGTGCATTGCAGAATCTAATGTTCTCTCCTTTATCTTGTTATTGCAAAACAGAGACTGTCATCATCCAGAAGTATGATGGGAAGATATGCATCAATACCTGTCTTTTTTGTTGTTTTAGTAAGACTGCTCATTCATCTGGTGTTCTAGTGCAGCTGATTCAGTCCTCTACCTTCATTGATATATTTGTCTCTCTCGTCACTGACTTCTGTAGTGATGACTAAATTCTTTCAGTATGCATTTATTTATAGAAAGTTTTTTCTTTCAATTATGAAAGATAGTTTTGCTGAATATAGTAACTGGTTCAGCAGTTATTGTGTTTTACAAATTAAAATAGATCATTCCATGGCCTTCTGGCTTCTTGAGTTTTTGTTGACAAATCTGCTGTCATTCTGATGGGTTTGCCCTCATTTGTGACTTGGTGTTTCCTGGAACTTTTGGTGTCCCTTATTTGTTCTTTAATTCTCAACATTTTAACTATTGTGACACAAGGGGAGGCTGTTTTCTAGGCTTTTCTTTTTTGAGTTTCTAAATGCCTCCTCTTTCTAGTTAACATTTCTTTCTTGAATTTTAAATATTTTCTGCTATGATTTTATTTATGATATTAATCTTTATATGTCTTTACCTTAGAGCCTTTCTCCTTATACACACCAGATTTTTTGTTTCCCCTAGATATCACATGTTCTGTTCATACACTCTGATTTTATATTTGTCACCTGTATTAATCAGGGTTGCTATGAAAAGACACCATGATTATAGCAACTCTTTATATAGGAAAACATTTCATTGGGGACTTGATTACAGTTTCAGAGGCTTGGTCCACTATCATAGTGAGGAGCATGGCAGCATGTATAACACCAGAGTGGTAGCTGAGAGCTATATCTTGATTCATAGGCAGCAGGCGAAAAGAGATTGGGCCTGGCATAGGTTTCTGAAACTTCAAAACTTACTCCTCATACTGCAATTTTTCCAACAAGGCCACACCCCCTGATCTTTCTAATCCTTTCAAATAGCACCACTCTCTGGTGACTGAGCAGTCAAATATGATTCTGTGGGGGCCATTCTTATTAAAACCATCACATCACTGAATGTTCTCATCCATCTACTTATCTTTCAAGCCACAATATTCCATCTTCTACTTGTTCCTTTCTATTGGTAAGGTTTTCCACTGGTTTTCCTCATTTGATTTATTGAACTTTTCATTTACAAAATGTGTAAATGTGTATCTTTTTCATTTCTGATAGCATCCCTGTTTCATACCCTCAATTGAAGTCCTTATTTTATTTAGCTGTTCATTTGTATTCTTTTTAAATGATGCAGGGTTTTTTTGGATCATCCTTATTATGCTGCACACTTTTATAGTTATTCTTTCAAAATCTTTGGTGTTTTGTCCAATTCACTCTCACTAGAGTCCTTTACTGTGGGAGTGCTAATTCCATGATGAGTCATGTTTCTGCAATGGGACTTAAACATCTGAAATTTGGACATTTATTTAATTATTTAAATTAACCCGTATTGTTTCAGTTGAAGTGCTTTCAATGTTCCAGTAGAACTAATCTGTGTTGGGTTAAGGTGTGATTCCTTGCCACTGGACTGGTAGTAGAACTCAGTAGCTAATCTCTCATCCTGAATTCCCAGGGCACTTGGTATAATCTCCAGCGTCACCTTAGAGATATTATGCAGGACTAAGAATAGTACCCTGACATTTACCCTGATTTACCAGAGTGGGTCATGCAGGGAGAAATCCTTATCTCTATTACTGCCTAGCTAACAAATCAGCAGGAGTCTTTTTAAATTTTTAATTTTTTTAAAATTCCATTTTAGATTCCAATCACAGTTCCCTCCATCTCCCTTCCCCCCCTCAACTCCCCACTGAGCCCAGGCCCATCCTCTCCTCCCAACAAGTAAGGGCTCCCATGGGAAGTCAACAAAGTCCCAAAGTCTAGAATATTAAGTTGATGCAGGACTTAGCCGCTCTCACCTGCATTCAGGCTGAGCATGGCATCCTACCATAGGGAATGGTCTCCAAGAAGCTAGCTTATGTACCAGGGATAGATCCTGGTCCTATTGCCAGATGGCTCACAGATAGTCCAAGCTTCACTACTGTCTCCCACATATGGAGGGCCTGGTGATCCCATGGAAATGCCACAGCTGTCGGTCTAGAGTTTGTTAGTTTCCTTGAACATGGTTCAGAAGATTTCTCCATTCTGATCTTGACCCCCTCTTGCTCATATACTCCCTCCTCCCTTGTAGCACCACGAGGTGGTGTCTTACTGGGAAAGATTCAGCATGTCTGACCTGGCGACTTGCTCCATCGTGTCTGACCAGAGAGGAGGGGCATGGCATCTGGCTCACTTCCCTTCTTCCCAGCATTCTGTTCTGTCTACTCCACCCACCTAAGGGTTGGCCTATCAAATGGGCCAAGGCAGTTTCTTTATTAACCAATGAAATCAACAGATTGACATATGACCTTCCCACATCACTCCCTCTCTTTGACTGGGTTCCTGGAGCTCTGCCTATTGCTTAGTTGTGTATCTCTGCAACTAGTTCCATCCGTTACTGGATGAAGGCTCTTTGATGATAGTTTAAGTATTCAATTTGGGCACCCTCTCCACTGTTGCTAGGAGTCTTAACTGGGGTCATTCTTGTGTACTTCCCTAACACCAGGTTTCTCCCTAACCGCATAATGGTATTCTCTATCATGATATCTCTTTCATTACTCTCCCACTCCTTCCCTCTCCCCCTTCAACCATGCTTTACATTTATGAGTGAGTACATACCATGTTTGTCTTTCTTTACTTCACTCAGCGTGTTTTTTTTTCTACTTCCATCCATTTGCCTGCAAATTTCAAGATGCTGTTTGCTGTGGGAGCTCCTTTTAAAGCAAAAGAGACCACACCCAAGTGGGCTGGTATCTTAAAGACTAATGGCTGAAGGAGCATAAGGAGCTCCCACAGCAGCCGTTGTTTTTTGCTGCCAAGTAATACTCCATTGTGTAAATGTGCCACATTTTTCTTTATCCATTCTTCAGTTGAGGGACATCTAGGTTGTTTCCAGATTCTGGATATTATGAAAAATGATGCTATAAACATTGTTGAGCAAGTGTCCTTGTGGTATGATTGAGTATCCTTTGAGTATATGCCCACGAGTGGTATTGCTGGATTTTGAGGTAACTTATTCCTATTTTCTGATAAATGACCATACTGATTTCTCAAGTGGCCGTGCAAGTTTGCACTTCTACCAGCAGTGGAGAAGTGTTCCCTGACTCCATATCCTCTCCAAAATATCTGTCCTCAGTATTTTTTAATCTTAGCCATTCTGATAGGTATAAGATGGAATCTCAGAGTTGTTTTTATTTGCACTTCTCTGATGGCTAAGGATGTTGAGCATTTCCTTAAGTGTCTTTCAGCCATTTTAGATTCATTTGTTGAGAAGTCTCTGTTTAGGTCTGTGCACCATTTACTAATTGGATTGTTTTGCATCTTCATGTCTAGTTTCTTGAGTTCTTTATATATTTTGGAGATCAGTCCTCTGTCTGATGTGGGATTAGTGAAGATCTTTTCTCATTCTGTAGGCTGCCTTTTTGTCTTATTGACTGCATCCTTTGCTTTACAGAAGTGTCTCAGTTTCAGGAGGTCCCATTTATTTATTGTTGCTCTCAGTGTCGGTGCTTCTGGTGTTATATTTAGGAAGTGGTCTCCAGTAGTGCAGCATGGGTCTTTCATGAAAAGACTTTTGTTGCCACTGCTCTCATTGAATGCCAGGAAGAGAGTTTTTTTTTTCTCTTGCACCTACATGGAGTGTGGACTCCAAGGTTCCTGGGGGTTGGCTAGCAGACACATCCAGTGTTGCTCCTGCCTTTTCAGTCAGGCTTTTTGCTGTTTTTATCTTTGTTCTTTCTCTCTCTGTCTCTTTCTTTCTCTGTCTCTTTCTGCACCTGTCTCTTTTCTTTGTCTTTCTCTCTTTCTCAGTCTCTTTCTTTCTCTGTCTCTCTCCATCTGTCTGTCTGTCTGTCTGTCTGTCTGTCTGTCTCTCTCTCTCTCTCTCTCTCTCTCTCTCTCTCTCTCTCTCTCTCTCTCTCTCTGTTGGTACTGAGATTGGAGCATGATTTCCTAAGGCTCTTTGTCTCAAGCCACGTTCTCAATCCTCAGCAGCTGCATTCACTCATCTCTTGGAGCAGAGCACTATTAATGGGTCTGGGTTCTCTAGAACGGACTCTGGACACTTTGTATGTTTTTTTTAAAGTTTCCTAAATTTCCTTTCTTTCTTAGCTACCCAAACTAGTGGTTTTCTGCTTTCCCCCTTCTCTTAAAAATAGCTTATCTTCAATATTACCAGTTTATCACCCAGATTCTAGCAGTGTGTGGGTGTCACCTGTCATTGCTAATTTCTTACTAATATTTACTGAGCCATCTAGAACTGTGTGCAGTACTAGAGGATATTCAGTAAAAATCTGTAAATGAGTGATGCTTGATAGAATTTACATAATAGTAGTCTGTGATCAAATGATCATGGAAGTCAGTGCTGAAAATAAGAGATGGATTTTGTATTTAGAGATATTGGTGATTCTCATCATGTGAAATAAGAAACTTTAAGATGTTTATTATTTCTAATTTTCCAGAGCTATTCACAAACCTCCAGTGTCAGCTGATTTGTTTTTCACTTCCCTTTTTAAACTCGGTTTTGGGTCCCCAAGGGAAAGAAATGAATGATGATATGTAGAAATGTGCTGACCCATAAGAAGCACAGTTCTTTTAGTATTTATGAAGAAAGGCATCTCATTCATGTGATTATTATCTGTAACATATCGGTTTCCTAATACATCAGCATTACAGACAGTATGTTAAGATCAACAGGTATCATCACAATAAGATTGAAATTGTTAACATATTTTGGTAATGCAGATAACATTTCAACAGTAGCAAGTATTGTGTTAGGAAGAAAAAATAGCTTCACCAAATAATGTTATAAATTTGTTTTGTTATCATTGACTGAACTTGGAGGTCAGGTCAGTTCAGTCAGCTATTATTGCTGTTGGTTAAGGGTCAGTGTAAGATTTGTAAAGCAAGGAAGAGTTTCTGGGTGATGCCAGCATGAATTGCAGGTTGTCCAGAGAGAAATATGATAATTGTTAGCATGCCAACTGTCAGTGTTTGTAAAGAGAGATCATCAGACTACTGGATCACTGTCAATTTTATCATGAAGCCTTTAAATGTTGAAAGATATGTGTTTAGATATCTCCAGTGGGTTCATTGGGAAAAGTATGAAGATATAGAATAACGCGTGAAGAGAAAAATGAAAATATATGCTTAATCTGTCTGTTAATATTCCATTATCTAGACTTGTTCTACATACACACTTCTACTTTTATACAAATGTGTATTTGTTCTTTTTATTTTTCATTTTCTCAAATCTGGAATTAAACCAGTGATACCATCCCATGCCTGCTTTATTTGATTAACATTATACATCATTCTATAATTGTAAATTATACATTATTGTATTCCCCTCATTGCATATATAAGAAAATGATTTCCAATTCAAACAGCATGTTATTTTTAATAGCTTTTAAAAATTTATCTATTTATTTATTTTACATCCTGGTGATAGTTTCCCCACACTCTTCTCTTCCCAGTCCCTCTTCCTCACCAAACCCACCTCCTCTGTTTCTGTTTAGGAAAGGTCAGGCCTCCCATGAGTAACAACAAAACATGGCATATCAAGTTGCAGTAACATTAAACACCTCCCCATCCATTAAGGTTGGGCAAGGCAACCCAGTATGAGGAGTAGGGTCCCAAAAGCCAGTAGATATTTTAGAAAGGAGGTTCTTAGGTTTTGGGGGTACATGACTTTGACAGATAGTGTGGGAAACATGGCCTTGACTATCTTTTTCTTTTGCTTACCATCAGACAGTCATTTTGTTCTGCCTTGTGCTCCTCACACCTGCCATATTAGAGCACAAAGCAGTGTGCTCACCTGTCAGCCAGGAGCTGAAGTGAACCTTTGCCTTCATAGGTTAATTATCACTGCTATTTTGCTGTTTTCACAGGACATAAAACTGACTCTAAGAGTACAAATATTTCAAATGTTCTTTATATTCAATCCTATACAAACTCCTAAAAGACTGCTTTCAACAAGAAGCATATTGAAACTATTCTTATACCCCAGGAAGTATTGGACAGACTCAGTGCTTGTAATATTTTCTTATATGGACCAAAATAAAAACATTTTTACTTATATTAATTTTTAAAAAATTTTCCTCATAAGTCATTTGAATTTGAACTTGTTCTTTTATGAATTTTTTGTTCATTGAATATCTGTGAGGGAGTTTATATTTTCTTATTAGTTTCTATAAGGTTTTTGTTAACTTAAATATAGATATATTTATTAACAACTAAAAATGTTTATTGAAAATGAAAAAAAACAGAGAAAATGCCATCTAACTCCTTATGACCCAGAGATAAGCAATGTTAATATTTCTGTTTGTTTACTTATATATTGTGTGGTTAGATGATTTTATGTAACTTAACAATGTTAGAATAAATCATAATTTTATTTTATTTTCCTTTTCTTTCATACTTTTCATAAAATTTTTCTATAATTATACAAGAATACATAGATATGTTTTCTTCTATTATCAAAGTCATCCATTGTTGTCAAAATTATTGGAACCATATTCCATGCACTTATACCATAAATAGAATTGTGTAGACATATTGTATATGTGCTTTTGAAACTTTTATTGTAATATAAGCTCAAAAAATGTCATAGGATATAAATGTTCTGGATATTGAAAATATGCACTTACATTTCTACAATTATGAATTGATCAATATATGTACTTTGTATATTTATATATATTAAGTATACATCCACACATATGTGCTTTATATATTATAATAATTGTAATAATCATACATTCTGAACATTATTTCCTAGAGATATGCTTTTCAACATCCTGTTTGGCACTAAAAGAGACCTGTCTTTTAAATTTTTTGTATAATTTACAGATCAGAGATAAGTTCCTGGGGCTGGAGAAATGGCTCAGTATAAGTCTGGCTCACTGACTACTCTCCCAGAGGACCCAGGTACAGTTCCCATCTCCAATATGGTTTTTCACAATTGTTAGTAACTTCAGTTTCTTGGGATCTGACACCTTCTTCTGGCCTTGATAGTTTCTTTTCTCTGAGCAGGAACATTTTAGTTTGATGTAATACAATGTGAAGTCTGAAAGTTCTAATGACCTTTTTCTTAGAAATAGAGAACAAATTATGAAATAAGCATGGATCCCTAAAAGACCTCACATAGCTGAAGGAACCTCAAAAGAGACGAATAAAACTGGAGGCCTTCAAATTAATTCATTTTCTGATCATATCACAAAGTTGTTTTGGTCAAAACATTCTGGAATAGAGTCCAGAAATAAACTCATGCATAAACAGTCAACTTAAATTGGATAAAGCGGTCAAGACTGCAACACAATGAGGGAAGCATACACTTTTAAAATGCTGATGGGAGAAGTAACTAACCACATGTGTTAAGAGCTCTAGTTGGTGGTGAGAACCTGGGGAAATGGGGCCTAAAAATGAGGCAGACTAAAATCTCACACAATAGCCAACTTCAATCAGAGCATCAGATAATTTATACAGATGAGGCACCTAAAAAGTGTGAAGTCACAAGGATGAGCAGCGTGTGACAAAAACATGTGTTTCCATAGAGACATTCCCATAACAACAACGGAAGTAAACTTGCTCCTACTTCTATCTTCTACACTTGCAAGAAGCTAAGGTCACAAGATTTGTTTTCCTGGAATTTTCTCAGAAAATTCACTCAGAATTCTCACATGACGCCAACTCCCTTCTCAGACTGTGTTCTGACACACATGCAAATGGTGAGGTTAGAGGTTGGATAGCAATATGCATCCAAAATGGTAAAACTTGGGTCTTTATCTTATACCATCCCTAATCAATTCATAATGAGTTAAAGAGTTAAGTATAAGGTGTGAATCTGCAAAACTAGAATAATGATGGAGAGAAATCATTACTATACCATTGGTCTTGGTAATGATATTTTGGATATGACAGTGAAACTAAAGATGAAAAAGGGAGGCTAAAACGACTTTGTAACAATTCCCTTCATTTAAAAATAAGAAATGTGCATAAACAGCATTTACTGCTTTTTTCTTTGACTCAGCCACTTCCTTGTATGAAACAATGAACCTGTGTCATTGTTATCCAAGCATTGATTTCACAGTATTTCTCTTTTTGTTTTAGAATTATTTTCATAATTTCATGCAGTTGTACAACTGTTAGGTTTTATCTTAATAATAGACTGGATGATCCCTATTAGTTTCCAGCATAATTTTGGAATACTACTTCCTTTTCTTGAGTTTTAAATTTCTGGTTGCAGTTGGATATAGTTTATTTTGAAGTAAATTTACACACATAGGCATGCACACTCTTAGGTCTTACATGTTTGTGTGTTGGCAGACAGCTGTGCATAAGAACTAGGTCACATTCCTTTTCCAAAAACTTTGCTAGATGTTAAGTTGTTGTCTTCTAATGTCTCTCTACATTTTATAATACGCAAAAGACTTAACATTTACCTTATTTTTTGTTCATTTCTTGGTAATTTGTTTTTCATGCTTGGGTATTTCCCGGATATCCTCTGTTCTTATATTTAAGCAAAGAATGATCAAGATTATTATTTGTAGGAAATTCTGTGGAGAGTTAACATTCATTGGCTACTTCTCCAATAGACTCTTATTTTTTCTTTTTTCTTTATTAAAATTAGCATACAGTGATGGGTTTTACTACTGCATTTTATACATATTTTTAATTAGACTTACTTTTTCATATTTTAATTTTATTTTATTCTTTGTCAATTTTATATATGTATACTGAATTTTTGGAATTTTCATCACTTATTACCTTCTTTCACTCCTTACTCCCTCTCTCACGCCCAACCTTTTTTTTTTCTTCCTAACAATCCCCTCTCACTTTGAACTCTTTTTTTTCTTTTTTTCTTTTTGACTTGTAAACACTCGTAGAACATCATGATTCCCCTTCCTCACCTTGTGTACTGCTTCAGTGAGTTACTGAGAACAATAAGCATGGCATACCCAGAAGATAACTGTTTTATAGCACTCCTCCCCAAACTCTGGTGAGTGCATTCTTTCCAACCCCTTCTTCTAAGATTCTTTTAGAGTCTCAGAGAGAGTAATACAGATGCCCCACTTGAAACTTAGAACTTAACAGTCATGGTCACTTACTCTCAGCACCTTGAGCAGTGTCAGCTCTCTGCATTCGCCAGCATTACCTATAAAAAGAAGCTTCTCTGGGGCTGGAGGTGGTGGTGCACACCGTTTTTAATCCCAGCATTCAGTGGTGCAGAGGAATGCCAATCTCTGTGAGTTCAAGGCCAGCCTAGTCTAAAAGGAGAGACAGAAGCCCTGTCTTTCTTTTTTTCTTGGAAAAAAAATCCCGCCTCCTCCCATCCTTCCATTTCCCTCCCCTTCCTCCCACTGCAATCCCCTCCCCCCACTCCATTCCCCATCCCTCTCCAGACAGAAGAGCAGTCAGGTGGAAAGTCCAAGGTCCTCCCCCCTCCATCTAGGTCTAGGAAGGTGAGCATGCAAACTGGCTAGGCTCCCACAAAGCCAGAACATGAAGTAGGATACAAACCCAGTGCCATTGTCTTTGGCTTCTCATGGGTCCTCATTGTTCAGAGAGTCCAGTTTTATCCCATGCTTTTTCAGTTCCAGTCCATCTGGCCTTGGTGAGCCAGATCAGTCCCTCTGTCTCAGTGGGTGGGTGCACCCCTCACGGTCCTGACTTCCTTGCTCATGTTCTTCCCCCGTCTGCTCCTCATTGGGACCTTGGGAGCTCAGTCCAGTGTTCCAATGTGGGTCTCTGTCTCTATCTCCATCCATCACCAGATGAAGGTTCTATGGTGATATGCAAGATATTCGTCAGTATTGCTATAGGATAGGGTCATTTCAGGTTCCCTATCCTCAGGTGCCCAAGGAACTAACTGGGGACATTGCCTTGGGCTCCTGGGAGCCACTCTAGGTTCAAGTCTCTTGCCCACCCTAAGCTGGATCCCTTAATTAAGATATATGCTTCCCTGCTCCCATATCCATCCTTCCTTTATCCCAACCATCCCAATTCCCCAAGTTTCCCCCATCCTCCCCTTCTCACATTTCTCTCCCCATCTCCCCTTAACCCTATCCCACCCCACCCCCAAGACCCTACTTTTTGCAAGGCAATCTTGTGTACTTCCCATATCCAGGAGGATAACTATATGTTTTTCTTTGGGTTCACCTTCTTATTAAGCTTCTTTAGGATCACAAATTATAGACTCAATGTCGTTTATTTATGGCTAGAAACCAATTATGAGTGAGTACATCCCATGTTCATCTTTTTGGGTCTAGGACACCTCACTCAGGATAGTGTTTTCTATTTCCATCCATTTGCAAGCAAAATTCGAGAAGTCATTGTTTTTTACCACTGAGTAGTACTCTAAGTACTCTAATGTGTATATATTCCACACTTTCTTCATCCATTCTTCCATTGAAGGGCATCTAGGTTGTTTCCAGGATCTGGCTATTACAAATAATACTGCTATGAACATAGTTGAACAAATGCTTTTGTCATATGATAGGGCATCTCTTGGGTATATTCCCAAGTGTGGTATTGCTGGGTCCTGGAGCAAGTTGATCCCAAATTTCCTGAGAAACCACCACACTGATTTCCAAAGTGGTTGCACAAGATTGCATTCCCACCAGCAATGGATGAGGGTTCCCCTTCCTCCACAGCCTCTCCAGCAAAGGCTATCATTGGAGTTTTTTATTTTAGCCATTCTGACAGGTGTAAGATGATATCTCAAAGTTGTTTTGATTTGCATTTCCCTGATTGCTAAGGAGGTTGAGCATGACCTTAAGTGTCTTTTGGCCATTTGAACTTCTTCTGTTGAGAATTCTCTGTTCAGATCAGTGCCCCATTTTTTAATTGGGTTAATTAGCATTTTAAAGTCTAGTTTCTTGAGTTCTCTATATATTTTGGAGATCAGACCTTTGTCTGTTGCAGGGTTGGTGAAGATCTTCTCCCAGTCAGTAGGTTGCCTTTTTGTCTTAGTGACAGTGTCCTTTGCTTTACAGAAGCTTCTCAGTTTCAGTAGGTCCCATTTATTCAATGTTGCCCTTAATGTCTGTGCTGCTGGGGTTATACATAGGAAGCGATATCCTGTGCCTATCTGCTGTAGGGTACTTCCCACTTTCTCTTCTATCAGGGTCAATGTGTTCTGACTGATAGTGAGGTCTTTGATCCATTTGGATTTGAGTTTTGTGCTTGGTGATAGATATGGGTCAATTTTCATTCTTCTACAGGATGACATCCAGTTGTGCCAGCACCATTTGCTGAAGATGCTTTCTTTCTTCAATTGTATACTTATAGCTCCTTTATGGAAAATGAGGTGTTCATAGGTTTGTGGGTTAAAATCCGGGTCTTCTACATGATTCCATTGGTCGGCTTCTCTGTTATTATGCCAATACCACGTTGTTTTCATTACTGTAGCTCTGTAATAGAGTTTGAAGTCAGGGATGTTAATGCCTCCAGAAGTTCCTTTGTTGTATAAGATTGTTTTGGCTATCCTGGGTTTTTTGTTTTTCCATATAAAGTTTATTATTATCCTCTCAAGATCTGTGAAGAATTTTGATGGGACCTTGATGGGGATTGCATTGAATCTATAAATTGCCTTTGGTAGAATTGCCATTTTTACTATGTTGATCCTCCCAATCCAAGAGCAAGGGAGGTCCTTCCATTTTCTGGTATCCTCTTCAATTTCTTTCTTCAATGCCTTAAAGTTCTTGTCAAATAGATCTTTCACTTCCTTGGTTAGAGTTACCCCACGATATTTTATGCTGCTTGTGGCTATCGTGAGAGGTGAAGCTTCTCTGATTTCTCTCTCTGCTTCCATATCCTTTGTGTATAGGAGGGCAACTGATTTTTTGGAGTTGATTTTGTATCCTGCCACATTACTAAAGGTGTTTGTCACCTATAAGAGTTCTTTGGTGAAGTTTTGGGGGTCGCTTATGTACACTATCATATCATCTGCAAATAAGGAAAGTTTAACTTCTTCCTTTCCAATTCGAATCCCCTTGATCCCCTTATGTTGTCTTATTGCTATTGCTAGAACTTCAAGCACTATATTGAAGAGGTATGGAGATAGTAGACAGCCTTGTCGTGTTCCTGATTTTAGTGGGATGGCTTTGAGTTTCGCTCTGTTTAATTTTATGTTAGCTGTCGGCTTGCTGTAAATAGCTTTTATTATATTTAGGTATGTCCCTTGTATTCCTAATCTCTCCAAGACTTTTTATCATGAAGTGATGTTGAATTTTGTCTAATGCTTTTTCAGCATCTAATGAAATGATCATATGGTTTTTCTTTTTACTTTCATCGTATTTATATGATGGATTACATTCATAGATATTCGTATGTTGAATCAGCCCTGCATCTCTGGGATGAAACCTACTTGATCAAAATGGATAATTTTTCTAATGTGTTCTTGGATTCGGTTTGCCAGTATTTTATTGAGGATTTTTGCGTCGATGTTCATGAGTGAGATTGGCCTGTAATACTCTTTCTTGGTTGAGTCTTTGTGTGGTTTTGGTATCAGAGTAACTGTAGCTTCATAAAAGGAATTTGGCAATGCCTCTTCTGTTTCTAGATTGTGAAATACATTAAGGAATATAGGTATTAGGTCTTCTTGGAAGTTCTGGTAGAATTCTGCATTGAATCCATCTAGTCCTGGGCTTTTTTTGGTAGGGACGTTTTTAATAACAGCTTCTAATTCTTCGCGACTAACTGGTCTATTTAGATTGTTCACCTCTTCCTGGTTTAACTTTGGTATATGGTATTTATCTAAAAAAAGTGTCCATTTCTTTTACATTTTCCCGTTTTGTGGCATACATTAGATCTTTTGTAGTAAGATCTAATGATTCTCTGAATTTCCTGTGTATCTGTGGTTATGCCCCCCTTTTCATTTCTGATCTTATTAATTTGCATATTTTCTCTCTGCCGTTTGATTAGTTTGGATAGGGGTTTATCAATCTTGTTGATTTTCTCCAGGAACTCGCTTTTTGTTTCATTGATGCTTTGGATTGTTTTCTGTGATTCTATTTTATTGATTTCAGCCCTCAGTTTGATTATTTCCAGTCTTCTACTCCTCCTAGGTGAGTCTGTTCCTTTTTTTTCTAGAGCTTTCAGGTGGGCTGTTAAATCTCCAACGTGTGTTTTCTCTGTTTTCTTTTAGTGGGCACTTAGTGCTATGAAATTTCCTCTCAGGACTGCTTTCATAGTGTCCCATAAAGTTAAGTATGTTGTTTCTTTATTTTCATTGAATTCAAGGAAGACTTTAATTTCTTTCCTTGATCCAGGTGTGGTTCAGCAGTTGACTGTTCAGTTTCCATGATTTTGTAGGATTTCTGGGGGTAGCATTGTTTTTGAATTCTAACTTTAATCCATGGTGATTTGATAAGACACAGGTGGTTACTAATCCTTTTTTGTAACTCTGGAAGTTTGCTTTGTTACCAAGTATGTGGTCAATTTTCGAGAAGGTTCCATGAGCTGCAGAGAAGAAGGTATATTCTTTCCTATTTTTGTGGAATTTTTTCTAGATGTCTGTTAAGTCCATTTGATTCATTACCTCCATTAATTCTCTAATTTCTCTGTTAGGTTTCTGTCTGATTGACCTGTCCATTGGTGAGAGAGTAGTGTTGAAGTCTCCTACTATTAGTGTGTGCGGTTTGATGACTGGCTTTAGTTTTAGCAATGTTTCTTTTACGTAAGTAGATATTCAGGATTGAGACTTCATCCTGATGAATTGTTCCTGATATGAGTATAAAATGTCCCTCTCCATCTCTTCTGATTGATTACGTTTGAAGTCAACATTGTTAGAAATTAGTATGGCCACACCTGCTTGTTTCTTAGGTCCATTTGCTTGATAAGCCTTTTCCCAGCCCTTGACTCTGAGTAGGTGCCTGTCTTTTTGGTTGAGGTGTGTTTCTTGTAAACAGAAGAATGTTGGATCCTGTTTTCGTATCCAATTTCTTAGCCTGTGCCTTTTTATAGGTGAGTTGATCCCATTGACTTTAAGTGATATTAATGACCAGTGGTTGTTAACTCTGATCACTTTTTTGGTAGTAGAGTTTGTGTGTTTCCCTTCTTTGGATTGTGTTGGTGAAGGGTCTCTAGATGTCTGAGTTATTGTGGTCATTGTTGGACTCCTTGGTTAGTGATTTTCCTTCTATTACTTTCTGTAAGGCTGGATTTGTGGCTGCGTATTGTTTAAATTTGTTTTTATCCTGGAAAATTTTATTTTCTCTATTTATAGTGAACAAAAGCTTGGCTGGGTATAGTCGTCTGGGCTTGCATCCATGGTCTCTTAGTTTCTGGAGAACCTCTATCCAGGACCTTCTCGCTTTCATCGTTTCCATAGAGAAATCAGGTTTAAGTCTGATTGGTTTACCTTTATAAGTAACTTGGCCTTTTTCCTTTGCAGCTCTTAATATTCTTTCTTTATTCTGTATGCTTTGTGTTTTGATTATTATATGGCGAGGGGATGTTATTTTTTTTTTTTTGATCCAGTCTATTCGGTGGTCTGTATGCTTCTTGAACCTCCATCGTTTTTTCTTTAGGTTGGGAAAGCTTTCTTCTATAATTTTATTAAATATATTTTCTGGACCTTTGAGCTGCACGTCTCCTTCTTCTACTCCTATTATTCTTAGGTTTGGTCTTTTTATTGTGTCCCAGATTTCCTGAATGTTTTGTGATGACCGTTTGTTGCATTTGCTGTTTTCTTTGATCAGTGCGTTTATTTTCTCTATGGTGTCTTTAGAATCTGAGACTCTTTCTTATATCTCTTGTATTCAGTTGGTTATGCTTTTTTCTGTAGTCTTTATTTGTTTACAGGGAACTGTCCAGCTTGCCCTCTATTTGTGTTTTCTTCCTTCTCTCCATTTCAGTTTTTAAGTCTTGAACTGTTTCCATTATCTGTTTGATTGTTTTTCCTTGGTTTTCTAGGGTGTCATTCACGGATTTACTCAATTCTTCAAACTTTCTATTATACTTCTCATCCATTTCTATAAGGGCGTTTTTTACATGCTGTTTAAGGGCCTCTATCACTTTCGTAAAGTCAGTTTTTCTACTTCTTCTTGATTAAGGTGTTCATGTCCTCCTGTTGTGAGGTTGCTGGGTTCTGGTGCTTTCATGTTGTTTTTCAGTTTGTTGGGTGAATTCTTGCACTGGTGCCTGCCCATCTCTTCCTCCGATTGGTCCCCTATGGATCTTCTTTTCCAGGATCAGGTATCCTTGCCCACTGATGTACCTTCCCAGTGATGTCACTCCCCAGTGATGGCTCTCCTGGTGCCTAGATTGGATCTCTGTGCTGCTTGGGTAGCTCGTACACAAAGGGCCTACCTTGCTTGCTGCACGCAGGCTTTTGAGATGAAGGAATTTCTGCCCTCCTGGTTGCCCTCTCCATTTGGATTCGGTCCTAGCAACCGAACAGGCTGAGCTGGGAGATGTTATGTGGCCAAAGAGGGGAGGGAGGCAGAAGGGGGGATGGTTCTGGATTTAAGCTGGGTGGGATAGGAAGAGAGAGGAGGTACTGGGCAGTATAGCCCCTGCAGGAAGACCAGGAAGTGTAGGAGGGATGAGGAATGTCTGAGTTCCCTGTCCCGGGCTGCTGCTGCGGGTCAGAAACTCACTCACCCCAATGATGGCTCTCCTAGTGCCTAGATTGGATCTCCGTGCTGCTTCGGTAGCTCGTACACAAATGGCCTACCTTGCTTGCTGCAGGCAGGCTGTTGAGATAAAGGAATTACCGCCCTCCCGGTTGCCCTCCCAATTCGAATTCGGTCCCCCAGAAACCCTGTCTTAAAATAAAAGAAGTTTCTCTTATTAAGGCTGAAAATAGCACGAATCTGTGCTTATGAAGATTAGTATATAGAAGACAATTTTAGGCTCAGTAAAATAATGGGCTTCAGATAATAAGGCAGCTGGTTATTCCCATAATAGTCATGAACTAATACACCAGTGTATATATCTTGCCAGGCAAATTATTATTGTGGTTTGATTATTTGTGTGTGTGCATGTGTGTGTGTATACATGCGTGCATGTCTCTCTCTCTCTCTCTCTCTCTCTCTCTCTCTCTCTCTCTCTCTCTCTGTAATGTGGTACATACATGTGTAAAAGTTCTCCTGTGTGTGGATATTATGCATGTATGTGTGTACCTGTGCATGTGGAGACTAGATGTTGACATTGGATGTCTTCCTCAATTGTTCTCTACAGTATATATTGATATAGTGTCTCTCACTTGAACCCAGAGATTACCAATTTATCCAGTCAAGCCACCTTATTTTAGGTACCCCCTGTATTTATCTCCAGAGCACCTGGATAACAGATAGGCAACCATTGCTCAGAATTTACACACTGGGGATTTGAACTTTGTCCCCAACTTTGCATAGCAAGTACCTTACCCACTGATCCATTTCTCAAGATCACATTTTGCTTTTCTCCCTTCTTCACTTCCCTATCCTGTTTACCCTGACTTCTCTTACAGCTCTGCTTTCTTTCTGTAAATAGTCCTCCCTGTTTCATGAATTCCATTTCTTTCTCTTTTATCCTTTCACTCTAAAGAGCTTTCTTCTTTCCTTATGGCCACTTTTCTACTTTCATCTCTCTCTCTCTCTTACACACACACACACACACACACACACACACACACACACACACACACACACACTCCACATCCAGATTCTATATATGGGAGAAAACACTTGGTTTTTGTCCCTTTGAGTCTGTCTTACTTCTCTTAATATCTTACTTTTCTTGATGTCTTATTTCTCCTAACCTTCATTTACACTATATTCCTGTAAATTTCCATATTTAGTTTTTTTGTACCTTAAAAATCTCTATTGTTTATATGAACTACATTTTAAAAATTAATTTATTTGTTGACAGCTATCCAGGCTGACTTTATTCCTTAGCTATTGCAACAATCAATATTTATTGTCTGTTGATTTGAGCCCTTTGGGTATATATACTCATTAACTGCATATATAACTAGCTCATATAAATTCTATATTTTCTGTGTTTTGAGTAACTTACAAACTGATTTCCATAGTAGTTGGAATAGTTTACATTTCAATCAGTAGTGAATAAGGGTTCCAATTTTGTCTATCTCCTTCCCAATATTTGTTGCTGCTTGTTTTCTTGATAACAGTAATTTTGATTGGGATGAGATGGAATCTCAAAGCAATTTTAATATACATTTATTTCCCTGATGGATAATGTTGTTGATAAACTTTTTCAAATACTTATTGGTTGTTGTCTCAGGTTTTCTGTCCTACCAGGTCCCACAGCCATTTAACCCCAAAGAAATGCACAGAGGTCTACATTAATTATTAACTGATTGGCTCATTAGCTCAGGCTTCTTATTAACTATTATAACTTATATTAACCCTTTAGTCTTGTCTATATTATCCATATGGCTTTGTACCTTATTCGGCTAGGCAGTCACATCTTGCTTTTTTTTTTTTTTTTTTTTTTTTTTTGGCTAAGTCACGACTGAAGAATGTGCTTCCCTCTTCCCAGAATTCTCATTGCCCCAACTCTACTTCCTGCCTGGTCACTCCACCTATACTTCCTGCCTGGCTACTGACCAATCAATATTTACTTAAAATATAAGTGACAGGGACTAGACCATTGTCCCACAGCAATTGGTCATTTATATTTCATTTTAAAAAGTCTATTTTGTTTATTAGCCTATTTATTAATTGGATACTCTTTTGGCATTTAATCTTTGCAGTTCTTTATAGTCTATATATTAATTCCTTGTCTGCTGTTTAGATAGGAAATATGTTTTTCATTCTGAGGTCTGATTCTTTACCCTGGTAATTCTTTTCTTTGCTGTGTCCTTTTAATTTTTACAACAAAATTGATCAATCCTTGTGTTTATTTCCTGAGCTAAGAAACCTTGCAGAATGTCCTTGCCTATGCCTGTGTTTGGCAATTTTAACTGGGAGTTCTGGTTCATATCAAATTGATATCTGTGCAGGGTGAGAAATGTGAATCTTGTTCCCATTTTCTACATATACCTAGTAAGTGAGTGACCTAATAAGCAGTTTTCCTAATGATTCCCAGTTCAGTTTCTGCCTTGAATTCCCTCAATAACAGACTATGACCTGAAATTGTACACCAAATAAACCTTTTCTTCCACAAGCACTTTTTGGTGACCATGTTTTGTCACAGCAACAAAATCAGTATAATCTGAATGCTTTAAAAACAAGATGCTTTTTTAAAAAGAGGAAAGTTTTGTTTTTCTCTTGGTATCAGTTACTTTCAGCAATGACCAGTAAGATGTCATAACAGTACAATAGTGGCACACATACCTTGGTGGTAAACAAGAACTCTCTAATTACACTTAATATCACTCAAAAAGAGAGAACTCATGTGTGGTACTAGAAAGCTAGCCAGCTGTACAAGACTAGTGGTCATGGATTTTCAAGGAAAGCCTATGACTATTACCTTGCTAAATCAGCACAATCCTTAACAGCAATCTGTAAGTATGTGTTCTTATACTCATGGGTAAGTGTAGAATTCACCCCTCATCAAGGAAACTACTCTTCGCAGCAGGTAGAAAGCATTACCCCAAACCACAACCAATCAAAATGCAGAATTGAGAAGCTCAATCTCTGTAGATACATCTACAGTATAACTTGCACATATAAGGTTCAGGGATCATTGTAGAAGAGGGCAAGAAATATTATAAAATACAGAGAATCCAGCTGTTTGTTGTGAAAGTCTGTTTCCTAGTAATGTCAGAAGTTACATGGTAAGACCCATTAAGTCTCACCAACATATCTACTTAAAAAGGAGATGAACAAGGAAAACAGCAATAAACATGTTAATATGAGGCCTCGACCCTACAAAAGAACCATGGATACCTAAGGAGTGTTGAGAGCCAGAGTAACAGTCTTCCCCAAGGAAGAACATGCCAGTTACCTATCCAATATCAAATGGTCATCCCTGAAAACATACATACAGCTGACATTATGAAGATTACACATGCTGTATTTATTTGTTAAGGAATATATGTGTATGAATATATGAATGTAACAGCAAATAATGAAAAAGGTCATAAATTTGAGAGAGCAAGGAGAGATATATGAGAAGATTTGGAGAGAGGAAAGGGGATTGGGAAATTATTTAATTATAATCTCAAAAAAAGAAATAATTAAAAAATTACTTTGTCAATTTTCTGCTACAGCATTTACATTTACCTTTGACAAAGTAGAGTTTGTTACATAAAATAATTTTATTTTGTTTAATGTATTATGTACCACTACATAAATAGCCTTTTCAACTTGTGTATTATGTCTTTTGATAAGTGAAACTTCTTCATTTTGATATACTACTACTTACCTTGTTTTATATTTATGGCTAGTGCTTCCATAGCCTGTTCAAGAAATTTTTACCTATTACAAAATGTTTTCCTTTAGTAAGACTTACTGTTTTATATTTCACATTGAAATCTGCAGTGTGCCTTGACTTTTTAAGAACAAAGAGTAATGTAAGAGCTAGTTCCACTTTCTTCATATGCCTAATCAAACTAATCAATAAAATTTCTTAAAATAAAACCCATCTTCACTGAACTGCAATGTTAAATGACAGATGTTAATTTGTCATTATTTTTTCTTAGAAACAATTAATGGTTCTTCTTACTTAACATTTTAAGCCAGAACTAATTCTATCTAAAATAAATATGTTGTGAGGAAATGTCATATATTATATACTTATATTTTAGTAAGAGTGGATTATTCTATGTGAAAAAGCTTCTTACTCTGTAAATGGAACAGAATTTTAGCTTATATTTATAACTATAATCTGTAGAAGGGTACAACATAGTTTGATGATGTTTCTAGAAGTCATCAGGGACTTAGTTAAGCTACCATTACTGCAGCTATACAACCTTATGTCAAGTAATTTTTTTCTTATTTCCAAACATATTATCTCTGCATATTATTTTATATAATTTAAGTCATCTCTACATTATTTATAATACATAATACAATATATATGCTATGAAAAATTTTCTTATATCAAAGTTTAAGGGAATGAATATAAGAAAGTCTGTACATACTCAACACAGGATGTAATTATCTGGGGACAGGGAAAGGAACAGTATTTTGCTGTGTGTTCTAGACTGGATTTGATCTAATACATTTATTTTTAAAAAAATTATATGAACTTGATTGAATCTGCCAATATGGAATCCCTAGCTATGGATGATCGTGTATTTGTGAAAATTCTTAGCACCGAACCTTACTTCTTGTGATAATTTCCATTTTAGGGGCAGAACAGTGGGAGTAGAATTCAGCAGTACACATCAATGCAAAAAATGTCTGATTCCAGATCTATCTGGGCTCTTTGGTTATTAAAATCAGCGTCTTGCAGTAGAAATAGAGCTTAGAGAATTGTGAAGGCATTATACACTATTTATGCTTGAATCCATTATGACCAGATTTAATGTAGTTACTATAACAGAGGTTTTTGGGTTTTGTCCTATTTTTGACTTTGTTATAACAAATTAACCATTTGATTGGGAGACTTTATAGCATTTCCGTGGGTCTTACGTACAATTGCCACTTAGAGAAATGTGATCTAGATTTCCTGTAGCAGAAAATGAGTTTAGTCTGAGTGAAAAGTAGCCAAAATTGGAGATTTGGATTAGGGTATCTTTAAAAATAATTCCTATTCTTTTGATTTTAATCTAATTTCATTTACAATAAGTAGAAGCCACTGAAACTCATTTTCTTATGGGAACTAGAACATTTTTATATATTGTGCCAAATTCATTGCAACAATTAATATTATGATGTCAGTGTGTCATATTATTGAGATCAATGTTATATCCCAGAATTCAATTACTTTTTCAATAAAGTTTTTTTTTTGTAAATTCAGACTATTATGTGATCTCTCTCTCTCCTTTGTTTTTCATTTTGTCTAAATTCAAAAAGTGTAAGGGGTCCTACAGCATATTCTTGCCAACTGGAAATTAATTAAAATGGATAGGATGAATTTATGAAGTGTCTAAATGAAACAGTTAAAAATGTGAAGTTACATATGCTGGTCCACACCTCTGGCTGAAGCCTCCTCTTCTACCAGAGGCCAAGTATTTTGAACCTCACGTAAGACTGCCCACTACCTCATCCATATCTTCCCAGCATAACTCCAACTGACCCTCTTCTCCTCATTACCATATCCCAGCTCATGTCTCTGAAGTCTTCTATTCCATCAGAGGGCAGGCCAGCATCTTGAGGCCCAGAGGACAGACCAGCATCCTGAGTCCCAGAGACCAAGTCAACTCTATAAAAACTAGGCAGAAGTTTCCTACTCCACCAGAAGCCAAGCCAGGGTTCTGAACCTCAGAGAGACACTGGCCAGATAAGAGACCACACACATAGCATGAAATCCAGTCCCAAACTTGGGCAGCAACCCCTATTGAAGCAGAGGGAACCCAGATCATCAGAAGTCCAGCTCCTAATTCAGGTAGGGACCCTCTACTCAACCATAGTCAGAGAAGCCAGAAGACTAGACAGGAAAGAGAAACTAAGGAAGGAAACACCCATCCAACGAAGACAAGTTTAGAAATTGTCACCTAGTGCTATAATAATTACAAATTCAGATGCCTAAGTGTCAGTGTAAGAAAATAGTGAACAACAGCCATCTATCAGAAACCATTAGAGCTCAGCCGTCCTACTACAGCTAGCTTTGAATATTCCAACACAGCTGAAACATAAGAAAGCAACCCTAAAAGCAATTTTATGAAGATTATAGAGGTCCTTCAAGAGGAACTTATTAAATCCCTTAAAGAAATCTAGGAAAAGACAACCAAAATTTTGGAAGAAATTAGTCTTTTAGAGAATGTAAAGAAAAAAAAAACCCAAACAGTTAATAGAAATGAACAAACTGTTTAAGACTTGAAAATGGAAAGAGAAGCAACAAAGAAAATGCAAACTGAGGGAATTATGCAAATGGAATATCTAGGCAAGCAAACAGGAACTACATATGCAAACATCACCAACAGAATACAAGAGATGGAAGAGAGAATCTCAGGTGTTGAAGACATGATAGAAAAAAATAGATACACAAGTCAAAGAAAATGTTAAATCTAATAACTTTTTGACACAAAACATCCAGAAAATCTGGGACAATATGAAAAGATAAAACTGAAGAATAATGGGAATAGAAGATGGAGAAGATTCCCAACTCAAAGGCCCAGAAATATCCTTCACAAAATCATAAAAGAAAAGTTTCCTCATCTAAAGAAGGACATGCTTATAAAGGTACAAGAAGTTTTCAGAACACTAAGTAGATTATATCATAAAAGAAAGATCCCTCACCACATAATAATCAAAACATTAAACACATAAAACAAAAAAAGATTCACTATTAACCTTCATCAGGCCATGAAAGGAGACAGAGACAGAGACCCACATTGGAGCACCGGACAGAAATCTCAAGGTCCAAATCAGGAGCAGAAGGAGAGGGAGAACGAGCAAGAAACTCAGGACCCCGAGGGGTACACCCACACACTGAGACAATGGGGATGTTCTATCGGGAATTCACCAAGGCCAGCTGGCCTGGATCTGAAAAAGCATGGGATAAAACCAGACTTGCTGAAAATAACAGACAATGAGGACTACTGAGAACTCAAGAACAATGGCAATGGTTTTTTTTTAACTTTTTTTTTTATTGAGAAAAGGAGCAAAAAAAAAAAAACAAGTTTCCACCTCCTCCCAGCCTCCCATTTCCCTCCCCCTCCTCCCACCCTTCTCCCCATCCCCCCACCCTTCTCCCCTCCCCCCACTCCTCTCCCCCTCCCTCTCCAGTCCAAAGAGCAGTCAAGGTTCCCTGCCCTGTGGTAAGTCCGAGGTCCTCCCCTCTCCGTCCATGTCTACGAAGGTGAACATCCAAACTGGCTAGGCTCCCACAAAGCCAGCACATTACGGAGGTTCAAAACCCTGTGCTATTGTCCTTGGCTTCTCATCAGCCCTCATTGCTCGCCATATTCAGAGAGTCCGGTTTTATCCCCTGCTTTTTCAGTCCCAGTCCAGCTGGCCTTGGTGAGCTCCCAATAGATAAGCCCCACTGTCTCCGTCGGTGGGTGCACCACTCTTGGTCCTGACTTCCTTGCTCATGTTCTCCCTCCTTCTGCTCCTCATTGGGACCTTGGGAGCTCAGTCCAGTGCTCCAGTGTGGGTCTCTGTCTCTATCTCCATCCATCAGCAGGTGAAGGCTCTATGATGATATGTAAGATATTCATCAGTATTGCTATAGGATAGGGTCATTTCAAGTTCCCTATCCTCAGATGCCCAAGGAACAAACTGGGGACCTCGGCTTGGGCACCTGGGAGCCACTCTAGGTTCAAGTCTCTTGCCAACCCTAAGGTAGCTCCCTTAACTAAGAATTGTGCTTCCGTGCTCCCCTATCCAACCTTCCTTTATCCCAATCCTCCTTTTCCCCCAAATTCCCCCAATTCTCCCCTTCTCCCTTTTCTCTCCCCATATCCCCTTACCCCCATCCCACCCAACCCACAAGATCCCAATTTTTTCCACGGCAATTTTGTCTACTTCCCATAGCCAAGAGGACAACTATATGTTTTTCCTGTGGTTCACCTTCTTACTTAGCTTCTTTGGGATCACCAATTATAGACTCCGAGACCATTGTTTATGGCTAGAAACCAATTATGAGTGAGTACATCCCATATTCACCATTTTGGGTCTGGGTTACCTCACTCAGGATAGTGTTTTCTATTTCCATCTATTTGCATGCAAAATTAGAGAAGTCATTGATTTTACCGCCACGTAGTACTCTAATGTGTAGATAATCCACACGTTCTTCATCCATTCTTCCATTGAAGGGCATATAGGTTGTTTCCAGGTTCTGGCTATTACAAATAATACTGCTATGAACATAGTTGAACAAATGCTTTTGTCATATGATAGGGCATCTCTTGGGTATATTCCCAGGAGTGGTATTGCTGGGTCCAGGGGTAGGTTGATCCCGAATTTCCCGAGAAACCGAAACACAGATTTCCAAAGTGGTTGCACAAGATTGCATTCCCACCAGCAATGGATGAGGGTACCTCTTCCTCCACAGCCTCTCCAGCAAAGGCTATCATTGGAGTTTTTTATTTTAGCCATTCTGACAGGTGTAAGATGATATCTCAAAGTTGTTTTGATTTGCATTTCCCTGATCACTAAGGAGGTTGAGCATGACCTTAAGTGTCTTTTGGCCATTTGAACTTCCTCTGCTGAGAATTCTCTGTTCAGTTCAGTGCCCCATTTTTTAAATGGGTTAATTAGCATTTTAAAGTCTAGTTTTCTGAGTTCTCTATATATTTTGGAAATCAGACCTTTGTCTATTGCCGGGTTGGTGAAGATCTTCTCCCAGTCAGTAGGTTGCCTTTTTGTCTTAGTGACAGTGTCCTTTGCTTTACAGAAGCTTCTCAGTTTTAGTAGGTCCCATTTATTCAATGAAGCCCTTAATGTCTGTGCTTTTGGGGTTACACATAGGAAGCGATTTCCTGTGCCCATCTGCTGTAGGGTACTTCAAACTTACTCTTCTTTCAGGGTGAATGTATCCTGACTGATAGTGAGGTCTTTGATCCATTTGGACTTGAGTTTTGTGCATGGTGATAGATATGGGTCTATTTTCATTCTTCTACAGGTTGACATCCAGTTATGCCAGCACCATTTGTTGAAGATGCTTTCTTTCTTCCATTGTATACTTATAGCTCCTTCACGGAAAAGAGGTGTTCATAGGTTTGTGGGTTAAAATCCGGGTCTTCTATATGATTCTTTGGTCAACTTCTCTGTTTTTATGCCAGTACCACACTGTTTTCATCACTGTATCTCTGTAATAGAGTTTGAAATCAGGGATGGTAATGCCTCCAGACAATCCTTTATTGTATAGGATTGTTTTGACTATTCTGGGTTTTTTGTTTTTCCGTATAAAGTTGATTATTGTCCTCTCAAGATCCTTGAAGAATTTTGATGGGACCTTGATGGGGATTGCATTGAATCTATAAATTGCCTTTGGTAGAATTGCCATTTTTACTATGTTGATCCTCCCAATCCAAGAGCAAGGGAGGTCCTTCCATTTTCTGGAATACTCCTCAGTTTCTTTCTTCAATGCCTTAAAGTTCTTGTCAAATAGATCTTTAACTTCCTTGGTTAGAGTTACCCCACGATATTTTATGCTGTTTGTGGCTATCGTGAAAGGTGAAGCTTCTCTGATTTCCCTCTCTGCTTCCATATCCTTTGTGTATAAGAGGACGACTGATTTTTTGGAGTTGATCTTGTATCTTGCCACATTACTAAAGGTGTTTATCAGCTGTAAAATTTCATTGGTGGAGTTTTGGGGGTCGCTTATGTACACTATCATATCATCTGCAAATAACGAAAGTTTCACTTCTTCCTTTCCAATTCGAATCCCCTTGATCCCCTTATGTTGTCTTATTGCTATTGCTAGAACTTCAAGTACTATATTGAAGAGGTATGGCGAGAGTGGACAGCCTTGTCGTGTTCCTGAGTTTAGTGGGATGGCTTTGAGTTTCTCTCCGTTTAATTTGATGTTAGCTAACATCAAATGTATGATGCTGTACATAGCTTTTATTATATTTAGGTATGACCCTTGTATCCCTAATCTCTCCAAGATTTTTATCATAAAGTGATGTTGAATTTTGTCTAATGCTTTTTCAGCATCTAATGAAATGATCATATGGTTTTTTTCTTTCAGTTTATTTATATGATGGATTACATTGATAGATTTTCGTATATTGAACAAGCCCTGCATCCCTGAGATGAAGCCTACTTGATCATAATGGATACTTTTTCTAATGTGTTCTTGGATTCGGTTTGCCAGTATTTTGTTAAGGATTTTTGCATCGATGTTCATGAGTGAGATTGGTCTCTAATTTTCTTTCTTGGTTGAGTCTTTGTGTGGTTTTGTTATCAGAGTAACTGTAGCTTCATAAAAGGAATTTGGCAATGCCTCTTCTGTTCCTATATTGTGAAATACCTTTAGTAGTATAGGTATTAGCTCTTCTTGGTAGTTCTGGTAGAATTCTGCATTGAATCCATCTGGTTCTGGGCTTTTTTTAGTAGCGAGGTTTTTGATAACCTCTTCTAATTCTTCGTGACTAACAGGTCTATTTAGATTGTTCACCTCTTCCTGGTTTATCTTTGGTATATGGTACTTATCTAAAAAAGTGTCCATTTCCTTTCCATTTTCGAGTTTTGTGTCATATAGGCTTTTGTAGTAAGATCTAATGATTCTCTGAATTTCCTCTGTGACTGTGGTTATGTCCCCCTTTTCATTTCTGATCTTATTAATTTGCAAATTCTCTCTCTGCCATTTGATTAGTTTGGATAGGGGTTTGTCAATCTTGTTGATTTTCTCCAGGAACCAGCTTTTTGTTTCATTGATTCTTTGGATTGTTTTCTGTGTTTCTATTTTGTTGATTTCAGCCCTCAATTTGATTATTTCCAGTCTTCTACTCCTCCTAGGTGAGTCTGCTTCTCTTTTTTCTAGAGCTTTCAGGTGGGCTGTTAAGTCTCCAATGTGAGCTTTCTCTGTTTTCTTTAAGTGGGCACTTAGTGCTATGAACTTTCCTCTTAGGACTGCTTTCATAGTGTCCCATAAAGTTAAGTATGTTGTTTCTTTATTTTCATTGAATTCTATGAAGACTTTAATTTCTTTCTTAATTTCTTCCTTGACCCAGATGTGGTTCAGTAGTTGACTGTTCAGTTTCCATGAATTTGTAGGCTTTCTGGCGGTAGCATTGTTGTTGAATTCTAACTTTAATCCATGGTGATCTGATAAGACACAGGTGGTTACTAATATTTTTTTTTGCAACTGGATGTTTGTTTTGTTACCGACTATGTGGTCGATTTTTGAGAAGGTTCCATGAGCTGCAGAGAAGAAGGTATATTCTTTCCTATTTGGGTGGAATGTTCTATAGATGTCTGTTAAGTCCATTTGCTTCATTACCTCCATTAATTCTCTTATTTCTCTGTTAGGTTTCTGTTTGATTGACCTGTCCATCGTTGAGAGGGGAGAGTTGAAGTCTCCTACTATTAGTGTGTGTTGTTTTATGGCTGCCTTGAGTTTTAGCAATGTTTCTTTTAAGTACGTGGGTGCTTTTATTTTAGGGGCATAGATATTCAGGATTGAGACTTCATCCTGATGAACTGTTCCTGTTATGAGAATAAAATGCCCCTCTCCATCTCTTCTGATTGATTTAAGTATGAAGTCTACTTTGTTAGAGATTATTATGGCCACACCTGCTTGTTTCTTAGGTCCATTTGCTTGATAAGCCTTTTCCCAGCCCTTGACTCTGAGTAGGTGCCTGTCTTTTTGGTTGAGGTGTGTTTCTTGTAAACAGCAGAATGTTGGATCCTGTTTTCGTATCCAATCTCTTAGCCTGTGCCTTTTTATAGGTGAGGTGAGTCCATTGACATTAAGTGATATTAATGACTAGTGGTTGTTAACTCCAGTCACTTTTTTAGTCATAGAGTTTGTGTATTTCCCTTCTTTGATTTGTGTTGGTGAAGGGTCTCTAGATGTCTGAGTTATTGTGGTCATTGTTGGACTCCTTGGTTAGTGATTTTCCTTCTATTACTTTCTGTAAGGCTGGATTTGTGGCTGCGTATTGTTTAAATTTGTTTTTATCCTGGAAAATTTTATTTTCTCGATTTATAGTGAACGAAAGCTTGGCTGGGTATAGTAGTCTGGGCTTGCCTCCATGGTCTCTCTGTTTCTGCAGTACAACTATCCAGGACCTTCTGGCTTTCATGTTTTCCATGGAGAAATCAGGTGTAAGTCTGATAGGTTTACCTTTATAAGTAATTTGGCTTTTTTCCTTTGCAGCTCTTTAAATTCTTTCCTTATTCTGTATGCTTTTTGTTTTGATAATTATATGGCGAGCAGATTTTTTTTTTTGATCCAGCCTATTCGCTGTTCTGTATGCTTCTTGAACCTTCATAAGTATATATTTCTTTAGGTTGGGAAAGTTTTCTTCTATAATTTTATTAAATATATTTTCTGGACCTTTGAGCTGCATGCCTCCTTCTTCTACTCCTATTATTCTTGGGTTTGGTCTTTTTATTGTGTCCCATATTTCCTGAATGTTTTGTGATGAGAGTTTTTTGGACTTGCTGTTTTCTTTGATCAGTGTGTTTATTTTCTCTATGCTATCTTCAGAATCTGAGATTCTTTTTCTATCTCTTGTATTCTGTTGGTTATGCTTGTTTCTGTAGACTCTGTTCGTTTACTTAAATTTTCCATGTCCAGCCGGCCCTCTGTTTGTGTTTTCTTCTTTGCCTCCATTTCAGTTTTCAAGTCTTGAACTGTTTCCATTATCTGTTTGATTGTTTTTCCTTGGTTTTCTAGGGTATCATTCACTGATTTATTCAATTCTTCAAACTTTCTGTCATATTTCTCATCCATTTCTATAAGGGCGTTTTTTTACATGCTGTTTAAGGGCGTCAATCACTTTCATGAAGTCAATCTTTTCTACTTCTTGATTAAGGTGTTCATGTCCTCAAGTTGTGAGGTCGCTGGTTTTTGGTGGCTTCATGTTGCTTTTCAGCTTCTTGGGCGAATTTTTGCCTTGGCGTCTGCCCATCTCTTCTTCCAAATGCTCTTTTATGGATCTTCTTTTACCGGATCAGGTCTCCTTGCCTTCCCAACGCTGGCTCTCCCCAACGTTGGCTCTCCTGGCGTCGAGATATCAGGTCTCCCTGCTGGTTGGGCAGGTCGCAAACAAAGCACCTACCCTGCTTGGTCCAGGCAGGCCATAGAAACAAAGGAACTCCCGCCTGCTTGGGTGCCCCGAGGATTCGGACCCAGTGCCCAGACATGCTGGGCTGGGTGATGTTATGTGCCAAAAGAGGGTGGTGGGGCCGACGTGTGGAGGGTTCTGGATGGAAGCTGGGTGGACAGGAAGAAAGAGGCGGTATGCAAGGAGTAGAGGCCCTGCAGAGAGTCCAAGAAGGATAGGGCCCAAGGAACCTCTAAGCTCCCCGTCCTAGGCTGGCGCCACGGGTCCAGAAACTCACCCCAACCGGCAATGGGTTTTTGATCCTACTGTACATACTTGCTTTGGGGGAGCCTAGGCAGTTTGGATGCTCACCTTACTAAACCTGGATGGAGGTGGGTGGTCCTTGGACTTCCCACAGGTCAGGGAACCCTGTTTGCTCTTCGAGCTGATGAGGGAGAGGGACTTGATTGGGGGAGGGGGAGGGAAATGGGAGGTGGTGGCAGGGAGGAGGCAGAAATCCTTAATAAATAAATAAATTAAAAAAAACAAAATAAGAATATTAAAAGCTGCAAATGCAAAAGGCCAAGTAACAGGTCTATTAGAATTACATCTGACTTTTAGACTCTAAAAGCCAAAAGGTCCTGGACAGATGTCTTATAGACTCTCAAAGACCACTGACTTCACCCAAGACTACTATACCCAGCAAAACTTTAAATCACCATTGATGGAGAAAAAAATATATCCCATAATAAAGTCAAACTTAAACAATAAATCCAAATCCACAGACTTAGTACTACAGAAGGTACTAAAAGAAAACTCTAATTCAAGGAAAGTAACTAGCCATGAAAATATAGGCAACAAATAATCTCACAGTAGCATAACCCAAAGAAGGCAAATACACACACACACACACACACACACACACACACACACCTCCATCAATAACTATAACGTAACAATAGGAATTAACAGTCATTGGTCATTAATATTTATCAATATCAATGGATTCAATTGCTCAATGAAAAGACACAGACTAACAAAATGATGGAAAAACAGGATCTATCCTTCTGATGTATGCAGGAAACATACCTCAACATCAAAGATAGACATTACCTCAGAATGAAGTGCTGAAAAAATTTTCTAAGCAAAGGACTCCAAAAGCAAGCCTGCATAGCTATTCTAATATCTAACAAAATAGACTTCAAACCAAAATCAATCAAAAGAGACAGGGCAGTACATTTTATACTCACCAAAGCAAAAATCCATCAAGATGATGTCTCAGTGCTCATAGTCTATGCCCCAAATACAAGGACACCAGTGCTTGTAAAGGAAAACACAACCAAAGCTTGAATCACACATTGACCTTCACACATAGATTAGTGAGAGGCTTCAATACCCCACTCTCATCAATGGACATACCATCCAGATAAAAACTAAATGAAGCAATGCTGAAGCATACAGACATTGTGACCCAAATGGGCCTAACAGATTTCTACAGAACAATTTGTCCATACACAAAAGAATATACTTCCTTTTCAGAACCTCATGGAATATTCTCCACAACTGACCATATACTCTGTAACACTTGATTCTGTGTTATCCTCTCAGTACTGTTTGTGGCCACTGTACTATATTCGAGCCAGGCAAGGGCCTGGAGATTGAAAAAGACACAAAAGACCTGGGTCATTTGAAAGGAGATCAGCCAAAAGCCTTTATTCAACCTTGGGGAAATCCTTTACACCTAGGTGCTGCACAAGGAATTCCCCCCAGGCAGGTGGGAAATTGCCACACCCAAGATGGAGTAAACAATGCCCTACAGCTAATCACCAGGTGGGGCAGAGGGAGCACAAAAACAAACAGAATATTTTAGCTGGCTGACCAGAAACTGTTCTCAAGATGAACCCCAGGAGCAGGGGTAGACCCTGGCCCTACATACTCAGTCACAAAATAAGTCTTAACAGATACAAGAAAATTGAAAGAACCCCCTGCACCTTATCACACCACCATAGATTAAAACCAGATTTTAATAACATAAACAACAAAAAGTCTACAAATTCATGGAAACTGAACAACTTTCAATTGGATTACCACCTGGTCAAGGAAGAAATAAAGAAGAAAATTAAAGACTTCCCAGAATTTAATGAAAAGGAATGCACAACATACCCTAATTCATGGGACACAAACAAAAGCAATGCTAAGAGGAATGTACACAGCAGTGTCTTCATGAAGAATTTGGAGAGATCTCATAGTAGCAACTTAACAGCACACTGAAAATCTCTAGAACAAAAAGAAACAGACATACCCAGGAGGAGTAGATGGCAGGAAATAAACTTAGGGCTGAAATCAATAAAATAGAAACACAGAAAACTATACAAAGAATCAGTTAAAGAGTTGTTTTTGTGAGAAAGTTTACAAGATAGACAAACCCTTAACCAAACTAACTAAAAGACATGGAGAAAAAAGAGACACAGAAAGAATATCCTGGATAACAAAATCAGAAACAAAAAGGGGGATAGAACAACAGACACTGAGAAAATCACTGAGAAAATAATCATCAGGTCATACTTTAAAATTATATACTCCACAAGATTGGAAAATCTGAAAGAAATGGAAGATTTTTTATAAATACCATTTATCAAAATTAAATCAACATCAGATAAACAATTTAAATAGACCCATAGCCCCTTAAAAAATAGAAGTCATTAAAAGTCTCTAAACAACAACAGCAAAAGACTAGGGCCAGATGGTTTTAATGCAGAATTCTACCAGATTTTCAAAGAAATACTAATATTAATACTCCTCAAATTATTCAGCAAAATAGAAATAAAGGAAACATTGCCCAATTTTTAAATGTAGCCAAAGTCATTCTTATATCCAAAGCACAGAAAGTCAACAAAGAAAGAGAATTAGAGACCAACTTCCCTCATGAATATTGATGCAAAAATACTTAATAAAATACTTGCAAACTGAACACAAGAACACATTAAAAAGACCATCCACCATGATCAAATAGACTTCATCCCAGAGATGCAGGGATAGTTCAACATATGAAAATATTGTCAATGCAATCCACCATATAAACAGATTGAAGGCAAAAAAACACATGACCATTTCATCAGATGCTGAGAAAACCTTTAACAAAATCCAACACCTTTTCGTGATAAAAGTTTTGGAGAGAAGAGGGATACAAAGGACATAACTAAACATAATAAAGGTAAATTATATCAAGCAAATAGTTAACATCAAACAAAATGGAGAGAAACTGAAAGCAGTTCCACTAAAATCAGGAACAAGACAAGGCAGTACACTCTCTCCATATCTATTCAATATATAGTACTCTAAGTTCTAGCTAGAGCAATAAGACAACAGATAGAGATCAAGTAGATACAAATTGTAAAGGAAGAAGTCAAAGTATCACTATCTGCATACGATATGATACTATTCATAAACAAGCCCCAAAATTCTACCAGGGAACTACTATAGCTGATAAGTACCCTTAGTGAAGTGGATCAATAAAAGATTACCTAAACAAAATCAATTGCCTTCCTATATACAAATGATAAACAAGCTGAGAAAGAAATCAGAGAAATAACACCCTTCATGATAGCCACAAACAATATAAAATATCTTAGAATAACTCTAACCAAACAAGTGAAAGACCTCTATGACAAGAACTTCCAGTCATTGAAGGAAGAAATTGGAGAAGATATCAGAAAACGGAAAGATCTTCTATGCTCATGGATCGGTAGGATTAACATTGTGAAAATGGCCATCTTACCAAAAGCATTCTATACATTCAAAGCAATCCCCATTAAAATCTCAACACAATTCTTTTTAGACTTTGAAAAAGCAATACTCAAATATCCAAATATGGATAAAGAAAAAACTCAAGAAGACTAAAACAATCCTGTACAATAAAACAGCTTCTGGTATCCTGATATCAAGCTCTACAACAGAGCTATAGTAGTAAAAAAACAGACAAATGGGTCAAATGGAATCAAACTGAAGACCCAAACATAAATACAAACTCCTATGGACACCTGATTTTTGACAAAGAAGCCAAAATTAGAAAATGAAAAAAGAAAGCATCTTCAATGAATGGCGCTGCTCTGCTGGTTGTTGACATGTTGAAGAATGCAAAGAGATCCGTATTCATTACCCTGCACAGAGCAAAGTCTAAGTTTTTCAAAGGACTCAACATGAACTCAGATACACTGAACCTGACAGAAGAGAAAGCAGGGAATAATCTGAACACATTGTCACAGGAGACAATTTCCTGAACAGAACACCAGTAGCACATGCACTAAGACCAACCATCAGTAAATGGTACCTCAAGAAACTGAAAAAGTAAGGCAAAGGACAGTCAATAGGACAAAACAGCAGCCTACAGAATTTGATGTCTTCACCAACCCCACATCTGTCAGAGGGCTGATCTCCAAAATATTTAAAGGACTCAAGAAAATAGACACCAACAAACAAAATAATCCAATTTAAAACTGGGATCCTGATCTAAATGGAGAATTCTCAACAGAAGAATCCCAAATGGCCAAGAAACACAAAGAAATGTTCAACATCCTTAGCCATCAAGGAAATGCAAATCAAAATGACTTGGAGATTTTATCTTATACCTTTTATAATGCTTAAGATCTGTTGTTTTATTACTCTTTACACTTAAGCTCTTTTGTAGGGCCACACCACCAGTTCCCAAATAAATACACATGGAGACTGGTCTTAGCTTGACTTCTTTTCTACACAACTTTTTAAAACTTAAATTAACCCATCTACCTTTTGCCTCTGGGATTTTATCATTTTCTATTTCTGTATATCTTTTCTTTCCTTCTTTGTTCCATGTTTTGCTGTGTGGCAGGGTGGCTGGCCCATTCTTTTCTTGTTCCCCACTCCCAGATTTCTCCTCCTATTTATTCTCTCTGCCTCTCAGCCCTGCCTATCATTTCTCCTGCCTAGCTATTGGTCATTCAGCTCTTTATTAGAACAAATCAGGTGTTTCAGACAGGCAAAGTAACACAGCTTCATAAAATTAAACAAATGCAACATAAAAGAATGCAACACATCTTTGCATCATTAAACAAATTTTCCACAGGATAAACAAATATAGCATAACTTAAAATAATATTCTACAACAAAGATTGAAAACACAAGTGACAACTCACGCTGAAGAGGATGTGGAGCAAGAGGAATAGTCCTCCATTGCTGGTAGGGATGCAAATTTATACAGCTGTTTTAATATGGTGGTTTCTCAGAAAACTGGGAATTGATCTACTTCAAGACCCAGATATATTACTCTTGAGAATAAACCCAAAGGATGCCCAATCATACCAGAAAGGACAATTCCTTAACTATGTTCATAGCAGCTTTATTTGTAATAGACAGAACCTGGAAACAACCTAGATATACCTCAACCTAAGAACAGATAAAGAAAATGTGATACGTTTACACCATGAAACATTGCTCAACTGTTAAAAACAATGACATGGAATTTGCAGGCAAGTGGATAGAACTATAAAGATATCATCCTGAGTGAGGTAACCCAGACCCAGAAAGACATATATGACATTTAGTCATTTATAAGTGGATATTAGCTGTAAAGAATAATCATGCTACAATCCACAGATACAGAGAGGCTAGGTGACAAGGAGGGCTCAAGTAGGGGATGCTTGGATCTCCATGGGGAAATAGAAGGTATTTTATGGGTGAACTGGGGGCAAGTGGAGATGGGAACATGAGGGATTAGGTGGCGTAAGGATGGAGGGAAGGGTACTGAGAAATCACTGGAAAGGGGAGAATTTGGGGGGTGATATAGATACCTGGTGTAAGGGAAACTCCCAGGCATACAAGAATGATCCCAGCTAAGACTCCAAACAATAGAAGATACATAGCTTGAACTGGCAAACTGCTATGACCAGGCAAGACTTCTAGTGAAGAGATTGCAACACCAATCCAGCCACATAACCTTCGACATATGGTCTGTCTTGCCTATGGGATGGGCTGGGGAAAGGTTGCTGCAGAGATTGTGGGAGTGATGCCTAGCCCATTTGTCATCAGAGAAGCTTCATTCTGCAACTGATGGAAACAGATGCAGAGATCCACAGCCAAATATTTTTTGGGGGTTACATCTTTTTTATATTGTTGACAAATGGGTTACAATGATACTCAGTCACAGGCTATTGCCAATGATCTTGTTTACAGTTTAAGACTTGAGAGTAAGATCATATTTTTGAAGAAATTACACACTTCAGTCCTAAAACATAGAGAAATTAATAATGTACAGTCCCAGAAAATAAGCCTTAAAAATTTAGTTACACAAGGACATGTGCTCAACTATGTTCATAGCAGCATTGTCTATCATAGCCAGAACCTGGAAACAACCTAAATGTCCATAGACCAAAGAATGAATAAGGAAAATGTGGCACATTTACACAATGGAGTACTACACATCAAAAAAAATCTTGAATTTTGCTGGAAATTGTATGGAGCTAGAAAACATTATTTTGAGTGAGGTAACCCAGACACAGAAAGACAATTATCACATGTACTCACTCATAGGTGGTTTTTAAACATGAAACAAAGAAAACCAGCCTACAAAACACAATCCCAGAGGACTTATACAACAAGGACACTAAGAGAGACTTACATAGATTTAATCTACTTGGGAAGTAAAAAAAAAAATACAAGATCTCCTTAGTAAATTGGGAGCATGAGGAACTTGGGGGAGGGTTGAAGGTGGAAGGAGAGAGGCAGGGAGAGGAGCAGAGAAAAATGTAGAGCTTAATAAAAATCAACAAAAAATAATTTCTACACCCAAAGTTTTAAATTGATTTTTCTGTTTGTTTTTATTTAGTACTCTGTGTACTCTAGACAACTTACTTCATTGTTTATGATTTTATACCAATACCATGCTGTTTTGATTACCATGGCTCTGACTATAACTTTAAATCAGAAGTGGTGGTATCTTCAGCAGTCCTCTGACTTTCAAGTTTATTTTAGTTATCCTGAGTATGTTTGGTTTGCATCTTATTTTTGAGATGAATTTTTTTAATTCCTGTGAAGAATTGTATTGGAATATTTTGTGGATTTCACTTAATTTATATATTGCTTTTGGTAGGGTGTCCACTTTCACAGCATTAATCCCTTAGTTTATGAGCATAGACTTTCTATCATGTGATATCATCTTCAATTTCCAATATTAAGTTGACCTCAGGGAATCCTGTTGAAGAGGGGGAGTAAGGATTGTAAGTGCCAGATGGATCAAGGATATCACAAGAAAACCCACAGAACTAACCTGGGCTCATAGAAGCTCACAGAAACTGAACTGATAACCAGAGAATTTGCATAGGACTGACCTAGGCCCTCTGCATATATGAGTCAGTTGTATAGCTTGGTCTTGTGGAACTCATTACAATGGGAACAGGGGCTGTCTCTGACTCCTTTGCTGGCTTTTGGAACCCTATTCCTCATATTGAGTTGCCTTGCCAATCCTTAATACAAGGGAAGTTGCTCAGTCTTACTACAAATTGATATGCCATGATTTGATATCCATGGAAGACTTACCTTTTCTGAATAGAAATGGAGAAGCAGAGGATGAGGGGCAGAGGGAAAGGGGAGGGACTGTGAGGAGAGGAGGGAGGAGAAGCTGAAGATGTAAAATAAATAAAAAGTTAAAAAATAAAGTGAAAATGTATACATTTCTAAAATATGAAATTACTTCTTTTACTAAACCATTTGTGTAAGTTGAACTTCTGCCTGAGGATAACAGGAATGAGGAAGGCATGGTAGAAAACTGTGATGATGAACATCATTTGCAATACTATTTCAAGAAGTCTAGTGGTGGGACTAAACATAACAAATCCTGATAACCCTTTTTTTCTCAAGTCTTTCATTAGAGACTGCATCTGGCCATCTTCTTGTAGAGTGAGTGACAGAGGCAGATAGCATTTTGACAAAGTTTGTTTGGGCAGAAGCAAACCTGGATGGTGTAGGACTGTACTGTAGAATATGCTGTTCTATATTCTGTAACACATTTTTTCTGGCTTCAGTGTACAGATCTCATTCATGCTATCCATTTCCCAACAATGTCATTCCCAAAATTTCTCAGCTATGCTGGTTTAGGTCTTCTATGAAGTTGTGGGAGACTTCTTGTTCCACAGAGAGATATAGGGAGCTCTCTGTGAGGATGGCAGTTGGTAGGGAAGTACTTCGGTCTCTCTCCTTTGGAATAATTATTCTCTGTGGGTTTTATGTTGATTCTGAGAGGATCCACAGTAGCATTGAGCCCTAGTTATCCATAACCAACTCAGTAATTACTTGTCTACTTTGTTTTTGACTTTTCATCTTGTGGTAAAGTTGTAACATAGTGGGTTTATAATTACTATAATACTGCTCACCATGGCAATGTTATTCAATATGAATAGATTTTCACGTTAAATTTATTCTCCATTTCAATATTACTATAATTGTTTCAAATGAAATAATTTATCAATTTCAATAGTAGGTAGGCTGAAAATATGCACCTAAGTTCATCTGGCCAGAAATAAAATTTAAAAATTTTGGCTATTTGATACTTAAGAACCACATTAATTTGGGAAATGAAAAATGTAATCAATGCATGGAGAACAAAATTTCTTAATCATCTAGCAAGCAGTAGCTATTGTGAAATAGTGGTGATTTGCTGGTAGATTCTGGGCAAAAACTTCCTTCTTGTATTCCATGTGGTTTCAGAATTCTGAAAGTATGAAATTCTACTTTTGCAAACTTAAACCATTGTACCTCCCTAGCCCTGTTTCTAAGCAGCAACACAAAAGCTGCATGTTTCAATGTGATGAAAACTTGTTTCTGAATCTAGGTTCAGTATTAAGAGCCACACGTTTCCCAGGCATCTTAGGAGTGATTACTTTTATGTACACATCTTGTATTGATGGATTTTAAGGAAGGAAGGGCTTAGTTTTGCTCTAAATTTGAAGCTACAGCCCAAACTCATCATGGTGGGGAAAGCATGGTGGCAGGAACAGCTCACAGCAGTGGCTATGGGACATTTCTCTTATCTGGAGCAGTGAGTAGCAGAGGTAAAAGAGTGCTCATACCCAGATGGCTTTCTTCTTCCTTCCTTTTTGCTATATCAATGACTCCAGCCCAAGAGATGGTGACAACCACATTGAGGGTGGGTCTTCCAATCATCTCCAGAAATGTCCTCATAAGCATACCCGAAGATAGGCCTTCCGAACGCCCCCTAGGTGTTTCTTAATCCAATCAAGTTAAAGAAAATTGGCCATCTCAACCCCCAAGCAAGCACCAGGGCTTGGAATTCTGAGAGTCACACCTTACATAAGCGCACTTGCCTCCCTAGTATCTATTGATTCAACAACAGACAGACTGGAAAGCAGGACAGTGAGGACTAAGAGCAGTATGTTGAAACTGACGTTATGATGTTGGGATTCTGGGTGTTGAAGATTCCAAAGAACTTGTGTTTATGGAATTCTTGTATCTATGGAATTCTATATGACTTGATATATCCCCATTCTGCAGCTCCCAACATGGAATATAGATATGTGTAACTGCCTTCTAAGCAGCCACTACAGAAATTACTCTTCCTCTTATATCATCCCATTTATCCCCTTTCCTCATTCCTACTAAAAGTTTTTCTGAAATAAATCACCAGGTTCTACTTGTTTAAATTTATCAACAAAGTACCAATATTTTCTCATGTCCTTAAATACTCTGAGTTTTTAAAATGTTTAACTTTTTCAAAGAATTTCTTTATAAACAAAACAAAATTTTAGACCATTATTTATTTATTAGTCTATTTTGCTAGAGGTGGAGCCCAGGGCCTTGTACATACAAGCCAAGCATTCTACCATTGAGTTACACTCAGTTCTTTAAATGGAATCGTTAAAAACCATACATTACTTTGTTCCCAATGAATGAACATTTTAAAATATTTCAAAATCAAAATGAAAATGAGATAACTTCTGGATTCAAGTGTATGAATTCTTTTTCTTTATTATCCATCTGTCTTTTTCCCTGGCTTTCAAAGATTGGGCTTACTTCCTGCATTTTATTCCAGGCTCTTCTGAATGGCTTCCCCACTGTTCCAGGGGGCAGGTTATTACTCCTGTATTATTCTTTGTGGGAACAGGGTTCCCTGTGGTGTGCTGAGAATTGCAGTTTAGTTGATGGTATTTTCACTTCTGCCTGGGTCTTGCTTTATACCGCCGAGTTGAAAATTACCCCTCAGCTTGAAGTCGTACGTTTAAGAATTTGATATTTCTAGAAATATAATTTCTAATACTGCTTTATCCTTCCTCTTTTCATTCAGGTCTTTTTTCTGCATTTCTACTTTGTTGGTTAAAGTTTGACAGTTACAACAAACTTTGATGTTTAAACTTTCTATTACTTGGCAACGTTCATTAGATTACATGTTTGAGGTTCTTCTGATTCCGTGAATCTGGGATTTTATACTGCCTCTGGTGTGCCTTTTTACATAGATTTTAGTCTTTGTTCAGTAAGATTTATCACAGACTTTGATGCTTACTATAGATATTCTTCATCATATATATGAATATCAGAATTCTAAAGGTGAGAAAATAAAGCTTCAGATCTATGTCAGGTCCAGTCAGGAGAAAGAAAGACATTATGCCAGGTTGTTTATTTGAGGAAATGTAGTGCCAAAGATGAAATGATAGAGATATATTACAAGAGTCCAAAGAGCAACTTAAAAAAAAAACACCATGAAGATACAGTAGGGTATTTAGCTCATCCGTGGAGCATGCTGCCACAAAGCATGCTTACACACACATTGGAGAACAAAATGCTGGAGTTTATTTCTGATTAACTCATTCGAAGTAGCACCCTATGAAAAGTCACCCCAAGAACTATAAGTGATTGGTTTTAGATTTCTGTATCTTCCTTTAGAACCCAGATACCCAAATGGTGTGACTTCTGAACTTCTGAATGTGGTTCTTAGCAACTGGATGAAAATCTCATGGTAAACCTCAAGTTATATACCAGTTGTTACCATGCTAAGCTATTGTTAACTGACTTTAAAAAAAATAAAAGAGGGCTATCAAATGCATGGAGAAATTTATGATATTAATTCAAACCTAGATTGATGTCCTGTTTTTACTGTGAACAAGAAAACACAGCAAATACAAGTCTGCTGAGCTAGACAGCAAAATTCTTCATTTTATGTTTGCTGTCTTCCTAACCATGGAGGCACCTAGAGAAACAAAACATTCCTCAAGGTGGAGCCCTTGAACCACAAAGTTTTGAAGCAATTGTAAACAGGGCAGACACAGGCAGAGTTGGAGTGGCCGCTGATCAAGGAAGGTCGGCTGCAGTTGGCATGGGGAAAGCAGAAGGTAGGAAGAAGCTGTACTGCTTTTCTTCAAAGCTATAACCAGACCTAGGCAAGCCAAAAGGACAAGGTGAGGGAGGACTCAGACTTAGGCTCATCTGCTTTTGTGTTTAAACGATGAAATTAGTGAGGTAAGAAATTTCTATAGATAAATAATTTGCTCATTTCTCCAGCAAAATATACATTTCCTTCTTTGTAAACCCATTTTACATTTTAGACATGTAGCTTGAAAATTTAGTAACGTTCATTGAGCCCTAGTAAGTTCTCGTTTTTATTCTGTGACAGGAACTAAAGCACGAGGAAGCATCAAGTTTGAGCCACTGTGATACTGTGTGGGTGCTCCTCAGAGTGGCAGTGGAGAGGGCAGAGGGCAGTGCTAGGCCCTCAGCATCTGCTACGTTGATCACAGAATCCTGCCTCTGCCTGTTTCTTAGCTATTCCTCATTGACTGCTTTCCTAACATAAGAGATATTACAGTTCCTTGAGAATCAGGGAAAATGAATAAAAGTGCCTGGTGCTTGTGTTTACTAACATGGTTCCTTTGAATGGACACCATTAGGGCAACCATTTCAGTTCAGGCTGCACACTGACTGTGTGTTTGTGGAGATGCCATGTACAAAGACAGCTTGGGAAATATATGATAATTGCTTCCTTCCTAGGTTAATTCATGTTGGCCTATGGGACCATATGCTTATCAGGGCCTGCACATGGGCAGATATGTCTATTTTTGCTGGATTGTTCTGTGCCTTGACTGTATCTCACTCTCCTGTCCCAAAATAGTAACTCAATACAAGAAGATTGAGGAACAGGCTGACATTCCCAGCAGCCTGTGTGACATAGGGAGCAGCTGGAGCCCTGGATAACAGCTTGAAATGTATAATGGTTTGGTCTGATTCTTCCCAGGCTTCTTGTGCTTTAGACAGTGGCTTAAAATTGATTTGCACAATTACATTCAGTCAGTTTTCTCTCGGACAGTAGAGTTCCTCCCAATCTCCCCATCTTTTCTATCCTCTTCTATAGGTGGATCATGGCTACCTAAAGGGCTTTATTTCACAATTTCCCTGTCAGGCTGTTTGTCTTAGTTAGGGTTCTGTTGCTGTGAAGAGACACCATGACCATGGCAAGACTTATGAAAGAAAATATTTAAGTGAGGCTGGCTCAGAGTTTTAGTCCATTATCATCATAGCAGGAAGCATGGTGGTAAGCAGGCAGATGTAGGGCTGGCGAGGTAGCTGAGAGTTCTACATCTGAACCAAAAGACAGCAGGAAGTGAGGCAGTGACACTGAGTATGACTTGAGAATCTGGACCATCTGAGACCTCAAAACCACAGTGACACACTTCCTCTAAGAAGGTCACCCCTCCTAATAGTGCCAGTCCCTATGGTTCTATGGGGGCCATTTTTATTCAAACCATCACATTGTGTATACTTGTTTGTCATGTTATGGATAAGTGATATCAGAATCTATATATTATATGTAGCATATACTTACTTTGGGTGTTATCCTGCTAGCTCATTATATTTAGGAACAACATGTAACTTAAAAATATTTCATCTTTTCATTCTGTTTCTCATCTCTTTTCAGTTTTCCCTCCTCCAAGCTGCTCTTGGCTTTTTTCCCTTCTCAGGCTGAGAACTCTCCTCCTTCTCTACACTTTATCTAAGTTTCCACTAACTGTTTTTCATTTTTCATGTCACTCTCTATTCTTTATAACATGTTATCTTTTCTCCTTCATATTTCTCTTTTTTTCTTTTCTTGTGTGCTCTCCTCCTTCTTTCCTACCAAGAATTTTTTCTTTTACTTCTGCTCCATCTTTTAAACTCCTGAGTACCTCTTCTATTTTCCTTTCTCCAACTGCTTCATTTTATTGAGTAGCACTGGATCAGAGAGTTTTAGGAGATGGATGTTAAGGTAGGTCCCTTGGGGCCATGTCAGTTCTTTAACTGTCTATTTACTTTGAACAACAGAGTCTGCAGCAGTGGCCATCATGAGTTTAGATTTGTAGACAGTGAATAAATTCCCTCTGCAGCTGGAACTGTAAATTTAGACCTTGCCCAAGTTAAAATTCAAGTTCATGACTCATCTCTTGAAATTATGATGGCAGAAAGATCACAGAGTGGCTTCAAGGCTAGTCTAATGGTCTTGACATTTTTTGAAGGCCAGTATCTTCTCTGAGAATCAGCTGAAACCTTTAGACCATTTTCTCAGAAACGTGCCATTCTCTGGAAGATTTGTCTGAAAAACCTGTATTTTATGCTAGGCATCCTTCCTGGTACCAGTAACTATTCGTCTCTGACTCCAGTCCCTGGAAGATAAGTTTCCTGATGTGCGAGTGTCATATATCAATCTGTTGATTTCATTGGTTAAATAATAAACAAACTGCTTGGGCTCATAGCTTAGAACATAGGTGGGTGGAGTAAACAGAACAGAATGCTGGGAGGAAGAGGAAGTGAGCTCAGACTCAACAGCTCTCCTCTCGGGAGCAGATGCCTGAGAGAGACACCATGCCCCGCTCCCGGGCAGACACACGTGATGAAGCTCCGACCCAGGATGGACGTAGGCTAGAATCTTCCCAGTAAGACCGGTGCTCACAGATTATTAGAGATGGGTTGATCGGGATATCAGAATTAGCCAGTAAGGGCTAGAGCTAAAGGGCCAAGCAGTGTTTAAATGAATACAGTTTGTGTGTTTTTATTTCGGGCATAAGCTAGCCATGTGGGTGGCTGGGGTGCTGGGGATGCAGCCCCGCTGCTTATATTACTACAGTTTCCAGTAACCCCAACTAAGTGACTCCCCCCAGAAATGTATGGCCATGATCATCTACTTGTTATGATATAACTAAATGCCTTTTGGCTTCTGTGACGAACCTGTATAGACATTCAGGTTGCCTTGACTACCTAATCTTGGCAGAGAAAAAACAGATCTTGGCTTGTTTGTGCATATACTCAAGGTCTTCTTGTGATTTTGCCTTTAAAACACCTTTCTTTACTCCCCTTCCCATGACAATTTCAAGTTTGGCTCAGAGGTTGTTTTCCTCCTAACAGTAATCAGTAAATCTTTTAATTATAATTGCATTTAGTCTATGACATTTTTTCCAGGGGTCAGGAACTCCATAATAGTGTTAAGGAGTTCACAGATCTCCTGCACAGATTTCCTAAAAACTCTTTGGCTGAAAGTAAGACAATGAAAGTTCAAATTTCAGAGAGATGCTTGTTTTCCAGGCCATTACTGTAACAAGCTATAGGGCCAAGAACTATGGAAGAGCTCTGGTGAGAATTTTCTGGATCAAAGGCATATTGGTCAAGTATACCAATCTTAGGCTTTTGAGGCTCTCTGTGAACAGAGCCTTGCTTTTCAATGCTTATCCTTTCCAGACCAGTGAGAAGCCTAGCTGTTTTCACTGCAGAATCTCTGAAGTGCAACCTTATCCAACAGATGTTCACCAGATAGCTGTAGTTTTCTCCAGCTTCCTATTTAGTCAGCTTGGACTTAATAATTTTTAAAGGGAACTGTGGAGTAAGGAAGGTCATATTCTTCTTCCAAACATTTTTCATCAGTGTGGCATTTTCCCCATAAAGACTAAATGTAAGAGAAATGATTCCATTTACTCACCTTTGGAAATAATTTTTCTCAAAATCTGACCTCTGAGTTTAATCAGTGTGGCCCTGTGAATTATCTTGTGAGTTATTTTAAACATGGTTCCTATGCATTGCTTGTATTCTTAATGGAAATTTAGCACTTTTAAATTAATTAGTCTCTTTCTTCACTAAGCCCATTAGGTCTTCCAAGTTTACAAATGAAATCAGATTTTCAAGAACAATTTCTTCCTTTCTGTGTTTTGTTTGGCATTGTTTGAAATGGCCTTTCTTCAGTGGCTTCAATTAACAGATACTGCAAGCATTCTTTGTGTGAAATTCTGTTCCAAGGGGAAGGGAGCTAAAGAGAGCATTGCCAAACCTTTGTAATCTCTAGCTTGTGTGGGAGTGGGGATAGGAAACTATTGGGACTAGAATAAAGCAGGGGTGGGAGGGACATAGGGAGGTGGAAATTTACTGGCTTCAGAGATAAATCCTTTTGCTAATGGAGTTGTTATGTAGCAAGCTTAGAAGGGACAGGTGATGGCAAAGCTCAGCTTATAGCTGGAAATACCCACTATGTGAGATTTCTGGTTGCATTAACACCTCCTGATGTTCCTGTTGGTGGCAAAGATTCCCATTGCTTTTTGACTGGGCAAAAGTCTCCCTTGGTCACACTGACAAGTGCTAGAAAAGGCAGACAATGACAGTGGGTAATGCCATTAAAGAACTTGGGGCACACTAGAAGAAGAGCAGGTGTGAGCAAAAAATTGTTTCACAGGGTACATTTTCTCAAAACATACAAGGGATGACTTATTCATGTATCACCAAAAAGGTTGCAATCACCCAGAATTTTCACAGTTGTTGTCAGTTATTGTTATAAAAACAATTACAGCTTTCTCCTTCTAACTGTCTACTAACATGACATGTTGTCTAAGTGAATCAGGTGTGATTAACCCATAATTGCAAATGTATCACCTGAAGAACAGCTTTTAGGTTATTGCAGCAAAACATTAAAGAGGTATATAGCAATACCAAACCACCCAACTCAGGTCCAGGACCTGAAAGAGAGATGGACTGGACCTCAATAACCTGAAGACTTCTCACCAGGATCTACTGACACTGATAATTAAGGTTTCTATCAACCCTGCTGCCGGTTCCATCAAGTTCAGAATGGAGACTCTAACACATAGACCTTTTGAAACAGTTAAGTTCCACCCTATTAAAACTTCCATGAAAAGGATGCTGTTTGGGGGAGGTGTTTATGAAGGTCAAACAAATTCTCAACCATCACCTGAAATCTTCTGGGAATCACTTTTCTGAAAAGTCTCAGATCTCAAAATTCCCCTTCTTTTTATAAAGCAACATAGAAGGATCTAAGGATGAAAAAAAATATTTGAATAAGGGATGTTCTTTTTTGAATGGAAATGGAATGCAGCCAAATGGACAAAAGGGAAATGGGAAAGTGGGGCTAATATTTGCCTAGAACTAAAGTCACGAGAACTTAAAGTCACTTAGACTTTAAAGTTACGAGACATCTCAGTGTACAACAGTTTTCTTGGATCATCCTTTCTAGGAAGCAAGAATTCCAATCCTAGTGAAGAATTTTAAAAGGAATTTTACCAGAATCTCTGAGCTTCTTTGTCTTTCTTTCTGAACTTTTACCATGTTTTCTTATATAAATCTGCTTTTCTGTCTACAGATTAGCAAGTACATCAAAAGATAAAGTGTCCCTACTTCTGATTACTAAGAAAACTTGTTTGCAGTGTCAGCAAGATGGATCAGCAGGTAATAAACCTTACTGCCAAGCCTGACGACCTGAGTTTGATACCCAGAGTGCACATGATCGAAGGACAGAATTGATTTCCACAGGCTGTCCTGTGACTTCCACACATGTGCTGTGGCATTTAAGCACATTTCCTCAAAATGTTATTTTAAAAAAAAATCAATGACTTTGTTCAATAGAAACAACAACAGAATAGGACCCACCCCTCCCTCTGAAGGTACCATAGAGAAAATAAACACACTGATCAAAGAAAACAGCAAAACCAACAAATTCTCATCACAAAACATTCAGGAAATCTGGGACACAATAAAAAGACCAAACCTAAGAATAATTGGGATAGAAGAAGGAGAAGAAGGGCAGCTCAACGATCCAGAAAATATACTTTATAAAATTATAGAAGAAAACTTTCCCAACCTGAAGTAAGATGTACCTATGAAGGTTCACGAAGCATACAGAACACCAAATAGGCTGGATCAAAAAAAAAAAAAACATCCCCTCGCCATATAATAATCAAAACACAAAATATACAGAATAAAGAAAGAATATTAAGAGCCGCAAAGGAAAAAGGCCAAGTTACTTATAAAGGTAAACCTATCAGACTTACACCTGACTTCTCTATGGAAACCATGAAATCCAGAAGGTCCTGGATAGATGTACTGCAAAAACTAAGAGATCATGGATGCAAGCCCAGATTACTATATCCAGCCAAGCTTTCGTTCACTATAAATGGAGAAAACAAAATTTTCCAGGATAAAAACAAATTTAAACAATACGTAGTCACAAATCCAGCCTTACAGAAAATAATAGAAGGAAAATCACTAACCACGGAGTCCAACAATGCCCACAATAACTCAGTCATCTAGAGATTCTTCACCAGCGCACCAGTGTGGTACTGGCATAAAAACAGAGAAGTCGACCAATGGATTCGTATAGAAGACCCGGATTTTATCCCACAAACCTATGAACACCTCATTTTTGATAAAGGAGCTAAAAGTATACAATCCAAGAAAGAAAGCATCTTCAATAAATGGTGCTGGCACAACTGGATGTCAACCTGTAGAAGAATGAAAATAGACCCATATCTTTCACTGTGCACAAAACTCAAGTCCAAATGGGTTAATGACCTCAATATCAGCCTGAACACACTGAAAATGATAGAAGAGAAAGTGGGAAATACCCTACAACAGATGGGCACAGGAGATCGCTTCCTATGTATAACCCCAGAAGCACAGACATTAAGGGCAACATTGAATAAATGGGACCTACTAAAACTGAGAAGCTTCTGTAAAGCAAAGGACACTGTCACTAAGACACAAAGGCAACCTACTGACTGGGAGAAGATCTTCACCAACCCCACAACAGACAAAGGTCTGATCTCCAAAATATATAGAGAACTCAAGAAACTAGACTTTAAAATGCTAATTAACCCAATTAAAAAATGGGGCACTGAACTGAACAGAGAATTCTCAATAGAAGAAGTTCAGATGGCTAAAAGACACTTAAGGTCGTGCTCAACTTCCTTAGCAATCAGGGAAATGCAAATCAAAACAACTTTGAGATATCATCTTACACCTGTCAGAATGGCTAAAGTCAAAAACACCAAGGATAGCCTTTGCTGGAGAGGCTGTGGAGGAAGGGGTACCCTCATCCATTGCTGGTGGGAATGCAATCTTGTGTAACCACTGTGCAAGTCAGTGTTTCGGTTTCTCAGGAAATTCGGGATCAACCTACCCCTGGACCCAGCAATACCACTCTTGGGAATATACCCAAGAGATGCCCTATCATATGACCAAAGCATTTGTTCAACTATGTTCATAGCAGTATTATTTGTAGTAGCCAGAACCTGGAAACAACCTAGATGCCCTTCAATGGAAGAATGGATGAAGAAAGTATGGAATATATACACATTAGAGTACTACACTGTGGTAAAAAGCAATGACTTCTCGAATTTTGCATGCAAATTGATGGAAATAGAAAACACTATCCTGAGTGAGGTATCCCAGACCCAAAATGATGAACATGGGATGTACTCACTCATAATTGGTTTCTAGCCATAAATAAGGGTCACGGAGTCTACAATAGGTGAATCTAAAGAAGCTAAGTAAGAAGGTGAACCCAAGGAAAAACATATAGTTATATTCTTTGCTAAGGGATGTAGACAAAATTGCCTGGGAGAAAATTGGGATTTTGGGGGTGGGGTGGGATGGGGGTAAGGGGAGATGGGGAGAGAAATGTTAGAAGGGAAGGAGGTCGGGCCTTGGGGAAACAGGAGGATTGGGATGAAGGAAGGTTGGACAGGGGAGCACGGAACCACAATTCTTAGTTAAGGGAGCCACTTTAAGGTTGGCAAGAGACCTGTCCCTAGAGGGGCTCCCAGGTGCCCAAGCTGAGGTCCCCAGTTAGTTCCTTGGGCAGCTGAGGATTGGGAACCTGAAATGACCCTATCCTAGAGCAATACTGACGAATATCTTGCATATCACCATAGAACCTTCATCTGGTGATGGATGGAGATAGAGACAGAGACCCACAGTGGAGCACTGGACTGAGCTCCCAAGGTCCCAATGAGGAGCAGGAGGGAGAACATGAGCAAAGGAGTCGGGACCACGAGGGGTGCACCCACCCACTGAGACAGTGGAGCTGATCTATTGGGAGCTCACCAAGGCCAGCTCTACTGTGACTGGAAAAGCTTGGGATAAAACTGGACTCTCTGAACATGGCGAACAATGAGGGCTGATGAGACGCAAAGGACAATGGCATGGGGTTTTGATCCTGCTTAATGTGCTGGCTTTGTGGGAGCATAGCCAATTTGGATGTTCACCTTCCTAGATATGGACGGAGGGGGGAGGACCTAGGACTTACCACAGGGCAGAAAACCCTGAGGCCTCTTTGGACTGAAGAGGGAGGGGGAAAGGAGTGGGGGGAGGGGGAAAAGGGTGGGAGGAGGGGGAGATGGGTGGGAGGAGGGGGAGGGCAATGGGAGGCTGGGAGGAGGTGGAAACTTGTTTTTTTTTCTCCTTTTCTCAATAAAAAAAATTTAAAAAAATGAGTTGGGCGATGTTCCTTCTGTTTCTAACTTGTGGAATAATTTGAGGAGTATTGGTAATAACTCTTCTTTGAAAGCCTGGCAGAATTATGCTCTAAAATCATGTGGTCCTGTGTTTCTTGGATAAGAGATTTTTAATAATCACTTCTATTTAACTAGTGTTTATAACATATTGCTTATATGATCTTGATTTAACTTTGGTAAGTGGCATCTACTGAGAAAATTATCTATTTCTTTTAGATTTTCCAATTTAGTGGAGAACAGGTTTTTAAAGTATGTACTTATCGTTCTCTGGATTTCCTTGGTGTCTGTTGTTATGTCCCTCTTTTTGTTTCTAATTGTGTTAAGTTGTATATTCTCTACCTTTTAGTTTGTTTGGATAAGGGTTTGTCTATCTTGTTGATTTTCTTAAAGAACCACTCTTTGTTTCATTGATTCTCTGTATTGTTCTTTGTTTCTATTTTATTGATTTAAGTTCTCAGTTTGATTATTTCTTGCTGTCTACTCTTCTTGGGGATGATCATTTCTTTCAGATGTGCCATTAAGTTGCTAGTATGACATCTTTTCATTTTTAAATGTATATACTTAGTGCTATGAACTTTCCTCTTAGCACAGTTTTCATAGTGTCCCATAAGTTTGAGTATATTGTGTATTCATTTTCATTAAACTCTAGAAAATCTTTAATTTCTTTATTTCTTTCTTGACCCACTTTTTATTTAGGAGAGAGTTGTTCAATTTCTATGAGTTTGTAAGATTTCTGTTGTTTAAATCCAGCTTTAATTTGTGGTGGTCTGATAGGAATCAGGGAGTTACTTCAATTTTCTTGTATCTGTTGAGCTTTTTTTTTATGTCCAAGTATGTGTTCAGTATTGGAGAATGTTCCATGAGGTGCTGAGAAGAAGGTATATTCTTTTGTGTTTGGGTGACATAATCTGTAAGTATCTGTTAGGTCCATTTGGTTTATACTGTCTGTTATCTATAGCACTTTTCTTTTTAGTTTTTGTCTGGATAACTTGGCCATTGGTGAGAGTGGGATATTTAACTCTTCCACTATCAGTGTGGTGACGGTCATTGTGTGATGTAAGCTTCAGTAATGTTTCTTTTACAAACTTGTGTAATCTTGTGTTTGGAGCATAGCTGTTAAGAATTGAAATGTCATGTTGGTGGAATTTTTCCTTTGATGAGTATGCAATGTTTATCCCTATCTCTTTTTAATAGTTTTGGTTTGAAATCCATTTTTTAGATATTAAAATGGCTGCACCAGCTTGCTTCTTTGGTCCATTTTCTTGCACTATCTTTTTCCAACCTGTTACCCTCAGGTAATATTCATCCTTGATGTTGAGGTATGTTTCTTGGATGCAGGAAAAGGATGGATCCTGTTTCACATCCATTCTGTTAGTGTGTGTGTTCTTATTGGGGAGTTGAGACTATTAATATTGAGAGACATCAATAACCAATGATTGTTTATTCCTAGTATTTTGTTGTTTTGGTAGTGATGGTGTGTATGTGTAGATGGAGCGGCGGGCTGCTTCCCATCACCTGGCTAGCTTTACCCGAAATAACAACACACAAATTGTATTCTTTTATACACTGTTTGGTTCATTAGCTCTAGGCTCTTACTGGCTAATTCTCACATCTTGATTAACCCATTTCTAATAATCTGTGTAGCACGACGAGGCGGGGGCTTACTGGGAAGGATCTTAACCTGCGTCCATCTTGGAGAGGAGAGCTATATGGTCTGCCTCACTGCCTTCTTCCTCCCAGCATTCTGTTCTGTCTTTTCCGCCTACCTATGTTCTGACCTATCAGGCAAAGCAGTTTCTTTATTAACCAATAAAATTAACACATTGACAGAAGACCCACCTACATCATGTATGTGTGTGTATTTCACTTCTTTTGATGTTATTGGTCTGAGATTACTTATTCAGCGTGTTTTCATGGGTGTTTCCAACCTTTAGATTGGAGTTTTCTGTGTGTCACATTTTGTAGGGCTGGGTTTGTAGATAGATATTGATTAAATTTGGCTTTATTATGGAATATATTATTTTTCTCATCTATTGTGATTGAAATTTTGCTGAATATAGTAGTCAGGCTGGCATCTGTGGTCTCTTAGAGTCTGTTGAACATGTCACTGGCTTTTAGAGTCTCCAACTGAGAAGTCAGTCTTAATTCTAATAAATATGCCTTTATCTATTACTTGGTCTTTTCCCCTTGCAATTTTTAATAATATTTCTTGTTCTGTGTGTATAGTGTTTTTGTTATTTTCTACAAGGCGCAGCTTTCCTTTTTAGTACAATCTATTTCATTCTGTTAGATTCTTGTACTTTTATAGGCATGTCCTTCTTTAGGATAGGGAAATTTTCTTCTATATTTTCTGAGATTTTGAGCTGGAATTCTTTTTCCTTTATTCCTTTTACTCTCAGTGCTTATCTTTTCATTGTTCCATATTTCTTAAATGGTTTCTGTTAGAATTTTATTAGATTTAACTTTTCTTTGACTTAATGTATCTATTTCTTCTATTGTATTTTCAATGCCTGAAATTCTTTCTTCCATTTCTTGTATTTTGTTCGTGAAGCTTGTCTGTGTAGTTTCTGTTTGAATTTCTAAATGTTTCATTTCCAAATCTCCCCCAGTTTGGGTTTTCTTTACTGATTCTGTTTTGGTTCAAGTCTTGTATATTCATTTATTTTCTTCCACTGTTTGTGTTTTACTAAATTTTTTAAAGAAGGGTTATTCATTTCCTCATTCTGTTTGCTTGTGTTTTACTGATTTTTTGAAGGACTTATTAATGTTTACTTTCAGGACCTCTATCATCTTCATATAATCAGTTTTAAGATCTTTTCATTGTGCTTTAGACACATTGGAATATTCAGGGCCTGCTGTGATAAGATAGCTGGGCTCTAGTAGATGAAGATCTAGTGGATACATATTGCTGTTATCGATTGTGCTTTTTTCATTATTTTGTTCCCTGGTTTCTCTTTTATTTCTGAATTTTCAGAGAGTGTGATAGTTATGAATGATCTGGTAGGAAATCCTCTTTGAACTTGAGAGTTGTGATCACTGAGGGTTCCAGACAAAATGTGTTCCCGGATATTGGGAGCAGACACTTAGGAATGGGGATAGACTAGATGTTTGAAGAGGTTCCCAGGAGGGAGGAGAGCAGAGTGTTCAACCTTGATCTGCTTCATTTGTGTCATTATAATGGAGGGTGACAGTGAAGAAAGGTCAGCCCAGAAGATCTGCTCTAGTGCTGGGGATGAGCTTGGAGGGTTGGGCCTGGCATCCCCCAAATACTGGGACCTTTTCTTGCAATTAGGCTTTACCTTCACCATCAACCTCTCCTGGGCACTCTTCATGGTGTCAAGCCTTAACATCCCTGCATGACTCCTTCAATCCTGATGCTTCAAACTGATACTGAGGCTTCACCTTCTCTTCTGGCCTCTCACAAATCCAAACCTCAGATGCTCTCCATGATCCTTTCATGCCTTCAAAATTGACACCACTTGGTGCCGGGCCTCCTTAGCCTTATTCCCCAAGGAAGGGTGATTGTGCTTTCTGCCCATTCTGCAGCCCCATGATGCAGGACAATCAAATGCAATAGGGAGTCAAGTCAAAGCAGGAACTCAGTTGCTTACTGTGAGCGTCAGCTTATATAGGATAAGTGACAATATGTAATGTGGGGGTATCCAGCCAATGAGAGACAGCCAAGCCCTTCCTTTGGATGGAGGGGTGTCTACCTAGTTTTTACTGTCTCCCCTTACTCGGTTCCATCAAACTCAAGCCAGGCTTTTCTCTGTCCTACAAGCCTTGAGGTACACGCCCTGAACTTGAGCCAGACTTTTCTCAGACCTACAGGCCCCAAGGTACAGGCCCTGAGATAATTTTGGTCCAATACCTAAGAGACTGTTACACTTAGACTGCCAGAACAACGTATAACCTTGGCCACCTTTGGAACACAGCTTTTGTGTGTTGACCCTGAAGAAACATTTCAAAAGATTTCCCCTCAATTATGATGGTCTCTTCTTAGTCATCACTAATGTCTCAGCTCCAGCTGTCCAGCATCAATTGTCTTACCAAAGCAAAAGTTTCATTTCAGTGGTGCTGGTCTCTTACTAATCATGACTGATTTTTCATCTCCAGCTGACCAGAACTAAATGGTCTTTTTTTCCCAAGTAAGAAGGGGTTTAGTTTGCTTTTAGTTCCTCATTCTACATTACTGTCAGGAAGCCAAGGTGGCGGGAACTTTAAACAGTTCTTTACAGTACCTGCACAGTCAAGGGGAAAGAGAAATAAATTAATGGATGCACCCATACATGTGCTAAGTTCATTCTCTTCTATTCATTCAGTCCATGGTGCAGCCCATGAAATGTAACCACATACATTTAGAGTGAATCAACCCAAATTAGGAAAATCCTTCACAGGCATGCCATTAGGCCAACCTAATCTACATAGTCTCCCATTAAGAACCCCTTCCCATGTGAGTCTACACTATGCCAAATAAACAATTAAAACCAACAATCAGAGTTGCTTACCCCACAACCATCTTGGACTATTACAGCAGTGGAAACTTCTTAGTGTTGCATACAGGGTTCATGGAGAAGTCCATGCTGTCTTAGCAACATGCATAGCACCTTTGGGGACTACAAGGACTATCTAACAGAAAGAAACCAACCACATTTTGGCACAAAAGCATATGCTCTCTTCATCAGTAGTCTTACCATCAAATTCTGGTGGGAAACAATTACAAGTGGTGATTGTTAGTGTTGTTTTAGGTGTTAAGGGACTCACTAACTACAACAACTAGGAAGGGGGCAAACTTGTGGAACTGGGATTTTCATGTAATAACCTCTAGCTTCTGAGAGCAGTTAAAATAGTTCTTCCCCTGCCTGAGGCCTTCTCCTTCGTTTGGTACTCACACATTGCCTACTGTAATCCTTTTCTGAAAGTACTGCTATTTCTTGGGCATTTTCATTCTTAGGCTTTGTTAGAGTGACATTGTGACATTGAAGTATAAAAAAATATTTGATTTTTTATAAGAAATAAAGTTGGCAAAGTAACCCACTCTAAAGTAAACTATTGGCCCGTTACTTATGACCTGTTTTCACTACACTTTTTTGTTTTTGAAATAAAATTTTTCATACACTATAATCTGATCAATGTTCCACTCACCCAGCTCCTTACCCACCCAACTACATGCCTTCTTCTCTTCTTCCTCTCTCCCTCCATCCCTCTCCCTCTTCCTCTCTCTCTCTCTCTCTCTCTCTCTCTCTCTCTCTCTCTCTCTCTCTCTCTCTCAGAAATAAGCAAACTGGCAAACAAAAGAGCAAATCAGAATAAAAACAAAACAAAAAAGGACAAAGAGGAAGCACAATAAACACTCTCACACACAAAAAATCTAAACCTATAAAAAACAAAACATGCCCAAACAAAGCAATATGATGCAAAAAGTCTATAAGAATACCATTTAGCTCATTTTGTTTGCCCATCTACTTCTGACCATGGAGTCTACCCTCAAGTGTGGTTCACAAATGACCCTCATAGAGTCTTTAAGAAACTTTCAAACTTCCTTCTGAACTTCACAAATTGAGTCTCTGTTATCTGTACTTCTCTCACCTTTATCTTCCAAGCTCCTACAGAAAGGCCTCTGATCTCTCAATGCTCAATGGCTTTTCTAGCCCAATGTTACAAAGTCCTTCCACAGTCCTTCACAAACATGGTCAGGTCTATGACAGCAATACCCAAAAATTCTTGTACCAATTTTTGTCTTAGAACTTCTCTTGTTGTGATGAAACACTGTTACAAAGAACCATTTGGGGAGCAAGCAATTTTATTTAAAATTCTCACATCATAGTTTATCATTAAAAGCAGTCAGGACAGGAACTCCAACAGGGCAGGAACCTGGAGATAGGGGTTGAGGAAGGGTGCTGCTTACTGGCTTACTCAGCCTTGTAATGACTTAGGCAGCTTGCTTTCTTATAAAATCCAGAAACACAATCTTAGGGTGGTCACTACACACAATGGGCTAGGCTCTCCTGCAACAACTATGAATTAAAAAAAAGTCCTGTAGACTTGACTACAGCCTGATATTATTGAAGGCATTTTATCAATTGAGAGTTCCCCTTCCTAAATGACTCTATTTTGTGTCAATTTGATAAAAAACTAGCCGGGGCAGGGTTTTTGCTAGTACTACTGCCACAGAAAACCCACCTATCCCCATGGTTGTGCTGTATAGGAGAGGTGCAGTTTCTTTATTGTCCCTTCCTTCCAGTTGCCACAGGGATGTACTTCACTACTTGAAGGCAGATTACAAGGAGAACACAACCTCAAAGACAGCATGAGAACAGTATTCGGCTTTCAAACTAATTCTGAATAAGGAATGTCATAAAGTGTTGGGTCTCCAATTTGAACACATAATATCAGAATCACACAGGAGGATGTTAAGATATATTTGGGGGACTTGACTTTAGATTTGTGATTAAACAAGTCTGAGCTGGGACTTAGGAGAAATAGTATTTCTAACAAGTTTCAAGACAGTGATACTATTGCTAGTCCTAGACATTGAGAACCTCATCTAATAAGGGAATGGGAATGGGTTGAAAAAAAGTTAGTCTGCAATATATTAGTTATAGTGTGCAGAAAAAAAATCACCTGTCATAGGTTAGAGATAAGCCTACTATTATCTTGCTAAATGGACATAGTCTAAACAGTCTTCTAAATTCATGTCTCTCCAGCTGTAGATTAGTTCAACGCCTCATCTGAGAAATTTCTTTGTGTGGTGAAATGTGGTTAATACAGAGACTCAGAACTGATCAAAGTAAGTATTTGTGGAAGGCTCAGCCACAAATGGCACATCTGTTTTCCATGTGTTCCCTTCCCTCAGGGCTCAGGGACTATTATAGAAAAGGGGGCAGGAAGATTGTAAGGGCCAGAGGTTTTGGAGGGCTGGAGCAAAACATTTTCTGGACATTCCAGGATCACTTCACTCATAAACTCACAGCAGCTATGGTTGCCTGCATACAATAAATCCAGTTAACATTCCAGTATGCAGGGGTTTCTGCCCATTAATTGAGGAGATATTGGCAATTGATGGCTGCTAGGAGAAGATTCAGTTTTCTTCAAGGTCTCTGGTAGGTCAAGCACACTCCAACTGTATGGCCCCACATATAGAAGGACATGGACAGCACTAATGGGATATGGTGGGTTATAAAAAAAGAGGAGGTAGCAGTAGATCAGGATGATATAGGAGGATAAGTGTACACATGTATGAAATTCTCAAAGAATTGATAAAATAAATATGTTAAAAAGCAATCACCTGTGTAGGTTTTATAATTGTAGCATATTTTCCAAATCACCCTCTCAGTAGTCTATAGTAGAGCCCAGAGATAGATGTTTGGTTTTTTTTATTGTTTTTATTGAGCTATATATATTTCTTCACTCCCCTCCCTTCCTCTCCCCTCTCCTTCTACCTTCTCCATGCTCCCTACACTCCCAATTTACTCAAGAGATCTTGTCTTTCTCTACTTCCCATGTAGATTAGATCCATGATCTTAGATCCAGACCTTAGGATCCTCTTTTTTGTCTTAAATTCTCTGGGATTGTGAATTGTAGGCTATTTTTTCTTTGTTTTATGTCTAAAAGCCACTTATGAGTGGGTACATATTATATTTGCCTTTCTGGGTCTGGATTACCTCACTCAATATAATGTTTTCTAGATCCATCTATTTATTTGCCTGAAAATTCCAAGATACCACCATTTATTTTCTGCTGTGTAGTATTCCATTGTATAAATATACCACATTTTCCTTATCCATTCTTCAATTGAGGGGCATTTAGGTTGTTTCCAGGTTCTGGTTATAACAAATAATGCTGATATGAATATAATTGAGCACATGTCCTTGTGGTATGATTGAGGATCCTTTGGGTATATACCCATAAGTAGTATGGCTGGGTCTTGAGGAAGGTTGTTTCCTAACTTACTGAGAAATCACCATACTGATAGCCAAAGCAACTGTACCAGTTTGTATTTCTACCAGCAATGCAGGAGTGTTCCCTTTATCCCAAATTCTTGCCAGCATATGCTGTTATTAATGTTTTTGATCTTGGCCATTCTTATGGGTGTAAGATGGAATATTAGAGTTGTTTTGATTTGCATTTCTCTGATGGCTAAGCATGTTGAGCATTTCTTTAGTCTTTCAGCCATTTGAGATTCCTCTGTTTAGAGTTCTCTGTTTAGTTCTGTATCCCATTTTTTCATTGGATTATTTGTTCTTTTGATGACCAATTTCTTGAGTTCTTTGTATATTTTTGAAATCAGCCCTCTGTCCAATGTGGGGTTGGTGAAGATCTTTCCCATTCTGTAAGCTGTCATTTTGTCTTGTTGACCATGTCCTTTGCTTTACAGAAGCTTCTCAGTTTCAGGATGTTCCGTTTATTAATTTTTGCTCTCAGTGTCTGTGTTTCTGGGGTTATATTTAGGAAGTGTTCTCCTGTGCCAATACATTCAAGCGTACTTCCCACCTTTTAAAGAAGAGCTACCAAGAGATCTTCCAAAGTAATTTTACATCCCTACAAATGACTGAACATCTCAATTTCACCACAGCCTTCACAGAACTGGTTGCTTTCCCTTTCCCTTATTGAACTGTAGTACAGTGGTGACCATGCCTTGTTATCTTTTGCTGTTTGAAGTATATTAGGCAGAAGAGAACTCTAGTGGATGAACTGGTACCTTTCTTAGACATGCTTTAGCTTCCTCCCACACTCATTTCCTAAGTAGTTGGCAAATCTCACATATTACCTTATCTAGAAGCTTGTCCCTTAAATCCAAGCCAATGAATGACCCATATGGAGATACAAAGGTAGCCCTGTTGCTGCAAGTTAGGGATGACTCTGTGGTGTCAGGTTTGTTCCAGAGCTTCCTCGTGTGACCAAACTGAAGAGAGTCACCTGCTGAGACCACATTCTTGCCAACTCCATGGGCACTCAGTCCATTTTCCTTTGTTTTGACCTGTTCTGCTGAGAACAATCCCTAAAGAAATCATCCACATATGAATCTTGTTTACACTCTGTTCCCTAAGAAGGAAATATTAAGATATTAAATAAATAAAAATATAAACCACAACATATTCTTAAAACTGGATGTGTACTTCTTTAGAACTTTTCAGGTCACTCCAGGTTGTTAGGTATTTCTCCACCATCGTACAGAGTAGGCAGGGTCCAGTGCTGATAATGGAAGAGCCAGAAGTTATAGGTGGCTGATTTTTTCACTAGATAGACTCTTGTCTTTTTTCATTGTGGTTTGCCTGCCTCTGTCTCCTTTCTTCTTTCTATGGTTACTATTACCATGGCATTCTTTCTGAGAGTGTCTCCTATCTCCTCATCCCAACTTCTTTTTCCTGTTGATTTGCCTCTGAAGCTGATAATTATAGGTGGTAAGTGAAAGGACCTTGCCAGAATGATCATGGGCTAGTGATCTAGGACCAGTATCCCAAGAGTCTCACTCAAACAGAGTGTGAGTTATGCACAGGTGTTCAAGTGATTTTTAAAGGAACTGTACTTCTCCTATATCGTGCCCAAGGAAGACACCCTGAATGCATTGCAGAGTGAACAGATAGACATACAGACACAGCTAAAAAGCTAGTGTTTGCTACCCATGGTATCCAATTCTCTCTATATCTTGCTCTCTCTGACTTGAGATGACTTAGATGATACAAATTAGCAATAAGAATACAGGGTAGCACTCATCTCAGGGAGCGTTACTCTGGTTCCATGGTGTGCCTGTCTTGGGCTTTGGTGTGTGACTCCTAGAAGCAGGTGGGAGAAGTCTGACAGATGCTAACTCAGCATTGTTTCTTGGTGCTGGTCTGTGGCAATATTCTTCCATAACTTATTCAAACAGGTCCTCTTGTGTGACCTCAATGTAGCAAAACATACCAGTGTTCAATAGACAGCTCTACTGGCTTGTTCTCATGCACTAGCCTACCTTAAAGATTTGGTGTAAGGCAGTCCTTGACATTTTTATTGATTGATTTATTGATTCTGTGTGTATTCATAGGAGTGCACACATTCTACAACTCATGTGAGGAGAATAGAGGATATTTTTGGAGTTGGTTCTTGTTTCTCATCTTGCTGAGACAGAAGATTTCTTGTTTCTGCTATGCAGTGTTCTCCAGGATAGATGGTCTGTGAACTTCCAGCTGATATTCCTGTCTCTGCCTCCCATGTCACTATAGGCATGCTGGGATTAAAGATACATGCCACCACATCTGGCTCTTTCTGTGAGTTCTGGGGATCAATATCAGGCCTTCACGGTCACATGACAAATGCTTTTACTAGTTAAGCTGTCTTAAAGAAGGTCCATTTTCTTTCCTCACTCTTTACAAACTTGGCTTCAAGGGTTGTGTTTGATGAATTTTCCAGAGTTCTATAACTCAGGCTTAGTATCTTGGAAACTCACAGGCATAGTTGAAGTAGTAACAAGAGGCAAGATTCTTCTGGTTAAGGCTTCCAAGAGCAAGGTCCTTTGGTTTGTGTCTATCTAATATCTACATAAAGTCACTCAAGTCTCAGCATGGCTCAAGAAAGAATGCACTGAAAGTCTTTAGCAACCTCCTTCATTTAAGTGTCAAGGATCTAAGGGATTATTCCTGAACAAAATTCCCTGTTCAGATGATTAGGGCATTTACATCTGGATGGTGATTAGGGCTTTCAAGGGAACACAAAGTAATATACTCTTGAGGAGGGCAGTGTTTGCCTCAGGTGCCACAACATAAGCTTATCTATGAAAGTCCTGATGATTTCAGTATTTAGAAAAACAATGTATAGATTCTTCATTTTATATGAAAGCATTTTTAATATATGCAAAGGACCTATAGGGTTAAAAATGCTCTGACACATCATGAGACAAGAAACCTCCAAAGATGCTCTTGAACTCATTTGTATTGGCCATCTGTTTCTGGGCATGCAGCCTACCCTTGAGAGCAGCCTGTTTCTCTAATGGGACTCACAGGGAGAAAACAAATTTTTCATTTGCAAGTGGTTATCAGTGTGGGATTGCTTTTGGCTTAGGGATAGGGACATGTGTTCACTTTCCCTTTCAGCTCAAGGACCCCATCTAATTCAGACCCATGCAGGCCCTGTGCATGCTGCCTCAGTCTTTGTGAGTTCATAAGTGCATAAATCACATTGCTTCCTTGTTTCCTTGGTATCATTCATGCCCTCTGGCCATAATATTTTTTCTATTGCCTCTTCCTAGGGATTTGATATCGTCACACTGTCTGTCCATGAGTCTCTGTATTTATTCTCAGTGACTGCAGAAGGAAGGAAGTTTTTCTGATGGTGGCTGAGCAAGGCACTGATCTATGAGTATAGCAGAATGCCATTAGGAAGAGTTTTATTGTTACTTGTTTTATAGACCAGGAATATTTATTTTTGCCCTAGGTCTCTGGGCTATCTAGATTTATGTTCTAGGTCACTCAAACAGTATCAAGTATGGATTTCATCTCCTGGAGTGGGCCTTAAGTCAAATCAGATCTTGGTTACTTCCACAAGCTTTGTACCACTATCTCAGCTGTGTATCATACAGGCAGGTCACCACTGTAGATCAAAGGTTTTGTAGCTGGGTTGGTTTTTATTTTTCTTTGTTGCTGAACTGCAGAGTACCTTCCAGTTCACAGGGGGCAAGGCTCAATATAGGCAACACCTTGAATTTTCCATGTTCCATAAGTTGTGTAGGTGTTGTTTTCAGCAATAGGTCTTTAATGTCATTTGTTTGTTAGTTTTCTTTTGATAAAGGGCATCGCCATGTAGCTCTAGCTGTAATTGAACTCACTGTGTAAGCCAGGCTGGCCTCAAATTCACAGAGATCCACCAGTGATGTGGGATTTCTTTCTGTATACCATTGATTAATAAAGGAGCTCCTTTTGATCAATGGCTTAACAGAATATAGCCAGGCTGGGAAAGATATATAGAGAGAGTAGACAGAGTCAGTGAGAAGCCGTGTAGCTGCCACCAAAAGAGACAAACACCAGAACTTTGCCCATTAAACCATGACCTCGTGGTGATGCACAGACTAATAGAGATGGATTGACTTAAGATGTAAGAGTTAGCTAGAAACATGTTTAAGATATTGGTCAAACAATATTGCAATTAATACAGATTTCTGTGTGATTATTTTGGGAGTCTGGGTAGACAGGAAACAAACAAGTAACTGATGGAGGAAGGTCATTGTCTAATAAAGGAACTGCCTTGGCCCATTTTATTGGTTAGAGGATAGGTGGGAGGAGTAAACAGAACAGAACGCTGGGAGGAAGAGGAAGTGAGGTCAGTCTCGACAGCTCTCCTCTCTGGAGCAGACGCCCGAGAGAGACGCCATGCCCTGCTCCCGGGATGAAGCTCCGACCCAGGATGGACATAGGCTAGAATCTTCCCGGTAAGCACACCTTGGGGTGCTACACACAGATGATTAGAAATGGGCTAAATTAATATGTGAGAATTAGCCTAGAAGAGAATGGGCCAAGCAGTGTTTAAATGAATACAGTTTGTGTGTTGTTATTTCGGGATATAAGCTAAGCTAGCCGTGCGGGCGGCTGGGGTGTTGGGGATGCAGCCCCGCCGCCCTTACTACTACAAGTAACCTCTACCAACACAGCAGCCTTTGCCTCCTGAGCGCAGAGATTAAAGTCATGTGCCACTATGTGTAGCCCCATAATTTTTTTTTGATTTTTAACATTTATTCATAAGAATTTAGATTTAATAACATCTTACTGGATATTAGACAGTGAACAAATGAGCATATATGTGGAAAATCAGACAGAGTAAAATGTTAATAGAATAGTAGAGTAGGTATGGATGTAGGAATGTTTCATAAAGTTTCTCTAGTTTTGTTTATGATTGAGAACATATATTAGAAAATGCTTAAGGGAAAAACTCTATTTATTCAATCAGTTTATATAAAGACTTAGATGAAAGACAATCAATCCAATATAATAATCTGAGATAACAGAAAAAAGTAGGAACTGAGGTCTAATATCACTTTTGATATGTAATAATGCTATAGTCTTTACAGTGAAACTGAACAGGGACAAGGAGAAAAAGTACATTCTAATTTCATATATAAACATATTTAGGAAATATTTAAACAGCTTTATGACTATGGGGAAAGAAGATATCTCTTAAATAAGATGTTCAAGTTCATTGATAGTGTTTCAAAGGGGTGCATTCATAATAAGAAGAAAAATAAATATTAAAATATTGGCTCAAATAAATCTACCTTGAAAATATAGAGAGCCCCCTCCTGACAGACAGTAGAATAAAATTCACCTAAAGAATCAACACAAAGAAATAAAACAAATAGTATACAAGTAGGAAAATAAATGTGTTTGTATTCACAATTCAAAATATATTAAACTCTGAAAAGCTAATAATTATATGGAAAATGTTCAGTCTTAGGGAAATCAAGGAAATGTTAAAGCATTTCATTTTCTAAGAGAATACCTAAGAATTCAAATGTCTAACAATAAATGGTGGCAAGGACTGAGGCAAATAGAAATGTCTATGCATTACTGTTCACAGTTATATAGATTAAAAACTCTACTAGTTAACCTGGTGATATCTTGTGATATTTATACATATTTACAAATGTGAGAAAAGTGGTAAAATATGGATAGATGGAAATAGTATATTGAAAATTCAAAATAGTGTTTACCTCTAGCAAAACAGTTGATCATAATGAATTTGGGGGTTTCAATTGCTATATAGAATATTTATTGGGGGGAGATTTAAAATACATTTTATGAATGGTGGGCTCACAGGATAGTAGATAGCTTGACATTGCTATTTTCCACAATTTTGTGCTCTTTTGTAATTTTAACTTCTAAATATCAACGGAATTCATATTTATTAGATGGTTTTAAAATACTATGAAGTGAATTTTTTTCTAGATACAGTATTTAAAATCAAGTCAGTTAGATGCCAGACCTCTGAGCTAAATCATTGTTTTCATGTCTTCGCTTTATGGCATTGGTTTCATTGTTTCTGTCATACCTCTACTCTGGGGCATTGCATTACTTGTTTTTCTTTATTGACACTTTCATTATTTTGTAGGTTTTATTTATTTATTTTTTTAACTTTTTTTTATTGAGAAGAGAAAAAAAAACAAATTTCCTCCTCCTCCAAGCCTCCCATTTCCCTCCCCCTCCTCCCACCCTTATCCCCCTCCTCCCACCCTTATCCCCCTCCCCCCACTCCTCTCCCCCTCCCTCTCCAGCCCAAAGAGCAGTCAGATTTCCCTGCCCTGTGGTAAGTCCTAGGTCCTCCCCCCTCCGTCCATTTCTAGGAAGGTGAACATCCAAACTGGCTAGGCTCCCACAAAGCCAGAACATTGCGTAGGTTCAAAACCCCGTGCCATTGTCCTTGGGTTCTCATCAGCCCTCATTGTTCACCGTGCTCAGAGAGTCCAGTTTTATCCCATGCTTTTTCAGTCACAGATCAGCTGGCCTTGGTGAGCTCCCAATAGATCAGCTCCACTGTCTCAGTGGGTGGGTGCTCCCCTCGTGGTCCCGACTTCTTTGCTCATGTTCTCCCTCCTTCTGCTCCTCATCGGGACCTTGGGAGCTCAGTCCAGTGCTCCAGTGTGGGTCTCTGTCTCTGTCTCCATCCATCGCCAGATGAAGGTTCTATGATGATATGCAAGATATTCGTCAGTATTGCTCTAGGATAGGGTCATTTCAGGTTCCCCATCCTCAGCTGCCCAAGGAACTAACTGGGGACCTCGGCTTGGGCATCTGGAGGCCACTCTAGGTTCAAGTCTCTTGCCAACCCTAAGGAGGCTCCCTTAACTAAGAACCGTGCTTCCGTGCTCCCCCATCCAACCTTCCTTCATCCCAATCCTCCCCCTTCCCCAAGCTCCCCCCATTCTCCCCCTCTCCCCCCTCTCTCCCGATCTCCCCTTACCCCCATCCCACCCCACCCCCAAGATCTCAATTTTCTCCCCGGCAATTTTGTCTACTTCCCATAGCCAAGAGGACAACTATATGCTTTTCCTTTGGTTCACCTTCTTACTTAGCTTCTTTGGGATAACCAATTGTAGACTCCGTGACCCTTGCTTATGGCTAGAAACCAATTATGAGTGAGTACATCCCATGTTCATCTTTTTGGGTCTGGGTTACCTCACTCAGGATAGTGTTTTCTATTTCCATCCATTTGCATGCAAAATTTGAGAAGTCATTGTTTTTTACCGCAGCGTAGAACTCTAATGTGTATATATTCCACACTTTCTTCATCCATTCCTCCATTGAAGGGCATCTAGGTTGTTTCCAGGTTCTGGCTATTACAAATAATACTGCTATGAACATAGTTGAACAAATGCTCTTCTCATATGATAGGGCATCTCTTGGGTATATTCCCAGGAGTGGTATTGCTGGGTCCAGGGGTAAGTTGATCCCGAATTTCCTGAGAAACCGAAACACCAATTTCCAAAGTGGTTGCACAAGATTGCATTCCCACCAGCAATGGATGAGGGTTCCCCTTCCTTCACAGCCTCTCCAGCAAAGGCTATCATTGGAGTTTTTTATTTTAGCCATTCTGACAGGTGTAAGATGATATCTCAAAGTTGTTTTGATTTGCATTTCCCTGATTGCTAAGGAGGTTGAGCATGACCTTAAGTGTTTTTGGCCATTTCAACGTCCTCTGCTGAGAATTCTCTGTTCAGTTCAGTGCCCCATTTTTTAATTGGGTTAATTAGCATTTTAAAGTCTAGTTTCCTGAGTTCTTTATATATTTTGGAGATCAGACCTTTGTCTGTTGCGGGGTTGGTGAAGATCTTCTCCCATTCAGTAGGTTGCCTTTTTGTCTTAGTGACAGTGTCCTTTGCTTTACAGAAGCTTCTCAGTTTTAGTAGGTCCCATTTATTCAATGTTACCCTTAAAGTCTGTGCTGTTGGGGTTACACATAGGAAGCGATCTCCTGTGCCCATCTCCTGTAGGGTACTTCCCACTTTTTCTTCTATCAGGTTCAATGTGGTCTGACTGATAGTGAGGTCTGTAATCCATTTGGACTTGAGTTTTGTGCATGGTGATAGATATCAGTCTATTTTCATTCTTCTACAGGTTGACATCCAGTTATGCCAGCACCATTTGTTAAAGATGCTTTCTTTCTTCCATTGTGTACTTTTGGCTCCTTTATCAAAAATGAGGTGTTCATAGGTGTGTGGGTTAAAATTCGGGTCTTCTATACGATTCCATTGGTCGACTTCTCTGTTTTTATGCCAGTACCACACTGTTTTATTCACTGTAGCTCTGTAATAGAGTTTGAAGTCAGGGATGGTAATGCCTCCAGACAATCCTTTATTGTATAGGATTGTTTTGGCTATCCTGGGTTTTTTGTTTTTCCATATAAAGTTGATTATTGTCCTCTCAAGATCTGTGAAGAATTTTGATGGGACCCTGATGGGGATTGCATTGAATCTATAAATTGCCTTTGGTAGAATTGCCATTTTTACTATGTTGATCCTCCCAATCCAAGAGCAAGGGAGGTCCTTCCATTTTCTGGTATACGCCTCAATTTCTTTCTTCAATGCCTTAAATTATCCGAGTATTATCTTCAGTATCCGAGAGTCTTTCTTCTATCTCTTGTATTCTGCTGGTTATGCTTGTTTCTGTAGTCTCTATTCATTTACCTAGATTTTCCATGTCCAGCCGGCCCTCTGTTTGTGTTTTCTTCTTTGCCTCCATTTCAGTTTTCAGGTCTTGAACTGTTTCCATTATCTGTTTGATTGTTTTTCCTTGGTTTTCTAGGGTATCATTCACTGATTTATTCAATTCTTCAAACTTTCTGTTATATTTCTCATCCATTTATAAGGGCGTTTTTTACATGCTGTTTAAGGGTGTCAATCACTTTCATGAAGTCAATCTTTTCTCCTTCCTCTTGATTAAGGGGTTCTTGTCCTCCCGTTGTGAGGTCGCTTGTTTCTGGTAGCTTCATGTTACTTTTCAGCTTGTTGGGCGAATTCTTGCCTTGACGTCGGCCCATCTCTTCTTCCAAATGCTCCCTATGGATCTTCTTTTACCGGATCAGGTCTCCTTGCCTACCAAATGCTGTCTCTCCCCAATGTTGGCTCTGCCAATGCTGGGTCTCCTGGCGCCGAAAGATCAGGCCTCCCTGCTGGTTGGGCAGCTCGCAGACAAAGCGCCTACCCCGCTTGGTGCAGGCAGGCCACAGAAACAAAGGAACTGCTGCCCGCCCGGGAGCCCCGGGTACTCGGACCCAGTGCCCAGATAGGCTGGGCTGGGCGATCAAGACTTTAATTTCTTTCTTAATTTCTTCCTTAATCCAGGTATGGTTTAGTAGTTGACTGTTCAGTTTCCGTGAATTAGTAGGCTTTCTGAGGGTAGCATTGTTGTTGATTTCTAACTTTAATCCTTGGTGATCTGATAAGACACAGGTGGTTACTAATATTTTTTTGTAACTGTGGATGTTTGCTTTGTTACCGACTATGTGGTCGATTTTTGAGAAGGTTCCATGAGCTGCAGAGAAGAAGGTATATTCTTTCCTATTTGGGTGGAATGTTCTATAGATGTCTGTTAAGTCCATTTGCTTCATTACCTCCATTAATTCTCTTATTTCTCTGTTAGGTTTCTGTCTGATTGACCTGTCCATTGGTGAGAGAGGAGTGTTGAAGTCTCCTACTATTAGTGTGTGTGGTTTAATGGCTGCCTTGAGATTTAGCAATGTTTCTTTTATGTACGTGGGTGCTTTTATATTAGGGGCATAGATGTTCAGAATTGAGACTTCATCCTGATGAACTGTTCCTGTTATGAGTATAAAATGCCCCTCTCCATCTCTTCTGATTGATTTAAGTTTGAAGTCAACTTTGTTAGAGATTAGAATGGCCACACCTGCTAGTTTCTTAGGTCCAGTTGCTTCATAAGCCTTTTCCCAGCCCTTGACTCTGAGTAGGTGCCTGTCTTTGTGGTTGAGGTGTGTTTCTTGTAAACAGCAGAATGTTGGATCCTGTTTTCGTATCCAATCTCTTAGCCTGTGCCTTTTAATAGGTGAGTTGAGTCCATTGACATTAAGTGATATTAATGACCAGTAGATGTTAACTCCAGTCATTTTTTTAGTTGTAGAGTTTGTGTGTTTCCCTTCTTTGATTTGTGTTGGTGAAGGGTCTCTAGATGTCTGAGTTACTGTGGTCATTGTTGGACTCCTTGGTTAGTGATTTTCCTTCTATTACTTTCTGTAAGGCTGGATTTGTGGCTACGTATTGTTTAAATTTGTTTTTATCCTGGAAAATTTTATTTTCTCCATTTATAGTGAATGAAAGCTTGGCTGGGTATAGTAATCTGAGCTTGCATCCATGGTCTCTTAGTTTCTGAAGTACATCTACCCAGGACCTTCTGGCTTTCATAGTTTCCATGGAGAAGTCAGGTGTAAGTCTGATAGGTTTACCTTTATAAGTAATTTGGCCTTTTTCCTTTGCAGCTCTTAATATTCTTTCCTTATTCTGTATGCTTTGTGTTTTGATAATTATATGGCGAGGGGATGTTCTTTTTTGATCCAGCCTATTCGGTGTTCTGTATGCTTCTTGAACTTTCATAGGTATATCTTTCTTTAGGTTGGGAAAGTTTTCTTCTATAATTTTATTAAATATATTTTCTGGACCATTGAGCTGCACTTCTTCTCCTTCTTCTACTCCTTTTATTCTTAGGTTTGGTCGTTTTATTGTGTCCCATATTTCCTGAATATTTTGTGATGAGAGTTTGTTGGACTTGCTGTTTTCTTTGATCAGAGTGTTTATTTTCTCTATGGTATCTTCAGAATCTGAGATTCTTTCTTCTATCTCTTGTATTCTGTTGGTTATGCTTGTTTCTGTAGACTCTGTTTGTTTACTTAAATTTTCCATGTCCAGCCGGCCCTCTGTTTGTGTTTTCTTCTTTGCCTCCAGTTCAGTTTTCAAGTCTTGCACCATTTCCATTATGTGTTTGATTGTTTTTCCTTGGTTTTCTAGGGTATCATTCACTGATTCATTCAATTCTTCAAACTTTCTGTTATATTTCTTATCCATTTCTATAAGGGCGTTTTTTACATGCTGTTTAAGGGTGTCAATCACTTTCATGAAGTCAATCTTTTCTACTTCTTCTTGATTAAGGTGTTCATGTCCTCCCGTTGTGAGGTCGCTGGTTTCTGGTGGCTTCATGTTGCTTTTCAGCTTGTTGGGTGAATTCTTGCCTTGGCATCTACCCATCTCTTCTTCCAAATGCTCCCTTATGGATCTTCTTTACTGGATCAGGTCTCCTTGCCTACCCAATGCTGGCTCTCCCAAACGTTGTCTCTCCCCAACGCTGGGTCTCCCCAATGCTGGGTCTCCTGGCACCGAGAGATCAAGCCTCCGTGCTATGGGCAGGTGGCAAACAAAGCGCCTACCCTGCTTGGTGCAGGCAGGCCATAGAAACAAAGAGACTCCTGCCCGCTTGGGTGCCCCGAGGATTCGGACCCAGTGCCCAGACAGGCTGGGCTGGGTGATGTTATGTGCAGAAAGAGGGCGGTGGGGCAAAGTGTGGAGGGTTCTGGATGGAAGCTGGGTGGGCTAGGAAGAAAGAGGAGGTATGCAGGGAGTGGGGGCCCTGCAGAGAGCTCAAGAAGGATAGGGGGCCAAGGAACCTCTGAATTCCCCTTCCTGGGCTGCTGCCGCGGGGCAAGAAACTCACCCCAATCAGCCCCATATTTTTTTAACTGAGAAGAAGAGTAGGTTGGGGAGAGAGTTTTCAAAATCCTTGCCTATTTTCACAAGCAAATTCCTGGTAGCTCCCATAGTTGTGAGCTTAGAGAAAGTAGAAGATGCTTGCTAACATCCCTCTGACTTTAGACAGCACTGGTAGAAGAAGGTGATGATGGGCTGGGTGGATATCATTCGTTGCAGAAAATAAAGAGAAGTCATAAAAGAAGCATACAGGATAAGCCCAGTAGGAGGCATGTACAGAAGTTACCCTAAGTGAGTGGTAACTATTATCATTGACACAGACGAAAATAACCTTGCAGAAGATGCTCATTCTATGGAAGGATGAGCATCATGGCCTTTCCAAATGATCCTTCCTTATTTTATTTGTCATATTAGGAATGGAACACAGGTCATTGTATGTGCTAGGCAAGTACTCTACTACTAAACTATACTCACTCCTCTTATTTGGTTTTGAAAATATTGCTTGGTGGGTAAAAACCCTTTGGAAAGTTGTCAAATGTACAGAGAAGTTGCAAGAGTATAACTCGATTTACCTATTGTTAAGATCTTGTTACATTTACTCAGTTAGTTGGAGAGATCATTTCGCTTTTCATAAAAATACTTCAGATAGCATGGCATAAAAATAAGAACTTTTTTTTGAATGGTCACACACAATTATCAACTTAGGAAATAAAGCATTAGAATTCTATTGCATGTAATTTTATTATCTATGTTATGTTGTTTAGTCTCCTTTCTAGACACACAAAATGCACTGTAATCCTAATGTTCAGTACACCAGAATGTGACTGAATTTGAAAATATGGCCATTACAGATGGATTGATGATGAGGTAATACTGGTCCTCAATTAAATGTTGCTTGTTTTCTTTTAAGAAAACAGTTGTGCAAAGACAGAGGCATGCAAAGACAAGAGCCACAGAAACCGAGATTGGCGTGATGAGGTTTCAAACCAAGGAGTCAAGGGTTTCTGGCAAACCACTGGAAACTAGGAAGAGTCAGGGCAGAGTCCCTGTGGGTTTCAGAGAAAGTGTGGTCCTTCCCACATCTTAATCCCAGATTTCTGGCCTCCAAAGCTGTAAGATGATAATTTTTCTTTTCATTATTTTAAGTCATATAGGTTGTGACAATATATTACAGACACTCTAGGAAACTATGTTCAAATTTACATTTTAGATAATGTAAGCGGCGTAAATAAACAGGCTAGCTTATATGAAACAGCAAATTTTAATGAAGGGATAGCTTACAACATCAGGGATCCAGCGATGAGCAGGAAATACAAAAAAAGAGAGCGGTGGGGCTCATGCTCACCAGATTTATATGTAAACATTAGCCCAAGGCGAACATGCCCCCTAAGGGGCTGGGCTAGTCCTACAAGATAATAACCTTTATCTAATACTGTTTATAGATGTGCTTTCTAGATAAAGGATCCAAATAATTGCAATTACTTATGCATTTTCTTTATTTTCCTTCAATATAGAAGTGTGCACTAGGAGGCTTATCTTCCCCACCATTATCATTTTAATACCACAGACAAGTGCTCTTAAAACATGTTCTGTAATATATTTGTGTGGCTTTTCTATATAATTTGATCTAGACCAAACACTTTTAGTAAAATTTCCACATAGGTGTTGCTGGCATGTGTTTCTTAGTCCTTGTTCCCCAGGAATGAGGTAGCTTCAGTGTGTCTCATCATAGGAAGGAACATGTTTGATCATTGCTTAAGTTAATACAATGATAAAAGTACCTCTTCCCCTTCATAATGATCTGATCCATGAGTGGGTATTCTGCCTGTATTAGCCTTAACAAACTCACCTGGAACTGCTAGATAGCCTTCAAATTCTGATCTGTGAGGTTTGTTTCTTCACTTTCATACCACATTCCCACATCTAAGTCTAGAGCAGAGCACCTTCCCAAAGAGGAGGACTAATATACAGTTTCTACTCCAGAAAAATAATATGGATCCAAGGGCCACAAAAAAAAAATAATAGGGGTCACAAAAGAGACAGAAAAGCAAAACTTATGGTGAGAAGTTGGTCACAACTAAAGTCAACCCCCTGTAGCCATGAGCCCCAAAGCTGTGGACTCAACCAGCTGCAGATGGGAAGTAGAGAGTTTCTGTACAGAGCTTGTACAGATTTTCTTTCCTTGCCATTATTCTCTACCCAGTGTAGTATGGGGATCATTTGCACAGAATTGCCATTGTGTGTGGTATTAGAAACATACAGAGATTATTTAAAGTATATGGGGGAATATGCTTACATTATATGAAAGTATTATGCCATTGTATACAAGAGACTTGCACATTTGTTGCTTTCGGTATTCACACGAAGTCCTGGAATCGCCACTGTATGGATACCGAAGGATGGCTATCTAGCTATAAACAAGAGTTTTCAGTAGTAGTTGTAAGTGTTGCCATGCTTGAGTGTCGTGGCTATCAAGGATGCCTTCTTTAGCCAAAGGAGCAAAGCGCAGTCTCTGTGAGTTTTGGAGTTAGATGGTGTCATCTGAAGTCTGCCTTGTTATGTATACATCCCATTATTGGCCCCTCTCTCAATGACTTCCTCTGTAAAATATAAACAGTGATTATTCATCTCATATTTTTTTATTGTTTGGTTGGTTTTTGGTTTTTCAAGACAGGGTTTCTCTGTAGCTTTGGGGCCTGTCTTGGAACTAGCTCTTGTAGACCAGGCTGGCCTCGAACTCACAGATCTGCCTGCCTCTGCCTCCCGAGTACTGGGATTAAAGGTGTGCACCACTGCCCAGCCTTATCTTGTATTTTTAAAGTTTACCAGAGGGAATGCATGCAATCTGCCTCAGAGGCTGGAGGATCTAGCAATGTTTGCTACCTTTTTCCCCCCTAGTTCACCAGCCTTGCCAAACTGAGAACGATGTAGTTTTCTTAATGGGTAACTAAAATAAACATTTTAATGCAGACATGAATTTTCCCTCAGAGTTTCTAGAACTTTCCCAATTTGTTTTCAATATATGTTTTCAGTTTCATAACTTCTAGTAGTTTCTATATGTAGTTTAACTTTATGATACTTGGTATTAAATTTACAGATATATATATATATATATATTTGTATTTTATATGTTCTTGTGTGTATTATTGTCTATTTTCCATTATTAAAGCAAATATAAATGCAACAAGTTAGTATCTTGGTGAGAGTCAGGCCAAAACCAAGCATGGCCAAGAAATAACCTGCAGTTAAAAAGGACAGCTTGTGGTTTTCCCCTTGTCCCCAAGGCAATGCTTTCTCCAACAAAGTAAGCTTGGAGGTTTTATTTACAAAACCACATGTATTCAAATCGTAAAGTCTTTTAGCAGTTGCTGCATTCAAGAGCATACTCCGTTCACATATTCAAAAGGCTAAATTGGTGGGCAGAAACATTAATGGGCATGCTCACAAATGTTTCAGATGAAGGCTGGGAGGATGGCTCAGCAAATAAAGGTGCTTGCTGTCAAGCCAGGAAAAAATGATTTTGATTCCTCTGGACCCACATGTTGAAAAAAGGGGGTACCAACTCACACAAATTATCCTCTGACCTCCCCCCCCCCATAAATTTATTTTTTTAAAAGTTTCAGATGAAAGAGAAGGGGGCAAGGGATTTGAAGGTGCATTAGTATAGAAGTTTTCTCTTAAAGGGGTTTGCCTACTTAGGGGTTAAGAGCAATCATGCTCTTATTGGATCCTGTGAGGCACTCAGCAAGCCACTGTATTTTGAAATTTGTTTCCTTCTTTGTAAAATACAGGTTGAGGTTTGTACCCGAAATTTTTGTTTCCTACATACCTTATATACACAGATGAGATCATTTTAGGAAATGTGAGGATTTCTTCAGCTGTTGAGGCTTCCTTGAGCTTGAAGGGGTTATCTGTTTTGGTCTCAAGTATGTGTGGACCATACTTTAGGTTGCATACAAATACATTATCTTCACACAGGGAAGACTCAAGTGAGAGTCGTTTGGGTGTCTTTTCATTCTATGTAGGGTCCTGCACATTTGACTTCATAAATGACTCCCAAGCCACCCTTAAAGCTGAGCACCTGCAACCTAGAACTGGACAGAGCTGAACTACATCCTGAAATCTCAAAAGCAGCAGCCAATATTTTTTTAGCATGAAACCAAAAGCTGGGTTCTTCTCTCCCATCTGTCAATTATAACACACAATTTATACTCAAAGTTGAAATTTCTCCACAACTGTATCTAAGGGTCTCTGGAGATTTCCTAAAATACTACTGAGAAAGAGTGACAGTCTGAGAGCAAACTTTTTGTGTCTACCATCTTTATTTAGTATCAGCCCGTAGTTAGACAGAATATTGGAACAGAAAAATGTTAGTTTGAGGACTTTCTTCATGTTAAAGAAGGCATCTCCTTAAGTAACAAACTGGAAATATTAATCCCTAGTCCCCGAGTAGTGAATTTTACATCTGCCAAATGGATTGTATTAGGATTTTCTGGACGAAGAAAAAAGAAAACACAGGACTTTGTGTGTGTGTGTGTGTGTGTGTGTGTGTGTGTGTGTGTGTGTGTGTGTGTGTGTGTGTTTGAGACATTTATTTAAGAGACTAACTCACAATCATGAAGACTTTGCAAATTCAATCTTCTGCATAGACTGCAAGATAAAAACTTTTGGAAAAGTTGCAGCTTGAATCTTAAAGCCAGCTACTGGAAGAATTCCTTTTTTGCTTAGGGAAAATCAATTCTTATACTATTAGGGCCTTCAATTTAATGGAGGAAGATTTGCTTTACTCATAATCTACTAATTTAAATATTATTTTCACCAAAGGTCGGAGAAATGACTCAGTGGGTGGAACTGCAAACTTGAGCTCCCGAGTTTCGATAGCAGAACCTATAGAAGAATAGGACATGATGTATACCTATGCATCTCTAGAGCTAGGGATCTGCTCAGGGGATAAATGGAGAGAGGCAGATCCTTGGGTTCAGAGACAGTCAGTCTAGCAGAAAGCTCAAGATTCAGCCAACAAGTGATATTATCTCAGAAAGTAAGGAAGAGAGCAATTGAGGAAGATATGTGACTCTGCACTCTCACCTCCACACATGCATACACAGACAAGCGCAGCCTCCTGCCTCTACATAAATGAAAACCAAAAATTAAAAAAAAAAAAACTCATCCAAAATCACCTTCATAGAAATACTTAAAATGCTTTGGAAAATATTTAGATATGATGTCTCAATTATGTTAAAACATAAAATGCATCATTACATGGGAATAATAATGTCTAACTTTTAGAAGATTTAATGAAATTTATGTAAATTTTAAAAGATGAGCTCTCCACAGATATCTATAATACCTCTTACTGTTTTCTAATTTTTTTGAAATTAGAATTCCTTTTAATTATATCACAATCCAGAAATTACATATGCTATCAGTTCGTTTTGAGTGTGTTTACATTTTCCTTCGGATTACACTTGTGATGTTACTTTACACTTACTATTTTTAAATTGAATTTTATTGGCTAAATTTTTATTAGCATGTATTATTCTATATTCTTTTTCAGTGCCTTCTGTTTTTTTAATTTTTTTAAATTTTTTTTTATTGAGAAAAGGAGAAAAAAACATAAACAAAAAAGAAGTTTCCACCTCCTCCCAGCCTCCCATTTCCCTCCCCCTCCTGCCACCCTTCTCCCCCTCCTCCCACCCTTCTCCCCCTCCCCCGACTCCTCTCCCACTCCCTCTCCAGTCCACAGAGCAGTCTGGGTTCCCTGCCCTGTGGTAAGTCCTAGGTTCTCCCCCCTCCGTCCATATCTAGGAAGGTGAACATCCAGACTGGCTAGGCTCCCACAAAGCCAGCACATTAAGTAGGATCAAAACCCTGTGCCATTGTCCTTGGCGTCTCATCAGCCCTCATTGTTCGCCATGTTCAGAGAGTCCGGTTTAATCCCATGGTTTTTCGGTCACAGTCCAGCTGGCCTTGGTGAGCTCCCAGTAGATCAGCTCCACTGTCTCAGTGGGTGGGTGCATCCCTCGTGGTCCCGACTTCTTTGCTCATGTTCTCCCTCCTTCTGCTCCTCATTGGGGCCTTGGGAGCTCAGTCTAGTGCTCCAGTGTGGGTCTCTGTCTTTTTCTCCATCCATCACCAGATGAAGGTTCTATGATGATATGCAAGATATTCGTCAGTATTGCTCTAGGATAGGGTCATTTCAGGTTCCCTATCCACAGCTGCCCAAGGAAATAACTGGGAACCTCATCTTGGGCACTTGGGAGCCCCTCTAGGGTCAAGTCTCTTGCCCACCCTAAAGTGGCTCCCTTAACTAAGAATTGTGGTTCCGTGCTCCTCTATCCACCCTTCCTTTATCCCAATCCTCCTGTTTCCCCAAGTCCCCCTCCCTCCCGTCTACCTTTTATCTCCCCATTTCCCCTTACCCCCATCCCATCCCACCCCACCCCCAATATCCCAATTTTCTCCCCGGCAATTTGGTCTACCTCCCCTAGCCAAGAGGATAACTATATGTTTTTCCTTGGGTTCACCTTCTTACTTAGCTTCTTTAGGTTCACCTATTGTAGACTCCGTGGCCCTTATTTATGGCTAGAAACCAATTATGAGTGAGTACATCCCATGTTCATCTTTTTGGGTCTGGGACACCTCACTCAGGATAGAGTTTTCTATTTCCATCCATTTGCATGCAAAATTCGCGAAGTCATTGTATTTTACAGCAGCATAGTACTCTAGTGTGTATATATTCCATACTTTCTTCATCCATTCTTCCATTGAAGGGCATCTAGGTTGTTTCCAGGTTCTGGCTATTACAAATAATACTGCTATGAACATAGTTGAACAAATGCTTTTGTCATATGATAGGGCATCTCTTGGGTATATTCCCAGGAGTGGTATTGCTGGGTTCAGGGGTAGGTTGATCCCAAATTTCCTGAGGAACCAAAACACTGACTTCCACAGTGGTTGCACAAGATTGCATTCCCACCAGTAATGGATGAGGGTACCCCTTCCTCCACAGCCTCTCCAGCAAAGGTTATCCTTGGTGTTTTTGACTTTAGCCATTCTGACAGGTGTAAGATGATATCTCAAAGTTGTTTTGATTTGCAATTCCCTGATTGCTAAGGAAGTTGAGCACGACCTTAAGTGTCTTTTGGCCATTTGAACTTCTTCTGTTGAGAATTCTCTGTTCAGTTCAGTGCCCCATTTTTTAATTGGGTTAATTAGCATTTCAAAGTCTAGTTTCTTGAGTTCTCTATATATTTTGGAGATCAGACCTTTGTCTGTTGCGGGGTTGGTGAAGATCTTCTCCCAGTCAGTAGGTTGCCTTTGTGACTTAGTGACAGTGTCCTTTGCTTTACAGAAGCTTCTTAGTTTAAGTAGGTCCCATTTATTCAATGTTGCCCTTAAGGTCTGTGCTGCTGGGGTTATACAAAGGAAGCGATCTCCTGTGCCCATCTGTTGTAGAGTATTTCCCACTTTCTCTTCTATCAGGTTCAGTGTGTTCGGGCTGATATTGAGGTCTTTAATCCATTTGGATTTGAGTTTTGTGCATGGTGATAGATATGGGTCTATTTTCATTCTTCTACAGGTTGACATCCAGTTGTGCCAGCACCATTTGTTGAAGATGCTTTCTTTCTTCAATTGTATACTTTTAGCTCCTTTATTGAGAATGAGGTGTTCATAGGTTTGTGGGATAAAATCCGGATCTTCTATACGATTCCATTGGTCGACTTCTCTGTTTTTATGCCAGTACCACACTGTTTTCATTACTGTAGCTCTGTAATAGAGTTTGAAGTCAGGGATGGTAATGCCTCCAGAAGATCCTTTATTGTATAGGATTGTTTTGGCTATTCTGGGTTTTTTGTTTTTCCATATAAAGTTGATTATTGTCCTCTCCAGATCTGTGAAGAATTTTGATGGGATCTTGATGGGGATTGCATTGAATCTATAAATTGCCTTTGGTAGAATTGCCATTTTTACTATGTTGATCCTCCCAATCCAAGAGCAAGGGAGGTCCATCCATTTTTTGGTATCCTCTTCAATTTCTTTCTTCAATGCCTTAAATTTCTTGTCAAATAGATCTTTCACTTCCTTGGTTAGATTTACCCCAATATATTTTATGCTGTTTGTGGCTATCGTGAATGGTGAAGCTTCTCTGATTTCCCTCTCTGCTTCCATATCCTTTGTGTATAAGAGGGCGACTGATTTTTTGGAGTTGATCTTGTATCCTGCCACATTACTAAAGGTGTTTATCAGCTGTAAAAGTTCTTTGGTGGAGTTTTGGGGGTCGCTTATGTACACTATCATATCACCTGCAAATAACGAAAGTTTCACTTCTTCCTTTCCAATTCGAATCCCCTTGATCCCATAATGTTATCTTATTGCTATTGCTAGAACTTCAAGCACTTTATTGAAGAGGTATGGCGAGAGTGGACAGCCTTGTCGTGTTCCTGAGTTAAGTGGGATGGCTCTGAATTTCTCTCCGTTTAGTTTGATGTTAGCTGTTGGCTTGCTGTATATAGCTTTTATTATATTTAGGTATGACCCTTGTATCCCTAATCTCTCCAATACTTTTAACATAAATGGATGTTGAATTTTGTCAAATGCTTTTTCAGCATCTAATGAAATGATCATATGGTTTTTTTCTTTCAGTTTATTTATATGCTGGATTACATTGATAGATTTTCGTATGTTGAACCAGCCCTGTATCTCAGGAATGAAGCCTACTTGATCATAATGGATAATTTGTCTAATGTGTTCTTGGATTCGGTTTGCCAGTATTTTGTTGAGGATTTTTGCATCGATATTCAGGAGTGAGATTGGCCTGTAGTTCTCTTTCCTGGTTGAGTCTTTGAGTGGTTTTGGTATCAGAGTAACTGTGGCTTCATAAAAGGAATTTGGTAATGACCCTTCTGTTTCTATATTGTGGAATACATTAAGGAGTATAGGTATTAGGTCTTCTTGGAAGTTCTGGTAGAATTCTGCATTGAAACCATCTGGTCCTGGGCTTTTTTTGGTAGGGAGGTTTTTGATAACAGCTTCTAATTCTTCACGACTGACAGGTCTGTTTAAATTGTTCACCTGGTCCTGGTTTAATTTTGGTAAATGGTATTTATCTCAAAAAGTGTCCATTTCTTTTACATTTTCCAGTTTTCTGGCATACAGGCTTTTGTAGTAAGATCTAATGACTCTCTGAATTTCCTCTGTGTCTGTGGTTATGTCCCCTGTTTTATTTCTGATCTTATTAATTGGCGTGTTCTCTCTCTGTTGTTTGATTAGTTTGGATAGGGGTTTATCAATCTTGTTGATTTTCTCCAGGAACCAGCTTTTTGTTTCATTGATTTTTTGTATTGTTTTCTGTGTTTCTATTTTGTTGATTTCAGCCCTCAGTTTGATTATTTCCAGTCTTCTCTTCCTCCTAGGTGAGTCTGCTTCTTTTTTTTCTAGAGCTTTCAGGTGGGCTGTTAAGTCTCCAATATGTGCTTTCTCTGTTTTCTTTAGGTGGGCACTTAGTGCTATGAACTTTCCTCTCAGGACTGCTTTCATAGTGTCCCATAAGTTCGAGTATGTTGTTTCTTTATTTTCATTGAATTCAAGGAAGACTTTAATTTCTTTCTTAATTTCTTCCTTAATCCAGGTATGGTTCAGTAGTTGACTGTTCAGTTTCCATGAGTTTGTAGGCTTTCTGGGGGTAGCATTGTTGTTGAATTCTAACTTTAATCCATGGTGATCTGATAAGACACAGGTGGTTACTAATATTTTTTTGTAACTGTGTAAGTTAGCTTTGTTACCGAGTATGTGGTCAATTTTCGAGAAGGTTCCATGAGCTGCAGAGAAGAAGGTATATTCTCTCCTATTTGGGTGGAATGTTCTATAGATGTCTGTCAAGTCCATTTGCTTCATTACCTCCATTAATTCTCTAATTTTTCTGTTAGGTTTCTGTCTGATTGACCTGTCCATTGGTGAGAGAGGAGTGTTGAAGTCTCCTACTATTAGTGTGGGCCCTTTGATGGTTCCCTTGAGTTTTAGTAATGTTTCATTTGCGTACGTGGGCGCTTTTATATTAGGGGCATAGATATTCAGGACTGAGACTTCATCCTGATGAACTGTTCCTCTTATGAGTATAAAATGTCCCTCTCCATCTCTTCTGATTGATTTAAGTTTGAAGTCAACTTTGTTAGAAATTAGTATGGCCACACCTGCTTGTTTCTTAGGTCCATTTGCTTGATAAGCCTTTTCCCAGCCCTTTACTCTCAGTAGGTGCCTGTCTTTGTGGTTGAGGTGTGTTTCTTGTAGACAGCAGAATGTTGGATCCTGTTTTCTTATCCAGTCTCTTAGCCTGTGCCTTTTTATAGGTGAGTTGAGCCCATTGATATTAAGTGATATTAATGACCAGTGGTTGTTAACTACGGTCACTTTTTTAGTAGTAGGGATTGTGTGTTTTCCTTCTTTGATTTGCGCTGGTGAAGGGTCTCTAGATGTCCGCGTTATTGTGGTCATTGTTGGACTCCTTGGTTAGTGATTTTCCTTCTATTATTTTCTGTAAGGCTGGATTTGTGGCTACGTATTGTTTAAATTTGTTTTTATCCTGGAAAATTTTGTTTTCTCCATTTATAGTGAACGAAAGTTTGGCTGGATATAGTAGTCTGGGCTTGCATCCATGGTCTCTTAGTTTTTGGAGTACATCTATCCAGGACCTTCTGGCTTTCATGGTTTCCATAGAGAAGTCAGGTGTAAGTCTGACAGGTTTACCTTTATAAGTAACTTGGCCTTTTTCCTTTGCGGCTCTTAATATTCTTTCTTTATTCTGTATGCTTTGTGTTTTGATTATTATATGGCGAGGGGATGTTTTTTTTTTTTTTGATCCAGCCTATTTGGTGTTCTGTATGCTTCTTGAACCTTCATAGGTACATCATTCTTCAGGTTGGGAAAGTTTTCTTCTATAATTTTATTAAGTATATTTTCTGGACCGTTGAGCTGCACTTCTTCTCCTTCTTCTACTCCAATTATTCTTAGGTTTGGTCGTTTTATTGTGTCCCATATTTCCTGAATGTTTTGTAATGAGAGTTTGTTGGACTTGCTGTTTTCTTTGAACAGAGCGTTTATTTTCTCTATGTTATTTTCAGAATCTGAGATTCTTTCTTCTATCTCTTGTATCTGCTGGTAATGCTTTATTCTGTAGTCTCTATTCGTTTACCTAGATTTTCCATATCCAGCCGGCCCTCTGTTTGTGTTTTCTTCTTTGCCTCCATTTCAATTTTCAAGTCATGAACTGTTTCCATTATCTGCTTGATTGTTTTTCCTTGGTTTCCTAGGGTATCATTCACTGATTTACTCAATTCCTCGAACTTTCTGTTATATTTCTCATCCATTTCTATATGGGCGTTTTTTATATGCTGTTTAAGGGTGTCAATCACTTTCATGAAGTCAGTTTTTTCTTCTTCTTCTTGTTTAAGGTGTTCATGTCCTCCTGTTGTGAGGTCACTGGTTTCTGGTGGTTTCGTGTTGTTTTTCAGATTGTTGGGAAAATTCCTGCATTGGCGTCTGCCCATGTCTTCCTCCCAATACTCCCCTATGGATCTTCTTTTACAGGATCAGGTCTTCTTGCCCACTGATGTACCTTCCCAGTGATGTCACTCTCCAGAGATGTTTCTCCACAATGATGTTTCACTTGGTGCCCAGATGGAAACTCTGTGCTGCTTGATTAGCTCGCGAAAAAAGGGCCCACCCTTCTTGCTGTAGGCAGGCTATGGGAACAAAGGAGCTACTGCCCACCCCTTTGTCCTCCCGGTTCGGGTTTGGTCCCAGAGCCCGAGCAGGCTGAGTAGGGAGGCAATACGCAGCCAAAGAAGGGAGGGAGGGAGGGAGACAGGGGGTGGGGGGATCTGGATGTAAGCTGGATGGGATAGGAAGAGAGAGGAGGTATTGGGCAGTATAGCCCCTGTAGGATGGCCAGGAAGTGTGGGCGGGCTGAGGTCTGTTCCCAGCTGCCGCAGCACTCACTCACCACAATGAGGTTTCACTCGGTGCCCAGATTGAAACTCCTCACTGCTTGGTTAGCTTGCGAACAAAGGGCCCGCCTGCTTGCTGCAGGCAGGCTATGGGAACAAAGGAGCTACCGCCCACCCCTTTGTCCTCCTGGTTAGGGTTTGGTCCCAGCGCCCGAGCAGGCTGAGCAGGGAGCTTCTGTTTTTTTTTTTTTAATTAAAAATTTCTGCCTCCTCCCCCCTCCCATTTCTCTCTCCCTCCACCCAATCCCTATGCCTCAATCCCCTCCCCCTCCCTCTCCAGTCCAAAGAGCAGTCAGGCTTCCCTGCCCTGTGGGAAGTCCAAGGTCCTCCCCCCTCCGTCCAGGTCTAGGAAGGTGAGCACTCAAACAGGCTAGGCTCCCACAAAGCCAGTACATGCATTAGGGTCAAAACCCAGTGCCAATGTCCTTTATTTATGGCTAGAAACCAAATATGAATGAGTACATCCCATGTTCCTCTTTTTGGGTCTGGCTTACCTCACTCAGGATAGTGTTTTCTATTTCCATCCATTTGCATGCAAAATTCAAGTAGTCGTTGTTTTTTACTGCTGAGTAGTACTCTAATATGTATATATTCCACACTTTCTTCATCCATTCTTCCATTGAAGGGCATCTAGGTTGTTTCCAGGTTCTGGCTATTACAAACAATGCTGCTATGAACATAGTTGAGCATATACTTTTGTTGTATGATAGGGCATCTCTTGGGTATATTCCCAAGAGTGGTATTGCTGGGTCCAGGGGTAGGTTGATCCCGAATTTCCTGAGAAACTGCCATAGTGGACAATGAGGACTGCTGAGAAGTCAAGAACAATGGCACTGGGTTTTGATCCTACTGCACTTACTGGCTTTGGGGAGCCTAGGCAGTTTGTATGCTCACCTTACTAGACCTGGATGGAGGTGGGTGGTCCTTGGACTTCCCACAGGGCAGGGAACCCTGATTGCTCTCTGGGCTGATGAGGGAGGGGGACTTGATTGGGGGACGGGGAGGGAAATGGGAGGCGGTGGCAGGGAAGAGACAGAAATCTTTAATAAATAAATTAATTAATTAAAAAAAATAACGTGGGAAGACAGCCCCCCCCCCCCCAACACACACTCTGAGCCACAACCTCTGCTGGAAGCCTATACAAGAACACTAATGAAGGAAGCTTTTGCTCTTTGCCTGTTTGTTCTTGCCTTGCTAGCAAGTCTATCCCTTCACTGGCATTAGAGACTGCTTCTTTGGGATTCTGGTGTATACTGAAGACCAACTGAGGAATCCAACGTTGTAGACTGAGCAACTACTGGATTTGTTGTTGGACTAGTTGAGCCACAGCATTTAAGCCATTTTAATAAACCCATATCTGTCTGTCTGTCTCTCTTGAGTGAGTGAGAGAGAGAGAGAGAGAGAGAGAGAGAGAGAGAGAGAGAGAGAGAGAGATTCATTCTATAAAATCTGTTACTCTAGAACAGTGGCTCTCAACCTCTGGCTTAAACAGGAGTTGCCTAAGACCATTGGAAGACACAGATATTACATTACAATTCATAACAGTAGCAAAATTACACATATGAAGTAACAGCAAAAATAATTTTAGGGTTGAGGGTCACCATGACTTGAGGAACTATATTTAAAGGGTGGCAGCATTAGGAAGTGAACTACTCTAGACTTAAGAGAATCTTGACTAATAGAAAGAGTAAAATGAACACTTTTTGGTCAACCTTGAATAATTTTTGCTTGTATTCAACAGTCTTAAGGTTCCCAAATGCTTTCTTATTTAGAATGACACAGATAGTATAGGGCTAAAGACATGGGTTATTCTTCAAAGAAAAATGCATAGTACCAATTACTTTAACTGGTAACAATGGTTCTCAACCTGTGGGTCACAACCCCTTAAGGATGAACAACCCTTTCACAGGGATCACATATCAGATATCCTGCATATCAAATATTTATATTATGACTCAAAACAGTAACTGTTGGGTCCAGGTGGGTCATGCAAAGATGGGGACAGACCACTAAAGTCTAATAAACCAGAAGCAAAAGCTTCTCAGTCTCAGGAGGTCCCATTTATTCAATGAGGCCCTTAATGTCTGTGCTGCTGGGGTTATACGTAGAAAGTGGTCTCCTGTGCCCATGTGTTGTAGAGTACTTCCCACTTTCAATGAGGACTACTGAGAACTCAAGAACAATGACAATGGGTTTTTGATCCTACTGCACTTACTGGCTTTGGGGGAGCCTAGGCAGTTTGGAGGCTCACCTTACTAAACCTGGATGGAGGTGGGTGGTCCTTGGACTTCCCACAGGTCAGGGAACCCTGATTGCTCCTCGAGCTGATGAGGGAGAGGGACTTGATCAGGGGAGGGGGGGGGGGAAATGGGAGGCGGTGGCAGGGAGGAGGCAGAAATCTTTAATAAATAAATAAATTAAAAAAAAAGATTACATCTTCTATATGGATATATGTTCATGGCAAAAAAGATAATCAATAACAATAAAACGATAGCAAATAATCTTGAAAAAAAAACCAGAAGCAAACTTTATTCCAGAAACCAGATTCCATGAAAAAATAAAATAAATCAATTTAAAAATCCCCATGGGGCACAAAAAGCTTATCAGTTAGCTGAGACTACAGCCAGAGATGGATTTTGTGAGGCTGTGGGAAAGGCTTGTTTCTGAACCCAACTTTTTATAGTAGGGGTACCAGTCATTAGGTCTGAACAAAGGAATTTTTACAATCTCATGTTAAAACTCAGATACAGATTGTCTTACATTGCAATCTTCATTAACAGAGTTTTTCAGTTAAACTAGTGTTTGTATTTAATCTGCTGTCTTCCTTGGTTCTTCCAGGTAGTGTTTACCAAAGCCCTGTGCTCTCCCTTTGATGCTGCCAGTTTTATATAGCAGAGATAATGCATAACCCAGAGGTCATATATCTATCTCCCAAGAGTTGACTCAGCTCATATCCGTAGGCTAGCTCTCAGTTTGCAGAGAGATGCTTTGGCCTTCTAAATAGAGCTATGGGTTGTAAAGTGGAGTAACCCACTGTTAATAGTTAATCCTTAAACTGCTGAGAAAGCTGCTGACAGTCTGTTCTCATTCTCCTAGGCTTACAACTTTATATTTCTTTATTTCTACATTCTTATTTCTGGAAACCTCATTTTAATATTCTTATTCTTTGATCCTTCATAACAAAATTACAGTTATGAAGTACCAACAAAAATAATTTTATGGTTGTGGTCGCCGCAGCATGATGAACTGTCAACAAAGCGTTAGGATGGTTGAGACCCACTGCTCTAGAAAATAAAGTCTGCTTCAAATACTGTACTTTAAGTCAAGCTCACTGGTTTTGTAAAGCAGCAAACCCAACTCACCCCCTTTAACTACCGCTCCAGGACAAATACCCCTCCCTCCTTTTAAACAGACAGGAAAGAGGCCTGTACTTATTATGGTAGGTAAGAAGTTTCCAGGCAGTTGATCCTTTGCTGCTGAGGCAATTTTCTCTGTAGTCAATTTCTGTGGGAGGCAGCAGAATGACTCTGTTGACTCCCACAGACTAGGAACATTTTCATGAAAAAGAACATGATTTTGCATCTAATTCCCTTGTAGGAAGATTAAAAAGAAGGACTTTTTAAATTGGCATGTTTTTCAAGTCAGAGCCCAGCAGGTCAAGGTGGCTGAGATTTCATCTGTGACACTGGTTATTGTTTGTGAGTGACAGTGGGACATTTTATACAAAGGTAGCTGGAGGCAGCACAAAAACAGCCTTAGGGGCTGGGAGGCAGTGGGGAGGCCAGGTATAAAGAACAGGGTGGTGCTGTAGAAGGAAAAGCTGAAGTGGAGGCCCAAGGACTGCTTGTTCTCATTGTAGTGCACATAATACCGGGAAACAGACTGTGAATTTCAAAGACATGGGGCATTTTATCCACAATCTTTTTACTGAGAGTGAATTACCTATTGAACAGCAGGAAAAACAATGTTGGCAGTCTTTCTAATGAAGTTGATGGGTCCTATCCCACAGAGGAACTAGAGAGCACAGTTGGAGCCCTCTCTCTGCTTCCTTGTCAAGGAAGATACCCCACAGCAATTTGTGAGCAGCCCATATGATTCTGATCAGAATTTCTATTTCTTCCTAACTACTACTAATAACAGTAAAAGTTTTCTTTGGAGAATTTATTTCTAGCAATGCCAAAAGCTATCTTGTTGGAAGAATCAGAATAGGTCTCGGGATATTTTCCTGTAGTTATAGATATGGCAGAAATACATGGGAAAGATAATCATAGAGTACTCTCATATGGTACTCATCCCATAATCATCTCATAGAGAACTCATCCCAATAGGCACTTATTGGATTATAGCTAGTCTCAGTGCAAATCAATAGCTATTGAGGTCTGGACTCAGGTCAATGTCTTATTCCTTCCACACTTGTTCTAACCAGGCCCAACAGCATTGGGATTCAGAGAGCGAATGAGATCAGGCTCATTTACCATAGTATGGCAATAGATAATAGCCCACTCCAAAGACCCTACAATGAGATACATGGAGTGCTATGACTGAAGATGGCACTCAGCTCAGCTGCCTATTGTTGGGTGACCTTGGATAAGTAAGTCACTTTTTTCTCTATTCCTCAGGTTCTCATTCATGCCAAGGGAGTGCTGCCCTCCCAATCTCATTTGTACAGTGCTTAGGGAATTACATGCGAGAATAAATGTGACTTGACATCAGAAAAGGCAGCACCTTCCTTTACTTTTAAGGAACACAGATTAAGGCAAAGAATAACTCTATCTGGGTGCCTTTTCAGACACCATCTCATCAGCTCGAGATGGCTATACTGCTCTGGTCTTTGTGGCAAAGGCTGAGAGTGTACTTCCAAGGGGTACTTAGAAGGCTCTGAGTCAGGAATGAAGTGTTTACCCAATATCCTCTCTTAAAAATCAGGGGCTAATACTGTGACCTCTTTGGGTTGGTGTGATGAGCATGCCAAAGCTATGTTGGGGCACAGAGAAATAATATATGCATGCATGTACCATAGCAAATGCAAAAAAATGTAAAAGTGAAAAGAAAGAATGACAGTGTGGCTTATAGAAAGTTGTCTTTTAGCACCTGACTGACTCATTTTTTATTCATTTTATTCTCCCTTCCTTTCTGTGAGTTAGGTCATAGAATATATTCCCTTTGCTTGGTATTATACAATAACAGTGACCAAAACATCTTCTGTCTTCTGTTCTGGTAAACATATATTGAATAAATGTGTCTTGATGTAATGGAGAAGGCATATGGCCTTTCCATATTTTTTTCCTTGAAGGTAAAGCCTAAAGGAGCTATTTCTAAGATTAGTATGCCGTACACAGACTAGAAAACAGCTGTTGCTTCCATGTAAACTCCAGCATTCTTAAAATAGATGAGAGAAAAGAAGTGTTTATTTTTCTTTTGGCTGTCATTCTTATTTTTTAAAATGTCTTTACAGGATGTTGTAAGAGCAATTCTTAGAAATAGGAAAGATTTCAAAGGGCATAGCATAGGTGACTTTCAAGTTAGCATTTCATCATCTTACACTGATTCCTACAACAGTTTCTCTTTCATTTCAAGTCGCTTAGTTGCTCTGTTCTTCTGTATTTAAACTGCTTGATTTCCATAAGCCTAAATTTTGTTTCTCAAATGATAGTCTTAGTCAAGGTATTCCCAAAGGCCCCTTTCATATTCAACTTTCTGTGATTCTGTGACTTTAGGAAGAATACCACAAGAAGCCAGAGCTGGAAAGAGTTGGATTAGAGGGGTGAAATTACTACTAGAAATCTGTCCCAGTTAGAAATCATGTTTGTTGTTTTTCAAACATGATGGCATTCCAGTGTTATTCAGTGATATTTGTAGGTCTTTTATGCCAGGGGTTCATGTTTACTTGAGTACTTAGGCAGAACAGTAGATCTTCTGCCTTTAAACGATGTTTGTGTTGCTCTTTTAACAAATGCATAATCGGTGCTGGCAAAATGAATACATTAGACATAATTTCTTCAGTTGAAGGATTCAGAAAACCTAGCTAGAATTAGCACAATGCAAGCTGCATTCTGCAGGTTGTTATAGATAGACAGCCCTTTACATTTTCATTATCCCATAGAAAAGGAAGCTTGGGCAAGGCATGCTGGGATACATTACGGCTCAGGCTGCAAGCAGGCCACTTGATTTCCTTATATGCCTAAAGGTGTAAGCCACAAACAATGCCACACCAGTTTGGAATTATGATTATTAGGGTGGTATTTATTTAAAGAGGAAAAAAACTTACAGATCACCTTCCCAGACAACAGCCCTCTGTGCAACCAGGAAGGGAGTCTAGTAGCCTGCGGAGCAGGAAGTGAAGAGAGAGAGGAGAGGGAAGTGGCCGCTTTTTTAAAGGGAGAGAGACTATGCCCCAATGGGCTGGTATCTCAGCAGCTATAGGCTGGAGGAGCAGAAGGACCTCCTGCAACACCTCCCCCTTTTGTTTAAGTAAGAGAGTTCTAAACCTACTACAAAATTATATACAATAAGTACAAATATCCTATTCTAACTAGCTTAGGTCTTGTATAATAAATAACTTGGCCAAGTCATGAAAGAAAAGTAACTACATTTATATAGTCTTCAACCCCATCGAAGATCTGAGAAGGGAAATAATGTTACCTGGGTAATTAGGAAGTTCAGTAAAACAACTTCCAAAACATGCAACAAATCACAGAGACAACTAGCTACCTGAGCAATCACCTAAAGTCATGTTTGCAGCATTGAAGCAACCAACTTTGGCTAAGGCCTAACATAACTGACATACCATTTTCAAAGGCAGGCAACTTTTCAAAACTATCTTACCCTGTCTTGGTAGGATATGACAGTCCTGTTTTATCCATTGGTACACGCTCTGTATCTCTGTCAGTGGTTGAGGTATGGGCATTTCTTTGCCCCAAGGCCAGTTCTGCCAAAAAGAAAGGCCAAGCTGAACTCGCGGCTGGCAGCCGAGCAGGGGAAGGAGAGGCCCCATGTTGGGTGCCAGATGAAGGAGTAAGTCACAAACAATGCCACACCAGTTTGGAATTATGACTAATAGGGTAGTATTTATTTATTTATTTATTAATTTATTTTTATTGAGAAAAAAAAATTTCCGCCTCCTCCCAGCCTCCCACTCCTCCCCCCTCCCCCCATTCCTCTCCCCGTCACCCCACTCCTCTCCCTCTCCCCCCATTCCTCTCCTCCTCCCTCTCAAGTCTGAAGAGCAGTCAGGGTTCCCTGCCCTGTGGAAAGTCCAAAGTCCTCCCCCCTCCGTCCTGGTCTAGGAAGGTGAACATCCAAACTGGCTAGGCTCCCACAAAGCCAGAACATGTAGTAGGATCAAAACCCTGTGTCATTGTCCTTGGCATCTCAGCAGCCCTCATTGTCCGCCATATTCAGAGAGTCCGGTTTCATCCCCTGCTTTTTCAGTCCCAGTCCAGCTGGCCTTGGTGAGCACCCAATAGATCAGCCCCACTGTCTCCGTCGGTGGGTGCACCACTCTTGGTCCTGACTTCCTTGCTCATCTTCTCCCTCCTTCCGTTCCTCATTGGGACTTTGGGAGCTCAGTCCAGTGCTCCAGTGTGGGTCTCTGTCTCTATCTCCATCCATCGCCAGATGAAGGTCCTATGGTGATATGCAAGATATTCGTCAGTATGGCTATAGGATAGGATCATTTCAGGTTCCCTATCTTCAGCTTCCCTAGGAACGAACTGGGGACCTCGCCTTGGGCACCTGGAAGCCCCTCTAGGTTCAAGTCTCTTGCCAACCCTAAGATGGCTCCCTTAATTAAGATATGTGCTGCCCTGCTCCCCTATCCAACCTTCCTTTATCACGATCATCCCGTTGCCCCATGTTCTCCCCATCCTCCCCTTCTCACTTTTCTCTCCCCATCTCCCCTTACCCCTATCCCACCCCACTCCCAAGATCCCAATTTTCTCCGCAGCAATTTTGTCTACTTCCCATAGCCAAGAGGATAACTATATGTTTTTCCTTGGGTTCACCTTCTTACTCAGCTTCTTTAGGTTCACCAATTGTAGACTCCATGACCCTTATTTATGGCTAGAAACCAATTATGAGTGAGTACATCCCATGTTCATCTTTTTGTTTCTGGGTTACCTCACTCAAGATAGTATTTTCTATTTCCATCCATTTGCATGCAAAATTCGAGAAGTCATTGATTTTTACCGCTGAGTAGTACTCTAATGTATATATATTCCACACTTTCTTCATCCATTCTTCCATTGAAGGACATCTAGGTTGTTTCCACGTTCTGGCTATTACAAATAATGCTGCTATGAACGTAGTTGAACAAATGCCCTAGTCATATGATCGGGCATCACTTGGGTATATTCCCAAGAGTGGTATTGCTGGGTCCAGGGGTAGGTTGATCCCGAATTTCCTGAGAAACCGAAACACTGATTTCCAAAGTGGTTGCACAAGTTTGCATTCCCACCAGCAATGAATGAGGGAACCCCCTTCCTCCACAACCTCTCCAGCAGAGGCTATCATTGGTGTTTTTAATTTTAGCCATTCTGACAGGTGTAAGATGATATCTCAAAGTTGTTTTGATTTGCATTTCCCTGATTGCTAAGGAGGTTGAGCATGACCTTAAGTGTCTTTTGGCCATTTGAACTTCTTCTGTTGAGAATTCTCTGTTCAGATCAGTGCCCCATTTTTTAATTGGGTTAATTAGCATTTTAAAGTCTAGTTTCTTGAGTTCTTTTTATATTTTGGAGATCAGACCTTTGTCTGTTGTGGGGTTGGTGAAGATCTTCTCCCAGTCAGTGGGTTGCCTTTTTGTCTTGGTGACAGTGTCCTTTGCTTTACAGAAGCTTCTCAGTTTTAGTAGGTCCCATTTATTCAATGTTGCCCTTAATGTCTGTGCTGCTGGGGTTATACATAGGAAGCGATCTCCTGTGCCCATCTGTTGTAGGGTACCTCCCAATTTCTCTTCTATCAGGTTCAGTTTGTTCTGACTGATAGTGAGGTCTTTGATCCATTTGGACTTGAGTTTTGTGCACGGGGATAGATATGGGTCAATTTTCATTCTTCTACAGGTTGACATCCAGTTGTGCCAGCACCATTTGTTGAAGATGCTTTCTTTCTTCTATTGTATACATTTAGCTCCTTTATCGAAAATGAGGTGTTCATAGGTTTGTGGGTTAGAATCTGGGTCTTCTATACAATTCCATTGGTCAACTTCTCTGTTTTTATACCAATACCAAGCTGTTTTCAATACTGTAGCTCTGTAGTAGAGTTTGAAGTCAGGGATGGTAATGCCTCCAGAAGTTCCTTTATTATATAAGACTGTTTTGGCTATCCTGGTTTTTTTGTTTTTCCATATAAAGTTGATTATTGTCCTCTCCAGATCTGTGAAGAATTTTGATGGGGATTGCATTGAATCTATAAATTGCCTTTGGTAGAATTGCCATTTTTACTGGGTTGATCCTCCCAATCCAAGAGCAAGGGAAATCTTTCCACTTTCTGGTATCCTCTTCAATGCCTTAAAGTTCTTGTCAAATAGATCTTTCACTTCCTTGGTTAGAGTTACCCCAAGATATTTTATGCTATTTGTGGCTATTGTGAAAGGTGATGCTTCTCTGATTTCCCTCTCTGCTTCCATATCCTTTGTGTATAGGAGGGCAACTGAATTTTTGGAGTTGATCTTGTATCCTGCCACATTACTAAAGGTGTTTATCAGCTATAAAAGTTCTTTGGTGGAGTTTTGGGGGTCGCTTATGTACACTATCATATCATCTGCAAATAATGAACATTTAACCTCTTCCTTCCCAATTCGAATCCCCTTGATCCCCTTATGTTGTCTTATTGCTATTGCTAGAACTTCAAGCACTATATCGAACAGGTATTGTCGTGTTCCTGATTTTAGTAGGATGGCTTTGAGTTTCTCTCCGTTTAGTTTGATGTTAGCTGTCGGTTTGCTGTAAATAGCCTTTATTATATTTAGGTATGACCCTTGTATCCCTAATCTCTCCAAGACTTTTATCATAAAGGGATGGTGAATTTTGTCAAAATCTTTTTCAGCATCTAATGATATGATCATATGATTTTTTTCTTTCAGTTTATTTATATGATGTATTACATTGATAGATTTTCGTATGTTGAACCAGCCCTGCATCTCTGGGATGAAGCCTACTTCATCATAATGGATAATTTTCTAATGTGTTCTTGGATAAGGTTTGCCATTATTTTGTTGAGTATTTTTGTGTCGATGTTCATGAGTGAGATTGGTCTATAATTCTCTTTCCTGGTTGAGTCTTTGTGTGGTTTTGGTATCAGAATGACTGTAGCTTCATAAAAGGAATTGGGCAATTACTCTTCTGTTTCTATATTGTGAAATACATTAAGGAGTATAGGTATTACGTCTTCTTGGAAGTTCTGGTAGAATTCCGCATTGAAACCATCTGGTCCTGGGCTTTTTTTGGTAGGGAGGTTTTTGATGACAGCTTCCAATTCTTCACGACTAAGAGGTCTATTTAGATTGTTCACCTCATCCTGGTTTAACTTTGGTATATGGTATTTATCTAAAAATGTGTCCATTTCTTTTACATTTTCCAGTTTTGTGGCATACAGGCTTTTGTAGTAAGATCTAATGATTCTCTGAATTTCCTCTGTGTCTGTGGTTATGTCCCCCTTTTTATTTCTGATCTTATTAATTTGCGTGTTCTCTCTCTGTCGTTTGATTAGTTTGGATAGGGGTTTATCAATCTTGTTGTTTTTCTCCTGGAACCAGCTTTTTGTTTCATTGATTCTTTGGATTGTTTTCTGTGTTTCTATTTTGTTGATTTCCGCCCTCAGTTTGATTATTTTCAGTCTTCTACTCCTCCTAGGTGAGTCTCCTTCTTTTTTTTTCTAGAGCTTTCAGGTGGGCTGTTAAGTCTCCAGTATGTGCTTTCTCTGTTTTCTTTAGGTGGGCACTTAGTGCTATGAACTTTCCTCTCAGGACTGCTTTCATAGTGTCCCATAAGTTTGAATAGGTTGTTTCTTTATTTTCATTGAATTCAAGGAAAACTTTGATTTCTTTCTTTATTTCTTCCTTGATCCAGGTGTGGTTCAGAAGTTGACTGTTCAGTTTCCATGAGTTTGTAGGCTTTCTGGGGGTAGCATTGTTGTTGAATTCTAACTTTAATCCATGGTGGTCTGATAAGATGCAGGAGGTTACAAATATTTTTTTGTAACTGTGTAAGTTTGCTTTGTTACCGAATATGTGGTCAATTTTCGAGAAGGTTCCATGAGCTGCTGATGGAGGAAGGTCATTGGCTAATAAAGGCACTGCCCTGGCCCATTTTATTGGTTAGAGGATAGGTGGGAGGAGTAAACAGAACAAAATCCTGGGAGGAAGAGGAAGTGAGCTGAGAGACTCCACCGCTCTGCTCTTGGAAGCAGAAGCCTCAGGGAGACACCATACTCCCAGCTCCCAGGCAGACACATGCCATGAAGCTCGACCCAGGATGGACTAGGCTAGAATTTTCCCGGTAAGACCGGTGCTCACCGATTATTAGCGATTAGTTGATTGGGATATCAGAATTAGCCAGTAAGGGCTAGGGCAGAAGGGCCAAGCAGTGATTAAATGAATACAGTTTGTGTGTTGTTATTTCGGGCATAAGCTAGCCGGGCAGGCGGCTGGGGTGTTGGGGACGCAGCCCCGCCGCTGCCCTTATTACTTCAAGCTGCAGAGAAGAAGGTATATTCTTTCCTATTTGGGTGGAATGTTCTATAGATGTCTGTTAAGTCCATTTGATTCATTACCTCCATTAATTCTCTTATTTCTCTGTTAGGTTTCTGTCTGATTGACCTGTCCATTGGTGAGAGAGGAATGTTGAAGTCTCCTACTCTTAGTGTGTGCCGTTTGTTGGCAGCCTTGAGTTTTAGTAATGTTTCTTTTACGTACGTGGGTGCTTTTATATTAGGGGCATAGATATTCAGGATTGAGACTTCTTCCTCATGAATTGTTCCTGTTATTTGAATAAAATGTCCCTCTTTATCTTTTCTGATTGATTTAAATTTGAAGTCAACTTTGTTAGAAATTAGTATGGCCACACGTGCTTGTTTCTTAGGTCCATTTGCTTGATAAGCCTTTTCCCAGCCCTTTACTCTCAGTAGGTGCCTGTCTTTGTGGTTGAGGTGTGTTTCTTGTAAACAGCAGAATGTTGGATCCTGTTTTCTTATCCAATCTTTTAGCCTGTGCCTTTTTATAGGTGAGTTGAGTCCATTGACATTAAGTGATATTAATGACCAGTGGTTGTTAACTCTGGTCACTTTTTTAGTTGTAGAGTTTGTGTGTTTCCCTTCTTTGAGTTGCGCTGGTGAAGGGTCTCTATATGTTTGAGTTATTGTGGTCATTGTTGGACTCCTTGGTTTGTGATTTTCCTTCTATTACTTTCTGTAAGACTGGATTTGTGACTACGTATTGTTTAAATTTGTTTTTATCCTGGAAGATTTTGTTTTCTCCATTTATAGTGAACGAAAGCTTGGCTGGATATAGTAGTCTGGGATTTCATCCATGGTCTCTTAGTTTCTGAAGTACATCTATCCAGGACCTTCTGGCTTTCATGGTTTTCATAGAGAAGTCAGGTGTAAGTCTGATAGGTTTACCCTTATAAGTAACTTGACCCTTTTCCTTTGCAGCTCTTAATATTCTTTCTTTGTTCTGTATGTTTTGTGTTTTGATTATTATATGGTGAGGAGATTTTGTTTTGGTGCAGTCTATTCGGTGTTCTGTATGCTTCTTGAACCTTCAAAGTAATATCTTTCTTTAGGCTGGGAAAGTTTTCTTTTATAATTTTATTTTATTTTTTTTCTTTTATAATTTTATTAAATATATTTTCTGGACCATTGAGCTGTACTTCTCCTTCTTCTATCCCAATTATTCTTAGGTTTGGTCTTTTTATTGTGTCGCAGATTTCCTGAATGTTTTGTAATGAGAATTTATTGGTTTTGCTGTTTTCTTTGATCAGTGTGTTTATTTTCTCTATGGTATCTTCAGTGTCTGACATTCTTTCTTCTATCTCTTGTAATCTGTTGTTAGTACTTGTCTCTGTAGTTCCTGTTCTTTTACCCAGATTTTCCATCTCCATCCTTCCCTCGGTTTGTGCTTTCTTCATTGCTTCCCTTTTATTCTTCAAGTCTTGAACCGCTTCCCTAACCTGTTTGATTGCTTTTTCTTGTTTCTCTTGGTTTTCTTGCATGTCTTTGAGCGATTTATTCATTTCCTCTACCTTTTTGTTTGTAATCTTTAATTGTTTATGGCAGTTTTTCACCTCCTGTTTAAGGTCCTCTATTATTTTCTTATAGTTCACTTTTGAGTCGATTTCTTCTAATTCTTCTGGAGTAGGGTTACAATTCTTCTTATTTCAGGATCCCTGGATTCTGGTGGTGTCATGTTGCCTTTCAGGTTGTTGGAGGAATTCTTGCATTGGCGCCTTCCCATCTCTTCCTTCAAGTGGAGCCAGGAGAGGCCTGGTGTCTTGGTCCAGTCTTTACTGTGATTGACTCTCTGGGTATACCTCTTCAGTGTAGAAGCAGGAACTGTTCCCATCCAGGTGAACTCCTCAGCACCAAAACATGGACGCCTGGTAGTCCAATGACCCGAGGACAAAAGGGGGAGCTTGCAGGGCAGGGTGGGGATGAGTAGAACACAGGACACCCTCCGTACAGGCTGAAGGTGCATGTGCTCCCTTACCATGGGTCCTTGAGGCCTGCCCCGTAGGTAGGCTCTCACGGCTCTGGGTGTGTAGCCTTAGTGTAGGAGCAGAAAACTGTTCCTGAGCAAAGTACCTTGCAGAAAACGAAGACTTGTGGGGGGGTCATGTGTAAGAAAGACAGCCCTGCAGAAGGAGCTGGAGGAGGGGGGCTGTGCTCTCTTCCGGGACAATCCGCCCCTGGATAGCACACACTCACCCGTCCAGATGGGATTCCTCAGCAACTAAACAGGGCCGTCTGGTAGCCCAATGATCCGGGGACAAAAGCGGGTGGTATTTATTTTAAGGGGAAAAAATTTACAGATCACTGTCCCAGACAACAGCCCTCTGCGCAACCAGGAAGGGAGTCTAGTCGCTGGCGGAGCAGGAAGTGAAGAGAGAGAGGAGAGGGAAGTGGCTGCTTTTTTAAAAGAAGAGAGACCACGCCCCAATGGGCTGGTATCTCAGCGGCTATAGGCTGGAGGAGCGGAAGGACCTCCGCAACATATGCCAAGTATGAGAATGTCTGTACAGTGGCTTTGGGGCTACAGAAGCCTGAGCCTGGGTAATAGCTTTTCAAGGAGCTTGCATGACCTTTCTGATATCACCTGGTGATGCTGAGCTGATCTTCTAACTAGAGAGGAAGTCACCAAATACATCCTGTTCCCTGCCAGTCAGCTTGAAGTGTGTTATAAGGCATCAGGTAACTAGTACCATCTCCAAAGATCTTCTATAGGAACTTGCTTGAATGTCAACACATTTTCCTTTCTCCAAATTTCTCCCAGACAAATTGCTTTTAGTGTTTATTTTCTAATATATTATACTGCTATTAAAATATTACTATATTTAAATGTTTAATGTTTTCATTTTAATAGCACCTCCATTTGACTGAGTCTTATATTTTAAAATATATCTAGGGGTACATTGCTGATAGAGATTGTTGTGTGTGTCCGCCTATGTACTTTATCCTACCACAGTGTAATCTCATTAAAAACCCTCAACTGATTCTTGTAAATTGACAGAATAATACATGCTGTGCCAAAAGGATTTCACATAACTACGATATAATGAAGTGGTTTGAATTTGAGCAATCTGTGGTCTCCTTATCATTGGAAATAAAATAATTCTTTCCTTACATTTTGGCTTTCTTCCAGTCACTGTTGAGAAACATGTGATCTCCTGTCTTCTTTCCTAAGGATCAAACAAAGGATCAAAATTTCATTCTCAGGTAAGCCTGGATTAAGAAGTCCCGGGAGAACTTCATGTAGTCTCTCAAATAACTGTCAGACTTTGTATGATATTGCTTTACATTCAGTTACATCTCTGCTGATAGCTATAGATTTCTAAGTTTAAGGTTAACTTTTAACTGAATTTGTGAAAAATATAAAGAATCTTAAACATGGCCCTGGCTCTGTTATAACATTTTAACGATGACTATGCATCTTTACCAGAATGATTTTATATTTATTTCTACTACCATGTATGGAAGCTCCACCCACACCCATCTCTACTGATACTTAATTATGGGATAGTCTTTTTAATAATATTAATTTTCACAGCTCTGCTATGACTTCACACTGTGATTCTAGCTTGTATTTTCATAATGTTGTAATTTTGTAATTATATTATGTATCTTTTTATGTGTTTATTTTCTCTCTGAATATCTTCTCAAAGTGTGTTCATATCCTTTGAACAATTTTATTGGTATTTTTTAACTGCAGAGCATTGAGAATTCTTTACACAGTCTAAATATAAAGTACTGGAGTATATGTACACATATTTTAAAGACTATGATATAATAATTGTAAATGTCTCCAAACATGCATCTTGTCATTTTATACTTTTAATGGAATCTTGAGAAGAGCAAAAAATTTTAAACTTGGTGACATCACATATAATGATTTATACACATGTGTGTATATCATTCTTTCAGTAGCATATCTAAGTACTATTTGCCAAATCCAAAGTCTTTTAGGTTTCCTCTTAAAGTCATACTCTAGAAATTCTATAGTTTTAAGTTTTATATTTGGGCCTATGATTAATTTTCTTCATTTTTGGATATGTTATGTGTTGAAATTATTTTTTTAAGTATGTGAGTATCCGATTGTTGGAGCATTATTTCCTAAAAATATTTTCCTTTCTCCACTAAATCACTTCTTTCCCCTTTAAAAATTAATTGGTCATGTATTTGTGAGTCTATATTTGGACTTTATTCTGTTTCTTTGTTGAAAATTTATACAAATACCATACGGTATTGATTCCTGTAGCTTTATACTAAGTCTGATGGTAAAACAGCTTAAATATTGCTAATTTTTGGCATCTCTCAAAATTCCTTTGGCTGCTTTCAGTTCCTTATAGATCCATATGAATGTTAAAATTAATCTGCCAATTTTCAAAAATATATTGCAGAAATTTGCAATGAGTTTATATTGAATATATTGTTCAAATGAGAGAGAATTAACATCTTGATATTTGGGCCATTCACACCTTTTATGAGATATCTTCCTATGTATTTAATGTTTTATGCTATTATTAAATTGCATTTTAGATTATTTATTATTTGATGTTTACAAGTATTTTTTCTGTATGTAGGTCTATGAACCATGTAGGTTCTGGGAGCTCAAGTAGATCAGAAAATGGTATCAGATCTCCTTGAACTGTAGTTATGGGTGGTTATCAGCCATCATGTGTGTGCTGGGAATCAGATCCAAATCCTTTGCAAGAGCTCTAAAATACTGAGCCATCTCTCTTCAACTCTTTATAAATGTAATTTTAATTTCATTTTTATTGCTTTTACTGATATATATATATATGTATATATATACTGATATATATCAAAACACTTGATTTTTGTATATGGATCTCTTTATGTATAGTCCTCACACATTTGTTTTCAATTCTAGTGGTGTTTTGTAGATTCGATTGAATTTTCTATATATTTTATCAGGTTACAAAGGAAGGTACATACCTTCTTCCTTAAGTTCTTCCTTTCCAATTTGAAAGCTTTTGGGTTTTCTAAAAATCTAGTTTCTATTAAGCTTTGGCTCGAACATCTATTACATAGTTGACTAAAAGTGATGTGTGTAGGGCCTGGAGAAATAGCTCAAGAGTTCAGAGCATTTGTTGCTTTTGTAGAAAAACCCATGGTGTCTTATAACTGATTGTAGCTCTACTTCCAGGAAACCTGATGCCCCCTTCTCCCCTCCATATGGATTTATACAGATATGTGGTATACTTAGATGCATGCAGGTAAATGCTCCTACACATAAAATTAATCTTTTTTTAAAAAGGTAATGGAATTGGGCACTATTGTCTTTTTCTTACCTTTAAAAGGAATGCAGCTGATTTTTTGTTTAGTCATGTGTTAGTTACACATTAAAATGTTTTGAGACAATATAATTACATTATTTCCCGTTTCTTTTCCTCCCTCTAAACTCATTCATATAATCCTCCTTAATCTCTTTCAAATTCATATCCTCTTTTTTCATTAGTTGTTGTTACTTAATATATGTATATACATACACACCTACATTCCTAAATACCTATATACAACCTCCTCTGTCTATATAATGTTATTATGTATATACTGTTATATATAAATATATACGTATAATGTCATATGTATATACTTTTAGGGCTGACCATTTGGTATTGGATAACCATTTGGTGTGCTCTTCCCTGGGGAAAATTATTTCTCCTACTCCGAGTATTCTTTGATTGGTTGTGGTTTTCTGTAATGGTCTCTGTCTGCTGAAAAAAGTATAGTGTAGACATAAGGACAAATATTTAGAATATAGTTAGAGATTATGTTGTTTACTAGAGTGACAGTTGTAGATTTTCCTTCAACATCCATGATTTTACTATCCCTAGATAGTGAGTAGGTTTCCAGTAGCAGTAATGATTTCCCTCTTGTTGAGCAAGTCTGAGGGTTTTAAGTCCAAATAGAGAGCTATTGGTTATCAGCAAGGTATGTGTGACACTACTGTATCTCTAGAGTTATCATGGTGCCATGATGGTCATTGTTGTGGTTCGTAGATTTCATAGCTGGGATAGGACTGTTGATTGCTCCCCTCATTTGGAAGCTTGCATGTCATCTATGAAAGCTAGTTCTCAGAGAGGAAGATTCAGGTCAGTTCCAGCTCACAGTCTCAGGGCCCTGTGTCTGAAGTGCCTGATGTCTTCAGCAGTAGGTTTACCTTCCATCTCTGGGGTTGACAAAGGGCATGTTTTTACTATCTCTTGGATAACCCTAACCACAACTTAAAAGAGGACTTTTCAGGCCTAGTTGGTGGAGGGGTGGCTTCTAATTAGGGAGGAAAGAGGACAAAAAATATAAAATGAGAAAAGTAGCTATAATAATAGTAAGGGTGTCTTAAAAAGTCATGAGCAACCATGCTATCAACTATCTATCTAAAATATCTCTAATACATGTAAGTTGGTATATAAATATACATATATACTTTAAATGAATTTTTCATCTGGGATGACAATGCTCTCTCCAAGAGCCACAGAACGTCTAAAAAAAATGGCAAAACCAGGCCTGAGAAACTGCAAGGTTTTTATAGATGCCCCTCATCATTTTAAGGAACCTTTCTTATTCATTTCCTGACAGTTTTTCTTCTTTAAATTCAGAAATGATGTGAAATTTTCTCAAATGCTTCCCTAGGACTTTTCAAATGACTTTTTTCTTCTAGACAGGCATATATCTGTGTGTTCAAGGCCAGCCGGGTCTACATAGTGAATTCTAGAACAGCCAGGGCTACACAGAGTGACCTTGTCTCAAAAACTCAGAATAAATAAACAGAAACAAAAAATGTTAAAGCAACTCTTCATTTCCTTCTAAATAAGACTTAGTCACTGTGTATATTTTGTTGAATGTGTTTTTTTCAAATTTTGTTCCAAATATTTTATCTATGTAAATGATTACATAATTCATTTCATAATTGCCTTCTTTTATAATGTTTATATGGTTTTGGTACCATACCTCCTAGGAAGGGTTGATAAGTGCTGTAGGATAATTTTCTTGTGCCAATTTTACTGGTTTAATAAAATGCTGATTGGCCATTAGCCAGGCAGGAAGTATAGGTGGGGCAACCAGAACAGGAGAATTCTGTTCTGAATTCTGAAGAGGAAAAGCTGAATCTGCAGTCATCACCCAGATGCAGAAGAAGGAAGATGAGAATTCCTCGCTGATAAAAGGTACCAAGACACATGGCTGACACAGACAAGAATTATGGGTTAATGTAGAATATAAGAGTTAATAAGAAACCTGAGCTAATAAACCAACCAGTTTATAATTAATGTAGACCTCTGTGTGTTTCTTTGAGGCTGAACAGCTGCGGAATTGGGCAGGCAGAAACCTCTGTCAAAAGATAAGTATTTCATTTTTGCAAATAGATAAAATATTTCTATAGAATTAGAATTATCTTGTGACAGTATTGACCAAATTCATCAGCAAAGTTATCTGTACCTTGAGTCTCTTATATGGCAAGATTTTTTTTTAGCTACAAGTTGAATTTTTTCAGTAGAGGCGAGGCAATTCTCATTATCCATTGTTTCTTGAGTGTAATTTTATACTTTGTATCTTCCATTGAATTTGTTGATTTCATCAAATAAAAATTAATTTTTTCTATTACTTTCAAGGTGCTGAATATAATGTAATAAAATTATTCAGGTCTGAAATGAAGGTTCAGTAGTTAAGAGGGCTTGCTGTTCTTGCAAAGGACCTGTATTTGATTCCAAGTACTCTCATGGTGACTCACAATTCTTAATTTTCTTTTTAAGTTTTATTTATTTATTTACTTAAGGTGCACTGTTTCTTTGCTTGTATATACTCTGTGTGAAGGTTTCAGATTCCTTGGAACTGGAGTTACAGACATTTGTGGGTGCTGGGAATTGGTCCTGAGTCCTCTGGAAGAGTAGCCAGTGATCTTATAAACCCAGCCATCTCTCCAGCCCTCACTATGGTTTCTAACTCCAGTTACAGAGGAGATAATGCCGTCTTCTGTCTTCCACAGGCACTGCACACACATTGGTGCACAACCATACATGAAAGGCAAACACGTGTATATTTATATTTTATATTTATATATTATATATTTATATTATTACAAAATTAAATTAAAAATTTAAAAATTATTTGTAAAGTCTCTTACTATCCTTTTACCACATACAGAATTTCTAGAATATCTACTATTTCTTTTCATATGTTGATAATTTGTATATTCTCTTTATTTTCCTGATTAATAATAAGCAGAGGTAATTGATATATTGAAATAGAAAGATTTTATTTTCCTGTGTTAATTTTTCTGTTTCATTAATTTTTCTCATTGTTATTTTTTATTTAATTTTTTCTGTTTAATTTAACTTGTTCCCTTCCTTAGTTATCTATGACAGACACTAAGATCATTGATTTGAGACCTACTTTCAAAGTAATTTGCATCTAATTTCGATGTGTATGACACTTTCACTTTCATTTAATTCAAAATACATTCTAATTTCTCTTTTGATTGCTTCTTTTAACCATGAGTTATTCAGACAAGTATTGCTCAGTTACTAAAATTTTAGGGCTTTTTCCAGAGAGGCTTTCAGTATTTATTTTCAAGAAAATTCCACTGTAGTCAAAGAATATGCTTTTTATGACTTGCATCCTTTAAAATTAGCTGCTTATTTCATAGTACAAAATGGTGTACTCTGGCAAATATTCCCCTTGCATTTGAAAAGAATATGTTTCACTATTTTGGAGTGGAAAATTTTATAATGGTTAATTAAATCAGCAAGAATAAAATTAGGGTTCAAATGTATATTCTTGTTAATTGCTTTACGTTTTATATCAGCTATACTGAGTTGTAGTATATGTAGATATAAATAGTATACTATGTAATCTTTTACATTCCTGAATTTTAAATCTTATTATTAAATGAAAAAAATATTTAGACAGTAAACTTCTCCTAGTAAATTCACTTTTAAATAATTATGACATGGTCTTAATTATCTCTGGTATTGTTTTGATCATAAAAGTACTTTTTCTTACTTTAATATAGCCATTTCATCTTCGTTTTGATTAGTGTTGGCACTTTTTCATTATTTTATTTTTATCAGTTTTGCATCACTAAAATAAACTAAAATTATTGCTCTTCAACTTCATCTAAATAATGTTTGCCTTTTTCTGACATAGATTTCATATATGTCATCTAATTATTAATGTTGTTAGGTTTAATCTTTCATCTTACTTTTGTTTTCTATTTGTCAATTTTGAGTTTTGTTTCTCCCTTTTTACCTCCTTTTAATTTATAATTTCAGAACCTTTTCCATTTTCCTTCCATTAGTAGCTTATTAGTAGTAGCTTCAGGATTTACAGTGATGATGTTATTATCTCATTATAGTCTGCCTTCATGTGACATTATAGTACTTCAACTATATTTAAAAAAGTATTATAATACACTTATGTTTTTCCTTCCACCTTATTCCCTGTGCTATTGTGTGACTCCTAACAGAAGATTCAGATGTTGGCTATAACTCATTTGACTGCTTTTGGAACCCTTTTTCATCTACTGGGTTGCCATATCCAGCCTTAATATGAGGGGTTGTCCCTACTATTATTATAACTTGATATGCTCTATTTAGGTTATATCCCTGGGAGGGCTGCTCTTTTTTGAAGCAAAAGGAAGAGGAATAGATCTGGAGAAGAGGAAAGTGGTGGGAGGGAAGAATTGGGAGAAGAGGGAGGGGAACTGTGTAATATATGAGAAAAGGATAAATGAAAAAGAAAAGAAAAGTGAACTCAATGGCATCTCTGAAGGTTCTTTGTCTCTTAATGATGTGTTAGGGCTCTTCTTTTAAAAATGTTATGTTATTATTTTCATTTTTATTTTAGTCCTCTCTTTTTATCCTCCAGATATGGTGTGGGATGAGCCAACCCAGTAGCAGGAAAGGGTCCCAAAAGCAGGTAACAGAGTCACAGATAGCACCTCTTCCCACTGTTAGGAGTTTCACAAGAAGTCTAAGCTACGCAAATATAGTATATATGCAGAGGGCCTAGGTCATACCTATGCAGGCTCCCTAATTGTCAGTTCACTCTCTATGAGCCCCTATGAGCCCTGGTTAGTTGATTCTGTGGGCAGTATTCTCGTCATGTCCTTGACCCCTCTGATTCTTACAATCCTTCCACCCCTCTTCCATGGGATTCCTCAAGCTCCACCTAATGTTTGGCTGTGGGTCTCCACATAGCATTTGCCTCCATCAGTTGCTGGATCAATCCTCTCTAATGACAATTAGGCTAGACTCTTGTCTACAAGCATAGCCGAGTATCATTAGGAATTATTTTATTGAGTTACTCTCTTTCTACTGAATGGCTACAGGGTCAAGGCAGAAATAAGGAAATTAAAGACTTCCTAGAATCCAGTGAAAATTAATGCTAACCATACCCAAACTTATGGGGCAATAAAAGCAGTGCTAAGAGGAAAGTTCATAGCACTGTGTCTTTATAAAGAATTTGGAGAGAGCCCATACTAGTTAGCAACTTAACAGTACACCTGAAAACTCTAGAACAAAAAGAAACAAACACATCCAAGAGGAGTAGAAGGCAGGAAATAAAGTGAGGACTGAAATCAACAAAATAGAAACAAAGATGACAATGCAGAGAATCAATGAAACAAAGTTCATTTTCTCTTAGCTATTGCTGAGCATACAGCCTACTCTGAAGAGTAAATCTGTTTCCCCATTAAAACTACTTTGGAGGAAACTAAATTTTCATTTGCAACTGAGTTAAAGGTTGGGCACACATGTACATTACTTCTTTCACCTCTAAGACCCCAACTGTTGCAGTCCTGTAAGGACTTTATGCATAGTCTCTGTTAGTTCAAATGTACACAAATCACATTGATTTAGAGGGCCTTGTGCCCTTCGTGTCTTCAATATCTTCTGGCTCTTACACTCTTTTTGTCTCATTCTAAGGGGCTCTTTGAGACCTGAGGGAAGAGATTTGATGAATACATCCTTTCTGGGGCTGAATATCCCAAGTGCTTTCACTTTCTTCATAATGCTTGACTGTGGGTCTTTGTATTTATCTCCATCTCCTGCGAAAAGAAGCTTCTTTGATGATAGATGAACAAGGCACTGATTTGTGAGTATAGCAGAATGTCTTTAGGAGCCAATTTTTGTTACTTTTTTAGAACAGTAGTATTTGACTTCACCCTAGGTACCTGAGCTATCTAGTCTAAAGTTTCCAGTTACCCAAGCAGTATTGGGTACAAGTTTCATCTCATAAAGTGGGCTTTAACTTAAATCAGATACTGGTTGGTTACTCCAGTAACCAAATGGTTACAAGTTTAGTGCCACCATTTCACTAATATATCCTACAGGCAAGGCCCCCTTGTAGATTGAAGGGTTTGTTTTACGGTTTGTGTTTATGTTTTTTATCAATGGGAAGCATGAAGAGTAACTTCATGTACCAAATATGTTAGCACATAGGGTGGAAGGCTCTACATAGACACCAGCTCAGCTTCACATGTTCACTGACTTGTTTTCTTCAGCAATGGCACCTTGACATCAGTTTGTGGAGAGTAACCTGTAGTCTTGACAACAACCTGGATTGTTTGGTGGTTCCTGTGGGCCACCTTTGAGCAATAATTCAATTTGCTTACATATAAGCCAAATCCCAGTACTGGAAGCTTCACTTATTGGCAAGAGATTACCAGTTGGGGCTCTGTCTCCCCTGTTATTTTTGGATTTCATTTAGATCCTCTTCTTACAAGTATATATTTTAGGAGGCTTTTATAACTGTATTAGGTTTCCATAATACCCCCAAAATGGCCCTTAATTTTAGCTGTGTTCCCTGTATTCCCTCTCTTGTCCCCCTCTTTACTCTTCCTCTCCACTTGATTTTATTCTTCCAACCCCATCTATCCATCAATCCACCTGTCCATCCATAACTGTCTACTTCCCTTTCCTAGGAAAATATCTCTGTCATGCCCCTCTCATACCCTGTACCTAATTTCTGTTCTATGGATTTCATCTTGCTTATCATTGACTTAACAGCTAACATCCACATATATACCATATTTGTATTTCCGGGTCTGGGTTACCTTACTCAGTATGATTTTTTTCTTTTTCCATCCATTTTTGGGCAAATTTCATGATGTCATTTTTTAAACAGATGACTAATACTCCATTGTGTGAATGTACCAATTTTTTTTTACCCATTCTTCTGTTGAGAGATATCTAGGTTCTTTCCAATTTCTGGCTATTACGAATAGAACAGCAATGAACATGGTTGAGCAAGTGTCCTTGTAAGATGGAACAACCTTTGAGTATAGGGCCAAGAGTGTTATATCTGGATATTGAGGTAGACCAGTTCCCAGTTTCCCGAGGAACCACTTTGCACAAGTTTGCACTTCCACCAACAATGGATGAGTGTTCTCTTTACTCCATATCCTTGCCAGCATGAGCTGTCACTTGTGTTCTTGATCTTAGTCATTCTGACAGGTATAAGATGAAATCTCAAAATAGTTTCGATTTGTCTTTCCTTAATGGCACATTTCTTTAAATGTTTCTCTGTCACTTAAGTTTCTTCTTTTGCGAATTCTCTGTTTAGGTCTATACCCCATTTTAAATAGGATTATCTTTTTCTTGATATATAAGTTTTTTGAATTGTTTATATATTTGAGGTGTTAGCCCAGTGTGGGATATATATTTGGTAAAAATTTTTCTCAGTTCTGTAGGTTGCTGCTTTGTCTAAATTCTGATGTTTTTTCCCATGAATAAATATTTCAGTTTCATGAGGTTCCATTTATTGTTGGTCTTAGTGTCTGCACTATCAGTGTTCTGTTCAGAAAGTCTTTTCTTATGCCAATGAGATCAAGGCTATTCCCAACATTCTCTTCTATTAAGTTCAGTGTGTCTGGCTTTTTGCTGAGCTCTTTGATCCATTGGGACTTAAGGTTTGTCATATCAATATATATGGATCGATTTGGATTCTTCTACATGCAACATCCAGTTTAACCATTTGTTAAAGATGCTGTCCTTTGTCCAATATGTGGTTTATTTACCAAAAATCAGGTTTCTGTAAGTGTGTGAATTTATGCCTGGGTGTTCAATTTGATTCCATTGATGGATGTGTTCATTTTTGTGCCAGTACCATGTCTTTTTTATTACTGTAGCTCTATAGTATAGTTTGAGGTCAGGGGCGGCAATACCTCCAGTAGTTCTTTTATTGTTTAGGATTTTTTTTACCTCCTCTTCTCTCTCTGTCTCTCTCTCTGTCTCTCTCTCTCTCTCTCTCTCTCTCTCTCTCTCTCTCTGTGTGTGTGTGTGTGTGTGTGTGTGTGTGTGTGTGTGTGTGTGTGTGGTTTCCAAATGAAGCTAAAGATTGACCTTTCAAAATCTGTGAAGAATTATGATGGAATTTTTATGGGGAAAGTGTTAAATCTGTTTTTGGTAAGATGGCCATAGCCATATTTACTATGTTAATCCTACCTATCCATGAACATGAAACTATGAAAATCTTACCATTTTCAGATATCTTCTTCAATTTTTTTATTCAAAGACTTGAAGATTTTATCATACAGTTCTTTTACTCACTTGATTGGAGTCATTCTAAAATATTTATATTATTTATCAGGTCTGGCTTGACTTGTTTGTATGCTCCTGAAAAGAGGAATGAGGATTGAGGAAAGAAATAGACAAGAGACAGAAGATAGAGTTGGTGCAAATATGTTACATTGTGTAAAAGAGCAATTAAATTTTGGTTTATAATCCCTTATGAAACCATTGCTATTATGAAAGAATTCTTAAAAAACAATAATAATACAATAGTTATTAAACTCATAAACACTGATAATAAAAAATGGTAACCTTACAAAGGCAATTTATTTTTTCAGCTAATGAAATATTGTCCTTCTCAAATAATAAAAATTATTTCTATTATTAAATTGAAGAGGGGAAATTATAAGAAATGTAATAATTGTAAATACATTTTGAACATCTGGTGTCCAAGTTAGTTATCATTGTTATTGTTGCTATCATACCTCATGTGTGTTTCCTCATAAAATAAACAATATGAATTATTAGTATAACTAAAAAAAAGAAGAAAAAAGAAAATAGAGTTGGGAGGACTTCAGTGAATGCTGTAACAACCTCAACTTTATTATTCATACTCCTTATATACTCCAATCAAAAGGCGAGTGCAAAAGACTTCCCTCCCATAAAACAAGGTACAAACAAGCATAATTATCTCCTTATATCTCAAAACACTTAGTAATCACACCCTAGGACAAACATTCTATTGTCTTGTCTTTGAGTAGCAAGACATCCAGTAGCCACACCTTTGGCCAAACATTCTGTCATTTGTCAAAAATTGGTTTGAACTTTCTGACCTTTAGTTAAGATGGAACAGATTCAAAGCTGTTGGCTCTGACAGTTATTTGATGCTATTGTGAAAGGTACTGTTTCCCTGATTTTTTTTCTCTCACTCCATTTCTCATTTGTATATAGGAAGGCTTTGTGAGTTAATTTTTGATCTGGGTACTTTGCTGACAGTGTTTATCACCTGTAGGTATTTCCCCCAATGGAATCTTTAGGGTCAATTATGTATACTATCATATCATCTACAAAAATGATACTTTGACTTCTTCCTTTCCATTTTTTATCCACTTGATATCCTTCAATTGTCTTACTGCTCTAGCTAAGACTTCAAGAACTATGTTGAAAATGTATGAAGAAATTAGACAATCTTGTCTTGTTCCTGATTTTAGCGGAATTGCTTTGAGTTCTCTTCACATAGGTTGATGTTGCCTATGGGGTTACTGTAAACAGTCTTTATTGTGTTGAGGTGTGAACTTGTATCCCTAACCTCTGTGGAACTTCCACCATTAAAGGGGTGTTGGATTTTTGTCCAGACCTTTTCTGCTTCTAATGAGATTACCATGTGTTTTTCTTCTTTCAGTTTGTTTATATGGTGGGTTAAATTTATCAGTTTACAGATGCTGAATCATCCATGCATCTCTGGGATGAAGCCTACTTAATCATGGTGGATGATCTTTTTTATTTCATATTGGATTCGGTTTGCAAGCATTTTACTGAGAATTTTACAAAGGTATTTTCAATAATTATAGAATTCTAAGCTTTTTTTGGGGGTATTTTTACTAAAATGACATAAGTCTTTGAAGAAAGAAATTGAAGACAATACCAGAAAATGGAAAGATCTCTCATGCTCTTGGATAGGAAGGATCAGCATAGTAAAAATGGAAATCTCACCGAAGGCAATCTAGAGATTCAATACACTCCCCATCAAAATCCTAACACAATTCTTCACAGACCTTGAAGGAACGACACTCAACTTCATATGGATAAACAAGAAACCCAGGATAGCCAAAACAATCCTGTACAATAAAGGCACTTCAGAAGCCTTACCATCGCTGACATCAAGCTCTATTACAGAGCTAAAGTAATGAAAATAGCTTGGTATTGGCATAAAAACAGAGATGTTGACCAAAGGAATTGAATTCAAAAGACCCAGATATCAATCCACACACCTATGAACACCTGATTTTAGACAAAGAAGCAAAAATATACAGTGTAAAAAGGAAAGCATCGTCAACAAATGGTGTTCGCATAACTGGATGTCAACCTGTAGAAGAATGAAAATAGATCTATATCTGTCACCATGCACAAAACTCAAGTCCAAGTGGATTAAAGATCTCAATATAACTCTAACCACACTGAACCTGATAGAGGAGAAAGTGGGAAGTAACCTTCAATGCATGGGCACAGAAGACCACTTCCTAAATATAACCCCAGTAGCACAGACAATAAGAGCAGTAATAAATAAATAGGACCTCCTGAAACTGAGAAGCTTCTGTTAAGCAAAGAACACTGTCAAGAAGACAAAATGGTAGCCTACTGAATGGAAAAAGATCTTCACCAACCCCATGTCAGACAAAGGACTGATCTCCAAAATATATAAAGAACTCAGAAATTAGAAAGTCAAATTCTAAAGAACCCAATTAAAAAGTGGTGTACTGAACTAAACAGAATTCTTATCAGAAGAATTTCAAATGGCCAAAAGATACCTAAGGACATGTTCTTTGTCTTTAGCTATCAGGGAAATACAAATCAAAACAACTTTGAGATACCATCTTACACCTGTCAGAAGGGGCTAAGATCAAAATCACTTATGCTGGAGAGGTTGTGGAGCAAGGGGAACACTCATCCATTGCTGGAGGGAATGAAAACTTGTGCAACCACTTTGGAAATCAGTGTGGCGGTTTCTCAGAAAACTGGGAATCAACCTACCTCAGGATCCAGCAATTCCACTGTTGGGAATAAACCCAAGAGATGCCCTATCATACTACAAAAGTATTTGCTCAACTGTGTTCATAGCAGCATTATTTGTAATAATCAGAATCTGTAAACAACCTAGATGTCCCTCAACCGAATAATGGATAAAGTGTGGTACATCTACACATTAGAGTGCCATTTAGCAGTAAAAAATAATGACATCTTGAAGTTCTCATGCAAATCGATGGAATTAGAAAACATCCTCCTGAGTGAGGTAACCCAGACCCCCCAAAAATGGATATGGTATGTACTCACACATAAGTTGATACTAGTCATAAACAAAGGGCAACGAGCCTATAGCTCAGGATCTTAGAGAAACTAAGTAATAAGGTGAACCCAAAGAAAAACATATATAGACCCACCTGAAAATTGGAATCAGACAAAAATTTGGGAGCAGGGGGGCAGGGAGTAGAGGTGAGGGAGAAAGGGGGTTGAGGAGAACTTGAGGGAATGGGATGGTTGAGATGGAGGAAGGACAGATATGAGAGCAAGGAAAGAGATATCTTGACTGAGGGAGCCATTATGGAGTTAGCAATAAAACTGGTTCTAGAAAAATGCCCAAGAACCCACAGGGATGAACCCAGCTGAGACCCTAAGCAACAGAGGGGAAGGTGTCTGAACTGACCTTACCCTGTAGTCAGACTGATGATTATCTTAAATATCACCATAGAACCTTTGTTCAACAACAGATGGGAACAGAGGCAATGACCCACATTGGAGCATTGGACTGAACTCCCAAGATCCAGTTGAAGAGTGGAGGGAGTAAGAGTATGAGCAAGAAATTCAAGACCATGAGCGGGTCATCCACTAAGACAGTTTGCTTGAACTAATGGTAGCTCACAAACTCCAACTAGACTGGGAGTGAATGAGCATGGGAACAACCAAGCCTCTCTGAATGGGGTTGACAGCTGGGGCAGACTGAGAGGCCACTGATAGTGATACTGGAATGTGTCTCTACTTGCATATATGGGCTTCATGGGATCCTATTCTCTCTGGATGTAAATCTTGCTGAACCTAGATATAGTAGGGAGGGCCTTGGACTTTCCACAGGGCAGAGTGCCTGGCAGGCAGTCCCTTAGGGTTGGAGGGGTGTGGAGAGGCTCTGGGGAGGGAGAGGGAGGGGACTGGGAGGAGGGGATGGAGTGGGAATTTGGATTGGTATTTTTTTTCAAGTAACAAAAAAGGGAAAAAAACATTAAAAAATATAGTACTTGCATATGAAGTTTTTAGAAAATAAAAATAATTAAAAAATAAAAAGTGATATTTCCTATATTATTTCATGTATTATTTGCAGTAATAAACCTGTTGTCATTTTTATCTTTGCCTATGTGTTTATAAATTAGTCTCATATCTCTGTCAGATTTTAAGATGTTCTTTTTGTCACTGGTTTTGAGAAAATTATTTATAAAGTTTCCTGATATAGTTTTCTTTGTAATTATGTATTGAAGTTCAATGATTTTCAGAAAATTACTTATAAAATATCCTGATATAGTTTTCTTGGCAATTATATATTGGAGTTCACTGAAGATCATGAATTTATAGCTTTAGAACTTAACAAATTTGTAAGGATGTGATTCTTGCTTCTTTGAACAATTTTTCTGCGTCCTTTCTTCCATGCAAGACATCAACTGTATATTATATTAAACTGCTCACCAATGTAAATGACTAATTTCAATCTTTCACATATTCATTCCTTCCCCCTCCCTGATATACTTATGTTTCTGACTTTGACTAGCTTCTTTTGTAATGTTAAGTTCAAGTTCACCAATGTTTTCTCTTCTGAAAGCTCTTTACTATTTTCAGTATTAGGAATGTTTTTCATATTGAACATTGTTGCTATCATCTGGAAAACTGTGTATCTTCTACATTATCACTTAAATTGTTGAACATATACTACATTGTTGTAACTTTTAAAATATCCCTGTGTAATTCTAAGTTCTATGTCAGTTCTGGATAATTTTTGAATGATTTTCCCATTTCAAGTATATCCACTAAAAATGTTATACATAGCAGCAATATTTTAACCTGAATTTTAAAGAGATGGAAAATCTTGTGAATTTACCCACTGAAATATTGGTTATTCATATATTATTGAGATTTTCTTTCTGTGACATAATTAAGTTAATTGGAAATTAATTTGATTCTTTCACCTCTTGCTTTTAAGATTGTTTAGGGAAGACCAGAGCTGTATTTAGTTGAAAGTTAATTCTACATCAAAGCAAATGAATTTTCTGTATCATACTGGATGCTGTATGAGTTGTGAGTTTTGTTAGTCTGACTGGTAGGATTAGACAAAATTCCTAATTCTATGTAAAAACTAGGTTTTACGGACTCTCTGAACATGGCGAACAATGAGGGCTGATGAGACACCAAGGACAATGGCAGGGGGTTTTGATCCTACTTAATGTGCTGGCTTTGTGGGAGCCTAGCCAGTTTGGATGTTCACCTTCCTAGATATGGACGGAGGGGGGAGGACCTAGGACTTAACACAGGGCAGGGAACCCGGACTGCTCTGTGGACTGGAGAGGGAGGGGGAGAGGAGTGGGGGGAGGGGGAGAAGGTTGGGAGGAGGGGGAGAAGGGTGGGAGGAGGGGGAGAAGGGTGGGAGGAGGGGAAGGGAAATGGGAGGCTGGGAGGAGGTGGAAACTTGTTTTTTGTTTATGTTTTTTTTTCTTCTTTTCGCAATAAAAAAAAACTAGGTTTTAGTCTCCTTAATCCTTTCTTCTTTTTAATTGAAAAATTAACATTGTATACATATATATTACATATACTAAATCATGCAAGTTAATATATATTATTTTGTGTACATCACATTTATCTGTGATGCAGTTTGTAATTTTAAAGATGACTCTCTTTCCAGCCTGAAGCAGTTTTCTTTCATGTATATACATATTAATATTGAGCTAAATACTTGAAGATATCCACTGTAGCCCCCAGGTTTTTCTTTGTATATATCAACCTCTTCTCTGGCACTCCTTCCTGAAAACTACAGCGATTTTAACTATAGCTCTGTCTCCTTGGTTAGGATGGTCTCCTGTGTCTGCTTAAATTCCCTTGTCCTTGTGGTCTAGAACTTGTCTGCAATGGATAATTTTTTAGGTGAACCTGAGTGAACTCAGGAATACATAAATATTTTCCAAAATATTATTTCTGATTATACCTGTGTTTAGCATGAATTCTAATTGGTCTTAATAATAAAAACCCAGAGACAGATATTAGGGGGTGAAAGCTAAAAGATCAGTGTAGGGATAAGTCCCGCCCCTTAGGGGGTTTGTTCGCCTTGGGCTAATGTCTGCCTATAAATTTGGCAAGCATGATCCAAGCTGTCTCTTCTGCTTTCCTGGTCTCCGCGGGAACTGTGGTTCTGTAAGTCTATTTCTACATTAAAACTATATATATTTTTACAATCTGTCTGCATTTGTTTACGCCGCTACATTTTGGCGTCCAACGTTGGGCTATTTTGCCCCTGACTCAAGTGGGTAGCCCGCTAGCTAACACAGCACCCTCACGGGTGCTGTTTTTCAGTTCGTGACTCCGGCCCCAGTGCCGAGTCTGAGACATACTCGGCGACACAGGCCCATTCTGCCTGCCTTGGCTAAGTTTTGCAGCTGAACCCCAGTGCCTGAATTAGCAGAAGCTCAAGTACCTGCGGTTTTGCAACAAAAGCTGCCACAGCGTCAGATTTGGTCTGATATAAAGTGACTTGGCCGGGCAGTGGTGGCGCACGCTTTTGATACTAGCACTTGGGAGGCAAGGGCAGGCGGATCTCTGTGAGTTCGAGGCCAGCCTGGTCTACAAGAGCTAGTTCTAGGTCAGGCTCCAAAAACACAGAAACCACCACTGGCAGGAACCGATCATTGCAGGTAAAAACTTTTTCTTTTATAAATAAAATGTCTGAACACATTACTGTTCAAGAATTTAACAGTTTTTTTAATTGTACCATGTGGGAGATTTTACAAGAGGTGTCTATAACCCCACATCTATGGATCCTTCTGGGATTCGTAGTTTTCATTGGCACCAAATAGTTTGATAATAGAAATATGATAAAAGTCTTTACGAGACGAATCCAGGATTCTTAAGGCAGAGATTGAATGTTTAAAAACAATTGAGAATGATAACAATCTTCTCAAGAATCAGTTTGAAGTTCTCCAGGCTGATAACAATCTTCTCAAGAATCAGTTTGAAGTTCTCCAGACTGATAACAATCTTCTCAAGAATCAGTTTGAAGTTCTCCAGGCGGATAACAATCTTCTCAAGAATCAGTTTGAAGTTCTCCAGGCTGATGTTAAGGAGAAATTCATTACTATGGAAGAGGGAACAGCTGATCTGGACCATAAGATTAAGTCCCTTTCTGTAGGAAATGAAACATTAACTGAGAGAATCAAAACTGCTGAATGTGACAATCGGATTTTGTCTAAAGCTTATGACAGATTGACAGAAAGATTGTCAATACAAGAAGGCACGGTTTATGCCATAAAAATTATGTCCAAAGATGAGATGTTATCTCTAACGGACAAACTTCATACTTTATAATCCTCAATGAAGGCTTTGGAACATAATTCTGGACAGGAGATTCAGACATTGCAGAAGGCAATGGTGAATAGACTTGAAAAGATTGAGGAATTTCTAAATTCTGATGAAGAAGAGCAAAGGGTAGAAAGGCAAATTTTAACTACATCTGTGGGTAAATATCTCCGGGACAATTTCCACAAAGCTCTACCTACAGCTCTACCTGCCTTTCCAGTAATAACAACAGAGAAGGTGATTGGTTCCAAAAACCCTAAGGTCATCAAGGAGGATACATGGGAGCCTGTCCATATGAATGACCTCAAGGAAATTAAACAGGCTGTTATGACTTTTGGGATGCAAGCCTTTTTTGTTAAAGAAATGCTAAGATCTTGGGCCACGACAAGCAGAGCAAACCCCTCGGACTAGCTCCAGCTGAGCTCTGCGGTACTCGAGAGTGGACCGCAATTGAAATGGAAATGCTTATTCAGGCAAGAGGCTAGACTCTTAGAACAGCAGGAAAAAGCGAAGGGAATTGACATTTCCCTAGATCAAATTCTAGGTGAAGGGCACTTTTCCGACCCTCAGGAACAAGCTAATTTGGATGAAAACACACTCTCCATGTGTACTACAGCAGCCTTAAGGGCTTGGGACAGGGTACAAGACCCAGGACACAGAATGGAATCATTTGTCAGAGTTAAACAGGGTCAGAGAGAACCCTTTAGTGACTTTTTACAAAGATTAACTAAGGCTGTACAAATAGGGATATCTGACCCAGAAGCAAGACGTATAATGATTGAGTCTTTGGCTTATGAAAATGCAAATGTGGAATGCAAAAGGATTTTGGGGCCTTTAAAGCTCAGATCAGCGCCTTTGGAAGAATGGGTCTTGCATACACTCAATGTTGATACATTTGATTATGGCACTGAAGCATGGGTAGAAGAAGCAATTTCCAATGGTAAAAGGAGACACCAGAATACCAAATGTTTTAATTGTGGAAAAATGGGTCATATGAAAAGGAATTGTAGACAACGGATTTTCAGAAATAATAATAATAATAATAATAATAATGCATCTTTCAGAAATAATAATAATAATGCATCTTCTAGAAATAACAGAAATAGGAGGACTCAGCCTTCAGGTTTATGTAGAAGATGTGGAAAAGGTAGACATTGGACGAATGAATGCAGGTCTACAAGAGATAGACAAGGCAAACTGATACAGTCAGGAAACGTGAGAGGGGGGGCCTCACAGGCCCCCATGGCAAACATGGTTCAGTCATATCCAGTTTCTGCAGAGAACGTGCCTCATCAGGACAATTAGGAAGCCCCATGCCTACTGTTAAAAGCAATAATGATCAGAAAGATAAGTTACGTGTGTTTTGTCAAACTTCTATAAATGATCAAAGACCTAAACTGAGAGTGTGTGTAAATGGACACTCATCAGGACAATTAGGAAGCCCCATGCCTACTGTTAAAAGCAATAATGATCAGAAAGATAAGTTACGTGTGTTTTGTCAAACTTCTATAAATGATCAAAGACCTAAACTGAGAGTGTGTGTAAATGACATAAAATTACTGGCCTGCTGGGCACAGGTGCTGATATAAGTATCATTACCCCAGAATCTTGGCATCCATATTGGCCTCTTCAGAATGTAAATATTCAGCTCCTGGGATTGGAACCCTATCTCGAGTAAGGCAGAGCACGAGATGGGTTGAATGTATAGGGCCAAAGGGACAAATAGGAAAATTAAAGCCATATGTAGCCAATATCACAATGAATTTATGGGGTCGTGAGCTATTACAACAATGGAATACCGAAATTAATATTCCTGCTACTTCTAGAGCCTATATTTCTGAGAATAACATTAAAAGATATTACAAATGGAGAAAACCGGCCACTCGGGCTGTACAAGAACAAGCAATTGTTAAACTTTCGTTATTCACAGATGATATGATAGTGTACTTAAGCGACCCCCAAAACTCCACCAAAGAACTTTTACAGCTGATAAACAGCTTTAGTAATGTGGCAGGATACGAGATCAACTCCAAAAAATCAGTCGCCCTCTTATACACAAAGGATAGGGAAGCAGAGAGGGAAATCAGAGAAGCTTCACCATTCACGATAGCCACAAACAGCATAAAATATCTTGGGGTAAATCTAACCAAGGAAGTGAAAGATCTATTTGACAAGAACTTTAAGGCATTGAAGAAAGAAATTGAAGAGGATACCAAAAAATGGATGGATCTACCTTGCTCTTGGATTGGGAGGATCAACATAGTAAAAATGGCAATTCTACCAAAGGCAATTTATAGATTCAATGCAATCCCCATCAAAATTCTTCACAGATCTGGAGAGGACAATAATCAACTTTATATGGAAAAACAAAAAACCCAGGATAGCCAAAACAATCCTATACAATAAAGGATCTTCTGGAGGCATTACCATCCCTGACTTCAAACTCTATTACAGAGCTACAGTAATGAAAACAGTGTGGAACTGCCATAAAAGCAGAGAAGTCAAGCAATGGATTCATATAGAAGACCCGGATTTTATCCCACCAACCTATGAACACCTCATTTTTGATAAAGGAGCTAAAAGTATACAATGGAAGAAAGAAAGCATCTTCAACAAATGGTGGTGGCACAACTGGATGCCAACCTGTAGAAGAATGAAAATAGACCCACATCTTTCACCGTGCACAAAACTCAAGTCCAAATGGATTAAAGACCTCAATATCAGCCCGAACACACTGAATCTGATAGAAGAGAAAGTGGGAAATACCCTACAACAGATGGGCACAGGAGATCGCTTCCTATGTATAACCCCAGAAGCACAGACATTAAGGGCAACATTGAATAAATGGGACCTACTTAAACTGAGAAGCTTCAGCAAAGCAAAGGACACTGTCACTAAGACACAAAGGCAACCTACTGACTGGGAGAAGATCTTCACCAACCCCGCAACAGACAAAGGTCTGATCTCCAAAATATATAGAGAACTCAAGAAACTAGACTGTAAAATGCTAATTAACCCAATTAAAAAATGGGGCACTGATCTGAACAGAGAATTCTCAACAGAAGTAGTTCAAATGGCCAAAAGACACTTAAGGTCATGCTCAACTTCCTTAGCAATCAGGGAAATGCAAATCAAAACAACTTTGAGATATCATCTTACACCTGTCAGAATGGCTAAAGTCAAAAACACCAACGATAACCTTTCCTGGAGAGGCTGTGGAGGAAGGGGTACCCTCATCCATTGCTGGTGGGAATGCAATCTTGTGCAACCACTATGGAAGTCAGTGTTTCGATTTCTCAGGAAATTCGGGATCAACCTACCCCTGGACCCAGCAATACCACTCTTGGGAATATACCCAAGAGATGCCCTATCATATGACAAAAGCATTTGTTCAACTATGTTCATAGCAGTATTATTTGTAATAGCCAGAACCTGGAAACAACCTTAGATGCCCTTCAATGGAAGAATGGATGAAGAAAGTATGGAATATCTACACATTAGAGTACTACGCTGCGGTAAAAAACAATGACTTCTCTAATTTTGCATGCAAATGGATGGAAATAGAAAACACTATCCTGAGTGAGGTATCCCAGACCCAAAAGATGAACATGGGATGTACTCACTCATAATTGGTTTCTAGCCATAAATAAGGGTCATGGAGTCTACAATAGGTGAATCTAAAGATGCTAAGTAAGAAGGGGAACCCAAGGAAAAACATACAGTTATCCTCTTGGCTAAGGGAAGTAGACAAAATTGCCAGGGAGAAAATTGGGATCTCGGGGGTGGGGTGGGATGAGGGTAAGGGGAGATGGGGAGATTGAGAAAACAGGAGGATTGGGATAAAGGAAGGTTTTACAGGGGAGCACGGAACTACAATTCTTAGTTAAGGGAGCCACTTTAGGTTTGGCAAGAGACCTGACCCTAGAGGAGCTCCCAGGTACCCAAGCTGAGGTCCCCAGTTAGTTCCTTGGGCAGTTGAGGATAGAGAACCTGAAATGACCCTATCCTAGAGCAATACTGACGAATACCTTGCATATCATCATAGAACCTTCATCTGGTGATGGATGGAGATAGAGACAGAGACCCACACTGGAGCACTGGATTGAGCTCCCAAGGTCCCAATGAGGAGCAGAAGGAGGGAGAACATGAGCAAAGAAGTCGGGACCACGAGGGATGCACCCACCCACTGAGACATTGGAGCTGATCTATTGAGAGCTCACCAAGACCAGCTGGACTGTGACTGAAAAAGCATGGGATAAAACTGGACTCTCTGAACATGGCGAACAATGAGGGCTGATGAGACGCAAAGGACAATGGCACGGGGGTTTGATCCTACGTAATGTGCTGGCTTTGTGGGAGCCTAGACAGTTTGGATGTTCACCTTCCTAGATATGGACGGAGGTGGGAGGTCCTAGGTCTTACCACAGGGCAGAAACCCTGACTGCTCTTTGGACTGGAGAGGGAGGGGGGAAGGAGTGGAGGGAGGGGGAGAAAGGTGGGAGGAGGGGGCGTAGGTTGGGAGGAGGGGGAGGGAAATGGGAGGCTGGGAGGAGGTGGAAACTTGTTTTTTTTGTTTTTTGTTTTTTATCTCCTTTTCTCAATAGAAAAAAAACCAAGCAATTGATGTCCCTTCAGAGATACCAACAGCCTTGCCTCTAAAATGGTTGACTGAGAAACCAATATGGACAAAGCAATGGCCTTTAGCTGAGGAAAAGTAATAGGCTTTAGAACAGCTGGTACAAGAAAAATTAGATGCTGGACATATAGAAGAATCTACCAGCCCTTGGAATTCTCCTGTATTTGTGGTTAAGAAAAAATCAGGTAAATGGAGAATGGTGACAGATCTCAGGGCCATCAACAAGGTTATTCAACCTATGGGCCCTCTGCAATCTGGAATTCCTTTGCCCTCTTTATTACCAAAAGCATGGCCTCTCATAGTTATTGATTTAAAGGAATGTTTTTTCACTATACCTTTGCAAAAAGAAGATAGAGAAAAATTTGCCTTCACAGTGCCTACTTATAACAATTCTCAACCTTCGAGGAGGTACCACTGGACCGTCCTCCCCCAGGGTATGTTAAATAGCCCCTCCCTGTGCCAACATTTTGTGAACGAACCATTGCAAATAATACGCAAGAAATTTCCCAAATCTATAGTATACCATTACATGGACGACATTTTGTTAACCGATTCAAACATGGATACCTTGAACATACTGTTTGAAGAAATAAAGATACTTTTACCTAAATGGGGATTGCAAATCGCTCCTGAAAAGATTCAGAAGGGAGATTCTATTAATTATTTAGGTTATAAAATAGGTTTGCAAAAAATTAAGACACAAAAGCACAAATTAGGAGAGATCGCCTACGGACTCTTAATGACTTTCAAAGACTGTTAGGAGACATTTCCAGTCTACGACCAGCTATTGGAATAACACCTGATCTAATAATTCATTTGAACAAAACCTTGGATAGTGATAAAGATTTAAACAGTCCCAGAGAATTAACAGCTGAATCAGAAAAGGAACTGACAATGATTGAGGAAAAATTACAACAGGCACATATGGACAGGGTGAATCCAGAGCTCGACTGTATTCTCGTCATAGTACCATCAAAAATTTCTCCTACAGGAATTTTAATGCAGAGAGATGATATTATTTTGGAATGGATCTTTTTAGCACATAAACCAAGTAAGAAACTGAAAACTTATGTGGAGAAAGTCTCTGAGTTAATTATAAAAGGCAAGCTGAGACTTCGTCAACTAGCAGGCATAGACCCAGCAGAAATTATAGTGCCTTTCACTGCTGATGAACTAAAGAAATTATTGGAAGATAATGAACCATGGCAAAGAGCTTGTGCTAATTTTTTGGGAGACATTAATAACAACTATCCAAAAAGCAAGAGGCTTAACTTCATAAAGAGAACTTCTTGGATTCTTCCTCGACTCGTCCGTGATGCTCCAATAACTGGAGCCCGTACATTCTATACTGATGCCAATAAATCAGGGAAGGCAGGTTACAAATCAGAAGACTTTGATAAGGTGGAACAAAGTCCGTATAATTTTGTCCAGAAGGTGGAATTATATGCCATTCTTATGGTGCTAAGGGATTTTAAAGAACCTATTAATATAGTCACTGATTCACAATACGCAGAAAGAGTTATTTTACATATTGAAACTGCTGAATTTATACCCGATGATACTGAACTAACCTCATTTTTCCTCCAGGTTCAAGATTTGATCAGGAACAGGCTTTGCCCTATGTACATAACACACATCGGATCCCATACGTGTCTGCCAGGTCCTCTAGCACAAGGTAATGCAGAAATTGATCAATTATTGATTGGTAGTGTGCTACAAGCCTCTGAATTTCATAAAAAACATCATGTTAATAGCAAAGGTTTGAAGAAAGAGTTTTCAGTTACATGGCAACAAGCTAAGGAGATTGTTAAGAAATGCCTTACTTGCTGTTTCTATAACCAAATGCCACTGCCTGCAGGGGCTAATCCAAAGGGCACCCAAAGGAATGAAATCTGGCAGATGGATGTGTTCCACTTTGCAGAATTTGGCAAATTAAAATATGTTCATCACACCATTGACACTTATTCAGGCTTTCAGTGGGCAACTGCTTTAAGTTCAGAAAAAGCTGATTCAGTAATCACTCATTTATTAGAAGTCATGGCTCTCATGGCTATACCTACACAAATAAAGACGGATAATGGTCCTGCTTATGTCTCTAGGAAAATGAAACGGTTTTTTGATTATTACAATATCAGGCATGTTACAGGTATACCATACAATCCTACAGGTCAAGCAGTCATAGAAAGATCAAATCGAAGTATAAAGGATATGTTGAACAAACAGAAAGGGTTGGAAAACACCCCTAGAAATAGGTTACATAATGCTTTGTTAACATTGAATTTTCTCAATGCTAATGAGAAGGGAACAACGGCTGCAGAAAGACATTGGATAATGGAAAAGTCTCCTGAACTAAATCAACCAGTTTATTTCAAGGATGTGCTGACCTCACAATGGAAGCCAGGATATGTGCTACGTTGGGGAAGGGGTTTTGCTCTTATCTCCACAGGTGAGGAAAAATTGTGGATACCATCAAAATTAATAAAGGTGCAGTTTGAAGAAGAGAAGCCACTTGGAAAAGATAAATAACAATTCTTTCATAAGGATGGCAAACATACTGATTGTAAGAAATACAGATAGGGTGGAGGCAGGGTTCTTTTCTTATCTCCACAGGAAAATACTCATCTTCAAAGAAATTGATGGACCCTGAATATTTAATTACTGATGGATGGACACATTTTGTAAGTATTAATTTTTATTTATATGTCTTATTAAACATTTCTTTATAAACATATAGAGCTGGTTTTGAAGTTGGACTCTGGCTCAGTCCCTCTCCAATTCCAAGCCTGTTAGTAAGAGAAAAACCCAGAGTTTCTGGAGTTTCTGTCTCATGTCAAGAGCCATGATATGGGACAGAAAGAAATGTGAGTTTAGAAAACATCTTTGCTTTTCTTCATATCTATCATACTTTTCATTGAATATATGTATCATGCCTTTCATTGAATATATATATGTATGTCTATATATGTCTATATGATTAATGTTTAAGTTTTTCACAATGAACCATGTGTTTTTCCTGAAGTGACATTTGAAGTTTCCAGGAAGAAGATGGGGCCCCACAACAACAACTCTACCTGGTTGATATGACGTCATGATACTGATAGCGCTACTACAAGACCTGTTTTGGATACCAGCTGCACAAGATGATCCCAACTTGGTTAGCTGAAATGGTGCACATCTTGTACAACATTATGGCCAGATCTCCACAAAATGCTCAGAGACTATTTGCAATTTTAAAAGACATTGATCTTGAAATTTAACCATCATTTTACTTTCACAGGATCCCCCAGAAAGAACGTCGTCCCCATGACAGCTGGAAATAATTCTAGAGGACGACGTCCCCTCTCCCAGTAAAGTTTACCCCTGGGTTTAGGGACATCATTTAGGGGTTGGGAGGTTGGGGGAGGAATTTTATAAGCTCGGGGATCATATTAAAAAAAAAAGAGGGAATGATGGGATAATTGATTTATAATTGTGAGTTACTGCTTTTAGACAAATATATTGGTATCAATTCTTGTATATTGAAACAAAGTTAAATTATATTGACTATTGTATGCATGTATGTTTCTATGTCTGTTTAAAACATTTTTATGTATTGACATATATTGTATTGATATATATATATATTGTATATATTTACCATATTGCAATGTACATTTCTACCTCTGATTAAGATACTTATATAATGTTTGTGTATTGATATATATTTGCCATATTGCAATGTATATTTGTACAGTGTTTATGTTTGGAGGTCATTATCCTCATTTGTTACACAGTTGTTTATTGTCTTAGTCTTTAAGTTAGATAGATATTGAGAATTATATAGATAAATAGTCATCTAAGTTTGTCATTTATAATCAGACTAATCAGGTTCTTTAGATATGTAGAGATTATACTCAGTCTAGATAGATAATCTTCAACCTCTTCAAAGAGCTGTAGAAAATGGCCTTTAATCTAACTCAGAGTTTCGTGATAGTGAGACACAATTGCTCCTGGCAACACCGCTCTATTCCAGAGAGAATGTTGAGCACCAAAGACACTCCACCTGGAGCCTTTCTATTTGGCAGAACTGGCCTTTGGGCAAAGAAATGCCCATACCTCAACCACTGACAGAGATACAGAGCGTGCATCAATGGATAAAACAGGACTGTCATATCCTGCCAAGACAGGGTAAGATAGTTTTGAAAAGTTCCTTGCCTTTAATAATGGTATGTCAGTTATGTTAGGCCTTAGCCAAAATTGGTTGACTCAACATTGCAAACGAGACTTTGGGTGATTGCCCAGGTAGTCAGTTGTCTCTGTCAATTGTTGCACATTTTGGATATATCTCATTTGTTGAGTAGTGTTTATTCCCTTCTCAGATCTTTGATGGAGTTGAAGATTATATAATTGTAGTTACTCTTTACATTATTTGGACTCCTTGAGATAGAATGTTTAGCAAAGCTTTTGTTCTCAATATTGTTTGTTATATTTATTATTTGTTGTTATTGCATGTAGTTGTATTTGGTTTAGTTCTGTCTTATTTAGACAAAAAGGGGAGATGTAGGGATAAGTCCCGCCCCTTAGCGGGCGTGTTCGCCTCGGGCTAATGTCTGCCTATAAATTTGGCGAGCGTGCTCCGAGCTGTCTCTTCTGCTTTCCTGGTCTCTGTGGGAACGGTGGTTCTGTAAGTCTATTTCTACATTAAAACTATATATATTTTTACAATCTGTCTGCATTCATTTACGCCGCTACAGATCAGAAAATTAGAGCAGCAAGCCATTAGTTCTTACCTCTACAAAATCCTTAGACCAAATGAAATTTTCTATCTCTATAAGACCTTAGACAGAATGCCTTGGGCTCCTGTCTCCTCCTGCCTTATATCCTCTCTCTTGGCCCTTCCTGTCTCCATCTCCCTAGTGCTGGGATTAAAGGCATGTGACTCCTAAGTACTGGGATTAAAGGTATGAGCAACCACTCACTACCTGGCTCTGTTTCTCGTTGAGACTATATCAATCTAGTGCAGCCCAGGGTAGCATTGAACTGACAGAGATCCCTCAGTCTCTGCATCATAACTGCTGGGATTAGAGGTGTGTACCACCACTGCCTGAACTCCTGGGCTAACTAGCGGCTCACTACACACTCTGATCCTCATGCAAGCTTTATTTGTTAGAGCACAAACAAAATATCATCACAGCTGTTTATGGAAGAGACTAGCATTTGAGTCAGTAGAAAAGGCTCAGTAAAGATCTACCTCATGAATGTACATGGCCATCATCCACTCTTTCTAGAGCCCAAATCAAGCAAAAAGTTGAAACAATAAAATTGCTCTGTTTGAGTTGGGCAGATATCCTCAAACATCAATACTCTAGTTTTCATAGTTCAAACTCAACTCTTCAGACTGAAACTGAATTACACTGCTATATTTCCTGGTTCTTTTCTTTTCTTTTATGAGATTTTTACAGAGGGCTGACTGAGAAGCCAAGGACAAAGGCACTGGGTTTTGATTCTACTCCATGTACTGGCTTTGTGGGAACCTAGTCTGTTTGGATCCTCAACTTCCTAGACCTGGATGGAGCAGAGAGGACCTTGGACTTCCCACAGGGCAGGGAACCCTGACTGCTCTTTGGACTGGAGAGGGAGGGGGAGGGGGAAAGGGGGGGAGGGAGAGGGAAATGGGAGGAGGTGAAAATTTGTAATAATAATAATAATAATAATAATAAGGAAAAAAATACCAATCCAAATTCACACTCCCTCAACACACCCTCCTACCCCACCCCCTCCAATCCTAAGAGAGGGCAAGGCACCTTGCCCTATGTAAGGTCCAAAGCCCTCCCCACTACATATAGGCTGAGCAAAGTATACATCCAAAAAAGAGGATCCCCAAAAAAGCCAGTACATGCAGCAGAGACAAATCCCAGTGCCACTGCCAGTGGCCCCTCAGTCTGCCCAGCCAAACAACTGTCAACCACATTCAGAGGGACTAGCTTGGTCCTATGCTTGTTCATTCTCAGTCCCACTGGAGTTGGTGAGTTCCCATTAGATCAGTTAAACTGCTTCAGTGAATGAACCCCTCATTGCCTTAACCTCTTTGCTCATATTCTCATTCCTTCTATCCTTTCAACTGGACCTTGGGAGCTCAGTCCAGTGTTCCAAAGTGGGTCTCTGCCTCTCTTTCCATATGTTGCTGGACAAAGGCTCTATGATGATATTTGAGATAATCATCGATCTGAATACAAGGCAATGCCTGTTCGAGCACCCTCTTCACTATTGTCTATGATCTTAGCTGGGGCCATCCTTGTGGATTCCTGGGAATTTCTCTAGAGCCAGGCTTCTTGCCAATCCCATAATGGCTCCCTAAATCAAAATATCTATCTCCTTGCTCTCATATCTGTCCTCCCTCCATCTTGACTGTCCCATTTCCTCAAGTTCTCCTCAACCCTCCCCTTCTCCCTTTCTCTTCCCCTTATCCCCCTCCCTCTACTCTCCACTCCCATGCTCCCAATTTTGTCAGGTGACCCTGTCGGTCTCCAACCCCCAGGTGGGTCCATGTATGTTTTTCTTTGGGTTTACCTTATTACTTGGTTTCTCTAGGATCATGAACTATAGGCTCAACATTCTTTGTTTATAGCTAGTATGCACTTATGTGTGAGTACATATCATATTCATCTTTTGGGATCTGGTTACCTCACTCAGAATAGCGTTTTCTCATTCCATCCATTTGAATGCAAAGTTCAAGATGTCATTGTTTTTTGCTGCTGAGTGTTACTTTATTGTGTAAATGTGCCACACTTTCTTTATCCAGTCTTCAGTTGAGGGGCATCTAGGCTGTTTCCAGGTTCTGGCTATTACAAATAATGCTGCTATGAACAGAGTTGTACAAATGATTTCGAAGTATGATTGAGCACTTTTGGGTATATTCCGAGACTGGTATTGCTGGATCCTGAGGTATATTGTTTCCCAATTTTCTGAGAAACTGCCATACTGATTCCAAAGTGGTTGAACAAGTTTCCATTCCCATCATCAATGGATGAGTGTTCCCCTTACTCTGCATCCTCTCCAGCATAAGCTATCATTAGTATTTTTGATCTTAGCCATTCTGACAGGTGTAAGATGGTATCTCAGAGTTGTTTTGATTTGCATTTCCCTGATAGCTAAGGAAGTTGAACATTTCCTTAAGTATCTTTTGGCCATTTGAAATTCTTCTGTTGAAAATTCTCTGTCTAGTTTGGTACTTCATTTTTTAATTGGATTATTTAGAATTTGACTGTCTAATTTCTGAGTTCTTTATATATTTTGGAGATCAGTTCTTTGTCTGATCTGGGGTTGGTGAAGATCTTTTCCCATTCCGTAGGCTGCCTTTTGTCTTCTTGACTGTATTCTTTGCTTTACAGAAGCTTCTCAGTTTCAGGAGGTCCCATTTATTTATTGCTGCTTTTAGTGTCTGTGTTGCTGGGATTATATTTATGAAGTAGTCTCCTGTGCCTATGCATTGAAGATTACTTCCCACTTTCTCTTATATCAGGTTTAGTGTGCTAAGATTTATATTGAGTTTTTAATCCATTTAGACTTGTGTCTCATGCATGATGATAAATATGGATCTATTTTCATTCTTCTATGGGTTGACATCCAGTCATGCCAACACCATTTGTTGAAGATGCTTCCTTTTATCCCTTGTATAATTTTAGCTTCTTCGTCAAAAATCAGGTGTTCATAGGTGTGTGGATTGATATCTGGGTCTTGAATTAAATTCCGTTTGTCAACATCTCCATTTTTATGCCAATACCAAGCTGTTTTCATTACTGTAGCTCTGTAATAGAGCTTGATGTCACTGATGATAATGCCTCCTGCAGTTCCTTTATTGTACAGGATTGTTTTGGCTATCCAGGGTTTCTTGTTTATCCATATGAAATTGAGTATTGTTCTTTCAAGGTCTGTGAAGAACTGTGTTGGAATTTTGATGGGGAGTGCATTGAATCTATAAATTGCTATTGGTAGGATTGTCATTTTTACTATGCTGATCCTTCCTATCCAAGAGCATGGGAGATCTTTCCATTTTCTGGTATCTTCTTCAATTTCTTTCTTCAAGGACCTAAAGTTCTTGTCAAATAGGTCTTTCACTTCTTTTGTTAGTATTACCCCAAGATATTTTATGTTATTTGTGTCTATTGTGAAAGGTGATATTTCTCTGATTTCCCTCTCAGCTTCTTTATAATTTGTGTATTGAAGGGCTACTGATTTTTTGGAGTTGATCTTGTATCCTGCCACATCACTGAAGGTAATTATCAGCTTTAAGAGTTCTCTGGTAGAGTTTTTGGTGTCACTTATGTAAACTATCATATCATCTGCCATAACAAAAATTTGACTTTTTCCTTTCCAATGTGAATCCACTTGATCTCTTTTTGTTTTCTTATTGCTATTACTCAAACTTCAAGAACTGTGTTAAAAGATATGGAGAGGACAGACAGTCTTGTCTTGTTACTCGTTTTAGTGGAATTGCTTTGAGTTTCCCTTGATTTAATTTGATGTTACCTGTTAGCTTGCTGTACATTGCTTTTATTATATTTGGATATGATCCTTGTATCCCTGATATCTCCAAGACAGTCATCATGAAGGGGTTTTGAATTGTGTCAAATGCTTTTTCATTATCTAATGAAATGGTCATTTGGTTTTTTCTTTCAGTTTATTTATATGATGAATTACATTGATAGATTTTCATATGATGAACCAGCCCTGCATCTCTGGGATAAAGGCTACTTGATCATGATGGATGATTTTTTTTTGATGTGTTCTTGAATTTGGTTTGGCAGTATTTTATTGAGAATTTTTGCATCCATGTTCATGAGTGAGATTGGTCTGTAGTTCTCTTTCTTGGTTGAGTCTTTGTGTGGTCTTGGTATCAGGGTAACTGTAACCTCATAAAAAAAAAGTTTGACAGTGTCTCTTCTGTTTCAATTATGTGGAAAACTTTGAGGAGTACAGGTATTAGCTCTTCTTGGAATTTCTTATAGAATTCTGCACTCAGACCATCCAGCACTTGGCTTTCTTTCTTTCTTTTTTTGGTTGGAAGGATTTGTTGACAGCTTCTATTTCCTCGCAGCTTATAGGTCTATTTAAATTGCTCACCTGGTCTTGATTTAATTTTGGTGTATGGTATCTATCTAAAAAATTGTCCATTTCTTTTACATTTTCCAATTTTGTGGAGTACAGGTTTTTGTAGTGAGAAATTCTTTGAATTTCCTCAGTCTCTGTTGTTATGTCTCCCTTTTCATTTCTGGTTTTGTAAATTTTGAATTTCTTTCCACTTTCAATAAGGGTTTGTCAATCTTGTTGATTTTCTCAAAGAACCAGCTCTTTGTTTCTTTGGTTTTTTTTTTTGTATTGCTTTCTTTGTTTCTATTTTGTTAATTTCAACCCTCAATTTTGTTATTTTCTGTCTTCTATTCCTCCTGGGTACATCGGCTTCTTTTTGTTCTAGAGCTTTCAAGTATGCTGTTAAGTGACTAATGTGAGCTTTCTCTGTTTTCTTTATGTGTTAACTTAGTGCTATGAACTTTCCTCTTAGCACTGCTTTCTTAGTGTCCCACAGGTTTGGGTGTGTTGTGCCTTCATTTTCATTGAATTCAAGGAAGACTTTAATTTCTTTCTTTATTTCTTCCTTGACCCAGGGTAGGTTCAGTAGTTGATTGTTCAACTTCCTTGAGTTTGTAGGCTTTCTGAGAGTAGTATTGTTGTCAAATTCTAACTTTAATCCCTGGTCATCCGATAAGACACAGGGGGTTACGTCAATTTTTTTTTTTGCTTTGTTACTGAGTATGTGGTAAATTTTAGAGAAGGTTCCATGAGGTGCTGAGAAGAAGGTATATTCTTTTGTGTTTGGGTAGAATGTTCTCTAGATGTCTGTTAAGTCCATTTTAATCTTTACATCTGTCAGAAAGAATCTATGTCTAGTCTAACTGTAAACCCTGTTCAATGGAGTGCTAGATTGAAAAATAAACTCTAAAAGCCTGAAAACACACAGATATTTTTTACTAATTAAACTAAGCTACAATAGCCTTTTAGACACAAAAATACATTTCAGGCTTTTTATATAGTGCTGCCTTTCTAATTACTTTTTTCATCCTACCAAAGCCACTATTTCAAATTATCATAACTGATATTTGCTCTTTTTCTTATAATGGAAATACACACGATCCCCAAGTTATGATAACTATTTAGGATTTTTCAACTTCACAACAGTGAAAAATTCATACATCTGTATCCAGCATAAACTGTACCTTCAGTTTTTAATTTTGGTGTTTTCTTGAGCTGTAGGTATCTTGTTTCATATTCTTTGAAGATATTAAGCATAAGTCAATGATAATCTCCAAATAAAAACTCATGGAATGAGAAGTAAGAGTTTGGCAGTCAATGCCTTCTTAAATTTGCCCTCTAGATCTTTTGCCGTTATTTTGACCTATTCTAATCTTTACTCTTTCTGGAGTATTTCTATTTTGCTTAAAATTTTCTGGAAATACACAAGTAATTTGAGTATCTTCAAATTTCATTTTTCTAGTCTTGTGCCAGGCATCCCAAGGCCCCTCTCCTGATCCATTTCCTCACCTATGTTTGTATCCACTCACATAAGGCCATGAGGAGACCAAATTCATTAGTCTTATGGCAAGCTTGAGGTTCTCCAAAGAAACATTGGTTGGAATGTTATCAGATCAATAATATATGGTAGGAAGGAACAAATTGCTGCTGTAGTCCAATCAAGTGGTAGTGTCAAGTTTTCACATTTTATGTAAAGACAGGAAACGATATTTTTTTTTGTTTTCTTAATATGAGGATTTTCTTCTTGTGGATACATCTTTTAATTTAAAAATTTTGTTTTTCCCCTTTTATTCATGGATTGTAGGAAGTAGAGTCTTAAAATGGCTTCAAAATGGTATTTCTTATTCTTGGGCCTCATTGATAATTCCTTGGTGTATTATATATCTGTTCATGAGTTATAAAGAATAGATTTACTATTTTTTTATTTTAATTTACTACCACTTTGGGAAATAGGGAAACTTTGTCTCAACTGTGATATAATGTAGACTCTAGACATGCATTAAGCTCAGTTCATGTCAGTTGGGATCTTAGCAAGTAACAGTTTTCCAGAAATCAAATGTTTTAATGACAGGACTAATTACAGAGATGTGGGCTTGGTTAAGAAAACCAACAAAGGATGTTTGATGTAGGTGGGTCTTCTATCTATCTGTTATTTTCATTGGTTAACGAAGAGACTGCCTTGGCCCTTTGATAGGGCAGAAAATTAGGTGGGCAGAGTAGACAGAACAGGATGCTGGGTAGAAGGCTATGAGGCAGTCACCATGATTCTTCCACCAGAGACAGATGTAGGCTAGAATCTTTCCCAGTAAGCCACCACCTAGTGGTGCTACACACATTATTAGAAATGGGTTATTCAGGATGTGAGAATTAGCCAATAAGAGGCTGAAACTAATGGGCCAGGCAGTGTTTAAATGAGTACAATTTGTGTGTTGTTATTTTGAGTGTAAAGCTAGACGTGCGGGAGCTGGGTGAGATGAAAAGCAGGCCTGCTGGCCTCATCTCACTACAGATGTTGAGGCATTTAGATACTTGTGAGAGGAAAGCCATTATTATTACCCTTAGGCCTGGAAGGGGCAATGAGAAAATGCTACATTATGGAGTCACAGAATAGACAGAAGTAGAAGCCTTATGACAGGAGACACAGTCACAAATGAACACAGCTATGTCAAGTGAAAAAACACACTAACCTCTGTCTACTAGCATTCTTTTTTCATCATGATTTTGTCCATAAGTATACTCAACCTAAAAGTAAACTGGAAAGGAAATGAGAATATTGCAGTCAAGCTTCCTGAGACACACAACACAATAGATAGAAACAGAGAACATATATACCAGGGTTTCAAAGAGTGAAAAGCCATCCAAAAATCTTTGTTTCTTTCTGAATCCTAGTCATCATGTCAAATTACTTAATTATTATAAGCCTCCAACCACAGTAAGAATAATTGACCTAAGCTATCATTACAAGCTTTATAATTACACACAGAGATTTTGCAAAACATTTAAATACCAGCTGAATTATTTTGCAGTTAGGTTTCAGAAATGATGCTGGAGTTTTCAAAGTTTAATGTGCTCTTGTATAAAACATTTTCCCAAGCCAGTCTGTGAGACATAGATCTCTGTTTTCAAATGTAAATGAGCTAGTGTAGTATGCACCTACACTCACTGGCCACTGACATTTTAGCTTCTTTTTAATCTTCAAAAACTAACATAGATTCCCCAAGTGCTGTTGTTAGTGAGGCTGTATTTTTAATACTTCCTCAGAACAGCACAGTTATGTGAAAGATGTGTCATAGTCTGCCTTTGGCTTGAGAAAACATGAGCTGGAGGACATTCCTGTTAGGAATTTTTTCCTAACGCAAGCTCTCTGCCGATTCAAAATACCAATCAAGCCAAATCAAAGCAAGCCAGATTAAAAAATATCCAGGTTTAATGGGATTTCTGAACTCTCCAGTGGCCAGGAGGGGGAACCAGGAGGCCTTGCTAATGTGACCACTAGGAGAAAGGGAAAGGGATGGATCCTGGGATTTGGAGTCCAGAGCATTCAACTCTCAGGCCTAGGGGCTGGGAGAGATGTGACGGACTGAAGTCTACGCTCCCAACTTAACAATTCCATCGCCTTTTAAAACAAATTGAGTTCTAGAAATAAGTGCATGGCAAAGGAAACTTTGACTGTATTATTCAAGTGCCTGTGTGTAAGTTGTAGCTTTAAGATCCTTCTATGGTTCAGGAGTAAGCAGTTGTCAGGGTTGACCTGCATCCCTACTGTCAGCCTCAGTGTTTTATGTAAATCTTAGTTCTACTTGATCTTTTGCCTTAATTGTCACAAATTCTAAACAAGTACATTTCCAGTACTTTTAACATAGATAGTGCACCACCATATCATGCCAGGCATTATGAGCAATATTGGAGTATCAAAACTAATGTGTACATAGATTCTCATATCATGTGGTATGTGTGGTTATAATGTAAGTATAGGCTATTCAACCCACCTGAGTCAAAGCAAAGCTTCCCAGTGAATAATACATTTTTGAAGTTTCATGAATTTTATTTCTGTTGGAGAAATGTAGGCAGGAAGGGTGGACAGGTGAGGGGAACATCACAGCTAAAGGCACAGAGTTATGAATCAGCACAATGAGTGCTGGGAACTATTACCAAACCTTACTAGCAAAGAAGGGAGTAGTAAAGGGTTGGGTTAGTGGGAGTCAATAGAACAGCTGGAGTCAAGAGACGTCATAACAGACTTGCTGAAAAGATTCAACAGTACATGTAATGAGAATATTTCAACGTATATAGGTAAATATTAGAGCAAGTATTAAGTCAAAGTGGAAGATCTACCCCTAGGTATCAGTAGCATAGCAAGAGTGTGTAGAAAGCCAGCTATGGGGTATTTTAGTTTTTCATAGTTTTATGAGGATCAAGGTTCAGATGTGATTCATGATCCATTACTCACAGAGCTCTGAGTCAGGAATCATATTGGTAATGCAAACAACCCAAATCTGTACATATAATCAATGTCACTTTTATATGGTTTTTTAATTCTGAAGGAAGAAAAAGAACCCTATCAGTTTACCAGTAACCTAAGAAGATCAGAGAGTTGCCAGCACCCTTTTCAATGTCATTGCTTACCCATATCTGTGGATAGGCCTAAAGTTTGGAAAAAATGCTGAGATACTTATATTGCCAATATCTCATCCATAAACAATTCGAATAGTTTTTATAATTCACACTGATAATGATTATCTTTGAAGATTCATTAGAAAAGCAATTTCCTCCCCATTACCAATCCTAGATAATAAGGGCTTTCTGCTGCACTTGCTCTCTGACTCTTTAGTTACAGGTTAATATTTGTCCTCCAGAAATGGTGGAGAATCCAAGACTGAGAGCTTTATCCTCACAGAACAACTAAATGTTCATTTTGATAGGAAAATAATATTTTATTGATAAATGGTACTGAGTTATTCAGCAAAGTATGTGGAACAACCCCCCCCCACAAAACTCAATATCTACTTTATGTTATAATCAGAAGTTAATTCCAGATAAATTATGAACTTCAGTTAAAAAAATAAAACAGTAAAGAAGATTGAATAAGAGATATGTTTCATTACCTTGGAAAAGATTTCTAAATTGGATGCAAAAAGTATCAAACAAAAAGGAGAAGGTAAATGAATTTGACCATATTTGTAAATTCATTGAGTAATTGTAAGAAGTGCCGTTCCTCCAAAGACAGAATAAGAGTCTGAATGTCTATACATGGAAACTCAGATCTTGAATATTATAAAAAAAAATGAAAGTACCCCAATGGAAAACTGGACAAAATAGTTGAATAATTATTCACAAAATAAAATAATCAAGTGACTATTAACCTCATAGTCTTCAATGAGTGTGGGAATATAAATAGAATTTTAATAGCTCTTTTATTGGGATATATTTTTGCTTATCTTGTTAGCAGAATTATATTGTACTTGACAAATGAGTGTTTATACAATCCTTTCTTTCCTCTTCTGCAAAATTACTTGAACTCTGCCTCATGTTTCATTGTAGATCTGGATCTGTTTCCATCAGTTGCTGGATAAAGGATAAGACCTCTCTGATGACAAATGGGCTAGCACCAATCTTGTCAGAGGAGATGGCCAGTTCAGGCTGTGTACCCACTATTGCTAGGAGTCTTAGTTGGGGTCATTCTTATAGATTCTTGGGAGTTTCCCTTGTGAGAACTTGACTCTGAAATGTCCCTCTTTCCAGTAGTCTCAGTACACCCCTTATCTGTCTCCTCCAACCTGATTGCTCTTGTTCCCATCCCCACCAGCCTTCAATCCACTCAGAATCTTTTCTGTTTTCCCTTCCCAGGGAGATCTGAGTGTTCCCCATGAATACTATGGTTACCTTGCCTGTTTGGGGCTGTAGATTGTAGTATGGTTATCCTTTATTTTATAGCTAATATCCACTTATGTGGGAGTACATGCCATGTTTGCCTCTCATGGCTCACTCTGAATGATTTTTTTTCCACTTTCACCCATTTTTCATCAAATTTCATGGTGTCCTTGTTTTCAATAGCTGAGTCATACTCCATTGTGTAAATGAATTTTAAGTTTTAATCCATTCTTCAGTTGAGGAACATCTAGGTTGTTTCCATATTCTTGCTATGACAAATAAAGCTGCTATGAACATAGTTGAGCAAGTGTCCTTGTGGTATGATTGAGCATCCTTTGGGTGTATGCCCAAGCATGGTACAGCTGGGTTTTGTGGTAGGTGGTAGGTTGATTCCCAATTTTCTGAGAAACCTCCACACTGACTTCCAAAGTGGCTCTACAAGATTGCACTCCCACCAGCAACAGAGGAGTAGTCTCCTTCCTCCACATCCTCTACAGCATGAGCTGACACTTGTGGTTTTGATCTTAGCCATTCTGGCAGCTGTAAGATAGAATCTCAAAGTTGTTTTGATGTACAGTTCCCTTAAAGTTAAGGATGTTGAACATCTCCATGACAATTTGTTGTCCATTTGAAATTCTTCTGTTGTGAATTCTTTGTTTAGATCCATACCCTATTTTTGAAATTGTATTATTTGGTTAGCTGATATCAAGTTTCTTGAGTTCTTTTTTATATTTTGGAAATCAGTCTGTTTTTTGTATGTGGGGTTGATAAAGATCCTTTGTCATTCTGCAGCCTGCCATTTGTCTAATTGACAGTGGGAACAAGAACTGTCACTGACTCCTTTACAGGCTCTTGGAACACTATTCCCTATACTGGGTTACCTTGCCCAGACTTAATACATCGGAGGTGTTCAGTCTTACAGTAACTTGATATGCCATGTTTTGTCGATACTCATGGGAAACCTACCCTTTCTTAAACAGAAACAGTAGGAGTGGATTAGGGATTGCGAACAGAGAGGGTTTTGGGAGAGGGACTGGAAGAAGAGGAGGAAGGGAAATTGTGGCCAGGAAAAAAGAATGAGTATTTAGAATAGTTTGTGTCAAACTTTTTGTTTGTTTGTTTTTTTGTTTTTGTTTTTGTTTTTCGAGACAGGGTTTCTCTGTAGCTTTGGTGCCTGTCCTGGAACTATCTCTTGTAGACCAGTGTCAAACTTTTTAATGTTGGGTAGAGTTTAACAGTTGGGATTTTTATTGAAGGGAAAATTTCAAATTATCAATTTTCTTTTTCTCTATGTAAATCTATGAATATTTTACAATTATTGGGTTGATTATCCTTCTAGGAATTTGTCTATTTCATCTGTACTATCTGATTTGCTAATATACAGTAGTTCTTTTTTTACTTTTCCATTAAAAAAGTTACACTTCTCCCCCTCCTCCCATTTCCCTCTGGCTCCCCCACTTACCCTCCTCCCTCCCCCTCCCTCCTTAAGAGAGGGCAGGGTGCCCTGCCCTGTGGGAAATCCAAGGCCCTCCCCCTCCATCCAAGTCCTAGGAAGGTATGCATCCAAATACACTAGGATCCCAAAAAGCCAGTACATGCAGTAGAAACAGGTCCCAGTGCCATTATCGATGGCTTCTCAGTCCACCCCCATTGGCAGCCACATTGAGAGAGTCCAGTTTGATCACATGCTCATTCAGTCCCAGTCCAGCTGGATTTGGTGAGCTCCCATTAGATCAGGCACACCGTCTCAGTGGGTGGACCAACCCCTCATGATCCTGACATCCTTGCTCGTGTTCTCCCTCCTTCTGCTCTTCAACTGGACCTTGGGAGCTCAGTCCGTTGCTCTGATGAGGGTCTCTGTCTCTATCTCCATCCGTTGCCAGATGAAGATTCTATGGTGATATTCGAGATAATCATCAGTGTGATAGTGGGGCAAGGACAGTTTAGGCACCCTCTCCTCTGCTGCCCAAGGAGCTAGCTGGGGACATCCCCGTGGACACCTGGGATCCCCTCTAGAGCCAAGTCTCTTGCCAACCCTAAAATGCCTCCCTTTATGTAGATATGTTCTTCCCTGCTCCTATATCTGCCCTTCTTCCATCTCCGCCCTCCCAATCCCCCAAGCTCTCCCCAGTCTTTCCCTTCTCCCTTCTCTCTCTCCTCTTCCCCCTACCACACCTTACCCCTACACCCACCCCTATGCTCCCAACTTTTGCCTGGTGATCTTGTTTGCTTCCAATTTCCAGGATAATCTATATATTTTTTTTGGGGGGGGTTCACCTTGTTATTTGACTTCTCTAGGCTTGTAAATATGCTACACATATCATGAACATTCATTAAATCTCTTACAGGATAAACTCAAGATCTCTCATTCTATAGACCCTTGATTCAACACTCCACGTACTCTGGAATACTATTGTTTTTCTTCTGTTTACTAAATAAATCTTTTCTTACATGGTCTGTGTCTCTTGGCTGAATTCTTTCCTCCAAGAAGATGAGAGCAAAGGGTAGCTCCTTCCTGGTAACATACAGAGCACATCTACCACATTTTCCTATTCACTGTTGAACTGAGAGGTTAGTTTACTTTAATAACACAACTTATATTGTGATAAATAATGTAGCTATCCATCTCTTTATGAGCACTATAATAGTGAATTTCTTGGTAATTACTTGACCACAAATCATAAGTACAGTTATTTTGGTTATATACTTTCAAATCTCTTCAGCATGGTTCTATCATATAGTTTATTATTTGGACATAAGAATGATGTGGATGTCTCTCTGTATGGTGTAAATATGTTTTATTATAATTAATTAATAAAGAAGCTGGTTTGTCTAATACTTAGGCAAAATAGAGTCAGGCAGGAAATCCAAACAGAGATACAGGGGGAAAAAAAAGGCAGAGTTGGGTGGGTGGGGGAGCTGTCAGATGCCAGAGAAGCAAGATATGAGGTAAAGGCATGAATCTCATCATAAAATATAGACTAATAGAAGTAGTTAATTTATATTTAGAACTAGCCAGTAAGAAACCTGAGCTATCAGCCAAACAGTTTGTAATAAATATTAAGCCTTGGAATGTTTGTTTGATAATTGGTAGGCAAGAGAGAAACCTCCAGTTACATAAGAATTTAACAGCTCTTTATATCTTCACCAATACCTGACATCATCTAGGTGTCTAAATTTTGTTACTTTAGTAGCTTAATTTGCATTTTTATTGCAATGAGCAACTATTTGTATAGAATGCATCTCTTATATAACTCTTTATAATTTCATAAGATTAAGAACCTTTCCTGGTTTTACCCACAGTTCTATTTGTACTATTTGGTAAAAGCCTGACACATAGTAAATATTCCATAAGAGGTTTTTTTTGTATAAAAGTGTTTTCCAATTTACAATGGGGTTAAATACAGATAAGCCCATCATAAATCAAATTATAAGTAAATAGAACATGGATTTTATGTACTTACACTACCGTGTGTCCTACATAGCATCCTATGGAGTGTCAGTAGTTTCCTCTGGTGGTCATGGCTGAGTAAGCCACAGCTTATTATTGTTGTCCATCTCACCACCAATTCAGGGAAAGATCCAAACTTAAAATCCAAATCACAGAATACATAGCATTTTCACACTATTAGAAAGTTGTAAAATGGTAAGTAAAACCATTGTAATTTGAAAACTTAGATGTGTATAAGAGCACTTTAGCTCTGAATGTGGAACTTTAGGAATGAATTATAGGGTCTGTGACCATTTTTGTAACTTAATTGCATAGTTCTTAATGTGAACTTTATATATGACAATGTTTTGTCATAATGTCAAAAGGTGAGATGTGAGTAGGACCACAGAAAAACACTCCATTATGTTATTGACAGGTTTGAACTGGTGACCCAAAGTGAAACAAGAGAACCTACTTAGAGAAACAGAAGTGTTGACTTCAAGAAAACTTAAAGTTTGTGGAGAAGGGGATCAAAACTCCATTAATAACATTTGTTCACAAAATCCACTGGGCAATTATCCTACTAGGTGCTAGACTTTATGTGAAACAGACAAGACAGGCACAGTTCCACCATCAGGGAGTCCATAGTATAAGCAAAATATTATCAGAAACACATAAACACATAGCAGGTATCCTCTAAGTCACTCTAATGGGAGTGAGGGAAAGAGGTATATGAAAAACATAATGATCCCGTATGAATGCCAGCAAATTTCCCTGGTGAAGCGATGTCCAAAGAATTCATAAGAGAGAACATTAGTTTTCTACACTATACAAATAAGTGTAGCTATGTCTTTAAGTTTCTCTGAAAATAGCAGGTCAATTGAAAAGACTTCAAGGATGCTCAAATCCTTCTTCCTACAGGTGACTACCCTAAAAGAATCACTGGGGTAATTCCTTTTTACTTTAGTAATTATCAAATAAGATGTCCAGAGTTGCAGAAAGGCAGACTATTGTGCTTCTTCACCAGTAACTGATATGACCAACGAGGAGTGAAAATAATCCCAGTAAACTATGACTGATCAAATGCAGTTTTTATTTGGGGTACAAAAACCTTTAATTTTTGATAGTTTAACTGTTTTAGGAAACATTCTAATTCTTGGGGAAAGTAGAGTGAAAAAGAGTGGATGGGTTTCAATTATGAGTACTACCTCTATCTCATTCTTTACGTATACATTCTGAAAGTTTCTTTAAATATTTCCAGAGGATTGAATTCCCTAAAAGTATATAGTTGTGAAACAATTACTTCAGATATCTTTTCTTATTTTTTAAGTATCATTTTTTATCTCCATATCATCATTTTCACTATTCCTTCCTCTAAAATCTTTAGAAGTTATAACTAGTAAAAATTTATTTATTTGCTTCATTTTATAATTAGAAGAAAGTCTGGCCCACACCCTACATTGTCAGAAACGAAACTAGAATCAAGAAGGTTAACAAACCTGTCATGGACTCACTGTGTAGGTTCATTCTCAAGGGAGGTCAGGAGGTGGGGGAGATCAAAGTACATATCAAAGGGCAGCTCTACAGGCAAAAGCAGGAGTTAAGAAAACAAAACTGGCAACACTGGAAGATTAAAAGCAGCAATAATGAACTCACTCTTGGCAACAGTATTCCATCCTCACTGCTTTCTTTTGCAGGCCACCATGTTCTTGAGCTGTAAAAGGAGCAGTGGGCCACTTCTGGCCTCCCAGCTCCTGGCCGCCTGGCTAATGCCTGAAATAATTACAAAGAAACTGTATTTATTTAAACACTGCCTGGCCCATTAGTTCCAGCCTCTTATTGGCTAATACTTGCATCCTGATTAACCCATTTCTATTAATCTGTGTTTACCACGAGTACATGGCTTACCAGGAAGATTCTAACCTATGTCCATCTTGGGCCAGAGTTTCATGGCATTTGCCTGACTCTGCTTTCTTCCTCCCAGAATTCTGTTCTGTCTTCCCCACCTACCTAAGTTTTGACCTATCAGGCCAAGCAGTTTTCTTTATTAATTAACCAATGAAAGCAACAGATAGATAGAAGACCCTCCTACATCAGTGAGCCTTCTGTAATCAGACTATTTTACAGAGCACAGATAAGCACTTTACCAACTAAGTATCTATCAACTTAAATGGTATTCTTCTTCTTTCTCTGATCTTGGAGGAGATGAATTGTATGACCATGCTTTTTATTGGGTTCAATTCACAGGCAGGAAGTAGGGCAGAGGGAAGCAGATGCGGTAGTTCTCCCCCAGTCTTAAACAGTGGTTGATATTTTCCATAAGCACTGCTCCCACTGTGCCTCTCCCATGTGACAAATTGCTCAGGGTCCTTTCTCCCATTTCCTCAGGCTTTTGATGGTAAGCTATTCCTGCCATGCTACTCTTCGGTTGTTATTACATCCCATATTAATTCTCATAACCTAGTGGAAGGTGCCTTTATTTAAAGCCCTCTTATATAAACCTTCTGAGTTTGATTGTGTTGCCCATATGATCTTAGTTGATAGGCTTTTTCCCCTAGGTCTATTATAATGCTCCTTTGTGAATTGTGCTAGGTAAAATACATTGCTGGAGAAATTTAGTGGACAAAGAACAAAACCTCGGCCATATAACCTATTGCAAAAATGGGAAAGATTCAGCAAAAATAGAGACACAAGTTTCCAAATTCCCAAAGTAAGAACTATACCCACTCCTTGTATACAGAAAACAGGTGCAAGATGTACACAAGCAGGGTAGTGGGGAGACAACCATGCTTCTCTGAGGCTCCATTCCCAATAGAGTACACCACAGTAGCTCTTGCCTATGCCATCAGTCTCCTGCAGGGCCAGATCTTCCTAGCAAAATGTCACGCCAGAGAGACCCTACATTTCAGTTTGACTGTTTCTGAAAGGAAAGGTCTTGTTACCCTCATGTTTCCTCTGGTGAAGGGAATGCTTCCTTATGGGAAAATCAGTCAGTGCTAAAATATTTTATGCTTTCCTGTTTCTCTAAAGACTGCCATTTCCTAAACCATGCAAAGCTGTTTCCCTTTCTGACTGCACAGAGGAAAATAGAAGTACATTCATGAAGGGTTCATTTTGGAGAAGGAAACATGGCTGTTTTAAGACTGCATGTTTCCATTTTTGCTTTTCTCTAATCAAGACAGTGAGTGAGTGTGTGCCCATGAGCTAAGTGATAGTCTTCGTTGGGGACTGAGACTACTCTCTAATCTATCCTTTCCACTATGGAATGTAGATGAAGACTTCAGTAACTGGTAACTTGCTATATTTTCCATCTTGTTTTAGCTGTTTTCTGAACTAAACCACAAAGGCCCTTTTATTATATCTCCTTATTAAGAATTTTATTATTTTTTGCTGTTTAAAAAAGTTTATTTCTATGGTTATGTTTTGGATCAGAAAAACCCAGTTTAGTGGTGTCCAGGGATATATCAAAAAGTCTGACAGTGCAAAGGTTCTCAAATTACATCAGAACTTGACCTTTTTTTCTTTAGGCAATATACAAGAAGAAGCGTGGCAGACTCAAAACAAAGGTCTCTCTTCTTACCGATTATATACAAATTTAATCTAACTACACTTTAGAATTTAGTCATTTATTCAGTTAGCATAAGTATTTTAAGCATGTTCCATGTTCAGATACTGAACAAGGTATGAACAACATTTAAGATAAAATAAAATAAAATAAAATGGTGGCTTAAATGACCTATTTATATTCATTGAAAAGCAACCAAGAAGAACAATAAGTTCTTTGTGCTGACTTCTTAGGTTGTTGTTTTATTAATGCTATATTAAGCACACAATGATTTTGTCATTTCTATCTTATTAATCATTACTATTAACTATCATTTGAACAGTTTATTATGTCATGTGCTAGTTATTGGTGAGAAAAGAAAGATATGTACAAGTCCATATATTTACTTTGTAGTCACACTTCTGGAAGAATTGTCACTCAGAGAAATTTTTTTTTACTGTTCTCACTTTATGGCTATCATGCATCTGGCCTCTGTCATTCTTTTTGCATGTGTTCATTTGTCTTGTTCATCCTGGAAGACTTTGTGCTCCTAAAGTTTCTGTGTCATATATTTGCGTGAAATACTCAAATTTCTACATGTTGTTAAACACACAGGTTCGGTAGATTGACTTAGCAAGATTTAACCTTTGAGTTATGCTTTAGAAAACTGACAAGGTAATTCAGCTTTCTTTACAATGTATATGTTTAAAAGAGTACGTATTGGCACCAATTTCTTTCTTTCCAAATGCCATTTTCTGGATGCATTTAATTTATTGTGGCTTGGGATAACTGGGAAGGGCTGAGACCATCACCTATGAGAGATAATGGCTGAAGATCTTACTCATACTCTTCTTAGGAAGTTAATGCATGAGTAACTCTTGAGTGGCTTTATCAGGGCCTGGATCTCACTTGAGAGATTATGATTTTAATTTAACATATCCTGCCACACAGCATGTGAAATATGCAGCCAGCAGTGACTTCTGTGGGTTGAAAGCCCAGTTGGGTTTATTTTAAAAGACTTGCAGTTCTTTGCCAAAGCCTACATTCCTGGAGAGTGAGTAGACTGGGTCACTCACTCAAAGTAGGCGAGAGGTCACAAGCCTGGAAAAATGAAATCAGAACACTTTTCCTGGCAAGGCACAGCATTTGAAAAAGCATTATAAAGTAGACATTAGTGGAGTTTTTTTTTTTAATTTCAAGAGGAATCTTATGTATGTGTCTCACACAGACTTCTTTCTGAGCTACAGCTAATTAGTCCTGCCATTGTTCACCTTTCCTGGAAATCAGAGAAACAAAGTATTCTGGTTCCTAACTCTAGTTTTGGACAATGGCCTTATTGGAGAACAAAACAGTAGCTGAGTTCTTGAGGCTAATGCAAGTCTCTGTGAAAAGCACCTGGCACACAGCCCACATGACATGAATTAGGTGAGAACAAGAAAAAAAAAACCTTTTGCCAACACAGGCTTACTTATGTGACTGGCACTATAGACTATCGACAAAGGTCAGTCATTCCATTAAAGGCTAAGGATATGACAATTATTTATTGAGAACATTTTGTGAAACAGACATCTATTTAATTCCTATTCACCCAGGAAGGTGAACATTTTGTTGTTTGACTTTGTTCTTGGGCATTTGGTATTTAGTTAAGAATTTGAAGTTCCTTTCAATGTAATAGTTCAAAACCTCTGAAGTTTTAGAATTAAAGTTTATCTGTCAGGACAAGACTCCAAAGTGAGGAGAATAGAGAGAGCCCTTCTGTTGCCATCACGTAATCAGAATAACGAGGAATCCATGGCAGGAAACTTCTACCTTTGTATATAAGACAAACAATAAACCATGCAATTTTTGGGTTGGACATTGCAGTGAAGATTCTCCTGGGAAATCTGGATGTTTCCTCTGCTCCAGGGTGTTTGATGACTTAACATGGATCTGTATATGAAGGAGGGAAGTGCATGTAGGCACAAGAGAAACTCAGGAAAACATCTGGGTGTGGTTTTCTCTTTCATTTTACCATGCTGGTGTTAGCTTCTGACTTTTTTGGTTTCTGCTCATCTCTATGACAGCCTGTGGTCTTGTGGTAGCATTCTTTGTGGTTTTTGTTTTTTCTGTTATTTCAGTAACTATTGCTAGTTGAAGACATTGCCACAGCAATTTGTCCCACACCCTCTCTGATGGCTTTTCCAGCCTGCTACAGGCTTTACGATTCAGGACAGAGGAAGGTTGAACTGACAGTGGTTTTGTACCATTAAGAGAAGAGGAGAGTGAAGAGGGCAGCTAGCTCTATTACAGGATCCCAGAGAAAACTGCTCCCAGAGGAGTAGTCATGGCTGGATTTGTGGTAAGGGAAGCAAGGGAGACTGAGAAGATGAACACCTAGCTTCCAACCAACCCATGAACTGCAGAACCGAATTTATACAGAAAAGTCTGGGTATATGCTGATCACATTCTTAATTGTAAGTTTTGTATTGATCGTGACACTGATTACATTCTAGATAATGTCCTAAAGAGTTTACAAATATTAACTTGTTCAATGCATCATAACCATGTGAAGTACTATCTGTATTACCAATGTCCTGAGTGAGAGAATATATACACCACCTTCTCCAAATTGTACACTATACTATAGTATCTCTTTTGCTAGTGAGAACATGGATGGAAGTACTTAGCACTATAGAATCTCTGGTAAGGGGAAAAATTGTTTATGTTAGAATGGTTATGACTGCTACTAGCCAGTGTTTGTCTCTTGTAGTACTTGTTAATGGCTTCAGCATCTGTAGAGAAATATATCTGTACATTCAACTCTGGAAGCCGAAGCCTCAGTTCAAACCTATTACTCAGCAGCTATGAGATAGTGGATAAGTTATGTAATGCCTCTATGTCTCAGTTTCCTTTCTTGTTTTTATTTTTGTGACAGACTCCCATTTATGTAGGCCAGGCTGGTTTAAAAATATTTCTGCTTCAGCCCCAGGTGAAATTACAAGTGTGTACCACTGTGTCTGGCCTCAGTTTCTTAAATGGTATGATAATTATCTAAATTATTGCTTCTTACTAATAATAAATGAAAATGTCCATGCAGCACTTAGTAGAACACCTGAAAGACAGAAATTGGTTAGCAAATATTTGTTGCTTGTTTAACTACCTATTGCAATTAAACTAAATTTTCATTCTTTAGATTTTTTTTTTCAGTCAGTGAATTGGTCACTTATTTCCAGGGGTTTCCTGGTAAAATTGCTGTGCATTCATTTATTGAAATGGTTCAAGCCTGTACGTGTGGTACTCCATTTAATTCTGAGGTTAGTGTGGCTATGTCAGTGCTAGGGATGGGACCAGGACCTTAAGTACAACAGAGAAGTGCTTTATCACTGAATTTTATCCCCAGATTGATAATGCAGGCAATATCTCTTCATTAATAATATGGAAACTAATACTAGAAAGAAGACATGGCTGTTAGGTCTGTATGGATAATCACGGGAGACTTTGTGATCAATGTTCCAGTGTTCTCTCCAGCACCATTTCCCACCCTCTCCCACACTCATGTATCAGACTTGCTGATTGAGCAACATCAATCTAAATTCTTAAATCATTTGCTGTGCATATGAGCAGACTCTTTCTCCACTCATGCTTCTTCAGGAAGTGATAAGGAGTCCAACCCATAGGAGTGAGAATATGAACAAAGAGGTCAAGACCATGATGGGGACACCCACTGAAAAAGTTTACCTGAGCTAATGGGAGCTCACCAACTCCAGCCAAACAGGGAAGGAACCAGCATAGTGTAGTAATAGGAGCGGTGGCGCTACATTCCCAGCACCCTGGCCGCCTGGCTAGCTTATGCCCCGAAATAACAACACACAAATTGTATTCTTTTAAACACTGCTTGGCCCATTAGCTCTAGGCCTTACTGGCTAATTCTGATATCCCGATCAACCCATCTCTAATAAACTGTGTAGCACCGGTCTTACCGGGAAAGATTCAGCATGTCTGACCTGGTGGCTTGCTTCATCACGTGCGGCTGCCCAGGAGAGGGGAGCATGGCGTCTCTGAGCTCACTTCCTCTTCCTCCTAGCATTCTGTTCTGTTTACTCCACCCACCTATGTTCTAACCTATCAGGGCAAGCAGTTTCTTTATTTAATTAACCAATGACCTTCCTCCATCAGCATAGGACCAAACTAGTCCTCTGAATGTATGTGACAGTTGCGTGGCTGGGGCAGACTGTGGGGCCATTGACAGTGGCACCAGGATTTGTCCCTTCTGCTTGTATTGGCTTTTTTAAACCCATTGTCTTTGGATGGATATGTTGCTCAGCCTGGATATAGTAGGGAGGGCCTTGGTCCTTCCTTGGAACAATGTGCTTTGCCCTCTCTGGGGAGTGAATAAGGGTGAGGTGGGGGAAAATGTGGAGGGGATGGGAGGAGGAACTGGGTTTGGTATGTAAAATGAAAAAAGTTTGTTTTCTTTTTAAAAAAATAAAATAAAATAAAGTGGGAAAAAAGGAGTCCAACCCATGTCTTTCCCTCCCCACCTCCCTTTCCTCCCTCTCTACCTCTCATCACATGCTTGGGGAACTCGCCCAAACTTCCTTTCCAGGGCTGAAAGTCAGAACATTTCCTATTTGGAAATTTCAGAGAATGATAAAGGTAATAGGAGCACAGGATTTTATGTATGGATGCCATTTCTTACATCAACATCAACCTTAAGCTGTAGTTCTCACCTTAATTTTTGTATGTAGTGAACTTGGTATAAGAACAGAACCTAACCTCCTACCTCCTACTACAACTAAATAGAAGAACTAAATAGAAGCATTTGAGGATGGTTACTTGGAGTGGGCTCTACCTTATGATGCATAAGGTAGAGCCCACTCCAAGTCAGGCCTGCAAGTCAGGCCTGAATATCTACCCAAGGACCCTCTGAAGGGGAGAAGCTTGGGTGGAGGGATGCTTCTGTTGTTCCTAGGAGTGCAATTGTGGTCCTCTAGCACATGATTCCAGATTGTTTTATCTTTGTAGCCATAAGACAGCTTCTTAAACAGTTGTCGTCTGAAGCTGGAGTGCAAGTCTAGTATTGGTATTGTTGGTATTGCTCTGTCTTCCAGCTGTGCGCTATTGGTTTTGTCAGTATTGCTGTCTGTCTTCCAGCTGTGCTCTCCCCAACTTCAGATGTAGTCCTACACCAAACCCTAACTACTTTCATTTCCCAGATGACATTAAATATTGTGGAGGTGGTGGTTTGTTGTTTTGGATGTGGCTTTGTGTTTGCTGCTTGATAAATGAATCCTCTTAGAACTTTGAGGCATCAATGAGTGTAGATTCTTCTGTGCCTCTTCTTATACCAATGGGGGTGTTCTAAATATAAATCCTCAATCTGATAGATGGAAACTAAAATTCCTAGCCACTGGTAAAGACTCTGATACCTCTCAAAGCATACTATCTTGAATTATTAGTCTTCTGCCTATCTATAGAATGAACCTTGGATTTTTGCATAAACAAAGATAAGCGTTCCTTTGAAGAAAATCCTGGGAAAGTGGTGAAGTGTGGTGGTTATGATTAATGTTTGGGGAAGTAAAAAGTACCACATTCTAATTTGTGCTTTTCAGTCCATTCTGTCCTAGTAGGGTGAACATATGTGCATACTGTATTCTGCTTTTTTTCTGATTCCCAAGACTAGACTCCAATGATGGGAGCTTAGAACAGGGACCTTGGAACAGGGAGCAGACCACTGAAGGGAGGTCAACGGAAGACTCCTTTGTCAGTGAAGTTATCTGGTTATAGCCATGTAGCAACCTATGTTGGTTGCATCAGCATGGGTCTTAGCTGTGGTTAAGGTTCCTTCTGATCATGAGATACCGTGAATCTGCTTGCCTTCCACTTACCATTCTGTCCCAGTGACTGGCCTTCCTAGGTAATTCTGTTAGTGGAATGTGAGAAGCAATTTCTGTAGCCCTTTCCTGTTCTCATCAGAAAGAACTGCCTATGATGGATAAGAGACAAGGGAGACTTTAGCATTGGGTGGGGTTATAGTATAGTAGCATTGCTTCCTCGATGTTGTAATGAGAGCGGCGGGGCTGCATCCCCAGCACCCCAGCTGCCTGGCTAGCTTATGCCCCGAAATAATTACACGGACACTGTATTCTTTTAAACACTGCTTGGCCCATTAACTCTAGCCCTTACAGGTTAATTCTCATATCCCGATCAACTCATCTCTAATAATCTGTGTAGAATCAGTCTTACCGGGAAAGATTCTAGCCTACGTCCATCCTGGGTCTGAGCTTCATGTGTCTGCCTCAGAGAGCAGAGCTATCGTGTCTGCCCGGGAGAGGGGAACATGAGCTCACTTCCTCTTCCTCCCAGCATTCTGTTCTGTTTACTCCACCCACCTATGTTCTAACCTATCAGGGCAAGCAGTTTATTTATTTAATTAACCAATGACCTTCCTCCATCATTTCCCCCTTTTCTGTTTAAACAACAAAGGAAGGCTTTAACTTTAACATAGCAAAATTACATATAACAAAACAGTTATCAAGTAAAAATTACAATATTTACATCTATTTTATCTTTATCATAACAAAGGAAAACAACTTAACTATCTATCTATTCTTCAACTGCCTCAAAGACCCCAGAAAGATACAATATTACCTAAGCAAACAAGAAATAAGCAACTTTCAAAACTCTAGAAATGACAGAGACATTTTGCTGCCTGGACAGTCACCCAAAGTTCCTCTGTACTGTTGGGTCAACCATCTTCAGCCTACAGGCCCATGGTATCCAGAGAAATTTCCATGAAGCAGGACATTTCAAAGTCAGTTCAGTCACTATCTGTTGTATTCTGCAGAATGTCTTGCAGACTCTTTCATGAATCAGGAACCCTGAAAGATCATCTCATCTTTAGGCAAATTCAGTAGTCCTCTCTCTGTGGGTTCTCCTGTCCAGTTTATGCAATAGTCCAGGCAAGAGCAGTTTCTTGCCCAAATGGCTATCAAACTCCATAAGGTGCCTCTTTGATGCCCATCTTCTTCTTGAAGTAGATTGGTGCTGCCAGGAGCAGAGTGTCTCATTGTCATGAAAAGTTTTAAGTTATTAAATAAAATGCCATATTCTATAATCTTTGAAAGATATGAAGAATGCCTATCTAAAATATATCTATGTACATCTAGAAAATGTTAACTAACATGACTACAAACTTGACTATTATGATTATCTATTAACAACCTATATTCATTACATTTTAAGTGAACTACACAATCACAATACCTTAATCAAGATCAGAAATACATATACATATAACAAAATTGACCTTAAATTTATATCACTAAAGCAAAATCCATATCAATGCAAATTATTCATACCTATATCATATCCCCCTTTAAATGTAAAAGAACATTTATAAACCATATTTGGGAACATGGGCACAGTTTTTTCTCTCCAAACTGCTTCCTGCTGAATGGGGGCGTTGTTAATTAGGTCTTTCATGGTATAACCTGTGTGCTAGTTTCATCTCAGTTGGCAGTTGAGTGAAGCAATTTTCTGAAGGTCTTCACAGCAACCTTTCAGGAGGGTGTGGTCCATCATACCATATTGGAATAGAAGCAATCCACAGGCTCTCACCCTCTGTGAAAACAAAATAAGAAACTCCTTTCCAAAGCATCATGTCCTTAGATCCAAATTTCAAAGTCAAGGCATTTTCAAAACATCTATGTTGGATTAGTTCAGCAGCATTTATGAACAAATATCTTTTAGCAGCTGTTGCTCCTTCCTCAGCATTCAAACAATTCAAAGAGAGCATAAAAGCATATAGTATCAAAATTCTCTGTTTATTTTCCATCTTTGTACGGCTTTATTTTAACTCTATTTTGTTTTTTTTTTACTATTATTTTTTGCTTTTTGAGACAGGTTCTCTGTATCTTTGACCTGGAATAACTCTGTAGACCAGGGTGTCCTTGAACTCTCAGAGATCCACCTGTCTCTGCCTCCCAGGCATTGGGATTAAAGGTGTACACTACTACACCTTGAACTCACAGAGATCTGTTTGTCCCTGCCTTCTAGGCACTGGGATTAAAGGCGTGTGCTACCACACCTTGAAAGTCACAGAGGTCAATCTCCCTCTGCCTCCCAAATGTTGGGATTAAAGGTGTGTACTACCACACCCAACAACTCTCTTGCTTTTTTTTTTTTTACTTTAAGAACTTCAACTTTTAGCCTGCATATATTTTTAACACACAGTAAACCATTTAGAAATTTTCTTTGTCTTTGAATCTCTCTTTACTGTATATCTCTCTTTTTCTGACCACATGAGCCTTTAAATTACTGAGCAATATGGGTGGGATTAAAGCCGTGGCTTTGGCAGCTAGATCCAGCCCATTCCTTAGCTTTCCAGCCTCATGGCTGAGGTACTGGTTGTAGCCATGTTTACTGCCACAACTCTATGGCATTTCAAGGTCCCTGCCAGCAAGCGAGTTTCAGCAGCCCATGCTTGCAAACCGCAAGAACTGCCTGCGTAAAAGAGTCAGAGTTTGCCCTGGCAGGACAGCCCAGAAAGCCAGCATTTTTAAACGGCACAGCTTTTGTCCTGCTACGGCTGAAAACCGAAAAGCATGTGTTCAGCTTTTCGTCAACACAATTTAAGTGTTTCTTGGCAGGACCTCTTAATGAGCTGCAGGGTTTTGCAGCTAAAGCTGAGTCAGGAAGCCTCTCCCAGATGAGAGTGCTTGCTTGCCTCTAGCAAGCAGAGCAGACCCGAGAAATTGTTGCTACCAAGAAAACATGCTTTACTCTTTCCCAAGCTTTCTCAGGCTTTCAGTGGATTCAGTTGTGGTGTCAGAAGTGGAATTAGAACCCATGCCTCCAGGGGAGACCTTCCTCCATCACCTCGAGATAGAGACAGAGACCCACACTGGAGCACCAGACTGAGCTCTCAAGGTCCCAATGAGGAGCAGAAGGAGGGAGAACATGAGCAAGGAAGTCAGGACCACGAGGGATGCACCCACCCACTGAGACAGTGGAGCTGATCTATTGGGAGCTCACCAAGGCCAGCTGGACTGTGACTGAAAAATCATGGGATAAAACCAGACTCTCTGAACATGGCGAACAATGAGGGCTGATGAGAAGCCGAGGACAATGGCAAGGGGTTTTGATCCTACTTCATGTTCTGGCTTTGTGGGAGCCTAGCCAGTTTGGATGTTCACCTTCCTAGACATGGACAGAAGGGGGACGACCTTGGACTTTCCACAGGGCAGGGAACCCTGACTGCTCTTTGGACTGGAGAGGGAGGGGGAGAGGAGTGGGGAGAGGGGGAGAAGGGCGGGAGGAGAGGTAGGGAAATGGGAGGCTGGGAGGAGGCGGAAACTGTTTTTTTCTCAATAAAAAATTAAAAAAATATGCTTTAAAAAAGGATCTTTACGGGCCAGACGCGCAGAGGCGGAGCGGCGCGGCGGCCAGACGCGCAGAGGCGGAGCGGCGTGGCGGCCAGACGCGGCAGAGCAACACCACATACAGGAAGAGGCTTTCGGGGACCAGCACAGCGGCAGACCCAAGCGGCTGGGACAGGCGTGCAATAAGGAGAGCAGTTCGCCCTACTACAATTGAATCAAAGAGGTAGGCTTTTGGTTGGCCAGGTCACTGGCACAAGGGGAGCCTGGTCCTGTCCTGAAGATCCTTCGGAGGGGTGAGAGGGTTCTTGGCCTGCAGCAGGAACCACGAAAGAGAGTGAGGGCATTTTGTAAGCGGAGCCCTTGGCCAGCAGGGAAACCTGATCCGGTTTTTAAAGGACCCATTGGATAGGATCAATAGGAGGAAATGGGCAGGCGCCAAGGCAAGAATTCACCCAATAATCCGAAAAACAACATGAAAACATCAGAACCCAATGATCTTACAACAGAAGTATTTGAACAACCTAACACAGAAGAAGTGGAAAAAATCGACTTTATGAAGATAATAGAGTCCCTTAAACAACATGTAAAAAATGCCCTTATAGAAATGGATGAGAAGTATAACAAAAAGTTTGAAGAAATGAGTAAATACGTACATGATACCCTGGGAAACCAAGAAAAAACCATCAAGCAGGTAAAGGAAACAGTTCAAGAATTGAAAACTGAAATGAAGGCAAAGAAGAAAATACAAACTGAGGACCAGCTGGATATGGAAAATCTAGGCCAACGAGCAGAGTCTACAGAAACAAGCATAATCAATAGAATACAAGAGCTAGAAGAAAGACTCTCAGATGCTGAGGACACCATAGAGAAAATAAACGAACAGATCAAAGAAAACAGCAAAGCCAACAAATTCTCAACACAAAACATTCAGGAACTATGGGACACAATAAAAAAACCAAACCTAAGAATAATAGGAATAGAAGAAGGAGAAGAGTCACAGCTCAAAGGCCCAGAAAATATTTTCAACAAAATTATGGAAGAAAACTTTCCCAACTTAAAGAAAGATATTCATTTAAATATTCAAGAAGCATACAGAACACCAAACAGACTGGATCAAAGAAAAACATCTCCTCGCCATATAATAATCAAAACACAAAATATACAGGTTAAAGAAAGAATATTAAGAGCTGCAAAAGAAAAAGGGCAAGTAACTTATAAAGGTAAACCGATCAGACTTACACCTGACTTCTCGATGGAAACTATGAAAGCCAGAAGGTCCTGGATAGAGGTTCTGCAGAAGCTAAGAGACCATGGATGCAAACCCAAACTACTATACCCAGCCAAGCTATCGTTCATTATCAATGGAGAAAACAAGACATTCCAGGATAAGAACAAATTTAAACAATACGTAGCCACAAATCCAGCACTACAGAAAGTAATAGAAGGAAAATCGCAACCCAAGGAATCCAACACTGCCAACACTGCCTACAATAACCCAGGCATCTAATGACCCTTCACGAGCACATCTCAAAGAAGGGAGACACACAATCTCTACTACCAAAAGCAATAAGAATAACCGGAGTAAACAACCACTGGTCATTAATATCACTTAATATTAATGGGCTCAATTCACCTATAAAAAGGCACAGGCTAAAAGATTGGATACGAAAACAGGATCCAACATTCTGCTGTTTGCAAGAAACACATCTCAACCACAAAGACAGGCACCTACTCAGAGTAAAGGGTTGGGAAAAGGTCTTTCAAGCAAATGGTCCTAAGAAAAAAGCAGGTGTGGCCATACTAATTTCTAACAAAACTGACTTCAAACTAAAATCAATCAGAAGAGACCGAGACGGTCACTTTATACTCATAACAGGAACAATTCATCAGGAGGACGTCTCAATCCTGAATATATACGCCCCCAATATAAAAGCACCTACTTATGTAAAAGAAATATTACTAGAACTCAAGGCAGACATCAAACCACACACACTAGTAGTAGGAGACTTCAACACACCTCTCTCTCCAAGGGACAGGTCAATCAGACAGAAACCTAATAGAGAATTAAGAGAATTATTGGAGGTAATGAAGCAAATGGACTTAACAGACATCTATAGAACATTCCACCCAAATAGGAAAGAATATACCTTCTTCTCTGCAGCTCATGGAACCTTCTCAAAAATTGACCACATACTCGGAAACAAAGGAAACCTCCACAGATACAAAAAAATATCAGTGTCCACCTGTGTCTTATCAGATCATCACGGATTAAAGTTAGAAGGCAACAACCACGCTGCCCCCAAAAAGCCGACAAACTCATGGAAACTGAACAGTCAACTACTGAACCACACCTGGGTCAAGGAAGAAATCAAGAAAGAAATTAAAGTCTTCCTTGAATTTAATGAAAATAAAGGGACAACATACTCAAACCTATGGGACACAATGAAAGCAGTGCTAAGAGGAAAGTTCATAGCACTAAGTGCCCACTTAAAGAAAACGGAGAATGCATACATTGGGGACTTAAAAACACACCTGAAAGCTCTAGAAAAAAAAGAAGCAGACGCGCCCAGGAGAAGTAGAAGACTGGAAATAATAAAACTGAGGGCTGAAATCAACAAAATAGAAACACAGAAAACAGTCCAAAGAATCAATGAAACAAAAAGCTGGTTCTTGGAGAAAATCAACAAGATCGACAAACCCCTATCCAAACTAATTAAACGACAGAGAGAGAACACGCAAATAAATAAGATCAGAAATGAAAAGGGGGACATAACCACAGACACAGAGGAAATTCAGAGAATCATTAGATCTTACTACAAAAGCCTGTATGCCACAAAACTGGAAAATACAAAAGAAATGGACATTTTTTTAAATAAGTATCATATACCAAAGCTAAACCAAGACCAGGTGAATGATCTAAATAGACCGGTTTCTCGCGAAGAATTAGAAATGGTTATCAAAAATCTCCCTTCGAAAAAAAGCCCAGGACCAGATGGTTTCAATGCAGAATTCTACCAGAACTTCCAAGAAGAATTAATACCTATACTCCTTAAGGTATTTCACAATATAGAATCAGAAGAGTCATTGCCAAATTCCTTTTATGAAGCTACAGTTACCCTGATACCAAAACCACAAAAAGACCCAACCAAGAAAGAGAATTACAGACCGATCTCACTCATGAACATCGACGCAAAAATCTTCAATAAAATACTGGCAAACCGAATCCAAGAACACATAAGAAAAATTATCCATTATGATCAAGTAGGCTTCATCCCAGAGATGCAGGGCTGGTTCAACATACGCAAATCTATCAATGTAATCCACCATATAAATAAACTGAAAGAAAAAAACCATATGATCATTTCACTAGATGCTGAAAAAGCATTCGACAAAATTCAACACCCCTTTATGATAAAGGTCTTGGAGAGAATAGGGATACAAGGGTCCTACCTAAATATAATAAAAGCTATTTACAGCAAGCCAACAGCTAACATTAAATTAAACGGAGAAAAACTCAAAGCCATCCCACTAAAATCAGGAACACGACAAGGATGTCCACTCTCTCCATACCTCTTCAATATAGTGCTTGAAATTCTAGCAATAGCAATAAGACAAGATAAGGAGATCAAGGGGATTCGTATTGGAAAGGAAGAAGTTAAGCTTTCATTATTTGCAGATGATATGATAGTGTACATAAGCGACCCCAAAAATTCTACGAAAGAACTCCTACAGCTGATAAACAGCTTTAGTAATGTGGCAGGATACAAGATCAACTCCAAAAAATCAGTTGCGTTCCTATACACTAAGGATAAGGAAGCAGAGAGGGAAATCAGAGAAGCATCACCTTTCACGATAGCCACAAATAGCATAAAATACCTTGGGGTAACCCTGACCAAGGAAGTGAAAGATCTACTTGACAAGAACTATAAGTCTTTGAAGAAAGAAATTGAAGAAGACACCAGAAAATGGAAAGACCTCCCTTGCTCTTGGATTGGGAGGATCAACATAGTAAAAATGGCAATTCTACCAAAAGCAATCTATAGATTCAATGCAATCCCCATCAAAATCCCATCAAAATTCTTCACAGATCTGGAGAAGACAATAATTAACTTTATATGGAAAAACAAAAAACCCAGGATAGCCAAAACAATCTTATACAATAAAGGATTGTCTGGAGGCATTACCATCCCTGACTTCAAACTCTACTACAGAGCTACAGTATTGAAAACAGCTTGGTATTGGTATAAAAACAGAGAAGTCGACCAATGGAATCGAATAGAAGACCCTGACATTAACCCACAAACCTATGAACACCTGATCTTCGATAAAGGAGCTAAAAGTATACAATGGAAAAAAGAGAGCATCTTCAACAAATGGTGCTGGCAAAACTGGATGTCAATCTGTGGACGAATGAAAATAGATCCATATCTATCACCATGCACAAAACTCAAATCCAAATGGATTAAAGACCTCAATATCAGTCCGAACACACTGAACCTGATAGAGGAGAAAGTGGGAAGTACTCTACAGCAAATGGGCACAGGAGACCACTTCCTATGTATAACCCCAGCAGCACAGACACTAAGGGCATCATTGAATAAATGGGACTTCCTGAGGCTGAGAAGCTTCTGTAAAGCAAAGGACACTGTCACTAAGACAAAAAGACAACCCACTGACTGGGAGAAGATCTTCACCAACCCTGCAACTGACAAAGGTTTGATCTCCAAAATATATAAAGAACTCAAGAAACTAGACCGTAAAAGGCTAATCAACCCAATTATAAAATGGGGCACTGAGCTGAACAGAGAATTCTCAACAGAAGAAGTTCAAATGGCCAAAAGATACTTAAGGTCATGCTCAACTTCCTTAGCGATCAGGGAAATGCAAATCAAGACAACTTTAAGATACCACCTTACACCTGTCAGAATGGCTAAAATAAAAAACACCAATGATAGCCTTTGCTGGAGAGGTTGTGGAGAAAGGGGTACAATCACCCATTGCTGGTGGGAATGCAAACTTGTGCAACCACTCTGGAAAGCAGTGTTTCGGTTTCTCAGGAAATTCGGGATCAACCTACCCCTGGATCCAGCAATACCACTCTTGGGAATATACCCAAGAGAGGCCCTATCATACAACAAAAGTATATGCTCAACTATGTTCATGGCAGCATTGTTTGTAATAGCCAGAACCTGGAAACAACCTAGATGCCCTTCAACGGAAGAATGGATGAAGAAAGTATGGAATATATACATATTAGAATATTACTCAGCAGTAAAAAACAAGGACTTCTTGAATTTTGCATACAAATGGATGGAAATAGAAAACACTATCCTGAGTGAGGTAAGCCAGACCCAAAAAGAGGAACATGGGATGTACTCACTCATATTTGGTTTCTAGCAATAAATAAAGGACATTGAGCTTATAATTCATGTTCCTAGAGAAGCTAAATAAGGCGAATCCAAAGACAAACACATAGGCATCCTCAGGAATATTAACCTTCATCAGGCGATGAAAGGAGACAGAGACAGAGACCCACACGGGAGCACCAGACAGAAATCTCAAGGTCCAAATCAGGAGCAGAAGGAGACAGAGCACGAGGAAGGAACTCAGGTCCACAAGGGGTGCACCCACACACTAAGACAATGGGGATGTTCTATTGGGATCTCACCAAGGCCAGCTGGCCTAGGTCTGAAAAAGCATGGGATAAATCCGGACTAGCTGAACATAGCGGACAATGAGGAATACTGAGAATTCAAGAACAATTGCAGTGGGTTTTTGATCCTACTGCACGTACTGGCTTTGTGGGAGCCTAGGCAGTTTGAATGCTCACCTTAGGAGACCTGGATAGAGGTGGGCAGTCCTTGGGCTTCCCACAGGTCAGGGAACCCTGATTGCTCTTCGAGCAGATGAGGGAGGGGGACTTGATCGGGGGGAGGGGGAGGGAAATGGGAAGCGGTTGTGGGGACGAGGCAGAAATCCTTAATAAATAAATAAATTTAAAAAAGAAAAAAAAAAGAAAAATAAACTAATAAAATATAAAAAAAAAAGGATCTTTACAATGAAAGTAACTGTGTACAAGGTATTCCTAGGATTGACCCAATTTGCTAGTATGACATGTAGAAAGGACTGCCCAGGAGCTGAGAAGGAATTAGTCTGTGTAACAAAATAGACAGATGTCATGCATTCTTAGGTGCTCTGACTTTGATGTTACATCATGAATGAATAATAGAAAAGTGTGGTTCCAGGATGAGGAATAATATTATATACCACAAACAGCAGAGTTGATCTGTCCTAAGGTCAAAGAGGAAGAGGTGACAATGAATCCTGGTCTATTGCAAACAGGAAATATGTAACTTGGGTTTACTCTAGACCCTCAGTTTTGCATCAGGTGCTAGGCACATGACATCTGGGTTTTGTTTCTTACCCCATGCATAAGAAGACTCTGTATATGACCTGATATAAAGCCTAAAAGAGAGTAGATAGTCAAAAGCAAGGCTGAATGAATACTTCGGATCCATCCAGGTCTACCCCACTCTATACCAACTACAGGACCATGGAACAGACTTACAACCTCTGAACTTTGCTTCATCTAAAAAAATAGGATTGATTTCTAGTTTGTAGGGATGTATGAAGGGCTTGGTGTGAATTATAGGTCAAGTTCTTCAGAGACAGAGCCTGAGACGAGGATTCTGTGTGAGCTTTATTAAGTGATCACAGAAGAGATGAGTGTAGAAACAGGAGAAACAAGTTAGGAACAGGAAAGGGTATAAAGAGGAGAAAGTCTCAGCCTCAGCCTGACCAGGCAGGTTTCTATCTCTAAGTCAGTCATTGGGCACCACTGAGAGGTAGGGTGTGGTGACCAGTATCAACTTCTAGTCATTCTTAGATTCTCTGTTTGAGAAATGACTCCATGTTTGTCATGGGCTGCTAGAAAAGAAAGGACGCTAAAAAGTTCACTAGAAAAAGTAAAAAGAATAATACAGTTACACGGCCCAGAAATCATGACATCTAATATCGAGGGTTTCTCCAAGGGACATGGAACTGTGCTCAGCTGAAAACGAAATACCAGCTAATACCATGAGACTTCCATTAGAGAGTATAATCTTCAGCAATCTACAAGTGAGTTTGTACTGAAAGCTTGAGCAACAAAAGAATATTAAGGCATGATGATCTAAGAGAAGCACAGTTGCTCCCCGCAGGAAGAACACTGCTGTATACAAGACACGGCACAGAAATCCTGCTTTATCCATATGTGCTGAAGTGCCCTTAGATTCACCATTTCCAGGCTGGGCTTCTTTCTAAGGAAGCTCACCTACCACAAACCTGTAGCAGTTTTAGAAGTTATATTTGTAAGCTAGTTACAGCAAAAGATCTCTAGTACCAGGAATCCTGAGGCCCTTATTAAGACGTATCAGGCAGGAACCTTTCAAGGGACTGGGTTTGCTACAAGTGATCATCAGAAGGTACTGGGAAAGAGAGGATAAAACTAGATCTTACACTTTCAAACATAAGAGATAACTTGGTGTTGGGCAGCGGTTACTTGGGGGTCAAGGACCCTTTCACATTGGTCACCTAAGACCACCAGAAAACACAGATATTTATATTATGATTCATAGCAATAGAAAATTACAGCTATTAAATAACAACAGAAGCAGTTTTATGGTTGGGGTCACTCCAATGAGGAACTGTATTAAAGGGTCACAGCATTAGGCAGGTCACACAGCAGTTGTCATGGGTAAAGACACAATAGTCGCTCAGTGCTAGAGAAGGAGGACATACAGTTATTTTTGTGACTGCTTAGTGACTTTATTTCTTTCCTTTTTCACTACTTTTGTGAGTTGAGAACATCATGCTCTAGCTGCCAGCAGGTCCATTTCTCACTTTCTCTGCTTGTCAGCAGGAATGTATTTCATTTTTTTCAATGGCACACCCTCTTTTTCTCATCAGAGTTAAAAGAATCATTCTTATTTGGTGGCTGTGCAAATCCTAAGGACATGCCAGCCCTTGTACCACCTGAAATATGCTATCAAAACTCTGTAAGAAATGTATTCAAATTTTAGTACCAAAATTCTCACTTGAAACTTGGTAGTCTTTCTTGCCATACGTTTTGCACCTCTTTTGAATTTTAGGGTGCAAACCGCCAAACGTGAAGCATTTTCAGGCCCTGATATTTGGGTTCACACATTTGCTTTTCTTCTTTTCCCTCTTCCTATTTTACTCTTTTTCTATTATCTGCTAACATTTTCAAATAAAAGTGAGAAAGGATTGAATCAATCCAGTGCCATGTTGCCTTGTTCACAACTAAGAAAATGAGATCCCAGTGTAGTTCTCAAATCTGTCTCTTGTAATTTAAGGATAGAGTGTCTACTTTTCTCTCTTCAGTTTGCTTCTTGCCCGTAACATAGAACAAAGAGATGCTCATAAATTTATTTGGAAACTTAATTTCATTTTATTTTATTTTTTATGGGAGATAATAGTTGGGGGATTTTTGCAGGCAGCCAGCAGGGGGCACCATGGAGCTTCGCAGGTTGACGAGGCCTCTCACCACAGTTGTTTTGAAATGCCTTGGGGCTTTCTTTAATCATACAATTCAGAGGTGTAGCCCTGCCCCACGCTGGCTTTTCAACAAGACAGCACTTTGCAATGGCTTTTGTCAGCATCGTTTTAATAATAAATACAGTTGTTTGAAAGGAAAAGAGAAAAGGTAGTTTCATAGAGTGCAAAAAATCCATTTCAAACACTAAGGAACTCTGAAAAAAAGTACTTACAAAATGTGTTTACTTAAATATTGTGAAACGAGGATGGAAATTCGCAGTGCAGGGTGTTTGTCATCTACTCATGAGTAGCAGATGGCCGCCGCCTCCTCCTCCTCTGCACGCTGAATGACTCACATTGTACAGGGTGTGCAAAATGAAATTTCAAAACTCTACAGAGTAGAGGTGGCAGTGCCATAACTTGATGCTGGAGGAGTGTGCCAGCCAGATGACTTTGCCAGCCAACATGCTGCCAAAGACTTCACAAAATGTCTTTCATTGGAATGAGTTTGGATGTGTGCATCTCTTAAAGGATCAAGGAAAGGCTCCGGGTTGTGGATGAGCCTGGGTAGGTGTGGAGGGGAGGATGGTCTGCCTGCCAGCACAGAGCTGGGTGCTAATCACTGCTACCAAGGTGAGTCATGCCAGAGGGGCTCACCTGTTTTGACTTGCCAGCCCTAGAATGGTGGCAGCTCTGCCTCCAGCCAGCAACAGAACTAAGGCAGGACTATTATCACATCCTCCAATAATTGTAGATTACATCAAGATTAGAGATGATCATTTAAGTTCAAAGTTCTTTTCTATTTTCTTTTGTTTAATCAAAAGAAACTCTAGATCTGCTATTTCTACTCAAAATACTAGAGTTTTAACAGCCGGTGGACAGGTGCATTTGACTTTTAGTTAGATTCTAACTTTCCTTCATGTGACAGACACCAGAGATGCTCCCATATTTACACCTTTGTGAAGGCTCTTGCTTTGGTGGTCTTCCTGTAAAATGTCTTACTACTCTTAAACAACTATTCTTTGAGGAAGCTCAAACAGCCACATTAAAAAGCTGGATGAGGAGAGAAATGCTTGGTAAGCCTTTAGCTGTTTCTAATATCTCAGGCAGATGAGACAGGCATGTGGCTAAAGAAGCCATTTTGGATGTCTCGCTCAGTTGAGTTTCCTAATGACTCTAGCCACTAATTGACTATAACTGCCTGAGAGAACACAAGCACCGCCTGGCTGAGCTCAGCCAACCCACAGAATAATTGATTCTAATAATATATTATAATCTACTAGGCTTTGGGAAGTTTTGTTTTACAGTAGCAGATAATCTATATATGTGAAGGGGAAGAAATATCAGCTGGCTAAATAGGAGCTATCTGTGTGTGTATGTGTGTCTGTCTGTCTCTCTCTCTCTCTCTCTCTCTCTCTCTCTCTCTCTCACACACACACACACACACACACACACACACACACACTGTAGCTAAAGTACCTTTGTATTTAAGTATATCCCGAATTTACAGTATTGTAGATTCTAATGATATGATGACCATAAACAAGAGTGTATAACGCAGAGGTTATAGAAACAGAATACCCTTTGGTATGCCTCATGCTGAAGCATATTTTATGAAGCTAAGAAGTAGGAGAGAATCTGAACGTTGACTGTCAACTTTCAACTGTCAACTATGGGTGGTATTGTTTCTTGCTCATTACTAGTTATCTAGATGTCTGAAATGAAACAAACTGGAGGAATATGGGCAAAAACATACTGATGTGGTTTTGCTTTTTAGAGGAAAGAAGAAAAGATGAAAGAGTAAAGGCTTTGAATTACAAGAGCATAGCTGAAAAATGGTTAAGAACAACAACATTCAGGTTGCTAGTACCTAAGAGAAAAGCATAACTTAGACATTCCTAAGATTAGGTTAAACCCAGTGAAGGAGGGGAATAAGAACAGTAGAGAGCAATGGAGTTACAAGAAACAGATCCAGGCTGCACATAGATAGTACATTATTGGGGTTAATGTCTTTCCAGATAACCACAACCATGTCTTAGATACAAACACATTTGCAGTGCCAGAAATCCTAGCAAAGCTCAAGTGAGGAGGACTTTGTTCAGCTACTAACAGGCAAGTCACTTATTCTCTCTGAGTCTATAAAGCATGGTGTAGCTTATAGATGACTCCACACAGACACAGCGTTATTATCACATAGAACCAATGGGAAGTTGTACTTTAGATTTTTTTTTTTTTTTTGGTTTTTCAAGACAAGGTTTCTCTGTGGGATGGTCATGGCACTCCTGGAACTCACTTTGTAGAATAGGGTGACCTTGAACCCACTGAGATCTGCCTGTCTCTGCCTCCCTGAGTACTGGGATTAAAGGCATGCACCACCTGCACCCAATGTACTTAATGAAATTTAAACTTGATTTTAACTGCGAAACCTTATGATTTTAAGCCAGAGAAACAAACAAACAAGCAAAAATGGGAACAAAATTTTACAGGAAGATAACCAGGTTTGTAGGCAGGAAATATGACAAAAAGACACCATTGACACAACGTAATTCAGAAAGGATCCGCTTAAGGTGAGGACAAAGATTTAAATTCCTGATTAAGCACTTAATGCAATGCCAGTACAGAGTGCTCACTAACCAGGACATTGTGCACCCTGAACAAACTATTCCCAAGAAGCTTATGAGAAAATGAATTAAATAATAGCTATTTTCACTGGAAATTTGCCTTTATATCTTGTTTTCATATTTTCTCATTTAGCCTTATTGTCTAGGTAAACATTGATGTTCAAATTTCTAAACAGTGCTTAGAGTTATTTCTCCTCCCATTTTAAGCATTCCTATATTCAGGTGTAGAGGCATAGACCCATATTCTGTAACCCCAGCACTTGAGAAGCTGTGGCAGGTGTTTTGTGAATTTCAGTCAAGTCTGGGCTACTATAACATAGCTCAGGGTGGAATGGCATATATACTAAAATCCTGTCTTAAAAAAGCAAAAAGATAAACAGTAAAAATGTTTTTTCAATTAATATTAACTTCTTAGTTTATAATTCTTGGAACTTTTAAAAATATATGAAATGCATGAACAGAATATCTATCACTTAGATGTTGTAAATGTCAACAATGTGTAGTTCTAGTTCTATTTACCACACACATCTATTATTTATTATTCACACTAGTTTATATATAATTTACTTATTTTTGAGGTTGATTTGTTCCATCTAATGCAGTAAAACCTACCAACAGCTTTGCATTATACTTTCCCCAGCAACTCATTTGTAGCATTTTAATGTATCAATCTTTCAAGAATGTATTGATTTGCAAAGACATACCAGGTTGCTATTTAAAATTTTTGTCAGATGCTCCAATGTGGGTCTTTGTCTCTGTCTCCTTTCATCACCTGATGAAGGTTAATATCCAGGAGGATGCCTATATGTTTTTCTTTGGGCTCACCTTCTTATTTAGCTTCTCTAGATTCACGAATTATAGGCTGAATGTCCATTTTTTATGGCTAGAAACCAATTATGAGTGAGTACATCCCATGTTCCTCTTTTTGGGTCTGGCTTACCTCACTCAGGATAGTGTTTTCTATTTCCGTCCATTTGCAAGCAAAATTCAAGAAGTCATTGTTTTTTACTGCTGAGTAGTACTCTAATGTGTATATATTCCATACTTTCTTCATCCATTCTTCCATTGAAGGGCATCTAGGTTGTTTCCAGGTTCTGGTTATTACAAACAATGCTGCTATGAAAATAGTTGAGCATATACTTTTGTTGTATGATAGGGTATCTCTTGGTTATATTCCCAAGAGTGGTATTGCTGGGTCCAGGGGTAGGTTGATCCCGAGTTTCCTGAGAAACCGTCACACTGCTTTCCAAAGTGGTTGCACAAGTTTGCATTCCCACCAGCAATGGATGAGTGTGCCCCTTACTCCACAACCTCTCCAGCAAAGGCTATCATTGGTGTTTTTTATTTTAGCCATTCTGACAGGTGTAAGACAGAGACCCACATTGGAGCACCGGACTGCAATCCCAAGGTCCAAATCAGGAGCAGAAGGAGAGAGAGCACGAGCAAGGAATTCAGGACCCCGAGGGGTGCACCCACACACTGAGACAATGGGGATGTTCTTTCGGGAACTCACCAAGGCCAGCTGGCCCAGGTCTGAAAAAGCATGGGATAAAACCAGACTTGCTGAACATAGCGGACAATGAGGATTACTGGGAACTCAAGAACAATGGCAATGGGTTTTTGATCCTACTGCACGTACTAGCTTTGGGGGAGCCTAGGCAGTTTGGATGCTCACCTTACTAGACCTGGATGGAGGTGGGTGGTCCTTGGACTTACCACAGGGCAGGGAACCCTGGTTGCTCTTTGGGATGACGAGGGAGGGGGACTTGATCAGGGAGGGGGAAGGGGAGAGAAATGGGAGGCGGTGGCGGGGAGGAGACAGAAATCTTTAATAAATAAATAAAAAAAAATAAAATGATCCTGAAAAAAATTCTTTAAAGCAAAGGACACCATCAGTAGGACAAAATGACAGTCTATAGAATGGAAAAAGACTTCAACAACTGTGCATTCACCAGAGGGCTAATATGAAAGAACTCAAGAAACTAGAAATCCACAAGCCAAATGAGCCAATTATAAACGGGACACAGATCTAAGCAGAGAATTCTCAACAGAGGAATCTCAAATAGCTTAGAAATACTTAAAGAAATGTTCAACATCCTTAGCCATCAGGGAAATGTAAATCAAAACTAATTGGAGATTGCATGTTATTCATGTCAGAACAGCTAAGCTCAAACACAAAAGTGACAGCTCATGTTGGTCAGGATGTTGAACCAGGGGAACACTCCTCCATCGCTGCTGGGAGTGCAAATGTGCACAGCTACTTTGGAAATCAGTATGCCACTTCTTCAGAAAACTGGGAATCAATCTACCTCAAGACCCAGAAATATCACTCGGGCATATATCCAAAGGATTCTCCCTCCTACCAGAAGGATTGTTACTCATGTTCATAGCAGCTTTATTCCTAATAGGCAGAACCTGGAAACAACATAAATATCTCTTGACTGAAGAATGGATAAAGAAATTGTGGTACATTTACACAGTGGAATATTACTCAGTGTTAAAAAATGACAAAATAAAATGGCAAATGGATGGAACTAGAAAAAAATCATCCTGAATGAGGTAACCTAGACCCATAAATACAAATATGATATGTACTCACTTTTAAGTGGATATTAGCTGTAACATAAAGGATAATTACACTACAGTCTATGGACCCAGAGATACTAAGTAACAAGGGGGATTCTGGTGGGGGGCACATACATCTCTCTGCCAAGGGGAAATTGAATAGATTCAGATGATGTATTGGGGGCAGGTATGGATAGAAATGGGAGGGTTCAGGCAGGGGTGGGGGAGATGGAGGGAGAGAATACTGGGAGCAGCAACTGGAATTGGAAAATATGGGGGGATTGAAGTAGAAACCTAGAGCAGTGGAAACTCCCTGGAATCTATGAGAGTGACCTTAGTGAAGACTTCTAGTAGTAGGTGACACAAAGCCTGATCTGGCCATCTTGTGTAATCAGACAAGGCTCCCAGCCATGGGATGGGGGACATCAATACATACATAAAACCTTCAACCTACTTTCTCCCCACCTACAAGATGTACTGGGGTAATGGTGCTGCAGAACTTGTAAGAGTGGCCAAAAAATAACTAATCTAACTTGACACCGAGAAAAGGCAACGACCTCTGATACTGCTTGGATGACCAGGACCAAGAGGCTGGGCAGCCAAGAGACTCAGGATAGAACTAAGTACAACTGGCAAAGAAAGTCAATGAAATGATTCCTAATGACATTCTGCTGTACTCATAGATTGGTGTCTAGCCCAATTGTCATCAGAGAAGCATCATCCAGCAATTAATGGGAGTAAATGCAGAGTCCCACAGTCAAACATGAGGCAGATCTCAGTAAGTCCTGTGGAGGAGGGGAGGAATGATGTTAGGAACCAAAGGGTTCAGGGACAGCATGAGAGCAAGGCCCACAGAATCTACTGACCAGGACTTATGGTGGTTCGCAGAGATTGGGGAGATTGTATGGGTCTAACCTAAGTCCCCTACATATAGGTTATGATTAACTTGGTGTTTTTGTGGCTTTCCTAACAGTGGGAGCAGAGGCTTTTTTTTTTTTTTTGGTTTTTTGAGACAGGGTTTCTCTGTGGTTTTGGAGCCTGTCCTGGAACTAGCTCTTGTAGACCAGGCTGGTCTCGAACTCACAGAGATCTGCCTGCCTCTGGGGAGCAGAGGCTTGTAGGGATAAGTCCCGCCCCTTAGGGGGCGTGTTCGCCTCGGGCTAATGTTGGCCTATAAATTTGGCAAGCCTGCTCCCAGGTGCCCCTTTCTGCTTTCCTGGTCTCGGCGGGAATGGTGGTTCTGTAAGTCTATTTCGCCATTAAAGCTATATATATTTTTACAATCTGTCTGCATTCATTTACGCCATTACATTTTGGCGTCCAACGTGGGCTATTTTGCCCCCGACTCAAGCGGGTAGCCTGCTAGCTAACACAGCACCCTCCCGGGTGCTGTTTTTTAGTTCGTGACTCGGGCCCCAGTGCCGAGTCCCAGACATACTCGGCCACACAGGCCCATTCTGCTTGCCTTGGCTAAGTTTGCAGCAGAACCCCACTGCCTGAATTAGCAGAAGCTCAAGTACCTGCGGTTTTGCAACAAAAGCTGCCACAGCGGCAGATTTGGTCTGATACAAAGTGACTTGGCCGGGCAGTGGTGGCGCACGCCTTTGATACCAGCACTTGGGAGGCAAAGGCAGGCGGATCTCTGTGAGTTTGAGGCTGGCCAGGCAGTGGTAGCAAACGCCTTTAATCCCAGCACTTGGGAAGTAGAGGCAGGCAGATCTCTGTGAGTTTGAGGCCGGCCAGGCGGTGGTAGCACAAGCCTTTAATCCCAGCACTTGGGAGGCAGAGACAGGCGGATCTCTGTGAGTTCGAGACCAGACTGGTCTACAAGAGCTAGGGCTAGAGAGATGGCTCAGCGGTTAAGAGCCTTGCCTGCTCTTCCAAAGGTCCTGAGTTCAATTCCCAGCAACCACATGGTGGCAAACAACCATCTGTAATGGGGTCTGCTGACCTCTTCTGGCCTGCAGGCATATACACAGACAGAATATTGTATACATAATAAATAAATAAATATTTTTAAAAAAAGAGCTAGTTCTAAGACAGGCTCCAAAAACACAGAGACCATCACTGGCAGGAACCGATCATTGCAGGTAAGAAATTTTTTCTTCTATAAATAAAATGTCTGAACACATTAGTATTCAAGAATTTAACAGTTTTTTAGTTGTACCATGTGGGAGATTTTACAAGAGGTGTTTAACACCCCACATCTATGGATCCTTCTGGGATTCGTAGTTTTCATTGGCACTAAATGGTTTGATAATAGAAATATGATAAAGTCTTTATGAGACGAATCCAGGATTCTTAAGGCAGAGATTGAACGCTTAAAAACAATTGAAAATCAGTTTGAAGTTCTCCAGGCTGATGCAAAGGAGAAATTCATTGCTATGGAAGAGGGAACAGCTGATCTGAAGTGTAAGCTTCAGTCCCTTTCTGTAGGAACTGAAACATTAGTGGCTGATATTAAGGAGAAATTTATTACTATGGAAGAGGGAACAGCTGATTTGGACCATAAGATTCAGTCCCTTTCTGTAGGAAATGAAACATTAACTGAGAGAATCAAAACTGCTGAATGTGACAATCGGATTTTGTCTAAAGCTTATGACAGATTGACAGAAAGATTGTCAATACAAGAAGGCACGGTTTATGCCATAAAAATTATGTCCAAAGATGAGATGTTATCTCTAACGGACAAACTTCATACTTTATAATCCTCAATGAAGGCTTTGGAACATAATTCTGGACAGGAGATTCAGACATCGCAGAAGGCAATGGTGAATAGAATTGAAAAGGTTGAGGAATTTTTAAATTCTGTTGAAGAAGAGCAAAGGGTAGAAAGGCAAATTTTAACTACATGTATGGGTAAATCGCTCCGGGACAATTTCCACAAAGCTCTACCTAAAGCTCTACCTGCCTTTCCAGTAATAACAACAGAGAAGGTGATTGGTTCCAGAAACCCTAGGGTCATCAAGGAGGATACATGGGTGCCTGTCCGTATGAATGACCTCAAGGAAATTAAACAGGCTGTCATGACTTTTGGCATGCAAGCCTCTTTTGTCAAAGAGATGCTAAGATCTTGGGCCACGACAAGCAGAGCAACCCCCTTGGACTGGCTCCAGCTGAGCTCTGCGGTACTCGAGAGTGGACCGCAATTGAAATGGAAATGCTTATTCAGGCAAGAGGCTAGACTCTTACAACAGCAGGAAAAAGTGAAGGGAATTGACATTTCCCTAGATCAAATTCTAGGTGAAGGGCACTTTTCCGACCCTCAGGAACAAGCTAATTTGGATGAAAACACACTCTCCATGTGTACTACAGCAGCCTTAAGGGCTTGGGACAGGGTACAAGACCCAGGACACAGAATGGAATCATTTGTCAGAGTTAAACAGGGTCAGAGAGAACCCTTTAGTGACTTTTTACAAAGATTAACTAAGGCTGTACAAATAGGGATATCTGACCCAGAAGCAAGACGTATAATGATTGAGTCTTTGGCTTATGAAAATGCAACTGTGGAATGCAAAAGGATTTGGGGGCCTTTAAAGCTCAGATCAGCACCCTTGGAAGAATGGGTCTTGCATACACTCAATGTTGATACATTTGGTTATGGCACTGAAGCATGGGTAGAAGAAGCAATTTCCAATGGTAAAAGGAGACACCAGAATACCAAATGTTTTAATTGTGGAAAAATGGGTCATATGAAAAGGAATTGTAGACAACGGATTTTCAGAAATAATAATAATAATGCATCTTTCAGAAATAATAATAATAATGCATCTTCTAGAAATAACAGAAATAGGAGGACTCAGCCTTCAAGTTTATGTAGAAGATGTGGAAAAGGCAGACATTGGATGAATGAATGCAGGTCTACAAGAGATAGACAAGGCAAACTGATACAGTCGGGAAACGTGAGAGGGGGGGCCTCACAGGCCACCATGGCAAACATGGTTCAGTCATTTCCAATTTCTGCAGAGAACATGCCTCGTCAGGACAATTAGGAAGCTCCATGCCTACTGTTACAAGCAATAAAAATCAGAAAGATAAGTTACGTGTGTTTTGGCAAACTTCTATAAATGATCAAAGACCTAAACTGAGAGTGTGTGTAAATGGCATTTTTATTACTGGCCTGCTGGACACAGGTGCTGATGTAAGTATCATTACCCCAGAATTTGGCAGCCATATTGGCTGCTTCAGAATGTAAATGTTTAGCTCCTGGAAATTGGAACCCTTTCTCGAGTAAGGCAGAGCACGAGATGGGTTGAATGTATAGGGCCAGAGGGACAAATAGGAAAATTAAAGCCATATGTAGCCAATAGTGCAAAGAATTTATGGGGTTGTGACCTATTACAACAATGGAATACCGAAATTAACATTCCTGCTAAATCTAGAGCCTATATTTCTGAGAATAATATTAAAAGATATTACAAACGGAGAAAACCGGCCATTCGGGCTGTACAAGAACAAGCAATTGATGTCCCTTCAGAGATACCAACAGCCTTGCCTCTAAAATGGTTGACTGAGAAACCAATATGGACAAAGCAATGGCCTTTAGCTGAGGAAAAGTTACAGGCTTTAGAACAGCTGGTACAAGAACAATTAGATGCTGGACATATAGAAGAATCTACCAGCCCTTGGAATTCTCCTGTATTTTTGGTTAAGAAAAAATCAGGTAAATGGAGAATGGTGACAGATCTCAGGGCCATCAACAAGGTTATTCAACCTATGGGCCCTCTGCAATCTGGAATTCCTTTGCCCTCTTTATTATCAAAAGGATGGCCTCTTATAGTTATTGATTTAAAGGACTGTTTTTTCACCACACCTTTGCAAAAAGAAGATAGAGAAAAATTCGCCTTCACAGTGCCTACTGATAACAATTCTCAACCTTCGAGGAGGTACCACTGGACCGTCCTCCCCCAGGGTATGTTAAATAGCCCCTCCCTGTGCCAATATTTTGTGAACGAACCATTGCAAATAATACGCAAGAAATTTCCCAAATCTATAGTATACCATTACATGGATGACATTTTGTTAACCGATTCAAACATGGATACCTTGAACAGACTGTTTGAAGAAATAAAGATACTTTTACCTAAATGGGGATTTTACCTAAATCACTCCTGAAAAGATTCAGAAGTGAGATTCTATTAATTATTTAGGTTATAAAATAGGTTTGCAAAAAATTAAGACACAAAAAGCACAAATTAGGAGAGATCGCCTATGGACTCTTAATGACTTTCAAAGACTGTTAGGAGACATTTCCAGTCTACGACCAGCTATTGGAATAACACCTGATCTAATAATTCATTTGAACAAAACCTTGGATGGTGATAAAGATTTAAACAGTCCCAGAGAATTAACAGCTGAAGCAGAAAAGGAACTGACAATGACTGAGGAAAAATTACAACAGGCACATGTGGACAGGGTGAATCCAGAGCTCGACTGTATTCTCGTCATAGTACCATCAAAAATTTCTCCTACAGGAATTTTAATGCAGAGAGATGATATTATTTTGGAATGGATCTTTTTACCACATAAACCAAGTAAGAAACTGAAAACTTATGTGGAGAAAGTCTCTGAGTTAATTATAAAAGGCAAGCTGAGACTTCGTCAACTAGCAGGCATAGACCCAGCAGAAATTATAGTGCCTTTCACTGCTGATGAACTAAAGAAATTATGGGAAGATAATGAACCATGGCAAAGAGCTTGTGCTAATTTTTTGGGAGACATTAATAACAACTATCCAAAAAGCAAGAGGCTTAACTTCATAAAGAGAACTTCTTGGATTCTTCCTCGAATCGCCTGTGATGCTCCAATAACTGGAGCCTGTACATTCTATACTGATGCCAATAAATCAGGGAAGGCAGGTTACAAATCAGAAGACTTGGGTAAGGTGGAACAAAGTCCATATAATTCTGTCCAGAAGGTGGAATTATATGCCATTCTTATGGTGCTAAGGGATTTTAATGAACCTATTAATATAGTCACTGATTCACAATATGCAGAAAGAGTTATTTTACATATTGAAACTGCTGAATTTATACCTGTTGATACAGAACTAACCTCATTGTTTCTCCAGGTTCAAGATTTGATCAGGAACAGGCTTTGCCCTATGTACATAACACACATCCGATCCCATACGTGTCTGCCAGGTCCTCTAGCACGAGGTAATGCAGAAATTGATCAATTATTGATTGGCAGTGTGCTGCAAGCCTCTGAATTTCATAAAAAACATCATGTTAATAACAAAGAATTTTCAATTACATGGCAACAAGCTAAGGAGATTGTAAAGAAATGCCCTACTTGCTCTTTCTATAACCAAACGCCACTGCCTGCAGGGGCTAATCCAAAGGGCACCCAAAGGAATGAAATCTGGCTGATGGATGTGTTCCACTTTGCAGAATTTGGCAAATTAAAATATGTTCATCATACCATTGACACTTATTCAGGCTTTCAGTGGGCAACTGCTTTAAGTTCAGAAAAAGCTGATTCAGTAATCACTCATTTATTAGAAGTCATGGCTATCATGGGTATACCTACACAAATAAAGATGGATAATGGTCCTGCTTATGTCTCTGGGAAAATGAAATGGTTCTTTGATTATTACAATATCAAGCATGTTACAGGTATACCATACAACCCTACAGGTCAAAGCAGTCATAGAAATATCAAATCGAACTATACAGGATATGTTGAACAAAGAGAAAGTGGTGGAAAACACCCCCAGAAATAGGTTACATAATGCTTTGTTAACATTGAATTTTCTCAATGCTAATGAGAAGGGAACAACGGCTGCAGAAAGACATTGGATAATGGAAAAGTCTCCTGAACTAAATCAACCAGTTTATTTCAAGGATGTGCTGACCTCACAATGGAAGCCAGGAGATGTGCTACGTTGGGGAAGGGGTTTTGCTCTTATCTCCACAGGTGAGGAAAAATTGTGGATACAGTCAAAATTAATAAAGTTCGGTTTGAAGAAGAGAAGCCACTTGGAAAAGATAAATAGCAATTCATTCACAAGGATGGTGAGCATACTGATGGTAAGAAATACAGATAGGTTGGGGGCAGGGTTCTTTTCTTATCTCCACAGGAAAATACTCATCTTCAAAGAAATTGAGGGACCCTGAATATTTAATTACTGATGGATGGACACATTTTGTAAGTATTAATTTATATATATATATATGTCTTATTAAACATTTCTTTATAAATATATAGAGTTGGTTTTGAAGTTGGACTCTGGCTCAGTCCCTCTCCAATTCCAACCCTGTTAGTAAGAGAAAAACCCAGATTTTCTGGAGTTTCCGTCTCATGTCAAGAGCCATGATATGGGACAGAAAGAAATATGAGTTTAGAAAACATCTTTGCTTTTCTTCCTATCTGTCATACTTTTCATTGAATATATCTATCATGCCTTTCATTGAATATATATGTATGTCTATATATGTCTATATGATTAATGTTCAGCAGTATTTATAAACAAATATCTTTTAGTAGCTTTTGCTCTTTCCTCAGCATTCAAACAATTCAAAGAGAGGATAATAGCATCCAGTATCAAAATTCTCTGTGTATTTTCCATCTTTGTGCAGCTTTGTTTTAACCTCTATTTTGTTTATTTTTACTTTTAACTCTTTCCTTTTTGAGACAGGTTCTCTGTATCTTTGACCTGAAGTAACTCTGTAGACCAGGCTGTCTTTGAACTCTCAGAGATCCGCCTGTCTTTGCCTCCCAGGCATTCGGGATTAAAGGTGTACATTACTACACCTTGAACTCACAGAGATCTGTTTGTCTCTGCCTTCTAGGCACTGGGATTAAAGGCGTGTGCTACCACACACAACAACTCTCTTCCTTTTTTTTTGTTACTTTAAGAACTTTAAATTTTTGTCTGCATATATTTTTAACACACTTCAAACCATTTAGAAATTTTCTTTGTCTTTGAATCTCTCTTTACTGTATATCTCTTTTTTTCTGACCACACGAGTCTTAATTTACCAAGCAATATCAGTAGGATTAAAGGCGTGGCTTTGCCGGCTGGATCCAGCCCATTCCTTAGCTTTCCAGCCTCCTGGCTGAGGTACTGGCTGTAGCCAGCAAGGAGTTTCAGCAGCCTGTGCTTGCAAACCATACAAACCGCCTGCGTAAAAGAGTCAGAGTTTGCCCTGGCAGGACAGCCCAGAAAGCCGGCATTTTTAAATGGCACAGTTTTTTTCCTCCTACGGCTGAAAACCGAAAAGCATGCATTCAGCTTTTCGTCAACACCGTTTAAGTGTTTCGTTGCAGGACCTCTTAATGAGCTGCAGGCTTTGCAGCTAAAGCTGAGTCAGGAAGCCTCTCTTAGATGAAAGCGCATGCTTGCCTCTAACAAGCAGAGCAGACCCGAGAACACAGCGAGTCTAGTTGCCATCAAGCAAATCATAGCACTTTACTCCAAATGCTCTATTCAAAAGCTCTGTCTCCCGCAGGAGCCAGACAGAGATCACAATGGCAGCACAGCCCCAGGAAGTCGCGCTTTACATGACACAGCGTTTTTTCTGCTACTGTTGCCGAATCAAGAAATCTCTCTACAGCATGCCACCAACAAACAGCAAAAATCTGTGTTAAACTCTCTCTCCCTTATTTTTAAGCCTTCTCAGGTTTTTTAAGTGGGTTTAGCCCCACGTTGGGCGCCATTGATGACCCTAGGGTTTCTGGAACCAATCACCGTCTCTGTTGTTATTACTGGAAAGGTAGGTAGAGCTTTAGGGAGAGCTTTGTGGAAATTGTCCCGGAGCGATTTACCCATAGATGTAGTTAAAATTTGCATTTCTACCCTTTGCTCTTTTTCATCAGAATTTAGAAATTCCTCAACCTTTTCAATTCTATTCACCATTGCCTTCTGCAATGTCTGAATCTCCTGTCCAGAATTATGTTCCAAAGCCTTCACTGAAGATTCTAAAGTATGAAGTTTGTCCATTAGAGATAACATCTCATCTTTGGACATAATTTTTATAGCATAAACCGTGCCTTCTTGTATTGACAATCTTTCTGTCAATCTGTCATAAGCTTTAGACAAAATCCAATTGTCACTTTCAGCAGGTTTGAGTCTCTCAGTTAATATTTCATTTCCTACAGAAAGGGACTGAAGCTTACGATCCAGATCAGCTGTTCCCTCTTCCATAGTAATGAATTTCTCCTTAACATCAGCCTGGAGAACTTCAAACTGATTCTCAATTGTTTTTAAGCGTTCAATCTCTGCCTTAAGAATCCTGGATTCGTCTCGTAAAGACTTTATCATATTTCTATTATCAAACCATTTAGTGCCAATGAAAACTACGAATCCCAGAAGGATCCATAGATGTGAGGTGATAGACACCTCTTGTAAAATCTCCCACATGGTACAATTAAAAAAAAACTGTTAAATTCTTGAATACTAATGTGCTCAGACATTTTATTTATAAAAGAAAAATTTTTTACCTGCAATGATCGGTTCCTGCCAGTGGAGGTCTCTGTGTTTTTGGAGCCTGTCCTAGAACTAGCTCTTGTAGACCAGGCTGGCCTCAAACTCACAGAGATCCGCCTGTCTCTGCCTCCTGAGTGCTGGGATTAAAGGCGTGCACCACTACCACCTGGCTGGTCTCGAACTCACAGAGATCTGCCTGCCTCTGCCTCCCAAGTGCTGGGATTAAAGGCATGCGCTACCACTGCCTGGCCAGCCTCAAACTCACAGAGATCCGCCTGCCTTTGCCTCCCAAGAGCTGTTATCAAAGGCATGTGCCACCATGGCCCGGGCAAGTCACTTTGTATCAGACCAAATCTGCCACTGTGGCAGCTTTTGTTGCAAAACCGCAGGTACTTGAGTTTCTGCTAATTCAGGCAGTGGGGTTCAGCTCCAAACTTAGCCAAGGCAGGCAGGGAGGGGTTAATTGCTCTGGAGAGCAGGCGGGGCAGAATGGGCCTGTGTGGCCGAGTGTGTCTGGGACTTGGCACTGGGGCCTGAGTCACGAACTAAAAAACAGCACCCAGGAGGGTGCTGTGTTAGCTAGCAGGCTACCAGCTTGAGTTGGGGGCAATATAGCCCATGTTGGACGCCAAAATGTAACAGCGTAAACGAATGCAGACAGATTGTAAAAATATATATATCTATAGCTTTAATGTAGAAATAGACTTACAGAACCACCGTTCCTGTGGAGACATGGAAAGCAGAAGCGATGGCTGGGAACATGCTCGCCAAATTTATAGGCAGACATTAGCCTGAGGTGAACACGCCCCCTAAGGGGCGGGACTTATCCCTACAACACTTAAAAATTCTTTAGTTTTCAGTTAGATTGATTATTTATCAGTCTTTAGCACCAAGCCATCTTTAATCCTTTATCTGTACATTCAGTTACAGTATAAACAAAGTAGAAATTTTACATTTCAAAGACATAGCTCAATCAGTAAAGAACATGCCATGCAACATGAGGACTAAGTTCAATTCCCAGGGCCCACATAAAAAGCTGGAGTGTTTGTGTGTGTATATGTGTGTATACATGTTTCTATGTGTACATGTTTGTGCATTTGTAGGTGCTTATGTAGGTGTGCACGTACTTGGGAACTACTGACGTTTTGGTATTGATATGTAGATCACAAGAAAGTTCTGGGTATCCTTAACCTGCCATCTTTCTTCCCTCAAAAATAAATTCTGATATTTCTATGGAAGTGGCTTTTAGATTTAGAGTAAAGCAGATTTCTTCCTTGTGTCAGTGGGCCTAATCTATTGATGGATTGACTATATCTAAGAATGGCTTTCCTCAAGCATAGAGAATTCTCCAATGAGACCCTCTTTGAACTCAGACTGCAAACCTTCATTGATTGTCCAGTTTACCACAACCTAATCAGATTTTTCAAACCAAACTTACACAATTACACGAACTAATTCCTTAACAACTCTCTTCTCTCCATCTCATAGAAAAGAGTATAGTTCTAGTTATAATCTGTTTATTATTTTTTTGGTTTTTCAACTGTAATTCTAGTTGGACAACTCTGGATAGCAAAACCATTAACCAGCAAGAACTGAGCCAAGCTTTTTATTTCTTTGTTAAAATACTTGACACTTTGGAACTGAGTTAGTGCTTTGATAATATAATTTCTGTAAATACTTATATAAATTGTTCAACAATATGTATTATATCAGAGAGCCATACAGGTTATGGAAATGTAATAAAGAAAGAAAACTTTTATTTTAAACAAAGCCTGGAAAGATTTCTTAGGTAGGGTGAACTTTATTCAGAGCCTAAGGAAAATGCATAGAGCAGCTAGCTGAAGGAGTGGGAGGAACATAACAGACTGAGGGACAAAGACTTCTCTATGTCCACCTAATAAAATATAAATTTGTTTCTCTATTGTGTCTTTCCAATACCAATGTAAGATCCTTGAGGACAGAATATGTTTTCCTCTGCTGACTCCACAGAATTGAAAACTGTTCAGTTCCTGGTTGATATTCCTTCATCATTTGTTGAGAATGAATTGTTTCTCTTTTTATAAGATCTGACAAATTAATTGTCATTCATATGTGCAATTGAAATACTATACATCACATAAAAGTGAAAGAATTATGTTTATAATATGAAAATACAATATTAAAAATATAAGCTTAGTGGTGATATGTAAATATTTAAAATGTTTTTGAAATACTATACATCACATAAAAGTGAAAGAATTATGTTTATAATATGAAAATACAATATTAAAAATATATGCTTAGTGGTGATATGTAAATATTTAAAATGTTTTAAAGTATAATTTTATATCCACTATAATTAAATATGCATTTAGCATATATAGTGGTATACTATTTGTGTTTTAATAAATAAAGCTTGCCTGAAGATCATGGGTAAAGCAGCCATACTAGTCAGCCATATAGGCAAGCAGTAGTGGTACACACCTTTAATGAATACAGAGGCAGATGGATATCTGTGAGTTCAAGGCTACCCTGGGGTACACAAGATGGATCCAGAAATAAATCCAGGTGGTGGTGGTTCACACCTTTAATCTCTGTGTTTGGGAGTCACACACCTTTAATGCTAGCATTAGGGAGGTAAGGACAGAAGTGATATGGCTGGGTGGAGAGAGGAATATAAAGGAGAAGAGACAGGAACTCATTGGAGTGTGGAGTCTGAGAATTCATGGAGACAGGATCTTGCACTTTCAATTTGCAGATTTGGTAGTGCAGAAGGTCTCTCTAGTGTTTTTTTTTTCCTGATCTTCAGGTTGAACCCTAATATCGGTCTCTGGGTTTTTATTATTCATGCTACAAGTGTCATACTATGCATGGGTATCTTGTATAGAAATATATGAAGAATATAATAATAACTATATGTTCCAATATCATTGAAAGTAAGTTAATTTTCCATCAACAAAATGATAAAAAATCATGTATTCTTACTATAAAAAAAGTGACAACTGAGTAGCTAAAATGCCATGAAAACTATCAACAACATAACATGTAGGTAAAAAACCAGCATGTAAACATATATGTTCAGGGGTCCACAATCGTAGGTCAAATCTGTTCCACATGTATTTGTATGGTTTAAAAAAAACTATGCAGTTGTATGTGTGTGCACACGCGTGCACACTCAATGAGAAGGACAGGAAGTGGAAGAAGGGGCTAGAGCAGTGGTTCTCAATCTGTGGGTCTCAACACATTTGAAAGCTAAAGAGCTGAGTTCAAGATGTGACATTAGCTGGGAAAGGAGGTAGGGATGATCTGGAAGATATGGAGAAGGTAAGAAATGTGATTGAAATATATTGTAAGCAAAAAAAATAAAGGATGTCATAAGGATTGGGACTCACTGAGAGCTGTGAGAGGGAGAATTCACCCTGTGACTCTCCCTTACACCATGATGTTTACTTTTCATCTTTGACGTTTCTTGGTTTTGGTTTCTTGGCCTTCATCTTCCCATGAAGATGTCTTTATTCAAATTTTCTTTTTATAATCATGCCAGACATAATGGCTTAGAGGCTCACCCTACTTCTTTAAGCCCTTCATCGTAACTCATCTGTAGCAATCATATTTTCTAATAAATTCACATTCTGAAGTACTGGAATTCATAACTTCAACATATTAATGGAAGATGAGAACAGATTTCTATCCATAAAGCAGATACAGAAATCCACAACTAAGCACTGGGCTGAGATCCCAGAGTCCAAATGAAGAGAAGGAGGAGAGATTATAGGAGCAAAGACATCAAGATCATGATGGGGAAATCCAAAGAAAGAGCTCACTCAAGCTTGTGGGAGCTCACTAACTCCAGACTGATAACTGGGAAACCTGCATAGGACCAAACTAGGTCCTCTAAATGTAGGTGAAAGTTGTGTGGCTTAGGCAGTTTATGGGGCCACTGGTGGTGGCACCAGATTTATCCCCAGGGCATGAACTGGCTTTTTAGAGCCCATTCCCTATGAGAGATGCCTTGTTCGGTTTCAATCTGGGGGTTGGGGTTGGTCCTTCCAGACATATTGACTCTGTGTGGGAGGCCTTACCATTTCTGAGAAGTGGATGGGGGAGGTGGGTAGGAGGAAGGTGGGAAGGAACAGTAGGAGGAGAAAAAGGAGGAACTGTGGTTTGTATGTAAAATGAAAAAAAAACTCTTAAAAAATCCTATCCATAACTGTATGTTTCAAATACACACAAAAACATAGCTTACACATATGAGTAGTTAATGAGAGTTCAAAATGCCATGGAGATTTTAATAAGAAAATTCAGAGAGAGCAACTATCCCCCAAAAGTTTGGGAGATAAAATAAACAGTTCAGTAATGGGCTCCAACAGTATCCATAATTTTGTTTTATTTTATGTGTATGGGTATTTTTGCCTGTATGTATGTATACCACTTATATGCCTAATGCCTGTGGAAATAAGAAAAAGGTGTCAGATTAGGTGGAACTGGAGTTATAGATGGTTGTGAGCCATTATGTGGATGCTAGCAATCAAATCTGGATCCTCTTGAAGAACAGCCAGTGCTCTTAACCCCTGAGTTATCTCTCCATCCCCCTTAGCTTGTTTTTAAATGAGCAACCAAGATAGCAAAATAACTTTAGCTCTTAGTGTTAGTGTTACAGGAGTATGTTCTGTTATTTTCTGAACCCTTTTGAATATTTTATGTATCAAACCCATGAGTCATTTATTCTCTAAGAAGATGTTTAGTGGGGCTGATACAATATTGTCCAATATTACAGGCAGTATGCCAACCATTAAATAGATCACTATATCCTATGTTAAAATGAAGAAAGTAGTTGATTTGCTTTATTGGACTTGCTATTTTTTTTACTCTCTCTCTTACTCGCTGAGTGTGTGTGTGTGTGTGTGTGTGTGTGTGTGTGTGTATGCATGCATGTGTGCGTATGCATGAGTACATACGTACCATGGTACACATTGGAGAGACAGCTTGCTGGAGTCAGTTCCTTTTTTCTACCTTGTGTTTCCCAGAGATTGGTCAGGGTTGGTGGAAAGTGCCTTTGCCCACTGAGGCCTTGCTACTGTTATTTATGAAGCATTTCTATTAGTATGATCACAGTTGGTAGATTCAGATGTGTCTGTGAAGTAAGGTAAGTGGGGTCTGAGACAGGTCAAAAGTCAGAACTTTCCAGGTGTACATTTTGATGTTCAACACATGGTCTACTCTTCCAAAATAGTGATGGTAGGGACACATTGGATCTTTAAATCATGCTTCTCCCTTCTGCCCTTTTCTCTCTCTATTTGACCCTTCTTCTGTCTTGTAATGTTCAGTTCATTTAAATCCAAGCTTTGTATTTGATTTCTACCCAATACTAACTGTAAAGAGACCTGGTGGGGGGCAGTGGGGAGCACTCAAAGTCCAGCTCTACTTCATCAGTAGCTAATTGCTTACTTTTGTGCAAATTCCTCAGCCTTTATGTTTTCATCTAAGAAATGAAACATTTCTCAGAACTAAATGGCTAGAAAGATGAAGGTGATGAGTGGAACAGACTACAGAAACATTACACAATTGATTAATATAAGAAAATTTCAGTTAGACCTGCATGTGTTTTCAATTTTGGGACATGTTTTGTAGTTGATGTGACTGTCCTTTTCTCAGATGGGAACACACTTGACTCTTTGTCCTGGTATCATGTAGATACTGGCTATATTAACTTGATTGATCTATGCAGCCTGCAACATAGTGTTCTCCACACATTAAAACCTTTAAACGTCCCTTTGATGATGTCACAATGTCTTGAAAAAGAAAAAAAAACAAAACAATAACATAAAACAATGTAGTGCCCATCCCTGTAGGCCAATATTTCTATATGGTATTGCAGCCAGGCTCTCAAGCTATAGGCCACACCTGAAGTGGTCCCGTACCCTTCCAGACAGGCTGTCACTACCCTATTAAAAGATCAGGATGTTGTTTTGCTCCTTTCTTTGGAATTTAGAGGATGCCTGAAAAGAGGTGCTAAGTCAGCCTACATGAGAGCTATAATACAGAGCAGGAAGATGTGACAGCAGGCACAGGTAGATGTGGACGTGACTAAAAGCCATTCACCTGGTTACCTAGGAAACAGAATGCTAGTGGATTTCCCCCTCAGTTTATGTTTTGATATATAAGGCTGTTTGGAGGATAAAGCAGACGAATTTCCAGGATGTGAACTCAGGATTTCATGAGCGATCATGGAGAATCTCCCTACCGATAAAGCCATGTGAGTTGTGTCTTTATTCCCGCACCTCCAAGCCAGGTAAGAGAGACAGTTTATGTTGGGGTCCAGTCAGAAAAATAACTTATGGTTGGGGTTAGCACCAGAGCCCAACACATCCCTTACCCTTGTGTATGACTCTAACCTGAACTTCACTTGATGAACACTTGTTCTCTTACACATATGTCTTCAAGAAACAAAATCACGCCAAATAGTACAAGTTTTCTGGAGAATTTTGTGGAATAACAAGGAAGAATGAAGTTGGAAAGCACACTGGATTTCATGTAATTGCTCTCAATTTGAACCATACCTTCTCTTAGTCTGTTCTTCGAGTTTCCAGCCACTGGTTCTATCTTCCTTTCAAGCCCTTCCTCAAATAATGCTTAACACTTGATTTTCTATGGAATAGCATGTCTTAGAACCGAATCTTCCATGTCTGTATCCTTATCCAAGTAATACCTCAACAAATTTGGGTTCTGCCTCTTCTTAAAAATCCCTCTTCTAGACACTGAGATCAACCACAGGCAGAGATCTTCATCTGTTAAAGGCTTCACTGATGCACTACAGGTTTTGCTCTAATTACATAATGCTCTTGATTATGTACTAAGTACCAAAGGACTGTCTCCAGAAACCATGGTCCTTCTCAGGCACCAAGATCATAAACTGGCACTAGAGTTGTGCTGGACACAGGCCTCTAATTCCATCAAAAACTGATCTTCTCAGAAGTCTGGCTTTCTTACTCTATATAAAATTGATTGGGAAAAGCTACTTAACTGAAATTAAAAATAAGAAAGTGGATAACATTGTACAAGTATAATTTTCTGAGATTATTAGACACTTTTTCTTTTGAAATGCATAAATAAAGGAGAGAGGGGCAGAATAATACTGGTACAGATTTACTTTTTAAAGTTTGAATAAAATTAGCATAATTTCCCTTTTATTAAGCTACAGCAGATAGAAAGCACATTATAGGCATTGTAGGTGGAGATGTGGGTGGACACATAGGAGGAGAAATGAGAGAACACTGAGAATACAGCTGAAATAATGAGCAAATAAGATGAGGTATTGCAGCAAGGATGGGGATGGAGAATGGAAGTATCTAAATTTGTTCACACACAAAAGCATGGAGCACAGAAAACAAAGGAAATTATTTGGCTAAGCTAAGAGATTGGGTAGCCTGAACTAAGAAAATCAGGCACAGGTGAAAAAAAAAGTAAAGAACACTTATTTGCTTTGAATTTTAAAACTTGTGCCTGTGTTTGAAGGGAGGAAAACATAATAACATTCCTTATTTTTTTTATAAAATAACTCCTAGTTTTATTCCCATTAACCCTGATGGCATTAGAAGCTACACAATTCAGGACACCCAACATACTAGCATTTGATGTGCAACAAACTGATTGGAATAGCGACTATCAGGTTTAATGTTCTTCCTGCTCTGCTTCCCCAAGATTGGGCAGCATAACCCTTCATCTGCATCCTGTCTGCATCACTCATTTTACAAATGAAGAAAGAAAGGCTCAATGAGGCTTTACAAACACAGTAATTTAAAACCACTATTTAAAGTTCTGTTTATGTGTGGTCACATGTATATGTGGATGTCAGAGAGCAACTTGCCGGTTCTCACCTTTTATTTTGTGGGTCTCAGGCATCAAACTTGGGTTGTCAGGCATGGCAGCAAGTGCCTTTATGTACTGAGCTGTTTCACTGGTCCAAACAAAGTGATTAAAAATATCTTAGAACTTTGAAAGGTAAACAACAAAATCTCCACATATGATTTCTATGTAAAGCACTCCGCTGCATGACACAAAGCATAGAATGATTCAAGAAGCACCAGATTGAGGCAAGTGGGTTATAGTTTCAAATGCTTACTTGCTACTAGATGAATACATTTTTTTTTTCATTTCCTAGCTTAACTTATTATTAGGAACACAATTTAGGTAGTGCATGTCTCAAAAACTCAGAGAATTGTCTATATAACAGTTTCCTTCCTCAAAGCCTATGAAATTAGATCTCCAGGTCTTGCCTTTAAAATGAACCCAGAGACATCATCCTTCTAGTTGGCTTTCTATCTACACCTCACTAGCTCTGTCTCTGTCTGTAGCCTCTCTCTAGATTCAGACTCTTTCTCACTTTTTCCCACTCCTTTTCAAATCCAATCTACTCTACCTTTGTTCCTCCTGGGTATTACACACATCTTAAGCCACTCAGGATATTATAACAATATATTGTAAACTAGCTAGTTTATGAATAATGGAATTGGGTTGTTTACAAATCTGGACATAGAGAAGCCCTAAACCAAGAAACTAGAAGATTTGAGGTCTAGTAAGGGCCCAATCATCAGACTGTAACTTCTGTATGTCCTCATTTGGCAAGTAGTGCAATCAAGCTTCCTAGGGCCTCTTTGTGTAATGGAACCAATTCCATTCATTAATTAAGTCATTAATCTCCTGAATGTCCCACCTCTTAATAATATTTCTCTGGGAAGTAAAGTACCATCAAATGAGTGGTGGGAGAACAAACATTCAAACCATAGCAATGTCTTAGATGTTACAGATAGCAACTTGCTGTATGCAGGTTATCTCCTCAATAGCTAGAAATCTGGATGAGATTTATTTGTATTTAAAATATCTTGCCTGATTCTGTGTTCTCTCAACCACTTTATCTTTTGAAGTTCATTTATTATTTGTATCAGGACGCTATGTTCTTCATAGTATGTATTACAGATTAAATAAATTTCTTTCCTATTTGTAACTAAATTGTGTTTATATTCTATCGGGGCAGTGACTATTTCTCATGGATTTTGAGTCTTATTTTTGACACATAGTCAGCACTCAATGAGTTGTTGAGAAATTAGTATGTAATCTATCCTGGAAAGTAGACCGTTCATAGCAGCCCTACAAAATCACAAATTATCTATTCTCACAGCAACTACACAATAATACATCAAAAACTGAAGGGGAACACGTCAGATGGGGGTGAAGATGTAAGTAAAAGTATCCCACACTAGCTCCTAATATGGTATAATAAGGATTTTTTTTAATTAAAGGAGAAGTCACAGATCACAACGGGGAACAGGAATGGAATCCAACATCCAGGTGAGGCGAGCAGGGAGATAGAGAGAGCAAACAGACAGATATGGAAGCTTTTTGGTACACAAGGCCACACCCAACCTGGTCCAGCCTCTCAAAGAACCATTGGCTGAAGGAGGTTCCCCATCACCTTGCCCTTTTATCTAAACAAGAGGGTTCCAAACCCAATACAAAAGTATATACAATAAGAACAGATATCAAGTATAAAAATTAGAATTACAACTAGCAAGAAACATAAGCTAAGTGCTTCAATAATTATTTTATGCTAAGGAGTCTAAGTCTTATATTAGAAAAAGCTTGGCGAGAGAGGAGAGTGAGTGGCTGCCTGGCCAGACAGTCCTGGGTAACTGAATCTAAGCCTTCTCCAATTTCCTAAGCTTTTCTGACCATCCAGTGGGGTGTGTTCTGGCTGTTGGCCTTCTTTACCCCATTGAACCCTGCTCCCAAGCACTCCTTTTTATCTTCAAGGTCCTTGGATCCCCTAATCAGCCTGCTTCAGGGCTGAGTTGTCTGGAGAGCCATCAGGGAGTGTTCCTGCCTCTGGGGTGTCTTTGTACTTTCCCACCCTGCCTCCCAAGCCTGCTTTTTTGTCTTCCAGGTCCTTGGAGCCCAACAAAAGACCATGCTCCCATGCTGAGGGGATCCATAGGGATGAGTGAGTAGCCGCATGGCCGGACAGTCCCAGGGAGCTGAGTCCAGAATCCCTGCTTTTCTGGCCATTCAGCAGGGTGTGTTCCCAGCTGCTGGCCTTCTTTACCCCATCCACCCTGCCCCCAAGCACTCATTTTTATCTGCAAGGTCCTTGAATCTCCCAGCATAGCCTGCTTCAGGACAGAAGGGATCTGAGAGCCTGCTCCAGTGCTGAGGGGACCTAAGAGAAGGAACACCAAGAAAAACTCCCAAGTACAGAGTCTGCCACATCAAAGATTGGACCAAGATGCCAAGACTCTGCTGGTTTTATTTGAAGGAAGAGATGGGCAGGCACCAATGCAAGAATTCCTTCAACATCCTGAAAAGCAACATGATAACACCAGAATCCAGTGAACACACAACAGGAAGACTTGAACATCTAAACCCAGAAGAAGTAGAAGAAATCGACTTTAAATGTAACCTTATAAAAATCATGGAGACCGTTAAACAGGAAGTGAAAAACTCCCTTAAAGAAATGGAAGAGAAGACAAACAAAAAGTTAGAAGAAATTAATAAATCCTTCAACGATACCCAAGAAAACCAAGAAAAAGCAATCAAACAGGTAAAGGTAACAGTTCAAGACTTGAAGACCCGAAATGGAGGTAATAAAAAAAACCATAAACCGAGGGATGGTTCGATATGGAAAATCTGAGTAAACCAATAGGAACTACAGAGACAAATATAACCACAGAATATAGAAAAAAGAAAGAATCTCAGGCGCTGAGAATACTATTTAGACTCATTGATCAAAGAAAACAACAAATTCTTAACACAAAACATCCACGAAAAGATCGAATCTAAGAATAATAGGTGTAGAAGAAGGACAAGAATTCCAGCTGAAAGGCCTAGGAAATATATACAGCAAAATTGTAGAAAAAAACTTTCCCCACCTAAAGAAGAATATTCCTTTGAAGGCACAAGAAGCCTACAGAACACCAAATAGACTGGAAAAAATAATATCCCCTCTCCACATAATAATCAAAACATACAGAATAAAGACAGAATACTAAGAGCTATAAATGAAAAAGGTCAAGTAACATATAGAGGTAAATTATCAGAATTACACCTGACTTCTCAATGGAAACCATGAAAGCCAGAAGGTCTTAGAAAGAGTGCTGCAGACACTAAGAGCCCATAGATGCAAACCCAGACTTCTATACCCAGCAAAGCTTTCTTTCACCATCAATGGAGAAAAAAAAAGATATTCCAGGACAAAAACAGATTCAAACAATACGTAGCTACAAACCCAGCCATACAGAAAGTACTGGAAGGAAAGCCACAACCAAGGAAGCCAACAACACCCACAATAACACAGACATCTGACATTCCTCCACCAGCACAACTCAGAGAAGGGAAACACACAAACTCTACCACCAGTATATATATCCGGAGTTAACAACCAATGGTCATTGTTATCACTTAATATCAATGGACTCAATTCACCTATAAAAAGTCACAGGTTAAGAGAATGGATATAAAAACAGAATCCAAAATTCTGTTTACAAGAAACACACCTCAACCTCAAAGACAGACATTACCTCAGAGTAAAAGGTTGGGAAAAAGTTTTCCAATCAAATGGACCTAAGAAACAAGTCGGTGTGGCTATACTAATATCTAACAAGATTTATTTCTAACTAAAATCAATCAGAAGAGATGGAGATGGACACTTTATACTCATAACAGGGAAAATTCATTAGGAAGAAGTCTCTATCCTGAATATCTATGCCCCTAATATAAAAGCACCCACGTATGTAAAAGAAACATTACTAGAACTCAAAGCACACATCAAACCCCACACTCTAATAGTAGGAGATTTCAACACTCCTCTCTCACCAATGGACAGGTCAACCAGAGAGAAAGTTAACAGAGAAATAAGAGAACTAACAGATGTAATGAACCAAATGGACTTAACAGACATCTATAGAACATTCCACGCAAACAGGAAAGAATATACCTTCTCATGGAACCGTCTCAAAAATTGATCACATGCTCTGTTACAAAGCAAACTTCCACAATTACAAAAAAAATTGTAGTAGCCACCTGTGTACTACCAGATCACAATGAAGTAAAGGTAGAATTTAACAACAATTCCACCCCTAGAAAGCCTACAAACTCATGGAACCTGAACATTTAACTACTAAACCACCCCTGGGTCAAGGAAGAAATAAAAAAGAAATTGAAGTCTTTTTTGAATTTAACAAAAGTGGAGACACAACATACCCAAACCTATGGGACACTATGAAAGTAATGCTAAGAGGAAAGTTCATAGAATTAAGTGCCCATATAAAGAAAATGGAGAAAGCTAACATTAGAGAATTAACAGCACACATGAAAGCTCTAGAAAAAAAGAAGCAGATTCACTCAGGAGGAGTAGAAGTCTGGACATAATCAAACTGAGGGCTGAAACCAACAAAATAGAAACACAGAAAACAATCCAAAGAATCAATGAAAGAAAGAGATGGTTCTTTGAGAAAAACAACAAGATTGACAATCCCCTATACAAACTAATCAAAAGGCAGAGAGAGAATACTCAAATTAACAAGATCAGAAATGAAAAGGGGGACATAACAACAGACACTGAGGAAATTCAGAAAATCATTACGTATTACTAAAAAAGCCTGTACGCCAGAAAATTGGAAAATGTAAAAGAAATGGACATATTTTAGATAAGCACCATATACCAAAATTAAATTAAGACCAGCTGGGCAATTTAAATAGGCCTATAAGCTACGAGAAAATAGAAGCTGTCATCAAAACCCCCCGAACCAAAAAAAAAAAAAGCCCAGGACCAGATGGTTTTATTGCAGAATTCCACCAGAACTTCCAATAAGAGCTAATACCTATACTCCTTATTGTGTTTCACATAATGGAAGCAGAAGAGTCATTGACAAACTCTTTTTTATGAAGCTACAGTTACCCTGATATCAAAACCACAAAAGACTCAACCAAGAAAGAGAATTACCGACCAAACTCACTCATGAATATCAACGCAAACATTCTCAATAAAATACCGAATCCAAGAACACATCAAGGAAATCATCCATTATGATCAAGAGGGTTCATCCAAGAGAGGCAGGGCTACTTCAACATATGAAAATCTATCAATGTAATCCATCATATAAATAAACTGAAAGAAAAAAATCCATATGATCATTTCATTAGATGCGAGAGGTTAGGGATTCAAGGATCATATCTAAATATAATAAAAGTAATATAGAGCAAGTCAACAGCTAACATCAAATTAAATAGAGACAACTCAAGTCATTCCACTAAAACCAGGAACAAGTCAAGGCTGTCCACTCTCTCCATGTCTCTGCAACATTGTGCTTGATGTTCTAGCAATAGCAATAAGACAACATAAGGAGATCAAGGAGATTCGAATCTGAAAGGAAGAAGTGAAACTTTCATTATTTGCAGATGTTATGATAGTGTATATAAGTGACCCCAAAAATTCTACCATAGAACTACAGCTGATAAATACCCTCAGTGATGTGGCAGGATATAGGATCAACTCAAAAAAATTAGTAGCCCTCCTATACACAAAGGGTAAAGAAGCTAAGAGGAAATCAGAGAAACATCACCTTTCACAATAGCCACAAATAACATAAAGTATCTTGGGGTAACACTAAGGAAGTGAGAGATCTATTTGACAGGAACTTCAAGTCTTTGAAAAAAGAAATTGAAGAAGATACCAGAAAATGGAAGGATCTTACATTCTCTTGGATTGGTAGGATCAACATAATAAAAATGACAATTCTACCAAAGGCAATCTATAGATTCACTGCAAACCCCATCAAAATCCCAACAAAATTCTTCACAAACCTTGAAAGAACAATAATCAACTTTATATGGGAAAAGAAAAAAAAACCAGCATAGCCAAAACAATCCTATTCAAAAAGGAACTTCTGGAGGCATTACCATCCTTGACATCAAACTCTATTACAGAGGCACAGTAATGAAAACAGCTTGGTACTGGCGTAAAAATAGAAATGTTGACTAATGGACTTTAATGGAAGACACAGAAACTAATCCACAAACCTATGAACACCTGATTTTTGCCAAAGAAGCTAAAATTATACAAGGAAAAAAAAGCATCTTTAACATGGCATAACTGGATATCAACATGTAGAAGAATGAAAATAGGTCCATGTCTATTACCATGCATAAAACTCAAGTCCAAATGGATTAAAGACCTCAATATAAATCTGACCACATTCAACCTGATAGGAAGAGAAAGTGGGAAGTAGCCTGAAATACATGGGCACAGGAGTCCACTTCCTAGGTATAACCCCAGTAGCACAGACAATAAGGGCAACAATTAATAAATGGGATCTCCTGAAACTGAGAAGCTTCTGTAAAACAAAGGACACTGTCATTAAGACAAAAAGGCAACCTACTGAATGGGAGAAGATCTTCACCAACCCCACATCAGACAAAGGACTAATCTCCAAAATATATGAAGAACTCAAGAAACTAGTTATTAAAATTCAAAATAACCCAATTAAAAAATGGGGTACTGAACTGAAGAGAGAATTCTTAACAGAAGAATTTCTAGTGGCCAAAAGATACTTAAGGACATATTTAACTTCCTTACCTATCAGGGAAATGCAAATCAAAACAGCTTTGAGATACCATCTTACATCTGTCAGAATGGCTAAAATCAAAAACACCAATGATAATCTATGCTGGAGAGGATGTATTGTAAGGGGAACAGTCATCCATTGCTGGTGGGAATGCAAACTTGTGCATCTGCTTTGGAAATCAGTGTGGTGGTTTCTCACAAAATTGGGAGTCAACCTACCTCAGGATCCAGCAATACCACTCTTGGGTATATACCCAAGAGATGCCCAATCATACTACAAAAGAATTTGTTCAACTATGTTTATATCAGCATTATTTGTTATAGCCAGAACCTGGAAACAACATTGATGCCCCTCAATGGAAGAATGGATAAAGAAGTGTGGCAATCTACACATTAGAGTACTACTCAGTGATAAAAAACAATGACATCTTGAATTTTGCATGCAAATGGATGGAAATAGAAAACACTATCCTGAGTGAGGTATCCCAGACCCAAAAAGATGAATATGTTATGTACTTACTCATTAGTGAATTCTAGCGTAAACAAAAGACATTGAGCCTATAGTTTATGATCTTTGAGAAGCTAAGTAATAAGGTGAACCCAAAGAAAAACCTATATAGATCTTCCTAGAAATTGGAAGCAGACAAGATCGCCAGACAAAAATTGGGAGCATGAGGGTGGGGGTGCGGTGGGGAAAGAGGGAGAGAGGGGAGCCTGAGAGGTTTGGGAAGGGCTTGGTTTAGCTGAATGGTTGAGATGGAAGAAGGACGGATATGGGAGCAGGGAAGAAGATATCTTAATTAAGGGCGCTATTTTTGGGTCGCCAAGAGGCTTGACTCTCTTAGAGGGGCTCCCAGGTGTCTGCGAGAATGTCTCCAGCTAGGACCTTGGGCAGTGGAGGAGAGGGTACCTAAACTGGCCTTGTCCTGTAGTCAGACTGATGACTGTCTTGAATATCACCATAGAAACTTTATCTGGTGACAGATGAAGATAGAGACAGAGAGCCACATCAGAGCACTGGACTGAGCTCCTGAGGTCCGGTTGAAGAACAGAAGGAGGGAGAATATGACCAAGGAACTCAGGACTTCAAGGGGTTAGTCCACCCACTGAGACAGTTGAACTGGGTCTGAAAGAGCATGGGATCAAACTGAATGTGGCTGACAGTTGGGGCAGACTGGAAAATGCCAGGAAAATGGCACTGGGATTTGTCTCTATTGCATGTTCTGGCTTTTTGGGATCTTATTCCATTTGGATGCATATCTTCCTAAGCCTGGATGGAGGGTGTAGGGCCTTGGACTTCCCACAGGGCAGGGAACCCTGCCCTCTCTTTGGTTTGGAGGGGAAGGGAGGAAGTTGAGTGGGGGAGTGGGATGGAAGTGGGAGGAGGGGAGGAAGTGGAAATTTTGAATGGTATTATTTATAAAGTAATAAAAATCATTAGAAAAAAGAAAAGAAAAAAGAAAAAGCTTGGGTAAGTCATCAGAAGAAAGTAATTACAACAATCTAATCTTGATCTCCATCGAAGTCCTGAGAAAGGAGATAATATTACTTCAGCAGACAGGAAGTACAATCAAGCAGCTTCCAAAATGTGTAGTAGATGACAGAGACAACTGGCACCTGGCTATTGCCCAAAGTCTCATTTGTAATGTTGGAGCAAGCATCTTTGGCTAAGACCTAGAGTAACTGACAAACCATTTTCAGAGGCAGTAAAAATTTCAAAATCATCTTACCCTGTCTTGGCAATGTTTGCCAGTCTTTTTTTTTATATCCTGCTTGTCCAGTCTGGACATTGTGCATTTTGTCAGTGGTTGAAGCATGGGCAGTTCCTTGCCCAAAGGCCAGTTTTGCCAAGAAGAAAACAAGCTCCAACTGGAGTGTCTTCAGTGCTCAACATTCTCTCAGGAAAAGATTTGTGCTGCTAGGAGCAATTGTGCCACACATGAACAGAAACTTAAGTTATTTAAACGACAAGTTATAGAGTTCTTTGAAGTAGTTGAAGATTACCTATCTATGCAGAATACAATCTCTGTGTATCTAGAGGACCTGATTAGTCTAACTATAAATATGACAAACATGGATGACTATTGACCTATAATGCTATATTAAATATTAAACAATATTTAATCAACCTTGCAGCAAATGAGGACAATGATCTCAAAATATAAACAATGTATAATTATCTTGATAAGAGGTAGAAATGTATAATGCAATATGATCAATATATCCTAAAATTGTATCAATATACATAATGTCTCAGAGCTAGAAACATGCATGCATACAACCTGACAAAATAACTTTGCATAGGTGTACAAATATTGTAAATAGAAACAGGAGCATATTCAATATATCAAATATTATTTGAATTTGTATCAATACATAAGAATCTATACTAATATAAATTGCCTATAAATAAAAGCTCACAAGTATTCACTCTATTATTATTATATGATAATAGTATCACTATTATTATTATTAATGTGAGTAAGTTCACACTAATCTACATATTATCCTATTCGATTTCCTTTTATTTTTTTGTGAGATCCCCAAGCCTATAAAATTTCCACTTCAACCCCCAACCCTATACCAGTTATAATCAACCACTAATTGATGTCCCTAACCCTGAGGACAAGCTTTGTTGGGAGAAGGGACATCATCTTCTAGAATTACTTCCAGCTGTCATGAGAGCAATGTTCTTTCTATGGGATTCTGTAAAACTAAAATGATGGTTAAGTTTCAAGATTACTGTCTGGTATAATTGCAAATAGTCTCTGAATAGTCAATAGGGTTTTTCTGAAGTTCTTATTTGGAGTTCTGGCCAGAACATTGTAGGAAGGTACACCTTTACAACTAACCAAGGGTCCCCATTAAAAACATATCTAGACTCAGCCATGATATTGTCTTGACTATTATTAGGAAAATATCACTTTCCAATCTACAGCAGATCAAGTCATCAATGCCAATTCTTAATGCTTCCTATTCTGTATTTTTTGTAACTCTTAATTTTTTACTCAGCCATGTCTTATTTTTGTCAGTGTATGTACAAGTAACACCAGGATTCATCTGAGCCTAGGACTTAGAGGTTTTTCATGCTTCCTGGTGAAAATAGATGTTTTGATTAATGCAAAATGTGAGCAATTTTGAATACAGTCCTCTAATCTTAAAAATTGTAAATATTCCTCCAAGAAGGAGGAAACTGATACTACAAAATATAATGAAAAGCACCTGAACTGATAATTACATGACTGACTATTAAAATGATTAAATATTATTTAAATGCCTCAAATAGCTAGTTGGTCATCCAAAATAGGAATCAGAAAACTTTCTGTAAAGAGAAAGATCAGGCACAGTTCATGAGCTAGGCATTGCTGCTCACATCTGTATTCCCAAAACTGTAAAGTAGATGCAAGGTTCTAGGCCACCCGGAGCTACAGTGAGACCCAATGTCATCAATCATATTTTTATACTTTCTTGAACATATGAGATCTCCCATGTTACTCAGTGCAAGAAGAACAACCATAAACAACACATACATTCATTTATAATAATATTTATTTACTTAAACAATGATCTTGATTTGACTGATGAATGGAAGGTTGCCAAACTTGACTTAAATCAAAATTAACAAGAATATATTATAAGGTTATATATATATATATATGTATGTATATGTGTATATATATATATTACTCTGAATATTAGATACATATATTTTGCCTTCCTTCCTTCCCCATTATTTTCTCTTGCTCCCCTCTCGTCCTCTAAGTCCTTTCATCCTCAACCACATAGCCTGCCTTTAATTTTCATATCTCTGCTCGACACTACTCGGATTGAACCAAGAACCTAACATGCCAGGTAAGTGTTCTTCTCCTGAACTACTTTCCCAAATCTCTTTTCACTTTATATTTTGAGACACTGTCTCACTAAGTCGCCCAGACTGGCCTGAAATTTCCTATGTATCCCAGGCAGAACCTGAATTTGCAATCTTTCCATATCAGCCTTCTGAGGACCTGTGAGGCAGGCTAGCATAGGGAATAGTTAGTAACTTATAACTCCATTTGGTATGAATTTTTATGCACATCCTTTATATTAATCCACTTGGTAGCTTGGTTCCTTATCTGCATATACCATGCACACACGCACGTGTGTGCTCATACATGCACACACACACACACACCCCTCCAAATAATGTATCTAACAACTTCATCCTCAATCTACTTCAAGCTACACATAGACTATTTAGACAGTTTCTGTTCAAATATATTCTCAGTGTATTCAGGTGGGAAAGAAATGTGACTGATCTGGTCTGAATTGCCTTTTATTTTTATATCTTCCCTTAACACTCCTGGGGTTGAACCTAAGACCTAGCACAAGCTGTGTCTTCAAGGGAACTTTTAGGAACAAGACACAATGTATCATCTTATGAATATACAGAAGTGAGTGGTCATATTATTAAAATCATGTACATTATGGGAAGAGGCATGTACAGTGAAAACATTACTACCTACCACCCATATGAAGCCACAGGTCTCTACCACCAGGCCCAGTCAATATTCCTTCACTTTAGTAATCATGGTTTTCTTTTTTTCTTTGAACACATTTCTTTGGAAGAATTTTTCTGTTAAATCCAATAACTCATAACTCTCTTACGTTGGATCATATATTAGTAGAGTATTTCTTTCAATGAATAAATAATAAGCCATTGCACATGCATCATACAGCTTGTTTATCAGTTCATCTAATGATGGCCAACCATTTTCACTGCTTTGCTCTAGTGAAGATTGCTGCTATGAGCATGTCCATATGTTATTTTCAGTGTATGTGTAGAAACAGCATTGCAGGGTCATAGATCATTTCACATAATGTCAAAAAACCTGCCAAAGTGTTTTCCATAGTCATTCCCACTGACAACATTTAGGGCCCCACATTATCTCTAGCTTTTCTCATTTCTCTGTTTATTTTTTCTTATAGCTATCATAAGTATGAGATGGCTCATAATGGTTAGGTTTTAGATTTACTTCAGGACTAGTGATGGCTAGTACCTATCGTTGTTCTTTTTGGACATTTGAGTATTTCCTTGGAGAAATATTATTTGAAAATTTTTCGACTTAATTGAGTTATTTGTCATCTTGTCAAGTCTTAAGAGTTCTTTATGTTACAACTCTGAACATGAGACCCTTACCAGACATGTGATTTGCAAATATTTTCTCTTATTCTGAGGGTTGTCCTTTTATTCCCTTGATACTGTCTTTTGATGAATAGAAGGGGGATTGGAGAGATGGTTCAGCAGTTAAGAGTACTTTCTGTTTTTACGAAGGATCAAAGTCTGTTTTCCTGAGCCTACACCAGATGGCTCACAACTGCCTGTAGTTCCAGCTCCAGAGGATTTAACACTCTCTTCTGGCCTCTGCTGGCACTCACACTCATGCGCATATATACTCAGATGTAGACACAGGGTCATATACATAATTAAAATAAAATAAACATTAAAATAAATTTTAATTTGAAGAAGGCTTGTCTTTAATTGTTCAGGCTTTTGATGTCATAAATAAAATTTCATTTTTTAAGCCCCGAGTACTACAGGATTTAACCTAGAATTTTTGCTAAGAGCTTCGTACTTTATGCTCTTACATTTAGGTTTTTCATCCACTTACATATATTATACTATAATTTTCCCATAAAATTTTCTAGATAATCTTGTTGAAAATAAATTAGTCATAGATGTATGAGCTTATGCTGGAGCTCTCAATTCTATTTACTTGTGTAAATATAGTACAGTGTATATGTTTAAGTTTTATTTTCTCTTTATATGTGTGTGCATGTGTGTATGTGTGCATATACATGCACCCACAAACAGAGGCCAGAAGAGTGGGTCACATTCCCAGGAACTGAAATTACCGGCAGTAGTGAGCAGCTCAACATAGATGCTAGGAATCAAACATGGGTACTTTGCAAGAGTATTGTGTTCTTAAAAGCTGAACCCTGTCTTCAGTTTCTATTTGATTTTTAAGTCAACACATATAATAGAGGTTACATTATGGCATTTTCAAGTGTATAGGTCATTATAATTTGCTCTTATTCATACTTCCCTGACTTTCACTCCTCTTTCCCATCTCTTCTTCCTTGTCGTCTTCTATTTCCAAGTAGTACCCAATTTTACTATGTTAAAATAAAAGCCTTTCTTTTTTGTTTAAACAGAAAAAGGGGAAATGGTGTAGGAGGGTCTTCTGTCTATGTGTTACTTTCATTGGTCAAATAAAGAAGCTGCCAAAGCCTTTTGATAGGGTAGAACTTAGATAGGTGGGGAAGAAAGAACAGAATTCTGGGAGGAAGAAGGCAGTGTGGCAGATGCCATGGCTCTCTTCTCCAAGACGGACGCTGGTTAGACTCATGCCGGTAAGCCACAGTCAAGTGATAATACAGATTATTAGAAATGGGTTAAATCAATATGTGAGAGTTAGCCAATAAGGGGCTGGAGATAATGGGCCAGGCAGCAATTTAATTAATACAGATATCCATGTGAATATTTCGGGCATAACTGACAAGCAGCCCTGGGGATGTGGACCCAGCGCTCAGTACAACAGATTTCTGTTTTTATGTTATGTGTATTTTATTATTATTGCTTTCTTATTCCTCATCCCATAAGAACACCTTTCCTGTGATCCTTATCTATTTCCATGTCCTATAAACACACAGATGCACACTCACTATATATGTGTCTGTGTGTGTATGAGTAAGTGAGAGAGAGAGAGACAGAGAGAAAGAGATTTTAAATCTAGAGGCTGCATATGAGTGAAAATAAACATTGTATGCTGAGCCTGGCTTAGCTTTGCTTAACATAATGATTTCAGTTCCATTCATTTTCCTTCAAATATTATTTCTTCATTTTTCTTTATAGCGGAACAAAATTGAATTATGTATATATACCACATTTTCTGTATCCATTCTTCTCTTAATGGGTATCTAGAGTGGTTCCATTTTAACTATTATGACTAGTGCAGCGATAAACATGAATATGTAAGATGACTTGGAATCCTTTGAGAGTATGCCCAGAAAATGAAATGGATTGGAGGTGTTTCTGGCAGCACTCACTTGTTGCCTTATGTGACTTCATTGCAGTCTTGCCATTGAACACACAAATGCACTTTACACAGTGCATGTTGTCACATCATGCAACACTAATGAGCACTGCCTGAAGCACCTTGGCTCAGAAATGAGACTATTGTGTGTGATGAGTTGCAGTGTTTTTACTGTACACACAAAGTTTTCTGCTGTTGTGGAAACATAACGGCTTAATGATAGAAAACAAAGAATATTTTTCTATCACCATTCTTTACTGTGTAAAGATCAAATTAGAATATTTTTTGTATTTTTCTCTATTTTTCTCCACTATTGCTAAGTGTTGAAATACGGAGCGGCGGGCTGTGTCCCGCCACCCGGCTAGCTTTACCCGAAATAATTACATGGAAACTGTATTCTTTTAAACACTGCCTGACCCATTAGTTTCAGTTTCTTATTGGCTAGCTTTTACATATCGATTTAACCCATTTCTATTAATCTGTGTAGCCCACGAGCTGGCTTACCAGGAATGATCTTAACCTGTGTCTGTCTGGAGTGGGAGAACCATGGCGACTCCCTGACTCAGCTTCTTTCTCCCAGCATTCCGTTCTGTTTACTCCGCCTACCTAAGGGTTGGCCTATCAAATGGGTCTAGGCAGTTTCTTTATTAGTAAGAAATCACTCCCACATCATTTCCCCTTTTTCTGTTTAAACAAAAAAGAAAGGCTTTAATTTTAACATAGTAAAATTATATATAACAAAACAGTTATCAAGCAAGAATTACAGTTACAATATTTATATCTATTTTATCTTTTATCATAACTAAGGAAAACTATAACTATCTATTCATTCTTCAACTCCATCAAAGACTCCAGAAGTATATAATACTACCTAAGTAAACAAGAAATAAGAAAACTCTAGAAATGACAGAGACATCTCGCTGCCTGGAGAGTCACCCAAAGTTCTTTTGTATGGTTGGGGCATCCATCTTCAGCCTTCAGACCCTTAGTATCCATCAGACATTTCCATGAAGCAGGAAATTTCAAAGACAGTTCAGTCACTATCTGCTGTGTCCTGCAGAATGTCTTGCAGACTCTTTAATGAGTCATGAACCCCAAAAGACCATCTCTCCTTTAGGCAAGTACAGCAGTCCTCTCTCTGCAGGTTCTCTTTGTCCAGTTTATGCAACAGTCCAGGCAAGAGCAGTTTCTTGCCCAAATGGCTATCAAACTCCATAAGGAGCCTCTTCAATGCCCATCCTCCTCTTGAAGTTGATTGGTGCTGCCAGGAGCAGATATGTCTCATTGTCATGAAAAGTCCTAAGTTATTAAAACATTAAATGCCATATTCTGCAGTCTTTGAAAGATATGAAGAATGTCTATCTAACTGAAATGTATCTCTATAAATCTAGAAAATCTAACTAACATGACTACAAGCTTGACTATTACTGATGATTATCCATTAACCTATATTTCTTAATTACACATTACATTTTTAAATGAACTACACAATCACGATACCTTAATCAAGATCAGAAATACATATACATATAACAAAACTGACCTTAAATCTCTATCAATAAAGCAAAATCTATGCTAATGCAAATTATTCATATCTATATCATATCCCCCTTTAAATGTAAAAGAACGTTTATAAACCATATTTGGGAACATGGGCGCAGTTTTTTTCTCTCCAAACTGCTTCCTGCTGAATGGGGGCGCTGTTAATCAGATCATTTAGGGTGTAACCTGTGTGCCAGGTTTATCTCAATTGGCAGTTGAGTGAAGTAATTTTTTGAGGGTGTTCACAGCAACTTTTCGGGAGGTCGTGGTCAATCATACCATATCGGGATAGATGCAATCCATAGGGTCTGGTCCTCTGTGAAAACAAAAGAAGACCCTTTCCAAAGCATCATATCCTTAGACCCAAATTCTGAAGTCATACCCTCATGATATCCGTTTTGGTTCCAGTTGGCAGCCCATAGAATGAAATGTCTCTTTGTACTTAGCTCCTTCATAGTCAAAATTTTTAAAGAAAACACAATGTACATAATCCAGACTCTCTGTGAATTTTCCATTTTTACATGGCTTATTTTTCTTTATTTCTTTTAATCTCTTAACTATCTGTATTCTGTCTCTTTAAAGACTTTACCTTTTTTTTTTAAACCATTAACTTTATTCTCTATATTCTTTTTCTTCTCTCTCTCAAGCCTATGTACATTCATCCAACAGTGTGGTCTTTTATGCCTGAATCTGTTTTATTGTGAATCTGTAACATTTTTTTTTACTATCCAGGAGCATTTCTTAAAATGTTAAGCAGTTCTTAAAAACCTAAGTTGCGCCATGTACAGGTAATACGGTACCGCCTGTGTCCTGCCCAGTTGAAACCTTAACTGCGCTGTTTTTATGGTAATTACGGTAGTTCCTGCCTGAGACCAGCAAAGTTCAGCATGGCAGAGCTGAGCCAAGCTGCTCCTGCCTCAGAGCCATTTGGTGCCCCTGAGCTACACACAGTTTAAGGCACACAGCAGTCCACATTGCCATCAAGGAAGCCGTAGAGCTTTACTCCAAATGTTCCATTCAAAAGCTCTGTCTCCCTCAGGAGCCAGACAGAGATCGTAATGGCGGCACAGCCCAGAAAGCTGGCATTTTAAAACAGCCAGTTTTTTTCCTGCTGCTGACTCAGGACAATTTCTTTGCGGCACGCAACCCACAAACAGCAAAAAGCTGTCTTAAATTCTCTCTCTCTCCTTTTTATGCCCTCTCAGGTTTTACGTGGAGTTCATTAGCATGTTGGGTGCCACTCTATTGAAATACGGAGCAGCGGGCTGTGTCCCGCCACCCGGCTAGCTTTACCCGAAATAATACATGGAAACTGTATTCTTTTAAACACTGCCTGACCCATTAGTTTCAGTTTCTTATTGGCTTGCTTTTACATATCGATCTAACCCATTTCTATTAATCTGTGTAGCCCACGAGCTGGCTTACCAGGAATGATCTTAACCTGCGTCTGTCTGGATTGGGAGAACCATGACGACTCCCTGACTCAGCTTCTTTCTCCCAGCATTCCGTTCTGTTTACTCCGCCTACCTAAGGGTTGGCCTATCAAATGGGTCTAGGCAGTTTCTTTATTAATAAGAAATCACTCCCACATCAGCTAAGAGTCTTAGGTGGGGTCATCTTTGTGGATTCCTGGGAGTTTCCCTGGCTTCAGGTTTCTCCCTAACACCAAAATAACTCAGCCTATCAAGACATCTCTTTCATTACTCTTCTGCTTCATCACATCCCAACCCAATCCACCCAACCCAATTTCTCATGTTCACATCCCCCTTCACCCACAGTTTACCCAGGAGATCACTTCTATTTCCCAATACCATGGAAATTTATGTATCCCTCTCTGGGCTCTCTTTATTACTTAGCCTCTCTGAGTCTGTGGATTCTAGCCTGGTTATCCTTTGACATCTAATATCCATTTATGGGTGAGTATATACTGATATACTCTTTTTGTCTTTCTGGTTTTGGGTTATCCTTACTCAGGGTGATTTTTTTCTAGTTCCATCCATTTGTCTGCACATTTCATGATGCATAGTTGTTCTTTGTTTGTCTGTTTGTTTTACAGCTGAGTAATACTTCATTGTGTAAATGTACCACATTTTTCATCCGTTCTTCAGTTGAGGGGTATCTAGGCTGTTTCCAGATTCTGGCTATTACAAATAATGCTTCTATGAACATAGTTGAGCAACTGTACTTGTGGTATGAACAACTGTCATTTAGGTACATGCTCAAGGTTGGTCTTGAGGTAGATTGATTCCCAATTTTCTGAGAAACCACCATATAGATTTCCCAATTGGCTGTACAAGTGTGCATTCCCAACAGCAATGGATGAGTGCTCCCCTAACTCCACATCCTCTCAAACATAAACTGTCAGTGTTTTTGGTCTTAGCTATTCTGACTGGTGTAAAATGGTATCTCACAGTTGTTTTGATTTGCATTTCCCTGATGACCAAGGATGTTGAACAGTTCTTTAAGTTTATCTCAGCCATTTGAAATTCTTCTGTTGAGAATTATCTGCTTAAATCTGTACACCATTTTTAATTGGATTATTTGGTATTTTGATGTCTAATATCTTTAGTTCTTTATTTATTTTGGAGATCAGCCCTTTGTCAGATATGGGGTTAGTGAATATCTTTTCCAGTTATGTAGGCTGTTACTTTGTCTTGTTGACAGTGTTCTTTGTCTTACAGAAGCTTCTCAGTTTCAGGAGGTCTCATTTATTAATTGTCAATCTCAGTGTCTGTGCTACCAGTGTTCTATTCAGGAAGTGGTGTCCTGTGCCAATGCATTCAAGGCTAGTTCTCACTTCTTCTTCTTCTTCTTCTTCTTCTTCTTCTTCTTCTTCTTCTTCTTCTTCTTCTTCTTCTTCTTCTTCTTCTTCTTCCTCTTCCTCTTCCTCTTCCTCTTCCTCTTCCTCTTCCTCTTCCTCTTCCTCTTCCTCTTCTTCTTCTTCTTCTTCTTCTTCTTCTTCTTCTTCTTCTTCTTCTTCTTCTTCTTCTTGGTTTTTCGAGACAGGGTTTCTCTGTAGCTTTGGAGCCTGTCCTGGAGCTAGCTCTTGTAGACCAGGCTGGTCTCGAACTCACAGAGATCCACCTGCCTCTGCCTCCCGAATGCTGGGATTAAAGGCATGCGCCACCACCGCCGGACTCACTTTCTCTTCTATCAGGTTCACAGTAACTGGATTTATATTGAGGTCTTTAATCATTTGAACTTGAGTTTTGTGCATGAGGATAGATATGGATCTATTTGCATTCTTCCACATGCTAACATCCAATTATGCCAGCACTTACCTAGCACGCCAATTCTCTAACCCTTTTGTATTTTTTATGCAGCATTCTCAGTTTATAATTAGTAATCATAAACTCAAGGTATCAGTCAGTTCAGAAAAATGCTGAAGAAGCTCTACCTCCTGCAGTATCAAATATTCAACCAAAACTTAATTTTACATGTAAAAGTAAAGAACATCCTAATGATATACAAATTTCCTTTTTCTTTTAATAAGTGGAAAATCATATATACACTAAAGAACTGTTTTTTAAAATGTGATTTATTGACAGTAAATGTTGGAATTATGTATATATTTTATATTTATATACTTAGGTCACAAAAATTTCTCAGATGAAATAAGCTCATAAATGAAAAAGTGGAAGTCTCCATTTATCTCATTTTTCTGGAGGTTCTGGTTTAAGAGCAAATGTTCCCATTGCTTTGGACTTCTGCCAGATGACAATGATATGAAGGTAACCATTCATATCATGGGCCATGAAGCAAAGAAAGACAGAGAGTTAACAGTGTCCCTTAAGCCCTTGCAAATGCCTACCTCCTAAAGGTCCCACAGTTTCCCAAAAGTTCCACCCTGGGAACACAGCCTTGGAAGACACTACAAAGGGCATATGAAACAAGTGTGAAAATGGTGGGGCAGATAATGAAGAAAGCAAGGAAACAGGAGTGGTATAGGAGAAGCACAGGGAGGAGACAACATTTTCTGTACAGGCTATTCTTAGTAAGTCTTAAAAACAACAGAATTGGCAATCAATAGAAGATTTAGGACAAAAACAGACCTCACAAGAAGAAAACCTGGATGTACAGGAGAAAGGATAAATAATGTGGAGACTAAAGCCCTGAATCTGTAGGGTATAAGAAACTTATTGGGGCTGGGCGGTGGTGGTGCACGCCTTGAATCCCAGCACTTGGGAGGCAGAGGCAGGTGGATCTCTGTGAGTTCGAGACCAGCCTGGTCTACAAGAACTAGTTCTAGGACAGGCTCCAAAACCACAGAGAAACCCTGTCTCAAAAAACCAAAAAAGAAAAAAAAAAAGAAACTTATTGGGTTATCTTGAGCAGGAGACAGGATAAAGCCTTCAGAGCCTACTACTGTTTCCTTTAGCACAAAGAGCCCATCTTGAAAATAGGCACAGATAAAAATAATTCACAGATATGTTTTAATACATATTGAAATCAAGTAGCCAAATGTCTTCATGTTCTGCACGAAATAGAAGAGAAGGTTATCTACGTTAGGAGGATAGATATTCATAGATACAGAATTGGAGGTCATGGGAAAACACTGGGTATTCAGGGGAATGAAAGTGAAAACTGATGAGATAAGTTACCAAACTAACAAGGGATACTAAGGGTCAAAAAAGGGCAGAAACAGCACAAAGTGCGGAGAGTGGGAGATTTTAGAACACTCAGTCCTAAATGAACTGGTTCCAGCAAACCCCTCCCCTCAGGGCTCAGGAGCTATGGGGAAGAGAAAGTAAAGAATGTGAGGGTCAGAGGGGATTAAATGACTCTAAAAAACAGTGTCTTTTAGACACAATAGGACTGATGCAGAAATGAATCCACAGACTGTGACATGAGCAAGGCCTGCACAGGTTCAAGACAGGTAGAGTCCCAGTACTGAGAGGAGAAAGTAAACACAGGTCCCCATCGCTAACACAAAAATTATATAAAATTGACAAGGACTTGCCAAAGAATGTTTTCTGCCATCCAAGGGAGTCTCACTGGGTATATTAATCACACTTAAGGATAGCCAACCAATAAATGTTCAATGCAAAATTAACTCAATGGTATTTTTTGTAGACTTTTTTCTCATATTACTTCATTTGGGTATTTTTTTTGTCTTATTGGCCTTTTATTTGTATATATCATGGTTTCCAATTTTGTGTTCTTATGGAGTATGTGTGCATGTGTGTGTGTTTCTTTTGTTTTTCCTTTAATTATTATTGATTTCTTGATTTGTTTGCATGTTTGTTGGGGGGTGAATGGTGAGGTAGAGAGGATCTGGGAGAAGATGGGGCAGGAAACCATGATCAGAATATATTGTATGAAAAAAAGTAACATATAAAGGAGATTCAAAGAAACATACAAATATGAGAGAGAGAGAGAGAGACAGACAGAGAGAGAGAGAGACAGAGAGACAGAGAGAGGCAGAGAGAGACAGAGAGAGACAGAGAGAGAGAGAATCACAAGTATATTGTGGCCTTAATCCCTTTGATAATGTGATTTTCTTCAGCAGCATCCAGTAGCCATGGTGGAAGAAACAAAGGCACCTAATGGAATTTATGGGATTTATTTAACTGTAGAAGAGATGTGGCAGAACAATGGACTCTGTTTTAGCTTTAAGTGCAGTAGTATCATGGTTGAGTGTAGTAGGGAGGTCAAGTGTACATAGAAATCAAATCTAAATCAGTCTAATGAACAGAGAATAAAATGGCTTTGAGGTTTTTCTCTATGAAAATTAATTGAGAGAAAAGGCTGGAAAGATAGTATAATACTTGGAATGATGCATTAAAATATTAGTTCAGTTAATGGTTGAAACTAGAAAAAAAAATCCTGAATGAGGTAACCCAGACCGAGAAAGACAAATCTAATATGTACTCACTCATTAGTGGATACTAGACATAAAGCAAATGGTAACCAGTCCACAACTCCAGAGAAACTAGACCCTTCATCCAGAAATAGACAGAAGCAGATGCAGAGATCCATAACTAACCACTGTGACGAGATCCTGGAGTACAATCGAAGAGAGGGAGCAGCGATAATATGAACAAAGGAGCCAAGACCATGATGGCAAAACCCAGAGTCAGCTGACCCAAGCTAGTGGGAGCTCACTGACTCTGAAGTAACAGTTGGGGAACCTGCATTGGACCAAATTAGGCCCCCCTAAAGGCAGGCGTCAATACTGTGGCTTGGGCAGTATGTGGTGTCACCGGCAGTGGGACCAGGATCTAACACTACTGCATGAACTGACTTTGTGGAGCCGATTCTCCATGAAGAGACACCTTACTCAGCCTAGGCACGGGGAGGAGGCACTTGGTCCTGCCTCAACAAGGTGATGGGGCAGACCCAGTTGATGTCCCAGGGGAGGCCTTGCCCTCTTTGAGAAGCAATTGAGGGTGGGGTGGGGAAAGGTGGAGGGAGTGGGAGAAGAGGAAGGAATGCGAACTGGGACTGGCATGTAAAAATATATTATTTCAGGGGATAGTAAAATGGCTCGCTGGGTAAAGATGCACACTGTCAAGCCTAAGTCACCTGAGGGACAGCCAGTTCATAGTGGAGGGAGAATTACTTCCTCAAGTTAACTTGTCATTTGACTTACACAGGCATGCACACACACATGTGTACACACACAAATATAGTAAAACTAAATAGTAAATAAAATAATAAACAGGCACTCAAAAGACAAATACAAGAATGATTAAATGGAGTATATACTGCTAGCACAGATCTTAGTGGTGGAGTATTTCTTGCTCCAGGATGATAGAAGAGCCAGGAAACTCGGTCAGTCTACAGCTCATGATACACTGGTAGAAAGAAAGAAAGAAAGAAAGAAAGAAAGAAAGAAAGAAAGAAAGAAAGAAAGAAAGAAGAAGGAAGGAGAAAGAAAGAAAGAAAGAAAGAAAGAAAGAAAGAAAGAAAGAAAGAAAGAAAGAAAGAAAGAAAGAAAGAAAGAAAGAAAGAAAGAAAGAAAGAAAGAAAGAAGAAAAACAGTCTCATTCATAAGCACTGCAGGAAAGGTATGTTCTGAAAGGCGTATGCAGATAGAGTCCTGCGAAATGGTTGCAGGCATAAGGAAAGTTACTCACAAGGGAGCAAAGTTTTCTGAGGAAATGACTGAAAACAATCAGCAGTGTGAGGAACTGAAATGAAATGATGGACAATGATACTAATGCACATCAAGCTTACTCTATTGAATTTAATCACTGTACTTACTCTGAAATGTAAGCGTGAGTTCTCTTTGGTATATGAATAAATTGTCACTGAGGACATTATGAAACTCCTTTTAAGTCACATATCTAAGAAAAAAATTAAAAAAAAAATTCTTTCAGTACCTAAATCCCTTAACCACTAAACAGGATTGAAATGAGAGGACATAAGGAAAAAGGTACCAGAAGTACTCTAATGTAGAAAAGCACCAACTCTGAGATCTAGCCACATGCTATATGTGGCTAGATCACATGATATAGTCTGCTTGATATCAGAGGCGCTGATCACAGATAGCTGCCTGTTTTCAGAGTTCCAGAAGGAACTTTTCTTTACCTTCAGAGAAGGGACAAGAGAACTACAAGGTCAAAAGCAATTGAGTCTAGGCAAACATCTGTCCCCAGAACTTCATTATGAAGCTAACAAAAATGCTTTAGCAAAGGTTTATTCTCTGAGTTCTGAAAACAAGAATATTGCAGACACAAAGTAGTTCTGTCTTTGAGTTCTTTTCTCTCCTTCCCTCCCACTACCAGTCATTCCCCCTCTAACTGAATTCTGCTTTGTATATTATTTGCCAGCTCCAGTGAGAGTATTATTGGTACTCAGCTTCCTTCAGCTCTTTACTGTTTTTGCATACCCCTCTCCTGGTTTGGGTGTGAATTTGCCTCCAAAGACCACATGCCAAAACCACTCTTACAATGACTGCTCTTTGCCTTGAGACAACATTTCACCAGAAACTGAAGGGTGTGGTAGTGTGAAAGTTCAGCTTCCTTGCCTGAAGTTCAACCAGCGTGCAACCATGACTTACATGCCAGCATTCACTCAGTGCCCAGGTTGCATCCTCCCTCTATCAAATATGCTTGAAATTGCACGCTGGTTTGATCTTTTCCCCATCTCTTTTGTGGTTTCCAACTCCTTAGCCTCTCTTTAAATACTTTTAAATATTTTTAATGTTTTTATTGTTTGAGAATTTCATATATGTTTATAATTTGCTTTGATCAAATTCACACCACGTTTTCTCACCACCAATTCTTTGCCTATACTCTCTACCACTTTTTCTCTCAACTACATGTGCACTTTTTGAAACCCACTCACTCTACTATGTGTATGGTGTAAGATTTATCTACTGGATCATGGGTAACATCTTAGGGACTATGTCCCCAAAGAAAACTGATTGTGCTTCCTCCAGCAGCCACCCAATGCCAATAGCTCTTCAGCTAATAGCGGGGTAAGACTTCAAAAGCTCCTCCCCACCCATGCTGGGTTTTGGTTGGTTTGATCCTGTGCACATTTTGTGCACGTGGTCACAGCCACTGTGAGTTCACTGTGCAATGGCCCTGGCATGTGCAGCAAGTATTGCTTGATAATGGATGTCTACTACCTCTTGCTCTTAGAAGATTTCTAACCCCTTTTCTACAATAGTTTCTTATCCTAGGAGGGAGAGAGGCACGATGCAGATGTCTGCTTTAGAGGTGAGTACTGTACAGGCTCTTATTCTCTGCATGTTGACCAGCCATGGGTCTCTGTGTTAATAGGCATTTACTGAAAAACAAGAAGTTGAAAAACCTTTCAAATGAGACACATTCCTAGGATGCCTTAGAGTAGGGTGTGTTTCTGAGAACTCTGGTTTAGACAAAGATCGTTTAGTTAGACATTTTTGAGAGGAAAAAAAGTATTTTAAGTGAAAATATGTGTCCAATCATTAAGTACTAAAAGAAGACACAAGTCAGCATTTTAATCCCAGTACTTGGGAAACCAAGGCAGGTAAATCTCTGTGAATTTGAGGCCACTTTGGTCTACATGCTGACTTCCAGTCAAGCCAAAACTACATAGTAAGACCTTGTCTTAAAACACAGACACACACATGCACAACACACACACACACACAAACAAACAAACAAAACTACTACTACGCAAAAATGGGTGAACTTCTTCACAAAATGTAGGTATGTAAAATCTAACTGTGGCTTAAAATCAAGAAACAATGAAAAGAAAAAGATCAATACATTTACATAAAAATTAAAATTAAATTTTCTTGAAATAGCATGGTGGTTTCCAGGGGCTAGAGAACAGGGACATGGGGGGATGTTGGCCAAAGGTAGACAGGTTTATTTATGCAATATAAATCAGATTTGGAAATCTGAAAATTTAATGCATAGCATGATATGCACTAAACTGGACTAGGCAGTTGAAATTTACTGAAAGGTAGATATTATCTCTCTAAAAGAAAAACAAAAAACGAACAAGCAAAAGAAACAGTAATGATATGAAGTGATGAATGAGATGATTGTCTTGTGTCAGTCATTTCACAGTGTATATGTAAATTTTAAAACAATCCATTATATACCTTAAATATACACAATTTCCTTTTGACAATTGTTTTCTTGATCAAGTCAGAATTTTTTTACCTAAAATATGGTAAATTTAGAAAAACTCACAAAGTAAAACAAAAAATTCTTTCAGTCACAAATGGAGAGTTATATACAAATTGCCATCAAAACTTGAAAGGAAAAATACCAAAGCCTTCTAGGGAAATGTGAAAAAAGATTTAAGAAATTGAAATGGCTCATAAACATATGGGGATCTGTCTAAATCACTCATAATGGAAATACAGGCTATCGTCACTCAGAAGTATTTTATACTTATCAAACTGACGAAAATGAAATGTTCCACTAAACACCCCATTGGCAATGCTGGGCAGAAACATATGCTCTCATGTACTGCTGGTGGGCAGTGTAAATGGCACAATCCTTTTGGAAGTGAATTTGGCAATACTGAGCAAAACTTAAAATGTACTTATTCTTTTGCTAAGCAATACTGAACACACAACTCCAGAAAATAAAATGATTTCTGTATAGGTTAGTTAGTCATGTGCTGTTGATAATAATCAAAAGTTTAAAGAGATGCCATGTCTGTTAATACTGAAATGAACTGGGCACAATTAAGTCCTACTCAATCACCAAGAATGACAACAATGGGATGGAAAAATATGGAGTAATTACTGATAAAAATCAAAAATTAAGACAGAATAATTTAGATGGTTTTCTACATTTTTCATATTGAAAAAGTGGGAAATAATGTTTTATACACGTGCATATACACGTGGGCACATTACATAATTCCACTGTAGGTTTAAAGTATTAGAAGATGAAAATGCATTTAATATGCCTGGACTATTGAACTTCCTAATTTAGTTTCACAAACTGGGTCACAACCATATCTTGACTGGGGTGACTGAATGTGGTAACTGTGAAAGGTCTTAAATATTAAAAGGTTTCTGAACGTGTGATAGCCAGAAATTTGAAAATCAAATCTAATCTGTAATTAACCTGGGGTCTTTGCAACAGCACTCATTCATGTTGCACTGTGGAACATCACTGCTGTCTTGGTTCTGAAAACACAGCACACACACTTCTCATTTTGCATTGCCAATGAACACCAAATGAAAAACATCTCAATTCATATTCAAGACTATTGTACCTATAACTTGCCATGTTTACCATGTGCATATAAAGCTTTTTATTTTGGGGGGAGCATAGTTGCTTAATCCTTGAAAAAAAGATTTCATATTTTCTTGTTATCATTCCTCAAAACATAAGGATCAAATTAGTATATCTTTGGATTACAATGTGCTAAAAGTATTTGTTTTTTTTTAAATGTTTAAAGTTCTGACTTGATTTTTATAAGAATATTTTATTAAGTTTGGCTTGGGATAAGAGCAGACTTTTCAGCAATTTTTAAACTGGCTTCTGCTATTTTGTACTATGTATTTATTCAAAGCGGCATCCTCAGCATTGACCATCATTAAATCAAAGTGTCAATCAACTATGAAAAACTTTGAAGATGTTCTACTTCTGCAACATTAAGCAGTCAACTAAACATCAATTCTTTTCAAATAAGTAAACATATCCTTATCATTATTATGTCAGCTAGATTTTCTCTTTAATAAATCATAAAATCTTTGATAAGCCAGATTTGTGTTCAAATAAATCTATGATTTATCAACAGTAAACTATTGAATACCTAGTTTTTGTCTTTATATACCTACTGTGGAGATTTGGTGTCTTCTAGGATTAGGCATGTCTTCTGCCTTCCCATTGCAGAAGATTAGGTTTTGCAGTATACCCACTGTAGCATTATAATTCTCCCAAGCTTTAAAATTCCTTCATCAACACTAAACAGAGGGATATCTCCAACTCCTTTTCAATAGGTCATCATTTGAGAAATGCTTCAGCCAGTCAGTCAAACAAACTTTAGAAACCCCTTTTAAACTGTGAGAACTTCCATATTGAACCTAGATTCTCCAATCAGTATACCCATATTAATAAACTCAGCCTGATCCAGTTTTATGTTTCTTCTACCATTCTTCCACACCCTTAAAATTCATTCCCACACTTATTCCTCAGACTTTTGCTTGAATAAATTAGGAATCTCATCAACATCTTTAGTGGACTATATTTTATATCTCCCCTTCAGGAGCCTACTTAACCTGAAGTCTGGTATTTGTAACTGCTTTCCTCTACTACCCATTCTATATTTCCTCCACCCTCAGCAAGAACCTCAGCAGGTCTTGGTTCTTTTCCTGGAGGAGTGACCCATAACTTCATTCCTGACGGGTCTGTGCCCTTTGTCATCCTGCCTGGATTAGGCTGTTGTAATTTCCCATTGACTTTAATTACAGGACATGGTGGTACCAAGAGACATCCTAACGGATCCCCTGCACTCCAGACATAATCTTTCTTACCTCCATTGTGGAGAAGCAATCCCTGGGCTAGTGGTTCTGGGTTCTATCAGAAAGCAGGCTAAACAAGCTATGAGGAACAAACCAGTAAGCAACACTTCTTCGTGACATCTGCATAAGCTCCTGCCTCCAGTTTCTTACCCTGTTTGTGTTCCTGCCATGACTTCCATCAGAGGAAATTAGTTTTATTCAAATATTCTGTATAATGATCAATGCTTTTTAAGTGTTTGGGGGGTTATACTATTTCATCTTAGTTATTCAAGCTAAGACATATTTTTTTCTTTTTTAAGGAAATGCTTTTATTTAATATATATTTTAAATACTTTTAATTGAAATAGAATTACATCATTTCCCCATCTTTCTTCCCAGTTACTCTCCCTCAAATACCTCATGTTCTCCACTCTCAAAAGCTGATAGCCTCTTTCTCTTTGATTATATTTATTATATATTTATATGTGTATGCGTATATATTATCTATATACAGTTGAGTCTGTTTTTGTTGTTTGTGTGTATATGGTTTCAAGGCTGACCACTCTGCATTGGACAACCAATAAAAGGGCTCATTCCTGGGGAAAGGCTAATTGTCTTCCAGCAATCATTGGTTGCCTGTAGTTCTTTGTCTAGAGGTATGACACTGTGAGATTTTCCTTTAAGGCAAGAACAGTATCTAAGCAAATAAGGATTCTAAAGTGAGGAAGACAGTAAGAGGAGGAAGGAAAAGAGGGAATACTGTTCTTCTGTAGGTATAAATACACTTAAAAACTGTGGAAGAAATTATGTCATTAGGACAAATCACCATTTCATGTCTTCCAAACTAATAATCAATTTATATAAAGACTACCAACAGATACTTAAAAAAGTCAGGTAAACTGTGTATGTGGGCCATTCATACAACAACGAAATATCATCTACAGGTTCCTTGCCTGTTCAAAAATACAAACATAAAAAGAAGAGAAAAATACAAACCTACATTTACAATGAAAGAACCTGATGCTAGTCATCTTAACTAAATGATCAAACTCAGTATAACCCACAGGGAAACAACTTGGCATTATCATCACATGATTCAATGTAAAGTACATAGTATTACCTTTTTTAACATAGTGTATGCAACACATATTGGCTTCAAACTTGGGATCCTCCTGTTTTTAGTCTTTTGAGTATTGGGGTTATATGCCTTTCTAACACATTCTGCTATTAGCTTATGAACTCTTAAGAAATAGTCTTACCAATTATGTTTAATTTGAACAACAAGCCTCTAATGTACACGATACAGGTGGTAAAGAAAGAATGAGCTAAATGAGCTCAAAGGTCAGACAAATACAATAGACAAAATGAAGGACCTATCCTGGGTTTTTCAATAAGTCAACGTTACAAAAATATTTAAATGAGGAATCATTCTACTCTAAAAGATACCAATAAGATGTGACAGTCATATGTGCAAAGGTAGGGTGTTTCTTGGTTTTAAAACAAAAACTAAATGTGTCCCTAATTAAAATATGATATTAGTTTTCTATTGCTGCCAAATTGTGGCTTAGAACCACAAGTAGTTATCACAAACTTTTGTAGGTTAATAATTCTGTGCCCTTAACTCAGCATCTTTCAAGATAGTATCAAGGACTGTTAATGAAGGAAGGTCATTGGTTAATTAAATAAAGAAACTGCTTGGCCTGATAAGTTAGAACATAGGTGGGTGGAGTAAACAGAACAGAATGCTGGGAGGAAGAGGAAGTGAGCTCAGATGCCGCTGCCACTGCTCCCCAGGGCAGATGCGATGAAGCTCCGACCCAGGATGGACGTAGGCTAGAATCTTCCTGGTACGTGCACCTCGTGGTGCTACACACATTAATATAAATGGGTCAAGCAGTGTTTAAAAGAATACAGTTTCCATGTAATTATTTTAGGGCATAAGCTAGCCAGGAGGCCAGAAGCTGGGGCAGCAGGAACGAAGTCCGCAGCTCCTATAACAGACATCTATTAGGCTTTATAAAGCTAAGAGATGTGTTCACAACTACATTCACTGGAGACCTCATTCTCTTAAGAAGAGATCCTTTTTCTTATGTTTGCATGTGTGTGGCACAAAGGATTGAACTTAAGGCCTTTTACAAGCTAGGCCACATATCCTAATAGTGCCACTTTCTATGAACTTATGAGAGCAATTACATTCAAACTACCACACAGGTAAAGAACAACAGCTTCTTTATTCTGTTTATATAGGCTTCCAACAGAGGGTGTGGCCCAGATTAGAGGTGTATTTTCTCAGATCACAAAATCTGTATTAAATGTGTATCTTCACACCTCAAAGTTCTGGATTAGAAGTAACATTTCCCACTTCAAATTAATCAAAAATCCCTTACTGGTGTGCTACTCCATTTTTGAGTTTTAGTTAATTCCACTGGTAGACAAGGTGACAACCAAGAATAGCTATCACGCTAGGCAAACCCTTGAGCAACTCAACTGTAGAACCTTATGGTAACTGTTTATGGTTTTAAGACCTCTTTATAAGACACTTGACAGTTCCCCCAACACAAGATATCTTCAGAATAAACAAACTAAGACACAAAGTAGAAGAAAGACTCAGACTCAAAGTCACATGCTGCCACCTTATAGCATTTATTAGAAACAATAGAAATGTAAATAGGATCTTTTCTGTAAGGAAAGCAATATCAATTTTTGTGGATATATTTTTAAACAACTACAATATGAACTGAACACATAAAAATGTGGAATTACTGCTATTTTTCTTGAGTATGATCACTTAGAAATGGGGTGATTGAAAAACTCTGTCATTTTAGCCAGGCAGTGGTGGTGCATGCCTTTAGTCCTTTAAAACTCAGGAGGCAGAGGCAAGCAGATCTCTGTGAGTTGGAGGGCAGCCTGGTCTACAGAGCAAGTTCCACAATAGACGTCAAAGCTAAGCAGAGAAAGCCTGGCTTGAAAAACCAAAAAAGTCTGTTATTTTAAAGAGAGATAAATGGATTCTCTTTAGCTTTTATTGAAAAATCATTTTAATAACGCAGAAGTGCTTGGGACAAAATGGCATAATACCAAACAAGAGTAAGAAATAATGACAATATGCTATTTGTACTTGTTTTTATGGGAGGGACCATATAAATACTCACTTAATGTTTTTCTCAATTTCTTTCTAGGCCTGGAAACTCTTAAGAAAAAGATACGTGGCAAGTGTTGGACAATGCGTTTTCACAAAGAATCTTGCCTGATACATGCTAGATGTTGTGGATAGAAGGTAAGACTAAGGATAGGTACAAAGTAGGCAAAAGGCACAAACTTCTATTTAATAAGAAAATAGAGATAATGAATAAAAGGAACAAAGCAGGTAGACGGAGAGGTTGAATTACAGGGAAACGAAGGGGGAGAGTGAAACAAAGCATAAGAAATAGTGTTACTGATGGGATATAGAAAAGCTACTTTATACAGAGAAAGGAGAACTCACATACACTCTGGAAAGGAATGGAAATTGCTGAGGCTATTAAAGAAAGCAGTATGGAGGGCTCTTCAAAAACAATCACAATGCTGAATATATATGTTCCATATTTATGTGTGTGTGTGTATATATATATATATATATATATATTAAATATTTTTAGTTAGTTGAGTGTTTTTTGTTTGTTTGTTTTATTTTTAAAGAGAACCTCAATATATATACCAGACTATCTTGGAACTCATTAGCTGAGACTGGTCTTAAACTCATGATTCTCCTGTCTCAGCCTCTTGAGTGTTAAGATTACAGACATGTGCCACAATGTCCACATGAGATTAGTATTCTGGAAAGACACCTTTTATTTCATGTTTACTGCAACACTCTCCACAGTAGCCAGATTAGGGGGCTGTGTTATGTGTCCACGGATGGATGAATAATTAAAGAACTTGTGTTACATATAAACAACAGAACATTACTTACTTACAAAAAGGAATGATATTATTTAATCGGCAACAACATAAATGGACTAGAAAGTCAAATACCATACATTGTATAAGCTACAAAGATCAACACAAAACAGAATAGAATAGTAGCTGTCAGACTGTGAAAAACATACAGAGAAAAGAGGGATAGATTGAATATGGTTAGTGGGGCAGGGGAGAGAGTTGGAGAGTAAAATCAACATAATGATATAAAGCACAGTAATGGAGCTATAGATAATAACAGTTAATTGAATAGAAGATTGTGAATGTTTCCATCACTCAATAATTGTATGCTGAGGTAACAGATATACTAATTACCCTGATTTTATCATTACACATTGTACACATGTATTGAGATGTCACACTGTACCTCATAATTATGTACAATCATCATGTGTGTGTTAAGAATAAAAGCATATTTTGAAATGAAATAGCCATTTTCAATACTCAAAATTAGACTCCAATTTTAAGGGCCATTTAGAAATCCCATTTTGTTGAAATTTTGATGAGGAATAAGCCACTTACTTAGCTCCAAAATATGTTTTCAAAATTACATTTTTTTCCTCCAAAGAGGTATCTTTGAAAATGGTCTTTGAAGTTGACAAACCTGCAAGATGGCAAGTTAACTGAATAGTCAAAGTCTAACATCATCAAAATTAGTAAGAAAATTATCATATTTCCTCTAATCCAATATTACTGGCAGACATTCTGACCAGTGTTTTGGATAGCCTATCAACCAACAGGCATGTACTCTGCAATATGACACAGAGACAAAAGACCAGAATATGCTGAGGAACTGTTCCAGATCAAATGCCTGAGGAGACAATGACCAAAATCAATGTGCAATATACAATAAAAATCAGGATTTCAAAACAGTCCAAATTAGCATTGAAGGTCATTATTAGAACAAGTGTGATATTTGAATGAGGAATGTAGATCAAATTAGCATTGATTTTCTGATTTCAGAATGTTCTACTATGAATTAGGAAATATACACCAAACTGTTTGGTACAGTGAGTCAATGTTACCAACGTAGTTACACTTAAAAATGCAAAGGTCTTGACTATCAGTTTAACTGGGTGAAATGGTATCTAGGGCTAGCCTACAGCACTTCTGTGACACCATTTCCAGAGAATATTGATATGCAGGATAGTAACTGAAGAGGAAAGACATGTCTTGCGTGAGGCGACACCATTCAACAAGCTGTGGAAAAAGTTGGAAGAGGAAGCCAATGTATGTGGAAGCAAGTCCCTTTTCTTCATGAGTGAGCTCTCTACTTCCATAGTATTCAATCAGCCATTTCTTGACTACACAGTCCCTATTGTGTAACCTGAATTTCTCTTTAAAAACTTGATGGTTGTGTTCTTCTGGAAAGCCCTGAATAACACAGGAAAATAATGGGAATGGGGTAGAGAAGCTGAGACTGAGAGAGGAAAAAGAAAAACACAGATGAGGCAAAAATGAGCAACTAGCAATTCTGTGTAAAGAGTAGGGGGAGAGCCTTATGTTATGAAGCATAAAATTTTATCAAGACAAGTGACTAAGTCTAGATTAATGTCCTCCAAAGGTTTGAGTTCCAGAATGTGATACAATAAGGAGATTGTAGAGCCTTTAGGAGATGGCACCTCATAGGTTCAGGTCACTAGGAATGTGCACATAGGAGGGGATTATGGAACACAACTATCTTCTCTATATTTCTCTGTGGTCATGAGATAAGGCACTTCTTCCAGTTTGGCTGCCTGTAGTAATGGGGGCGCAGTGGGGCTGCGTCCCCAACACCCCAGCCGCCTGCTCGGCTAGCTTATGCCCGAAATAATTACACGGAAACTGTATTCATTTAATCACTGCTTGGCCCATTCTCTTCTAGGCTAATTCTCACATATTAATTTAGCCCATTTCTAATCATCTGTGTGTAGCACCCCAAGGTGCGCTTACCGGGGAGATTCTAGCCTAGTCCATCCTGGGTCGGAGCTTCATCGCATCTGCCCTGGGGAGCAGTGGCAGCGGCATCTGAGCTCACTTCCTCTTCCTCCCAGCATTCTGCTCTCTTTACTCCTCCCACCTATCCTCTAACCAATAAAATGGGCCAAGGCAGTTCCTTTATTAGCCAATGACCTTCCTCCATCATTTCCCCTTTTTCGGTTTAAACAAAAAAAAAAAAGGCTTTAACTTTAACATAGCAAAATTACATATAACAAAACAGTTATCAAGTAAAAGTTACAATAATCTTTATCATAACTAAGGAAAACTATAACTAACTATTCTTAACTCCATCAAAGACTCCAGAAAGATACAATACTACCTAAGCAAACAAGAAAAAAGCAACTTTTAAAACTCTAGAAATGACAGAGACATCTTGCTGCCTGGACAGTCACCCAAAGTTCCTCTGTACCGTTGGGGCATCCATCTTCAGCCTTCTGGCCCATGGTATCCAGCAGACATTTCCATAAAGCAGGAAAATTCAAAGGCAGTTCAGTCACTATCTGTTGTGTCCTGCAGAATGTCTCTCAGACTCTTTCATGAATCAGGAACCCCGAAAGATCATCTCACCTTAGGCAAGTTCAGTAGTCCTCTCTCTGCGGGTTCTCTGTGTCCAGTTTATGCAATAGTCCAGGCAAGAGCAGTTTCTTGTCCAAATGGCTATCAAACTCCATAACGAGCCTCTTTGATGCCCATCTTCCTCTTGAAGTAGATTGGTGCTGCCAGGAGCAGAGTGTCTCATTGTCATGAAAAGTCCTAAGTTATTAAAACATTTAATGTCCTATTCTGTAATCTTTGAAAGACATGAAGAATGTCTATCTAAAATATATCTCTATATATCTAGAAAATCTAACTAACATGATTACAAGCTTTACTATTATCGATGATTATCCATTAACAACCTATATTTCCTAATTATACAGTACATATTTAAATGAACTACACAATCACAATACCTTAATCAAAATCAGAAACACTTATATATATAACAAAATTGACCTTAAATCTCTATCAATAAAGCAAAATCTATACTAATGTAAATTATTCATATCTATATCATATCCCCCTTTAAATGTAAAAGGACGTTTATAAACCATATTTGGGAACATGGGCGCAGTTTTTTCTCTCCAAACTGCTTCCTGCTGAATGGGGGCATCGTTAATTAGGTCGTTCATGGTATAACCTGTGTGCTAGTTTCATCTAGTTGGCAGTTGAGCGAAGCAATTTTTTGAAGGCATGCACAGGAACCATTCAGGAGGACGTGGTCCATCATACCAAATCGGAATAGAAGAAATGAACAGCGTCTCATCCTCTGTGAAAACAAAATAAGAAACTCCTTTCCAAAGTATCATATCCTTAGATCCAAATTCAAAATATCTATGTTGGATTAATTCAGCAGCATTCATAAATAAATATCTTTTAGCAGCTGTTGCTCCTTCCTCAGCATTCAAACAATTCAAAGAGAGCATAATAGCATACAGTATCAAGATTCTCTGTGTATTTTCCATCTTTGTTCATTTTATTTTAACCTCTATTTTGTTTATTTTTACTTTTAACTTTTTGCTTTTTGAGATAGGTTCTCTGTATCTTTGACCTGAAGTAACTCTGTAGACCAGGCTGTCTTTGAACTCTCAGAGATCCGCCTGTCTCTGCCTCCCAGGCATTCGGGATTAAAGGTGTACACTACTACACCTTGAACTCACAGAGATCTGTTTGTCTCTGCCTTCTAGGCACTGGGATTAAAGGCGTGTGCTACCACACACAACAACTCTCTTCCTTTTTTTTTTTGGTTTTTTACTTTAAGAACTTCAACTTTTAGTCTGCATATATTTTTAACACACAGTAAACCATTTAGAAATTTTGTTTGTCTTTGAATCTCTCTTTACTGTATATCTCTCTTTTTCTGACCACAAGAGCCTTTAATTTACCAAGCAATCTCAGTAGGACTAAAGGCGTGGCTTTGCCAGCTAGATCCAGTCCATTCCTTAGCTTTCCAGCCTCATGGAGGATATACAGGCTGTAGCCATGTTTACTGTGACAACTCTATGGCATTTCAAGGTCCTACCAGCAAGCAAGCTTCAGCAGCCTGTGCTTGCAAACCGCACAAACCGCCTGCGTAAAAGAGTCAGAGTTTGCCCTGGCAGGACAACCCAGAAAGCCGGCATTTTTAAACAGCACAGCTTTTTTCCTGCTATGGCTGAAAACTGAAAAGCATGCGTTCAGCTTTTTGTCAACACCATTTAAGTGTTTCATGGCAGGACCTCTTAAGAGCTGCAGGGTTTTGCAGCTGAAGCTGAGTCAGGAAGCCTCTCTTAGATGAGGCGCTTGCTTGTTAGCAAGCAGAGCAGACCCGAGAACACATCGAGTCTAGTTGCCATCAAACAAATCGTAGCACTTTACTCCAAATGCTCTATTCAAAAGCTCTGTCTCCCTCAGGAGCCAGACAGAGATCACAATGGAGGCACAGCCCCGGGAAGTTGCGCTTTAAAATGACACAGCCTTTTTTTCTGCTACTGTTGCCGAATCAGGAAATCTCTCTACAGCACACCACCAACAAACAGCAAAAATCTGTGTTAAACTCTCTCTCCCTTATTTTTAAGCCTTCTCAGGTTTTTTAAATGGGTTTAGTTGTCCACACGTCTGGGCGCCAACTGTAGTAATGGGGGCGCAGCGGGGCTGCGTCCCCAACACCCCAGCCGCCTGCTCGGCTAGCTTATGCCCGAAATAATTACATGGAAACTGTATTCATTTAATCACTGCTTGGCCCATTCTCTTCTAGGCTAATTCTCACATATTAATTTAGCCCATTTCTAATCATCTGTGTGTAGCTCCCCAAGGTGCGCTTACCGGGGAGATTCTAGCCTAGTCCATCCTGGGTCGGAGCTTCATCCCGGGAGTGGGGCATGGCGTCTCTCTGCGGCGTCTGCCCCCGAGAGGAGAGCTGTGTAGTCTGACCTCACTTCCTCTTCCTCCCAGCATTCTGCTCTGTTTACTCCTCCCACCTATCCTCTAACCAACAAAATGGGCCAAGGCAGTTCCTTTATTAGCCAATGACCTTCCTCCATCAGCTGCCCACTATACTGTATTGCACAACCACAAGCCCAAAGGGAATGGAACCATATAAGCATGGACTAAAACCTCTGTGCTATAGACTATAACCTTTCCTTCTTACAACATGATTTTCCTGCGTATATTGGTAATTGAAAATTGACTAATGCAGGAAACAAAAGTTATGCTAAAGATCACACTTTCTCTTCCTGTGCAATATTTGAAAAGCAGATCAGATGGAATGTATTCAAATATTAGCCTGGTATAGAGTGGAATACAATTGATAGATGAATCCTACCCCAAAAAATTATTTCTTTAATCACTGAACACATCCACACAAGCAAAATATCTGTGGTTCATTTGCTAAAAATCATAAGTCCACAAAAGCACACAAAACCAGAAACTATAATATCTGCCCAAAAGACATGTAAAATAGAAATAAATCAATAGACAGACAGACAGATAGATTCTGCCATGGCAAAACATTATGTATAAATGTGTATGTCACTGCATCTATGTAATTTTTGCACCTTTTCCTTGGCTCTTTCTCTTCCATTTGTTTGTTTGTTTTCTCCTATTCTTTTTTCTGTGGTTTCAGTTTATCTTAATTTTCTAGATGCCTGTTTGTTTTTTATGGAGATAAAGGGTGTGGATTTGGATGGGAGGGTAGATGGGGGGGGGGTCTGGGAGGAGTTGGGAAAAGGGAAAACACCACCAGAATATACTGTTTGAAAAAAAATTCAGTTAGAAAATTGAAAAAATCCAAAATACTCCCAATTTTAAAAACATCACAAATTCAGTCAACTATTTGGAATAAACCCTGACAAATCCAGATAAAGGTACCTCATTGCCTTGTCATTTCTTCTAGTTTCTGTAAGAGATCAAGAAAGAAAGTTTTATAGATATCCTTCTCATTTGGAAATCTAATATGAAGAGACCATTTCCATCATGTCTGCAGATTAAATTCCATGTGTTGCGTTGTGCTGATTAACTAAAAATATTGAATTTCTTTAATGCTTTCAACAAAATATTGATGAGCTTTACAATCTAGTTAAGCCACGGAAAAGGCAGACATTGTAAGTGGGTACATGTATAAGTTTGTGTTTCAAATAAAGCAGGTGGTGTCAAACATGCCCATTACTCTATGTCTTGGGTTTAAGGCTTGATAAATATATGCTAGAAATTTAAGAACAAGTGTAAGCCTGAACATTATGAGCTAACAATTTATACCACCTGATTTTCAAGAACTAACACATAGCTATCACCCTGGGGGGTAGTGTGTGACATTGTGTCGTTATATCTATCATTCTTATTTCTATATGTGAAAATATAGGCAGCATTCAAATTAATATTCTCACACTTGTGACATTTAGGTCTAACTATTGCATCTGCTTTCAGATGCTCAAAAGAACATTGCCTTTTGACTGTTTGTTTTGGAGGCAAATGCAGATCCAGATTTGACAATAAATTATTTCTGAAAGTGTTGCACGAATAATAAATACACAGAGACAGATATTGGGGTTCAACATAAAGATCCAGAAAAGCAAAGCAGCCATCCACTAGAGAGACCTTTTACCTCTACCAAAACTTCAGAATGAAAGTGTAGGATCCTGTCTCCAAGAACCCTCAGAATCCATATTCTCTTCCCCTTTATATTCCTTTCTCTGCCCAGCCATATTGCTTCTGTCTCCACCTCCCTAGTGCTAGGATTAAAGGTGTGTGACTCCCAAACACAGGGATTAAATGTGTAAACCACCACCACCTGAATCTGTTTCTGGATTGAGTTTTTGTAGGCCAGGGTAGCCTTGAATTCAGGAGATCTGTCTGCCTCTGTCTCCCCAGTCTTGGGATTAAAGGTGTGTGCCAAGCCAGGCGGTGGTGGTGCACACCTTTAATCCCAGCACTCGGGAGGCAGAGGCAGGTGGATCTCTGTGAGTTCGAGACCAGCCTGGTCTACAAGAGCTAGTTCCAGGACAGGCTCCAAAGCCACAGAGAAACCCTGTCTCGAAAAACCAAAAAAAAAAAAAAAAGGTGTGTGCCACCACTCCCTGGCCTGTATGGCTGACTAGTATGGCTGCTTTGCCCTCTGATCTTCAGGCAAGTTTTATTTATTAAAACACAAATAATATAACATTATATAAAAGATATCTAAAAGTTGCTATTCATAAAGACTTTGTAACTTTTGTTCCTTAATGCTATAGTTTTCGTTGCAAAAGTTATTGACATATAGTAAATGTTTATAAGTAAAAGTATCATAAACACTTTAACAGGACAAAACAGATGGATGGGTTTTAAGAAATGGATAATAAATTGTTGCAAGGAGCTACTTGTTCGTCCCAGCCACCCAGAACCAAAATAACCACACAGAAACTATCTTAATTAAATCACTGCTTGGCCCATTAGCTCTAATTTCTTATTGACTAACGCTTACATATTATTTTAACCCATCTCCATTAATCTGTTTAGCACCACGAGGTTGTGGCCTACCAGCAAAGTTTCAGCACTTCATCTCTGGCAGTGGGTCTATGGCATCCCCCTGACTCTGCCCTTCTTCCTCCCAGCATTCAGTCCAATCCTCCCCACCTTCCTAAGTTCTGCCCTATCAATAAGCCAAGGCAATTTCTTTATTCATTAATGGTAATCACAGCACACAGAGGGGACTCCCACATAACCTCCCCTTTTCTATTTAAATAAAAAGGAAGGTTTTAACTTTAACATAGTAAAATTACATATAACAGGTATTAAGCAAGAATACAGTTACAATATTTATATATACTTTACCTTTTATCATAACTAGGGAAAACTATAATTATAAATATAAATTCTTCAACCCCATCAAAGACTCCAGAAGGATATATTACCTAAGTAAACAGGAAGTGCACTGTAAGCAACTTCCAAAACTCTAGAAATGATAGAGACATCTCACTGCCTGTATAGTCACCCAAATTTATTCTGTACCATTGCGGTGTCCACCTTTAGCCTACAGCCTTATAGTATCCGGAAGACTTTGCCATGAAGCAGAAATTTCAAAGACAGCTCAGTCACTTTCTTCTGTATCCTGCAGAATGTCTCACAGATACTTTCATGAAGCAGGAACCCTGAAGGATCATCTCACCTTTAGGCAAGTTCAGCAGTTATTTCTCTGTGGGTCCTGCATGTTCAGTGAAGCAGTTTCTTTCCCAAATGGATAACCAACTTCATAAGGAGCCTCTTCAATGGTCATCATCCTTTTGAAGTAATTGGTGCTGCCAGGAGCAGATGTGTCTCATTGTCATGAAAAGTCCTAAGTTATTAAAACATTTTAAATGCCATATTCTAAAGGTCTCTGGAAGATTTGAAAAAAATACCTATCTAACTGAACTATATCTCTATGCAACTAAAGAAATCTAACTAACATGACTACAAGCTTAACTACTATAGATGAGTATCTATTAACTAATATTTCTTAATTATATATTACATTTTAAATGAGTTACACAAACACAATACCTTGATCAAGATCAGAAATATATATACATATAACAAAATTGACATTAAATTTGTATCAATAAACCAAGATCTATACCAATGCAAATTATTCATATTTATATCATATCCCCCTTTAATATAAACAAACATTTATAGACAATATTTGGGAATATAGACATAGTTTTGTCCATACTGCTTACTGCTGATCAGGGGCACTGTTATTTGGGTCTTTCATTTGGAGGGAGTATTCACAGTGACATTTTAGGGGGTCTTGTTCCATCAAACCACACCAGTCTGGAAGCAACCCACAGGTTTTCATCCTCTGTGGAAACAAAAGAAAAACCTCTTTTCCAAAACAACATATCCTTAGACTCAAATTTTGGAATCAAGATACCTTTATGTTGGTTTAACTTAGCAGTCCATACAATGAAATGTCTCTCTGTACTTAGCTCACTCACAGTCAAAAAATTCAAAGAAATCACAATAATAAAGATAGTCTAGACTCTCTGTATATAGTCTATCTTTCTGTAGCTAATTTTTCTTTACTCCTTTTAATCTATGACTGTCTGTATTCCGTCTCCTTAAAGACTTTTTTTAAACAATTTACTTTTTTAACTCTCTATACTCTTTTTCTTCTCTCTCCCATGCCTACGTACATTTATCCAACACTGTGACCCATTTAGAGTTCTTTTATGTCTAAATCTGTCTTTGTTCAGGACAGTAATTCTGTAATTACAGTAGTAATTTACTGTCCTGAAGAGATTTTAAAATGGTAAGTGCTTCTTAAAACTTAATCTGTGCCATTGCTAAGGAAATATGGCAGTGCCTTATTGCTCCACACAGTACAACATGGTAGAACTGCTTGCCGCCTCTGAGAGACATGCATAGTGCCCCATCTCTAGGCACACAGCTGGTCCATGCCATCATTAAGCAAGCTGCAGCAGTCTGCTTATAAACCCCACTCAAATGCTCTATCTCCTGAAAAAGCCAGAGGTCACTCTGACAAGCTGGCCCAGAAAGCCACATTTTAAAATGGCGGTGGTTTTTTTCCTGTTATGGATGAATCAGAAAAATCTCTCGTAAGGAGCTGTGGCATGCCGCCAGCTGAAAAATAAATACAGCTGAACTTTTTTTTTTTCTAAATCTAGAAATTTTTTAGCTTTTTAGGTTTTTAAGTGTATTTAGTTGGCCACGTGGGCACCAATTTGTTGCAAGGAGTCGCTTGTTCATCCTGGCCACCCAGAATCAAAATAACCACACAGAAACCATATTAATTAAATCACTGCTTGGCTCATTAGCTCTAATTTCTTATTGGGTAATTCTTACATATTAATTTAACCCATCTCCATTAATCTGTATATCACCATGAAGTTGTGGCCTACCAGAAAGTTTTAGCACGTCTGTCTCTGGTGGTGGATCCATGGCATCTCCTTGACTTTGCCCTTTCTCCCAGCATTCAATCCAGTCTTCCCCACCTACCTACATTCTGCCCTATCAACAGCCCAAGGCAACCTCTTTATTCATTAGTGGTAATCACAGCACACAGAGAGGACTCCCTCATCAATAAATACATAGACTAGCTAAGCATATGGTATACAGTTGTAACCCTAGCACTGGGGAGGCATAGGCAGTATGATCATGAGATGAAGGCCTTAGCTATACAATAAGACCTTATATAAATCATTAACTCACTCAATCTGTTCTAATACCAGATAAGAAACTAGACTTCAGTTTAGGTTGACTGGTCCCTAGAGCAGGGAGGACATTTGTTCCCATGCTCAGTTTTGGAGGGAGATATCCTATAGCTACACAGAGAACTCAGATCCTAAAGGGAAGTAGAGGATAAAAAACTAGAGACACAGTAAGAAGGAGCAGTCTTTCTCGTGGAAAGGTGAAGAGGCTGCCCAGGTCACTCAGAAGTAGAACACTTGTTTACCATGTGAGAGATACTGGTTCCATCCACAGAAACAGGAGGGAAAAGAAAAAGCACAAAAACAGAATAGTGCATCAGAGGCCACTGCCCTCTCGGTCCAGCCAGCAGCAGTATGCCTTTGCAGCCACTTCATTAACACATCATTAAGAAGACTAGTCCATTGAATGCTTCCCAGAAAATGGATTATTCTGTGCCCTCACAATTCATAAATACTTCTCAGAACACCCCCAGGTTTCCTGTAATGTCTGTTAAAGTGCCAGATATTGTAGCAACAATGTCCAACCTATTTCCACTAAGTGAAATAAGACAAAATATTACAATATTATTTTCTTCATTTGCCACTACTGGGTCTTCCTTAGATGATGTACACAGCTGAAAGCTGTGACATTTGATTGAATATTGAGACCATTACTAAAACACCTACAGTCTCTTAAAAGTTATAACATAACTTCTTAAGAAACTAAAATGCAGAAAAGTTATTTTGATTACTATATTTGGGTTTTTTTTTACAAAATAGTGAAAAATCAGAGTTTAATGTAGTAGACAATACAAGATGGGATTTGTTCACGATCCTTTGGATATGTTTTTCCTATTATTGAAAATAGATGTTTTTTTCATATACCCTGATTATGGGTTCCCCTTCCTCTACTTCTTACAGCTTCTTCCCACATTCCCCCATCTGGATCTAACACCTTTTTGTCTCTCATTAGAAGCAAACAGCTTTCCATGGGATTATAATGCAATATGATATGACAAAACAAAAACAGATCAGTATTGGCCAAAACAAAAAGAAGAAAAAGAGCCCAAGAGAAGACACAAGAAACAGAAAGGCACTTTTTTGCACACTCAAGAGTCTTATAAAGAAGTGAAGTGGATGCCATAATAAGTGCAGAGGATCTTCACAACAAAAAGCGAGAAGAAAAAATATATATAAATAAAATAATAAGATTAAAAAAAAATATAGAGCCCTGACATGACATTATGAGACAAGGAAGCTCCAAACATGCCTTTGAGTTTGTTTTCTCTTGACTATTTACTTCTGTGCATGCAGCCTATGCTTAAGAATAGTTTGTTTCCATCATGAGATTTCCTTGAAGGATACTAAATTTTCATTTGCAAGTGTTACCAAATTGGAGATTGGTTCTGAGTTAGGGATGGAAGGGACTGGGATACGTGCCACTTTTCCTCTTAGCTATAGGAACCCAACTGGTGCAAACCCATGCAGGCTCTGTGCATGCTGCTTCGGTCTCTGTGAGTTTTTATCTCAGTCCTATCTTGTTGGTTTAGAAGGCCTTGTTTTCTTGAACCCACAATCCAGGGAATCAAATAGACTAACTTCTGGCGTAACCTCTCCCTCCATTCCTCTAAATCCAATCCCTCAGTCACATCCCCAACTCTTCAACAAGCCACCTGATATAGCTTCCCTTTCCTACCTGCCCTCATCTCCAGTGGATCACACAGATTTTCCCCTTCAAACTCCCTTCCCACTACTCATTGACTTTAGCCAGGCCCATCCCAGGAGGCATTTCCTGGAAACTCACAGGTCACACCCCCAAGGGAAGCAGGTAGGCAACCTTTAGCTCTCTGCCTCCGTTCCTCTAAGTCCACACTCCCCCAGTCTCCCTTCAGCTCTGGAGCAGAACTCCTCCTGTGGTCTCTCCTTTCCTCTGACCCAACAGATCTCCAACATTCCTCCCCACTACACATCTCATTATCTCAGCCTCCAAAACCAGTGGGCATTCCCTGGGAACACATATGCCAGGGAAACATGTAGGGTAACTGAAGATCTTTTTACTCTCCCTCCTCTCCTCCATATCCAGTGCCTCAGTTTCATACCCAGCTCTGTAGCAGACTACCTGTTAGTCACCCCACAACTCCCAATTCCCCAAGGACTAAACAGATCACCTAGAATCACAATCTTCCCAAGTCCAGAGGCCTAGAAGACAGGGTAAAACCACAATTGTTTTGGTTCTTGAACCATTTCTTTAGAACCAAAAAGCTAATTTTATTTGAGACTATCTTGCTTTTCACAGTAAGGAAGAATGCCAATCATTGTGCCATTGTGCCATTTTGTTCAGAGCATTGTGAACTTGAAGAAAATTTCAGGGAGGGAGTATATACATATGCACATACATTTAGTAAGGAGCAATTTCATTGCCTTGCTTCTGTTTTCTGTGCTACAGATCTGGACCCACACACCAAATGTTTCACTGCTAGTCTAAGCACTCATATTCCCTTGGTATGTTTGTGTCAACAAAACATTTCTGGCTACCACTCTTCCCTGTTGCCATTTTGTCATAGTTTCTTCTTTTCATAGATAGAATATTTACAATATTATACCAATGAGGCTAATTAGATTGCATTTTCTTTGTTCACTAAAAGACAGAATGAAAGCTTTTCAGGAAATTTAGCAAAAACAATAAGAATGACACACTTAAATCTCATCATACGCAATCAACGTTTATTTTCAGCTCTGCTGACTGTCTTGCAGTTTTTGTCCACAGCTATATATTTTCACACAGTTACAATAAATATATATTCATAAATGAGAATCATCTGCTTACCACCTGTAGATCTGATCATGAAAATACCTGTTTTTCAATATTACAAGTCCTAATGCCTTATAGTCTATGAATTGGGCATACTGTAATTTCTTTGAGCCTACCATTGAATATAACCAAATTGCTTCTTAATTTTCAACATTAGTAAAACTAGGTAAAGCAGTCTTTAAGTGCATGGCATTTGCTTTCTTTATGGATTATTTCTTTAGGATATATTTTTAATAGGTATGAGCTTTTTTATAGTAAGCTGAAAATCCCTTTGGTCAAATTGCTTTCTAAAAGCAGTATATCCAAACATTATCCACCAACAACAAGAATATTCCAGAACTACACATACTGCTCTGCTGTCCTCCAAAAGCACATGATATCAGTTGTGGTATATTTTGTTCGTTTCATAGGTAGGACCCAGTATTGTTTAGTACCTGGTGGTATCTTCTATATGATTTTTCGTTGCAGGTCTTAATTTACAATCAGAATTGAACAATTCATTTTATATACATTTACCAAAGAAATAAAATTTCTTTTTTTCATTTATCTGTTGATCAATGAATGTTGTAATTTTGGCTACATTTTCTTTGTAATTTCTTTTTTTCTTCTTCATTATTTAAACTAGTATTTAAATATAATATATTTGACCATATTCTCCCCCCCCATCCAGCCCTTTCAGATGTTTTCCAGATTCCTACCAACCGAAATATAAGTTCTATCTCAAAAAACAAAGAAAAGCCCAGTACAACAACAAAATGAAAAAAACAAAACAGAATAAAACAACACCCCAAAAGAAAAAGAAACAACCACCAAACTGCAACCAATTAAAAGCACAGAAAAATTGTTGAGTCCATTATATGTTGGTCAAATACTTCCAAACACAAGGCCAGCCCTGGAGTAGCTGATATACTCAGTGTCATTCCACTGCAGAAAGCTGACTTTCCCTCTCCCAATAGGTACGAATGACAGTTCAGTTGTTAACCTTTCCTCCATTGACTAGGTTTTATTTCATTCATTCCTCCATTCACTCATTCATTCATTTTTTACATATACCAAAATAAAATAGAAGATAAACTTGTACAAGCAAATCAGCAAAAGGAAAAGAGCCCAAGAGGAGGTGAAGGAGTCAGAGACCCACTTGTTTGCACATTCAGGAGTCTCATAAAAACACAAAATTGTAAGCCATAATATATCCACAGAGGACCTGATGAAGACCTGCTCAGGCCCTGCGTATCCTGCCTCAATCTCTGTGAGTTTATAAGAAATTTGCTCATGTTGATTTAGAGGGCCTCATTCTGTTGATGTTCTCCATTTCCTCTGGTTCTTACCTTTTTTCTGTATTCTTTTCCACAAGATTCTCTGAGCCCTAAGAGGAGGCATCTGATGGATGGCACCTTTTAGAACTAAATGTTCTAAGGCCTCTCATTCTCTACATAATGTCTGGCTGTGGGTCTCTGTATTTGTTCCCATCTCCTGCGGTAGGAAGCCTCTTTGATGATGGCTGAGCAGGGCACTGATCTGAGCATAGCAGAATGTAATTGGGATTCATTTTATCAATGCATTTTTTTCTCTTTTTAGACCAGTAATATTTAGTTTTACCGTAGGTCCCTGGGCTATCTAGTCTCAAATTCTTGATTACCCATGTACTGACAGGTGCCATCTTGTGGAGTGGGCCTTAACTCAAATCAATTATTGATTGGTTACTCTTAGAAGCTTTCTGTTACCATTGCCCTAGCATATCTTACAGGCAGGATGGCATTGTAATTCAAAGGGTTTATGATTGGGTTGGTGTTTGCACTTCTCTTTTGGTAGCCTATTGAGTACCTTCTTGTACCAAAGACACGGCTTTATGTAGGCACCAGCTCAACATCTCCATATTGAATGAATTGTGAAGTTATTGCTGCCATGTTTGTGTTGTGTCCATGAGGCCTTGCTGTGGCGAACCTCTCAACCAGCGAGAAAGAACAACCACCACATGAGGATTCTTCTCAGATCATGCTTTACTGGAGTACCCTTTGTTATGGTTTTGGTCCCTTTAAGAGACAAGCCACACCCATTCCCCTCCCCATCCGCTGAGGCAGGCTGATCTTCAGCTTCCAGCCTGAGCTGGCTCTCTTTTCCATCTTCCTCTAGGAGAGGCAGCTTCGCTTCTGCCTCTCTGCCCACTTCTCTGCTTTCCCCCTTCTCTGTCTCTTTCCCCTCTTCTCACCATTGCCTCACTATCTATTACCTAACTATCAATTGGGAGTTCACATAGACCCTCTCCTTCTCTCTGATAATTTGGGGGAAGATTTATATTTACAGGTTTATACTAAAGGTTCTTGTAAACAAGCTACCAGATAAAGAGACAGGTGAGGAAAGGACAATCAGAAGGGTGCAGAACTTCCCTTCAGAACTTCAATGTGTTTACCAACTTTGAAGTTCAATGAATTCTGTTGTCTGATGGAGGAAGGTCATTGGTTAATTAATAAAGAAACTTGGCCCTGATAGGTTAGAACATAGGCAGGTGGAGTAAACAGAACAGAATGCTAGGAGGAAGAGGAAGTGAACTCAGACGCCATGCTCCCCTCTCCTGGGCAGACATGATGAAGCTCTGACCCAGGATGGACGTAGGCTAAAATCTTCCCAGTAAGCGCACCTTGGTGCTACATACATTAATAGAAATGGGCCAGGCAGTGTTTAAATGAATACAGTTTGTGTGTTGTTATTTTGGGGTATAAGCTAGCCAGGCAGCCAGGAGCCGGGCTGTGGAAAGAGGCCCACAGCTTTTACTACAGTTGTCTGGAGTTTTTATAGATATCTGATTAATATAAACAGGATTAACTGTAGTTGGTGATATCTTTAAACTCGAGATCCTTCTTTTTCCTCTCAAGTTGTAAGTGAGTCTGAAACTTCCAATCCTTTAATCATGCCTTAGTTTTTTCTACTGACCAGTTTCTATCCTGAGGCTTGGGAACTCCAGTCACTGGTCATATTATTGGCATACAAGGGATTCTCCTAATTCCACAGAGTCTATAAGTTTTCATATCAGGATCCAGGAACCAAAATAAAATGTTATAACAACAAAAAGAAAATACCCCAAAGGCAGGCATAGTGGCACATGCTTATAATCCAAGCACTTAAGAGCCTGAGGCACGATGATCATGAATTCGAAAACATCCTGTACTACACAATAAAATGCTGTCAGAAAAAAAATACTGTTTATCACCTCCGTCACTCATAAAATTAGAAGATTTTTAGGAGCTCTACATCTTGGAATAAGAACACACACTATTGATCCTAGAGAAGCTAAATAAGGAGAACCCAAAGAAAAACATATAGGCATCCTCCTGACTATTAACCTTCATCAGGCGATGAAAGGAGACAGAGACAGAGACCTACAATGTAGCACAGGACTGAAATCCCAAGGTCCAAATCAGTAGCAGAAGGAGAGAGAGCACGAGCAAGGAACTCAGGACCGCGAGGGGTGCACCTACACACTGAGACAATGGGGATGTTCTATCGGGAACTCACCAAGGCTAGCTGGCCGGGGTCTGAAAAGACCTGGGATAAAACCGGACTCGCTGAACATAGTGGACAATGAGGACTACTGAGAACTCAAGAACAATGGCAATGGGTTTCTGATCCTACTGCACGTACTGGCTTTGTGGGAGCCTAGGCAGTTTGGATGTTCAACTTACTAGACCTGGATAGAGGAGGGCGGTCCTTGGACTTCCCACAGGTCAGGGAACCCTGATTGCTCTTCGGGCTGAGGAGAGAGGGGGACTTGATGGGGGAAGGGGAGGGAAATGGGAGGCGGTGGCGGGGAAGAGACAGAAATCTTTAATAAATAAATAAATTATTAAAAAAAGAACACATACTATCTATTTATAGATATGGATATGATTATGCAACATACTCATCCTCCTCCTTGGTTAAAGATTAAGAATATATCTATTGAAAACTACAGACTTCTTGAAGATGCATTGGTTTGGTGAGGAATACTCTTACATCACAGGTATGGAAACGTGTTTCCAAGGGTTCCTAATTTGCTCAAAATGTTTCCAATATGTATCTAGGGTATCATTTGCAATGAAAGAAGCAGCAGCATAAATAAAAAGAGATTTATTTGGATTATGGTGGAAGTTGATGGGCAGCTCTGGAAGATACAAGGATATGTATGACTGTTGCTCATAGGGTAAGCATAATAATCTTAAATGTGTAGAGGAAGGAAATGAGATAAATTTATTTTTGTAATCTGGTTTGCCCAGTCCCAACATAATCCAGGCTCTCAAAAATAAATAGTACTTTGAAAATAGAATTTGTATCTCCATTCTATATTTAACAGGCTTCATTTCTTTTCATGCCAAAGAATATTCATGCAATGAAGAGGTAAATACTGCTAACTTAAGAATGTCATTTAACTCTTATAAATATTTCAAGAACATCCATAGACACTATATGCAATGCAGAGGACTCAAACAAGTGAAAACTCTTTTGACCTCTGTTTGGTATGCACTGTAGGAGAGATATATTTCCTATTAATATTATTGTTCAAGTATTAATAAGAGTTTTAAAATTCAGTGTAATCTAGTAATAGAGTTGACCACAGAAAGATAAATTACTTATTTTCTCAGATTGCATATTGATATTAATGGCTAAAAAGATGTCTATTTAACTAGGCTTTTAAGTAGAAATTAAATGGCATTAATTGTTTATAAACCTGGAGGGGGTGTCTTTAAAAGAAAGTACTTTGTTTTATATTCATCACTGAATTATTTTTTCCAGTTCATTTTCACGGAAAAGCACAGAGAGTTCTTTCTTTTCCACCCTCTGCTGTGATTGCACTGAAAGCTGAATACTAACAAATGAGTAGTTTCTGGGTTTTCTTTTGTAGAAACAACTTTTTATTTTAAGAAACTGTTGTATAAAATCTCTTATACAAAGGACAAATAAAATTAAATCTACTGACTATATTTTTGCAACAGTTGTTTGTAAAGCTTAGGATCGTTTAAAAACAACCACACAATTATTCATTTAATCTAAACTTTGAATTTTTCTGTTTTCAGGTCAAACTCCAAGTGTGAGGTCAAATTTTGATGTTGCACCCAGATGTCCTCAGCTGTGAGGGAGAATTCTTAACGTACTTGCTTACATATTCTCCCTATTATATTGACTGATACTTAGTTATGAACACAGAGGAAAGAAGTAGACTTAGGAGGTAATCTATCGTTCAGTCTAATTTGTGGCCAATATTACTTCTCTGAGAGCAAAGACTTTCAGTTTTGTTTTACGTATTTTAGAAAGGAGACCTTGTTTACATGTGGCTAATGAAATGACAATAAAAATCAGGAGGGTAATAGTAAAAACTACCGTCTGCTGGGTATCTACTATTCCTGTTACACAAACATTCATTACACTTCGTTTGAATTGCCACCTCATTATGTACATATTCTTTCTTGTGAAAACCCAGCAAAGGAGACTGAAAACCTACAGAAGTTTTTAAAAAATGTATTGGCTTGGTATAAATTAAGAGACTCCCCCTTGTGACCCAAATATTTGCAACATCATGTAGGGAACCAAGAAGAGAAGAAACTGTGCCAAAGGATTTGCTTGGGTTTGTCTAGGAAAAAAAAACACAAAATTTCCTGTTAGTTCAAGATTTAACTGCTCTTCTAAACAATATGAACAAAAATTAACAATCTTATGGAGGGTAAAAAAATGTGAACATACCATGAGGACTGAAAATGCCTAACACTTAACAACTGTCAGTCTAGGGAATTTCAGAAAGCTGGAAAGTACTGAATTTTGGCCTAGAAAAAAATCAAGAGAAATTAAATTCTCTTGCCTGTCATTAGCTGCCAAAATGCATGTGACAGACTTTGTTTTGATACAAGAATTTCTTGGGATAGGTCCATGTGAATGGCAGAGAAAAGAAGACAGACTGAAAGGGTGGTTCTTTATTTATTTGGGGAGAGGAAAATATGATCAAAATATATTTAAAACTAAATATTGTTTTAAATAATATGAAATATAATAAAAATAACCCCCAAAAGAAAAATCCCATTCCCAAGAGAAATAAACCCCAAATTTTAAGAAAGTTGGATACCAAAGAGATGCTCCTTTTTCATCTTTGTCATCATTGTTCTTACAGATTAATGTTACTCAAGCAGCTTCTTCACTTTAAATGGCTTTTGATACCGCAGACTACACAAGATTTCTGGTGCCATACAGGATTTCTGGTGCCATCAAGAGCATTTCTATGAAGTCCTGAGCTGAGTTTCACAATGAAACTTACTAATTGGGATTGCCTCAGTCACTCATGCAAATTAGGTGATCAGTGAATCAAACAATGCTTCTGTATTTTTCTATGAGTTGGTTGGATATTTTACAATAATGGTTAAATCAACTGAGTATATTAGGGCTAGAGAAGGAAAGATATGTTCTCAGCTAGAAGGAAGTTGTGGGAGAGGAAGCATCACATTCTCACAATTAATGTAAGTCACCATTTTAAAAATATCATGAGTCTGTACAGTGAATTTCTTGAATACAATTATTAATTTATTGAAAAACTTAATGAGTACTTCTATGCAAAGCACCAGGCAAAGAACAACCTTTGAAATGAGACAAACTAGGATTCCTGGAGCTCACAACTTGGATTATACCAGAAAAGTTCAGAACAAATAATTACATACAGATGACAAGTGCTCCCATGCTCATGGATGTGTAGGATTAAGATAGTAAAAAGAGTCATCCTACCACAAACACTCTATAGAGTCAATGCAATCCCAGTCAAAAGTTGAACACAATTCTTTATAGGTCTTGAAAGGATAATCTTCAGCTTCATGTGGAACAAACACACACACACACACACACACACACACACACACACACACACTAAACAAACAAACATAAACAGGATAGCTAAACCCAATCCAGAATAAAAGAACTGATGGAGGCCTCATCCCTGGCCTCACATTGTGCTACAGAGTTATAGTACAGATCTAAACACAGAATTCTCAATAGAGGAAACTCAAATGGCTGAGAAACACTTAAGGAATTGTTCAACGTCTTTAGCCATCAGGGAAATGCAAATCAAAACTACTTTGAGATTTCATACTATACCTGCAAGATTGGCTAAGATCAATAAATTCAGTGACAGTTTATTCTAGCAAGGGTGTGGAGTAAGAGAAACATTCATCCATTGTTTATTGTAGGGATAAGTCCCGCCCCTTAAGGGGCGTGTTCGTCTCGGGCTAATGTTGGCCTATAAATTTGGCAAGCATGCTCCCAGCTGTCCCTTTCTGCTTTCCTGGTCTCCGCGGAACGGTAGTTCTGTAAGTCTATTTCGCCATTAAAGCTATATATATATTTTTACAATCTGTTTGCATTCGTTTATACCGTTACATTTTGGCATCCAACATGGGCTATTTTGCCCCCCGACTCAAGTGGGTACCCCGCTAGCTAACACAGCACCCTCCTGGGTGCTGTTTTTTAGTTCGTGACTCCACCCCCAGTGCCAAGTCCGAGACATACTCGGTCACACAGGCCCATTCTGCCTGCCTTGGCTAAGTTTGCAGCGAACCCCACTGCCTGAATTAGCAGAAGCTCAAGTACCTGTGGTTTTGCAACAAAAGCTGCCACAGCGGCAGATTTGGTCTGATACAAAGTGACGTGGCCGGGCAGTGGTGGCACACGCCTTTAATCCCAGCACTTGGGAAGCAGAGGCAGGCAGATCTCTGTGAGTTCGAGGCCAGACTGGACTATAAGAGCTAGTTCCAGGACAGGCTCCAAAAACACAGAGACCATCACTGGCAGGAATCGATCATTGCAGGTAAAAAAATTTTTCTGTTATAAATAAAATGTCTGAACACATTAGTATTCAAGAATTTAACAGTTTTTTTAATTGTACCATGTGGGAGATTTTACAAGAGGTATCTATCACCCCACATCTATGGATCCATCTGGGATTCGTAGTTTTCATTGGCACTAAATGGTTTGATAATAGAAATATGATAAAGTCTTTTCGAGACGAATCCAGGATTCTTAAGGCAGAGATTGAACGCTTAAAAACAATTGAGAATCAGTTTGAAGTTCTCCAGGCTGATGTTAAGGAGAAATTCATTACTATGGAAGAGGGAACAGCTGATCTGGATCGTCAGGTTCAGTCCCTTTCTGTAGGAACTGAAATATTAGTGGCTGATATTAAGGAGAAATTCGTTACTATGGAAGAGGGAACAGCTGATCTGGACCATAAGATTCAGTCCCTTTCTGTAGGAAATGAGACATTAACTGAGAGAATCAAAACTGCTGAATGTGACAATCAGATTTTGTCTAAAGCTTATGACAGATTGACAGAAAGATTGTCTATACAAGAAGGCACGGTTTATGCCATAAAAATTATGTTCAAAGATGAGATGTTATCTCTAACGGACAAACTTCATACTTTAGAATCCTCAATGAAGGCTTTGGAACATAATTCTGGACAGGAGATTCAGACACTGCAGAAGGCAATGGTGAATAGAATTGAAAAGATTGAGGAATTTCTAAATTCTGATGAAGAAGAGCAAAGGGTAGAAAGGCAAATTTTAACTACATCTGTGGGTAAATATCTCCGGGACAATTTCCACAAAGCTCTACCTACAGCTCTACCTGCCTTTCCAGTAATAACAACAGAGAAGGTGATTGGTTCCAAAAACCCTAGGGTCATCAAGGAGGATACATGGGAGCCTGTCCGTATGAATGACCTCAAGGAAATTAAACAGGCTGTCATGACTTTTGGCATGCAAGCCTCTTTTGTTGAAGAGATGCTAAGATCTTGGGCCACGACAAGCAGAGCAACCCCCTCGGACTGGCTCCAGCTGAGCTCTGTGGTACTTGAGAGTGGACCGCAACTGAAATGGCAATGCTTATTCAGGCAAGAGGCTAGACTCTTAGAACAGCAGGAAAAAGCGAAGGGAATTGACATTTCCCTAGATCAAATTCTAGGTGAAGGGCCCTTTTCCGATCCTCAGGAACAAGCTAATTTGGATGAAAACACACTCTCCATGTGTACTACAGCAGCCTTAAGGGCTTGGGACAGGGTACAAGACCCAGGACACAGAATGGAATCATTCGTCAGAGTTAAACAGGGTCAGAGAGAACCCTTTAGTGACTTTTTACAAAGATTAACTAAGGCTGTACAAATAGGGATATCTGACCCAGAAGCAAGACGTATAATGATTGAGTCTTTGGCTTTTGAAAATGCAAATGTGGAATGCAAAAGGACTTGGGGCCCTTTAAAGCTCAGATCAGCGCCCTTGGAAGAATGGGTCTTGCATACACTCAATGTTGATACATTTGATTATGGCACTGAAGCATGGGTAGAAGAAGCAATTTCCAATGGTAAAAGGAGACACCAGAATACCAAATGTTTTAATTGTGGCAAAAATGGGTCATATGAAAAGGAATTGTATCCAAAACCACAGAGAAACCCTGTCTCGAAAAACCAAGAAAAAAAGGAAAAGAAAAGGAATTGTAGACAACGGATTTTCAGAAATAATAATAATAATAATAATAATAATGCATCTTTCAGAAATAATAATAATAATGCATCTTTTAGAAATAACAGGAATAGGAGGACTCAGTCTTCAGGTTTATGTAGAAGATGTGGAAAAGGCAGACATCGGACGAATGAATGCAGGTCTTCAAGAGATAGACAAGGCAACCTGATACAGACGGGAAACGAGAGAGGGGGGCATCACAGACCCCCATGGCAAACATGGTTCAGTCATTTCCAGTTTCTGCATAGAACGTGCCTCATCAGGACAATTAGGAAGCCCCATGCCTACTGTGAAAAGCAATAATGATCAGAAAGATAAGTTACGTGTGTTTTGGCAAACTTCTATAAATGATCAAAGACCTAAATTGAGAGTGTGTGTAAAAGGTATTTTTATTACTGGCCTGCTGGACACAGGTGCTGATGTAAGTATCGTTACCCCAGAATCTTGGCATCCGTATTGGCCTCTTCAGAATGTAAATGTTCAGCTCCTGGGAATTGGAACCCTATCTCGAGTAAGGCAGAGCACGAGATGGGTTGAACGTATAGGGCCAGAGGGACGAATAGGAAAATTAAAGCCATATGTAGCCAATATCGCAATGAATTTATGGGGTTGTGACCTATTACAACAATGGAATACCGAAATTAACATTCCTGCTACTTCTAGAGCCTATATTTCTGAGAATAATATTAAAAGATATTACAAACGGAGAAAACCGGCCATTCGAGCTGTACAAGAACAAGCAATTGATGTCCCTTCAGAGATACCAACAGCCTTCCCTCTAAAATGGTTGACTGAGAAACCAATATGGACAAAGCAATGGCCTTTAGCTGAGGAAAAGTTACAGGCTTTAGAACAGCTGGTACAAGAACATTTAGATGCTGGACATATAGAAGAATCTACCAGCCCTTGGAATTCTCCTGTATTTGTGGTTAAAAAAAATCAGGTAAATGGAGAATGGTGACAGATCTCAGGGCCATCAACAAGGTTATTCAACCTATGGGCCCTCTGCAATCTGGAATTCCTTTGCCCTCTTTATTACCAAAAGAATGGCCTCTCACAGTTATTGATTTAAATTATTGTTTATTCACTATACCTTTGCAAAAAGAAGATAGAGAAAAATTTGCCTTCACAGTGCCTACTTATAACAATTCTTAAACTTCGAGGAGGTACCACTGGACCGTTCTCCCCCAGGTTATGTTTAATAGCCCCTCCGTGTGCCAATATTTTGTGAAACAACCATTGCAAATAATACGCATGAAATTTCCCAAATCTATAGTATACCATTACATGGACGACATTTTGTTAACCGATTCAAACATGGATACCTTGAACATACTGTTTGAAGAAATAAAGATACTTTTACCTAAATGGGGATTGCAAATCGCTCCTGAAAAGATTCAGAAGGGAGATTCTGTTAATTATTTAGGTTATAAAATAGGTTTGCAAAAAATTAAGACACAAAAGCACAAATTAGGAGAGATCGCCTATGGACTCTTAATGACTTTCAAAGAATGTTGGGAGACATTTCCAGTCTACAACCAGCTATTGGAATAACACCTGATCTAATAATTCATTTGAACAAAACCTTGGATGGTGATAAAGATTTAAACAGTCCCAGAGAATTAACAGCTGAAGCAGAAAAGGAACTGACAATGATTGAGGAAAAATTTCAACAGGCACATATGGACAGGGTGAATCCAGAGCTCAATTGTATTCTCGACATACTACCATCAAAAATTTCTCCTACAGGAATTTTAATGCAGAGAGATGATATTATTTTGGAATGGATCTTTTACCACATAATCCAAGTAAGAAACTGAAAACTTATGTGGAGAAAGTCTCTGAGTTAATTATAAAAGGCAAGCTGAGACTTCGTCAACTAGCAGACATAGACCCAGCAGAAATTATAGTGCCTTTCACTGCTGATGAACTAAAGAAATTATGGGAAGATAATGAACCATGGCAAAGAGCTTGTGCTAATTTTTTGGGAGACATTAATAACAACTATCCAAAAAGCAAGAGGCATAACTTCATAAAGAGAACTTCTTGGATTCTTCCTCAAATCGTCCATGATGCTCCAATAACTGGAGCCTGTATATTCTATACTTATGCCAATAAATCAGGGAAGGCAGGTTACAAATCAGAAAACTTGGATAAGGTGGAACAAAGTCCATATAATTCTGTCCAGAATGTGGAATTATATGCCATTCTTATGGTACTAAGGGATTTTAAAGAACCTATTAATATAGTCACTGATTCACAATATGCAGAAAGAGTTATTTTACATATTGAAATTGTGGAATTTATACCTGATGATACTGAACTAACCTCATTGTTCCTCCAGGTTCAAGATTTGATCAGGAACAGACTTTGCCCTATGTACATAACACACATCCGATCCCATACGGGTCTGCCAGGTCCTCTAGCACGAGGTAATGCAGAAATTGATCAATTATTGATTGGCAGTGTGCTACAAGCCTCTGAATTTCATAAAAACATCATGTTAATAGCAAAGGTTTGAAGAAAGAGTTTTCAATTACATGGCAACAAGCTAAGGAGATTGTAAAGAAATGCCCTACTTGCTCTTTCTATAACCAAATGCCACTGCCTGCAGGGGCTAATCCAAAGGGCACCCAAAGGAATGAAATCTGGCAGATGGATGTGTTCCACTTTGCAGAATTTGGCAAATTAAAATATGTTCATCATACCATTGACACTTATTCAGGCTTTCAGTGGGCAACTGCTTTAAGTTCAGAAAAAGCTGATTCAGTAATCACTCATTTATTAGAAGTCATGGCTATCATGGGTATACCTACACAAATAAAGACGGATAATGGTCCTGTTTATGTCTCTAGGAAAATGAAATGGTTTTTTGATTATTACAATATCAAGCATGTTACAGGTATACCATACAATCCTACAGGTCAAGATAGTCATAGAAAGATCAAATCGAACTATAAAGGATATGTTGAACAAACAGAAAGGGGTGAAAAACACCCCCAGAAATAGGTTACATAATGCTTTGTTATCCTTGAATTTTCTCAACGCTAATGAGAAGGGAACAACGGCTGCAGAAAGACATTGGAAAATGGAAAAGTCTCCTGAACTAAATCAACCAGTTTATTTCAAGGATGTGCTGACTTCACAATGGAAGCCAGGAGATGTGCTACGTTGGAGAAGGGGTTTTGCTCTTATCTCCACACGTGAGGAAAAATTGTGGATACCATCAAAATTAATAAAGGTTTGGTTTGAAGAAGAGAAGCCACTTGGAAAAGATAAATAACAATTCTTTCATAAGGATGGCGAACATACTGATGGAAAGAAATACAGATAGGTTGGAGGCAGGGTTCTTTTCTTATCTCCACAGGAAAATACTCCTCTTCAAAGAAATTGAGGGACCCTGAATATTTAATTACTGATGGATGGACACATTTTGTAAGTATTAATTTTTATTTATATGTCTTATTAAACATTTCTTTATAAATATGTAGAGCTGGTTTTGAAGTTGGACTCTGGCTCAGTCCCTCTCCAATTCCAAGCCTGTTAGTAAGAGAAAAATCAGAGTTTCTGGAGTTTCTGTCTCATGTCAAGAGCCATGATATGGGACAGATAGAAATATGAGTTTAGAAAATATCTTTGCTTTTCTTCATATCTATCATACTTTTCATTGAATATATCTATCATGCCTTTCATTGAATATATACATGTATGTCTATATATGTCTATATGATTAATGTTTAAGTTTTTCACAATGAACAATGAGTTTTTCCTGAGGTGACATTTGAAGTTTCCAGGAAGAAGATGGGGCCCCACAACAACAACTCTACCTGGTTGATATGACGTCATGATACTGATAGCTCTACTACAAGACCTGTTTTGGATACCAGCTGCACAAGATGATCCCAACTTGGTTAGCTGAAATGGTGCACATCTTCTACAACATTCTGGCCAGACCTCCACAAAATACTCAGAGACTATTTGCAATTTTAAAAGACATTGATCTTGAAATTTAACCATCATTTTACTTTCACAGGATCCCCCAGAAAGAACGTCGCCCCCATGACAGCTGGAAGTAATTCTAGAGGACTACATCCCCTCTCCCAGTAAAGTTTACCCCTGGGTTTAGGGACATCATTTAGGGGTTGGGTGGTTGGGGGAGGAATTTTATAAGCTCAGGGATCATTTTGAAAAAAAAAAGAGGGAATGATGGGATAATAGATTTATAATTGTGAGTTACTGCTTTTAGACAAATATATTGGTATCAATTCTTGTATATTGAAACAAAGTTAAATTATATTGACTATTGTATGCATGCATGTTTCTATGTCTGTTTAAAACATTTTTATGTATTGACATATATTGTATTGATATATATTGTATATATTTACCATATTGCAATGTACATTTCTACCTCTGATTAAGATACTTATATAATGTTTGTGTATTGATATATATTTGCCATATTGCAATGTATATTTGTACAGTGTTTATATTTGGAGGTCATTATCCTCATTTGTTACACAGTTGTTTATTGTCTTAGTCTTTAAGTTAGATAGATATTGAGAATTATATAGATAAATAGTCATCTAAGTTTGTCATTTATAATCAGACTAATCAGGTTCTTTAGATATATAGATATTATACTCAGTATAGATAGATAATCTTCAACCTCTTCAAAGAGCTGTAGAAAATGGCCTTTAATCTAACTCAGAGTTTTGTGATAGTGAGACACAATTGCTCCTGGCAACACCGCTCTATTCCCGAGGGAAATTTGAGCACCAAAGACACTCCACCTGGAGCCTTTCTATTTGGCAGAACTGGCCTTTGGGCAAAGAAATGCCCATACCTCAACCACTGACAGAGATACAGAGCGTGCATCAATGGATAAAACAGGACTGTCATATCCTGCCAAGACAGGGTAAGATAGTTTTGAAAAGTTCCTTGCCTTTAATAATGGTATGTCAGTTATGTTAGGCCTTAGCCAAAATTGGTTGACTCAACATTGCAAACGAGACTTTGGGTGATTGCCCAGGTAGTCAGTTGTCTCTGTCAATTGTTGCACATTTTGGATATATCTCATTTGTTGAGTAGTGTTTATTCCCTTCTCAGATCTTTGACTGAGTTGAAGATTATATAATTGTAGTTACTCTTTACATTATTTGGACTCCTTGAGATAGAATGTTTAGCAAAGCTTTTGTTCTCAATATTGTTTGTTATATTTATTATTTGTTGTTATTGCATGTAGTTGTATTTGGTTTAGTTCTGTCTTATTTAGATAAAAAGGGGAGATGTAGGGATAAGTCCCGCCCCTTAGGGGGCGTGTTCGCCTATGGCTAATGTCTGCCTATAAATTTGGCGAGCGTGCTCCGACCTGTCTCTTCTGCTTTCCTGGTCTCCGCGGGAACGGTGGTTCTGTAAGTGTACTTCTACATTAAATCTATATACATTTTTACAATCTGTCTGCATTCGTTTACGCCGCTACAGCTCAAGTCAGGCCCAGCAGCTCACTTTCTTTCTGTTGCCTGCAGATCCAGATGTAGACCTTTCAGTTCCTTCTCTAGCACTATGTCCTCCTGCATGCTGCCATACTTTCCACCATGGCGATAATGGACTACACCTCTGAAACTGTAAACCAGCCCCATTTAAATATTTTCTTTTATAAGATTTACTGCAGTCCATTCTCAGAGAGGTTAGATAAAAAGGAGGATTCATGAGTAGGGCAAGACACCCAGATCTCCCTGATAAGAAGAAATCGAGATTTCACAAGTGTACTGAGGAAGGGTCTAAACAGGAACATGAGTCATCAGGTTGCAGATGGGGAGAGAGTACTGATGGGAAAGAGGAGGCCATTTCAGGGTTAGGTAAAAACTTGACACAAAAGAATCTCCAGGAATCTACAAGAAAGACCCCAGTCTAGACTGCTAGTAATAGCAGATAAATAGCCTGATCTGGCCATCTCCTTTGACCAGATTGGTGCCTAGCCCAGTTATCATCACAAAGGTGTCATACAACAACTGGTGGAAATAGATGTAGACCCACAGCCAAACATTAGGCAGAGTTTGAGGGATCCTGTAGAAGAGGAGAAGAAAGATTATAGAAGTCAGAGGGATCAAGGACACCACAAAGAAAAACCTCACAGAATCAACTAACCTGGGCTCTTATGGGCCCACAGAGACTGAACAGACAACCAAGGAGCTTGCAGAGGACTGCCCTAGGCACTTTGCCCGTATGTTACACTTATGTAACTTGGTCATTTTGTGGGATTCCTAACAGTGGGAGTCTGCCTCAAAGCTGTCTCTGACTCTTTTGCAGGCCTTTTGGATCCTGCTCTTTATACTGGATCATTTTGCCCAGCTTTAAAACATGGGGAGGTACTTAGTCTTACTGCAACTTGCTATGCCATGTTTTGTTGATATTCATGGGAGACCTGCTCTTTCCTAAACAGAACCAGAGGAGGAGTGGATTGGGGGTGGGAACAAAGGAAGGATGGCGGAGAGAGACTGGAAGGGGGGGGGAGAGGAAACTGTGGCTGGGATGGAAAATAAATAAATAAATTTATTTTTTAAAAAAATAAAAAATGAGTTTCTGTGGTAATAGTGTCTCTTCAGAGCAGTAGAACACTGACTATGACAGAACTTGGTGTCAAGAGTGGGATATTTCTGTGACACACATGATCACACTTCTTGTTGGAAGTATAGACTTTGGACTTTAAGTTAGAAAAGCTTTCAAATGCTTAAAGTAGGCCTTAATGAACCATACTAGCAATGCTGGGAACAATGTAGATTATGAGGAGCCAGCTCAAGAGGAGAAGGTTTCAGGGGAGAAGAATATTAGTAAATGGCTTCAAGATTGTTCTTGTGATATTTTGGTCAAGAATGTGACCCATTTCTGTCCTTATCCAAAAAAAAGAAAGAAAAAGAAAACTACCTAAAGCTAAATTGCGGATTTTTAGATTAACAGCATTGGCAAAGGTGATGTTAAGAGATCCTGGCAATCTTGTCTACTTCCACCATCCAGAAGGATAACAATATGTTTTTCTTCGGGTTTACCTTCTTATTTAGCTTCTCTAGGATCTCAAATTATAGGCTCAATGTCCTTTATTTATGGCTAGAAACCAATTATGAGTGAGTACATCCCATGTTCATCTTTTTGGGTCTGGGTTACCTCACTCAGGATAGTGTTTTCTATTTCCATCCATTTGCATGCAAAATTCAAGATGTCATTGTTTTTTACCACTGAGTAGTACTCTAATATGTACAGTTATTAGCAATCACTCTTATGCAGATCTGTAAAGAAAAGGAGAAAGCTGGATAAAGATGAATATAAAACATGGAGTTTGAGGATAAAAGAAGAAGCAGGAGGTGTAATGGACTTAATCTAGTACTCAAGGACATAAAAAGTTTAAAGAGAAACCTGAGGTTAAAAGGAATAAAGGAAGTGGTTATCTCAAGGCAAGAACCCATCCAGCTAAACTTCCAACTTGTGAAAAGGAGTTAAAGAAAAGCTTAAGCACTGGAAGAAATCATTGAAAACAGAAAGATGATGAAACTGTACTTGAACAAGGGGGACATAGTCCAGCCTCAGAAGGTAGAAGAACTTGGCATTTTTTGGCCATGTGCTTAGGGCTTTAGACTCAAGAATAAAAAGAAAGAAATTGGGGAATATTCCACTGAGGCCAGGCACTTGTCAGGGATGTCCCTGAATGAAGGCCCAGAGAAGCCACTGCACGAAACTGTGAAGATGAAGCCTGGATTGTGTTGGGAAACCCAAGATATTGGAGATTCCAGAACCATGGGGTACCTGCTGAGGAAAGCTGCAGACTTGATATGGAACCAGTCCAAGAAAAAGAAGTGTACTGTAGTCAACAAAGCTGAAAAGACTTGGAGATCTGAAGAGTGATTTAATATAAGACATAGAGATGCAGAATTAGGAACTTGTCCTGATTATTTCAGGTCTTGATTTGGTCCAATATTGTAGTGGCATTTCATTTGTATTTTAATAAATGAAGCTTGCCTGAAGATCAGAAAAGTAAAACAACCTCACTGTCCAGTGTTACAGACCAGGCAGAAAGAACACACACCTTTAATACCAGTAGCCACACTAGCTTGCCACAGAAACCAGATGGTAGTAGTGCACGCCCTTAATCCCAGAACTAGAGAGGATTATAAAACAGGAGACAGCTCTCAGTCTCAGTCTCATTCTGAGGTTTCTTAGGGGGCAGGATCACTATTTTCAGACTGAGGTCAAAGTAAGAGCCAGTAGCTGGCTGCTTTCCTTTTTTGGTCTTCAAGTTCAACCCCAATATCTGTCTCTGAGTTTCACAGTATCCTGCTTCTCAGTATTTCTTCAGTGTGGCCCATTTCCTCCTTTTTTGGATGGCAACATATATTCTGTGCCCTTGCATGTTGTAAGTATGAGATCTGCTTTTGGATTGTGATTTTACAGGGGTTTATAGTTTAGAACTTGCCATGAGTCTCAGAAAAGACTTCGAACTTTGGTCTTTTAAACAGTGTTGGGACTGTTACAGACTATAGGGACATTTGAAGCTGAACTTAATGCATTTTTGGATTGTAATATGACTACAAGTGTATGGGAGCCAGGGAGTAGAATGGGGTAATTTGAATAAGAATCGACCCATAGGCTCATATATCTGAAAGTTTAGGAAGTAGAAATATTGTTGAAGCAGGTGTGGTCTTGTTGAAGAAAGTGTGTTACTGGGAGTGAATTTTGAGGTTTCAGAAGCCCAAGCCAGGCCCAGAGGCTCTTTCTCTTCATGCTGCCTGCAGATCCAGATGTAGAACTCTCAGCTTCTTTTCCAGCATCATGTCTGTCTGCATCCTTCCATGTTTCCTGTCATAACAATTATGGACTAAACTTCTGAAACTATAGTAATCTCCAGTTAAATGTTTTTTTTATAAGATTTACCGTGGCCATGACATCTCTTCTAAGCCATAGAACACTGACTAAAACAGTGCATGTAGAAGCATCAAGCCTTCTTATAAGTCACCATGCATAATTTCCACCATACACAGTCCCATTTCAGATTCTGAGGGCAAAGGAATATATGACCCCTCTTCATGGAAGAATAGCTAGTGCATGTAAGAAGGATAATTGCAAGTGGTTACTGTGGAAACTATGATTATTTCATAAGTCAAATAAACTGGGATTATTTATAAAAAATATAAGCAAGGAAGTAAATAACTAAACAATATGAAATGCCAACTCAGGTTATAGAAAGTTCAGAGATTTTAGTCCTTTATCTTGTAGCCTGTATGAAATCAGTGCTTATCTATTCATTTCTTAGATGCTCTGCTTCTTAAATTCTATAATTTGAAATAATTTTGGAATCATAACAAAATAAATCTCCTTTGGTGAATCAAATGCACTTAATTTATAAAAAGTACTAAGATATTTGTTATAAGTTATGTGTGATTAAGGAATTTCATTTTAAATGTCATATCCATTAACACCATGTTCATGAAATATGCCTTCACACATGTTGTATTAAGAAACGTAAAGAAAGTATGCTGTTGTTGAGAATATAAAACATATTATTAAACGCAGAATCTTATTTAATGAATATCCTCAAGTTGTCAAAATTACATAGCATAGTTATTTTCATGATCATATTAACCATCTCTGTTGCCACTAATTTACTGATGTATATACAGCAAATTTTCCTCAAAGGGAAATGTGTGACCACAATATTAAATCTTTGCCAACATATCAGTAAAAAGTATGATTATAATTTTTGTCTGTTCAAATAATTCATTATTTTTAATAACTACAAAATGCTACATACTAATAAAAGGTTTTACAGGTCAAATTTACATTTATTGTACTGAAGATAATTGCTACTTACAGTGAAGAAAACTTTCCCATCTGTATATATTCATATTTGTTAAATTTGTCTTCTTTACACTCAGATAATTTGAGACAATCCTGATCCTTTCTGTATCTCAAGTCCTATTGTGAATATGTACATCCATGCAGATGCAAGGAGAGGGATGTTGTATCATGCCTCTAGATACTTACAGATGGAGAAGATAGAGTTAAAATACTTAAACAATTATATCAAACAAAACTATACAACAACATAATGAATTGAATAATATATTTGCTCAAATGCCTCCTCTAGTCAAAATACATTAACAAAAGGAAGGAAGTGTAAGAAGAGCTGGGAAACTGAAGCAGCTTTCACAGAGGGAGAGGTGGGAGCTGGCTTTCCTCTCAGTAGATGTCACATCACTACTGACTTGGCAAAGACGTGAAATGAGCATCTGATCGACAAAGAGCGATTAAGTTTAAGTGCAGTAAATCCAATTTGCTCCCGAAAATGGAAGCCCTTGAATACATGGGCAATTTTCTAGGCTATTTTACCTGTCTCCACCTAATTCTGCTTCATGGCTCATTAAAACTCAGTCGGCAGCTGTGCTCTCTTAGCCCTCAGTTCCCAGTCACCCAGAGCCAGCTCGAGTATCTGCTCTTTCATCAAACAAAGCTTCTCAACAATAATTTTTAAAATGTGTTTACATGCAGATTCTATAAAGAAGTTCTCCAGGCAAAGTACTGTACAAAATATGGGTTTTTAATTTTGCTAATTACCCTAGCTAAAGCTCCTGTTCTTCATTCATTTATTGATTTGTTACTATTTCTATCCAACTCCTTGCAACACTATTCAGTCAGTACCTTCACCTTCTTGGCTAGATGCTATTCTGTTATCACAAATGTGACATTTTGGATCCCTGATGGAAGGAATTGCTCCTTTTCTTAAAGACAGAGTTGAAAACATCCTTCACCCTGTGCATTATTCCTCCTATGAAACACCATTGGACCTCTCTTCTGGGTACCAAATGCAGTAGCAGTTGAGTAATCTTCCTAATGAAACCTTTTGTGCTCATGCTCTGTATACCACTCAGATTCCTGTTCATGCTTTTGCAGTTCTATTTGCAGTAAAGAGAACCTGAGAGATGACCTATACATATGGACTACTTAAATAGTTCATTCTGCACTAGAGAAAACCATACTGGGTTCCAGACAGTACCATTTGGAATAAAGCCCACTTCCTCCACTACTTCTTCTGTCCAAATTCATCCAACAGCAATTCTGAGTTCCTGTAGAATTACGTACAATATAATAACAATGTGAGTCAATGAAATGGTGTTTTTTCTCTTATAAATTTATAAATTGATATTCTAATTTTATATGTATATACACATATATGTATATCTAATTTCTATAAAGTACTATAGTGTATTCAAATGACTAATGACTAGGCTATCACGAGCTCATCTCTGGGATTGGTAAATATGACACTTTTGCCAGGCAAGCACATTTGTGGGTATGGGTGTGATTTAATAAAGGACCTTGAAATGGAAAGAATATCTTGCATTATCTATGTGATCCCTAAATGCAATCATCAGGTATTTATTCATTACTATCCTAGAGAAGGCAGAACATTTCAGAAGGTCCCATGTTTTGGATTGCATTTCTGCACTAAATTCTCTTAAAGTCTCACTCTGCTAACTGGGACCATTCAGAGATGGAAGTAGATTCTTAACAGAGAACCCTGAGCCTGAACTAGGACCTACATGATCCCTAGCTGCAGAATCTCTCCATTAGTCTCTGTTTACCCAGTACACCAGTTGAAAATAATATTGGGATTGTGCCTTGAGACTGTCTTGGGATCTCACAACTTGGCTTCAAGTTCTATTAGATGCCTAGCAAGTAAATCACTTCTGAGGGTCTGTAAAATTTTTCATATTTTTAAAAATAAAGTAATAATTTCTAACACAGCAATTGGAAGCTGGTATTCACAGGTGCCTTATGAATGGTAAAGTCTCACAAGTTGTGAACCTTCAGTAGCAAGAGTGGACCACCACAATGGTTCTGACAAGTTCAGAATTCTAGGGATACTAATGGTCTACAGCTAACATGTGGCCTTGAAAACTACAATGGTTCTGACAAGTTCAGAATTCTAGGGATACTAATGGTCTACAGCTAACACGTGGCCTTGAAATCTACATGAGCTTGTGCATTGGCTCTTACCCATCTGTGTTCTTATCACAGTGTCACCTCCCATTTATAGTGACAGATACACTTCAGTCTGTGAACATTTTCAAAGTTATCAAAAAGTAGTCACCAAAAACTCTCCAAAGGTTTAGCGCTGTGTCAGGCAGTCATTTTATGTCCTCTAAAGACTTTTTAGCCTGCTGCTCTGTAATGCCAAAGGGCATTTCTGATCCTTATCTTTTCTTACTTTCAATATATCAATATGCTAACACTGTATTATCTTCTCTTTTTCCCAGAGTTGACTATGGAACCCAGGGCTTCATGCATGCTAGGCCTGTGCTCTACTATTAAAATAATCTTCTTAAAAGTTTTAAGAAATGCAGAACTGGTGGTGTATATTCTGTGCATAAATAGCACCACTGTTCCCAATCAGCCTACAAAAATCCATGTTTATCATTCTATCTGGCATTAATGCATGGAAGAAAGAAAGGGATGTGGTCAAAATTCAAAGATATCACATTGCTAGAAAAAAGGAGGAATAAAGCTGGAAGAGTTCAAAGAAATCTTTGCTTACACTGTGTTGCTTCACATTTATACTGTGCTTACATTTTCCCACATATCTTGAGACATGTGTTTGTGGCCACAAAAAAAGAACAAATATCACATCAATGTCTATGGGATCAACTGAAACTCAGTACTCACAGGTGTCGCCTGTGTGAAGTCTCATAAGTAGTGATAGAACTAAAGACATAGTGTGGGGAACCTCCCATAACAAGAAGTTATGCATCATTCCAATTCAAATCAGTTTCAAAGAGCCACAGCATGTGTACATATAGATAGTGGGGAGTAGAAAGTTGTTCAGGAAAGTTAATAAGGAACATACATAAAGAGCATAAAGAGTGGCCTCTGGGCAAGAAAAGGCAGAACTTAAACACTATCAAAATGCCCTATCATATGACAAAAGCATTTGTTCAACTGTGTGTAGTAATACGGGCAGCAGGCCTGCTTTTCGTCCCGCCCGCCTCCCGCACAGCTAGCTTTACACCAGAAATAACAACACACAAACTGTATTCATTTAAACACTGCTTGGCCCTTTAGCTCTAGCCCTTACTGGCTAATTATGATATCCCGATCAACCCATCTCTAATAATCTGTGGGCACCAGTCTTACCGGGAAGATTCTAGCATATGTCCATCCTGGGTCAGAGCTTCATGGCGTGTGTCTGCCCGGGAGCGGGGCATGGCGTCTCTCTGAGGCATCTGCTCCCGAGAGGAGAGCTGTGGATTCTGAGCTCACTTCCTCTTCCTCCCAGCGTTCTGTTCTGTTTATTCCTCCCACCTATCTCTAACCAATGAGAGTCAAGCAGTTTCTTTTTATTTAACCAATGACCTTCCTCCATCAACTGTGTTCATAGCAGCATTATTTGTAATAGCCAGAACCTGGAAACAACCTAGATGCCCTTCAATGGAAGAATGGATGAAGAAAGTGTGGAATATCTACACATTAGAGTACTATCCTGTGGTAAAAAACAATGACTTCTCGAATTTTGCATGCAAATGGATGGAAATAGAAAACACTATCCTGAGTGAGGTATCCCCGAGCCAAAAAGATGAACATGGGATGTACTCACTCATAATTGGTTTCTAGCCATAAACAAGGGTCACGGAGTCTACACTTGGTGATCCCAAAGAAGCTAAGTAAGAAGGTGAACCAAAGGAAAAGCATATAGTTGTCCTCTTGGCTATGGGAAGTAGACAAAATTGCCGGGGAGAAAATTGAGATCTTGGGGGTGGGGTGGGATGGGGGTAAGGGGAGATGGGGAAAGAGGGGGGAGAGGGGGAGAATGGGGGGGAGCTTGGGAAAGGGGGAGGATTGGGATGAAGGAAGGTTGGATGGGGGAGCACGGAAGCACGGTTCTTAGTTAAGGGAGCCACCTTAGGGTTGGCAAGAGACTTGAACCTAGAGTGGCTCCCAGATACCCAAGCCGAGGTCCCCAGTTAGTTCCTTGGGCAGCTGAGGATGGGGAACCTGAAATGACCCTATCCTAGAGCAATACTGACGAATATCTTGCATATCATCATAGAACCTTCATCTGGTGATGGATGGAGACAGAGACAGAGACCCACACTGGAGCACTGGACTGAGCTCCCAAGGTCCCGATGAGGAGCAGAAGGAGGGAGAACATGAGCAAAGAAGTCGGGACCACGAGGGGACCACCCACCCACTGAGACAGTGGAGCTGATCTATTGGGAGCTCACCAAGGCCAGCTGGACTGTGACTGAAAAAGCATGGGATAAAACTGGACTCTCTGAGCATGGCCAACAATGAGGGCTGATGAGAACCCAAGGACAATGGCACGGGGTTTTGAACCTACGTAATGTGCTGGCTTTGTGGGAGCCTAGCCAGTTTGGATGTTCACCTTCCTAGAAATGGACGGAGGGGGGAGGACCTAGGACTTACCACAGGGCAGGGAAATCTGACTGCTCTTTGGGCTGGAGAGGGAGGGGGAGAGGAGTGGGGGGAGGGGGAGAAGGGTGGGAGGAGGGGGAGGGAAATGGGAGGCTGGGAGGAGGAAGAAATTTGTTTGTTTTTTTTTTTCTCTTTTCTCAATAAAAAAAAAGTTTAAAAAAAAAAGATTAATGTTATCTCAGCTAGGGCAAACAGTGGGGTGGAACTTCTTAATCTCATCCCCATTTTAAGTGAGCCTCAGACCACCCTGCCACCTTCCTTTCCCCAATAGTGATGGTTTATGTTCCAAAGGAGAATAAAGCTATTTTTACCAAAAAATAAAAATAAATAAATAAAGGAAATATATCAAAAATTGTTCATCATATCTAGCAATTAGAAAAATACAAATCAAAACAGCTCTAAGAGTTTATCTTATCATAGTCACAATGGCAAAGATCAAAAAACAACCTACAACAATGTTGAAGAGGATGTGGGGGGCAATGAAACTTTCATTCGCTGCTACTGGAATTGTCAACTGTTGCATGTACCATATGACCTAGCTATATCATTCCTTGGACTGGAAATCCTATTTTGCATATACTTGCTCAGGCATATATGTTAACCCAATACGAGATTTACAAAAGGTTTCTGTTTGCCAAACATGGCCCGATGATTGAAAGATTAGGATCTTTTAAACAAGTGCACTTTCACATACCAAGGAAGGTTTTTTTTTTCTTGTTAATTGCTTTAATTTGAGCTATATATTTTTCTCTGCTCCCCTCCCTTCCTCTCCCCTCTTGTTCTACCCTCTGCCATGGTCCCCGTGCTACCAATTTACTCAGGAGATCTTGTCTTTTTCTACTTCCCATGTAGATTAGATCCATGTATGTCTCTCTTAAGGTCCTCTTTGTTGTCTAGGTTCTCTGGGACTGTGAATTGTAGGCTGGTTTTCTTTGCTTTCTGTCTAAAAGACACGTATGCGTGAGTATATATTATATTTGTATTTCTGGGTCTGGGTTACCTCACTCAATATGATGTTTTCTAGATCCATCCATTTGCCTTCAAATTTCAAGATGTCATTTTTTTTCACTGTGTAGTATGCCATTGTACAAATGTACCACATTTTCCTTATCCATTCTTCAGACAAGGAACATTTAGGTTGTTTCTAGATTCTGGACATGACAAATAATGCTGCTATGAACATAGTTGAGCACATATCTTTGTTATACAAGCATCCTTTGAGTATATACCCACAAGTGGTATTGCTGGGTCTTGAGGAAGGTTGTTCCCTAATTTTCTGAGAAATTGTCATACTGATATCCAAAGGGGCTGTATAAGTTTGCATTCCCACCAGCAACGGAGGAGTGATTACTTTACCCCACAACCTCTCCAGCATAAGTTATCATCTGTGGTTTTGATATTGGTCTTTCTTACAGGTGTAAGATGGAATCTCAGAGTTGTTTTGATTTGCATTTCTCCGATGGCTAAGGATGTTGAGCATTTTCTTAAGTGTCTATCAGCCATTTTACATTCATCTGTTGAGAGTTCCCTGTTTAGGTCTGAACGCCATATTTTATTAGATTATTTGTTCTTCTGATGATCAATTTCTTGAGTTCTCTGTGTATTTTGGAGATTAGGCTTCTGTCTGATGTGGGTTTGGTGAAGATCTTTTCCCATCCTGTAGGCTGTCATTTTGTCTTGTTAACCATGTCCTTTTCAATACAGAAGGTTCTCAGTAGCAGGAGTTCCCACTTATTAAATGTTTCTCTCAGTGTCTGTGCTACTGGGGTTATATAAAGGAAGTGGTATCCTGTTCAAGTGTACTTCCCACTTTCTCTTCTATGAGATTCAGTGTGACTGGCTTTATGTTGAGGTGTTTGGTTCATTTGGACTTGAGTTTTGTGCATGGCTATAGATATGGATCTATTTTTGTTCTTCTATACGTTGATATCCAGTTATGCCAGCACCATTTGTTGAAAATGCTTTCTTTTCTCCATTTTATATTTTTTGCTTCTTTGTCAAAATTCAGGTGTTCATAGGTGTGTGGGCTGATATCCAGGTCTTTGATTCAGTTCTATTGATCCTCCTGTTTGTTCTTATGCCAATACCAAGCTGTTTTCAGTACTGTAACAGAGGTTGAAGTCAGGGATTGTGATGCCTTCCAAAGTTCCCTTATTATACAAGATTGTTTTGGCTATCCTGGGTTTTTTGCTTTTCCATAAGAAGTTAAATATTGTCTTTTGAGGTCTGTGAAAAATTTTTCTGGGATTTTGACGGACATTGCATTGAATCTATAGATTGCTTTTGCTAAGATTGCCATTTTTACTATGATAATTCTACCTACCTAAGAGTGTGGGAGATCTTTCCATTTTCTGGTGTCTTCTTCAATTTGTTTCTTCAAAGATTTAAAGTTCTAGTCATAGAGGCCTTCCACTTGTTTGGTTGGAGTTACTCCAAGATATTGTATGCTATATGTGGCTATTGTGAAAGGTGATGCTTCTCTGATTTTGTTCTCAGTTCATTTATCATTTGTGTAAAGAAATGCTACTGATTCATTTTTAGTTAATCTTGTATCCTACTACATTACTGAAGGTGTTCATGAGTTGTAGAAGTTACTTCGTAGAATTATTGGGGTCACTTATATAAACTATCATATCATCAGCAAATAGTGAGAATTTGACTTCTTTTCTGATTTGTACTTCCTTGATCCCCTTTTGCTGTCTTATTTCTCAAGTATTATATTGAATAAATATGGAGAGATTGGACAACCTTGTCTTATTCCTGATTTCAGTAAGATCACTTTGAATTTCTCTTCATTTAGTTTGATATTGGTTGTTGTCTTGCTGTATATTGCCTTTAGTATGCTTAAGTGTATTCCTTGTATACTTGCTCTCTCCAAGACGTTTATGATGAAAGGATGTTGTATTTTGTTGAAGGTGTTTTCACCATCTAATGAGATGATCATGTGGTTTTTTTTTTCAATTTGTTTATATGGTGGATTACATTTACAGATTTTTATGTGTTGAACCATCCCTGCATCTCTGGAATGAAGCCTATTTGGTCATGACAGATGATTTTTTTATGTGTTCTTGGATTCAGCTTGCTAGTATTTTTGCATCAATGTTCATGAGTGAGATTGGTCTGTAATTCTCTTTCTTAGTAATGTCTTTGTCTGGTTTGAGTATCAGGGTAATTGTAGCCTTATAAAAAGAGTTTGGCACTGTTTCTTCTCTTTCTGGGTGGAAGAATTTGAGAAGTATTGATATACTTCTTTGAAAAATTTGTAGAACTTTGCACAGAAACCATCTGGTACTGTGGTTCTTTTTGTTTTGTTTTTTGCTTTTTTCTTTTGGTTGGGAGACCTTTGATTACTGTTTCTATTTCTTTAGCAGTTATAGGCCTATTTAATCTGCTTACCTGGTGTTGATTTAATTTTGCTAAGTGATATTTATCCAGAAAATTATTCATTGCCTTTAAGTTTTCCGATTTTGTGGAGTACAGATTTTTCGAAATAAACCTAATGATGCTCTCGATTTTCTCTGTGTCTGTTGTTATGTCCCCTTTTCATTTCTGATTTTGTTAATTTGGATATTCTCTTTCTGCCTTTTAACTGGTTTGGATAAAGATTTGTCTGTTTTGTTGATTTTCTCGAAGAACTAACTCTGTCTCATTGATTCTTTGTATTGTTTTCTTTGTTCGTATTTTGTTGATTTCAGCTCTCAATTTGGTCATTTCCTGCCATCAAGTCCTCCTAGGTGAGTTTGCTTCTTTTTGTTCTAGAGTTTTCAGGTGTTCTGTTAACACACTAGTGTGGGATTTTTCCAGCTTCTTTATGTAGGCATTTAGTGCTATGAACTTTCCTCTTAACCCAGCTATCATTGTGTCCCATAAATCTGGGTATGTTGTGTGATGATTTTCATTGAATTTTAGAAAGTCTTTAATTTCTTTATTTCTTCCTTGAACCATTGATGATTCAGGAGAGCATTGTTTAATTTCCATGTGTTTGTTGGCTTTCTGAAATTAGTGATGCTGCTGAATTCTAATTTTAAGCCATGGTGATCCAATAAGATACATGGAGTTATTCCATTCTTTTTGTATCTGTTGAGATTTGCTCCATGAGGTACTAAGAAGAAGTTATATTCTTTTATGTTTGGATGAAATATTCTACAGATGTCTGCTAAGTCCATTTGAGTCATAACAACTGTTAGTTTTCTTATTTCTCTGTTAAGTTTCTGACTGACAGACCTGCCCTGTAGTGAGAGTGGGGTGTTGAAGTCTCCCACTACGTGTGGTTTAATGTGTGATTTAAGCTTTAGTAATGTTTCCTTTACATATGAGGGTGCCCTTGTATTTGGGGCATAGACCCTCACTATTGAGATTTTTCTCTTGATAGATTTTTTCCTGTGACTAAAATGAAATTTCCTTCTTTGTCTCTTCTGATTTATTTTACTTTAAAGTCTATTTTGCTTGATATTAGGGTATCTAAATCAACTTGTTTCTTAGGCCCATTTGATTGGAAAACTTTTTCTCAACCCTTTGGTGAGTCGAGTCCATTTATATTAAGGGATATTAATGATCAATGATTGCTAATTCATGTTGTTTTACTTTTTTCTGTTGGTGATGTCATTGTGTGTGTTTTTCCCTTCTTTGGGATTTGCTGCTGTGAAATCATCTATTGCCTGTGAGTTTGTGGATGTAGCTAATTCCCTTGGGTTCCAGTTTTCTTTCTAGTACTTTGTATAAGGCTCAGTTTGTGGCTGGATATTGGTTAATTCTGGTTCTGTTATGGACTGTCTCATTTTGTCCACCTACCGTGTTTGAAAATTTTTCTGGGTATGATAGTCTGGACTGGCATCTGTGGTCCCTTAATGTATATTTAATCCTTGACCAGGACCTTCTTGCTTTCATTGTTTCCACTGAAAAGTCAGGTATAATTCTGATACATTTACCTTTATATGTTACTTGGCCTTTTTCCTTTGCAGCTCTTAATAGTCTTTCTTTATTCTGTTTTGACTATTTGTTGTTCTGTAAGCTTCTAATATACATATCTTTCTTTAGGCTAGGGAAGTTTTCTTCTATGACTTTGTTGAATGTATTTTCTGTGTTTTTGAGTTGGACTTCTTCTATTTCTTCTATCCCTACTATTCTTAGGTTTAATCTTTTCATGGTGTCCCAAGTTTCCTGGGTATTTTGTGCTAAGCTTTTGTTAGATTTAATGTTTTCTTTAACTGATGAGTCTATTTCCTCTATTGTATCTTCAGCACTAGAGATTCTCTCTTCCATCTCTTTATTCTGCTGTTTATGCTTGCATTTGTGGTTCCTGATCATTTTCTCATATTTTCTGTTTCCATAATTCCCTCAGTTTGTGGTTTTTTTTTGATTGTCTCTATTTTGGTTATCAAGTCTTGAATCATTTCTTTCATCTGTATGATTCCTTTATCTTGGTTGTCTTTAAGGGATTTGTTGATTTCTTCTAATTTTTTGTTTATCTTTTCCTCCATTTCTTTGAGGGAATTTTTCATTTCCTCTTTAAGGGCCTCAAACATTTTCCTAAAGTTATTTTTATGTCATTTTTTCTGCTTCATCTATATTTGGGTGTTCAAGCCTTGTTGTAGAGCCACTAGTTTTTGTTGGTGTCGTGTTGCTCTTTGTGGTGTTGAGTGTTTTCTTAACTTGTCTACGCATCTTTTTGTCTGATTGGTGCATTTGGGGCTATGTCTCTGGTGATCTATCTTCCAGGTGCCAATGGATCCAAGGTTCGTATAGTTGCTTCTTGTGGTGCAGTCAGGGCCACAGTTCCAGTCACCCTGAAAGTCAATATGTGGTCCTGGAGGTCGCTAGGAACTCCTAGGGATGGCTCTGCAATCCTGGGGGTCATTTGGGCCTGCTCCCATGAAGGTTGCTTACTTGGGGCTGCTTTTCTGAAGTCACTGCCTTGGGCCTGCTCCAGCAGAGGTCGCTGGCTCAGACCTCCTCTGCTGGAGGTCACTGCTTGGGAGCTGCTCCAGCAAAGGTTGCTGGCTGGAGCTTGCTCCCTTGGAGCCACAGAGGTCTGTGGCTCGGATCTGTTCCCTTGGTGGTTGCTCCCTTTTACCTGCTCCTGTGGAGGTCACTACCTCAGACCAGGAGGGTTTTTCTAACACCAATTATGGCTACTACTGTCTGCCACCACTCCATGGGAAGTCCAGCAGAATCTTTCTCATTTCTAATACGTCCTTTTCAAGATACAATTTCCCCCATAAGGAGAGAATATTAATCATGTATCAGTATTGACCATTTTGATTATTACACTAGTTCACTGTATCCACTTCAGAAATGAAGGGAAGACAAAAGTGTAGGAGTGACTGTGAATGAGAAGTTCACTTGATTTAGCACACAAAACAGTTTGCTCTGGTACACACTAGCTGTTATAACTTCAAATAACTCAGTTCTCTGACTTTTACTTATTTGTGAAAACGATTGGTAATTGTAACCTCAAGCAACCATGGCAAGAGCCATGTGGAATAAATCATAACAAATTCCTGGGTCACAGCAAGGTATCTACATAGAAATTTTACCTGAGAGGGATGAAGTGCCATTCTGGTACTCAGGGGCAGCTCTGAGATGAAAGGTGGCCATGTAGAATCTCTTAGAGTCAGATGGAAAGGATGGAAAGGCAGAGGCAGTTGTGAAGAATCAGAGCATAGCATTCTCTGGCCAGCAGCCCAGTCAGTAGAAAAGGATAAGGACTAAGGGGAGAAACAGGCACCACAATAATAATGAACAAATGTAGCCTGCTATGCTGACAGACATTCTAAGCTTATACAAGTCAAATTTGTCCTTCTGATATTTTGGGTCACTGTGGAGTTGTCTCTTTTAACACTATTTCTTTGACTTCTTTGCTCAAATCAATGTTGCATTCCTGTATTTCTCCTACAGCACATAGTTGAATTGTGAAGCAAATGCCTTTCCTCATAGGAAGATTAAACAACAAATACTCTATGTGTTATGTTGCATAGATCTCAGAAGCCCTTTTGGAGAAATTTTGGCCCATTAAGATCAACTGGAGGAAGCGGGGTAGTGATAAGATTATCTGGAATGTGTATCACAGCACCAAGAGACAGGAGTTGGAAAAGGGAAACAAAACTCCATCAAAAAGACAAAAGGAAAAACAAGTGCTGTTAAACACAATCACCTTTGGTGTTTGTACATCATGTGTTGTATACACCTTTCAGAAGTTTGACTTAAAAACATCCTCATAGCCATAACATGCATGACACACAAAGAAAAAAAGAAATCATGTGTATCGTGGGCCATGAGGCAAAAGATCAGACATGAAATAAACCAGAGATCCAGATGGGGCTTTTCAGAAAAACACATTTCTTAATTTGCTTTCTGTATGTCTTAGTTGCCAAGATCTATTCTTCTGTATTCAATCCAGCCACACTGCATCTATTCTCCAACCTTTGGCTTTATCTTAAATGGCTACCATCGAGTGAGCCAAAAGGCTTTCCTCCTAGATCATAAAAAAGGAAAAGCCTTGAGAGAGCATGTTCAACTCCATAAATAACTTTCAAATGTACTCCACTGCCATATGTCAACTTCTCTCTGCACCTAAGTTGTTTTGTAAGGAAAACTGTCTGGAGAACTCTCATTAATGTGTTTGTGCAAGTGAAGCACTAATTCTTGAAGTTTGGTTCTTTGGCAAAACAGAACAGGTGTTGTGTGCAGTATTCTAGGATTTCAGATGGAAAAACTGAGCATGCCACCAGTGGACTGCCTTAAATTTATTGAAGTCAAAATTTTGTTTGTTTGGAAATTTCAAAATATAGCCAGTACAGGTTGGCTCTTTAAGAATTCCAAGTCAATTCAAGGTAAGATTCAGAAATCTGGGTTTTCCAAGAAGTTGCTCAAGTGTTTCTGATGCAGTTATTTTTTAACCCTATTCTAAGAAATACTTATTTGTATTATACCAGAAACTCTGGAATTTTACAGTCCAGAACTCAGTTATAGTCTCAAAATTTGAAAGCTCCAATGAGCGTGGTTAATATGAGTTAAGTAGTTATAATATTACAATTAAAACTGAAAGTTCAAGATATTAACTTCCAACTTCATTTTGCATAACAAATATTTTAATGAAAAATAAATTTTCAAAAAATAATTAGTGACAATATTAACATCATTTTACATTTTCAAATCTTTTAATAGTCTGGTTTAATAAAACACAACTAGATTCTGAAATCTACTTTTGTCATCTAGTCATTTAAATTTTGGGGGAAGTATAAACAATTCATCTTGTACAAACATGTAGTTTAAAAATAAAGTAGGAAAAATATCAAAATTTAGAAATTATACCAAAAACTGACAGATGATTACTCCATAAAAACTAATGCATGCACTGGGACATGGCTCAGCAAGTACATCCCTTGCCTTGCAAGCATGAATGAAGACTGGATTTCAAATCCACAGCCTATGTACAGGCCAGATCAGCACAGCAGCTGCCTATGATCCCAGTGCAGAGGAGTCAGGGAGTCATTGGATCATTCCTCAATAAAGAATGTAAGAGCAATTAAGGAAGCCCCAAACATTAACACTGAGATTCCCTCGTGTGCACACATGTAGACATGCATACACGCACCACATACATATTCATATGCAACAAAGTTTCACAAAAAAAAACTAAGATCACATCCCACATCGATGAGCTTTTTATTCTCTTTATATAAAACTCCCTGATATGTCTTAGACTTAGACTGTTTTTTAACTCATATATAATCGTATTTTTTTTTTAAAAAAATGTTTTTCTGGGCAGTAGTAGTGCACACCTTTTAATCCCAGCACTCATGGAAGCAGAGGCACACTGTGAGTTTGAGGGCAGCCTGATATACAGAGGGAGTTCCAGGACAGTCAGGGGTGTTACAGAAAGAAACCCTGTCTCAGAAAAAAACATCAACACCAATCTCTTCAGAATTTTTTTTTTAATTTTGCAAAGCTGTTAAGCTCATGGTAGCACATACAAGCGCTCCAAAATTCTAATTTCTTCTTGAAAGCTGGAATTTATCTTTGGCAACAAATACTGAAATAACAGGCTTACTTCACTGATTTTCAAGAAAATATCTGCCAAACACATTAGTCAAATAATCATGATTTTTCTGTCAGTCATTTGTTACAGTAAAAATGATTGTTCATGCAGAAAAAGCAGCTAGGAGACCTCCTAAGTCAACTACAAAGCACATTGTCTTGATACAACTATTACATTTTGGCATGAAACAAGCTTTATGCAAACTTTCTACTTTTTCATACAGAATTCAAATAACATTCAAGTTTCAGCTTTTCTTATAAATGTGGTAATCCAAGCACACATTCAAGGATCTGGAAGCAATAGATACCTCTTGGGTCTGGTTAAATAAAAAGATAGATTTCTACTGGGAACTGGGATGTCATCACATGGATTGGGAGAGAAGAGATACAAATCAGCCCAGAGTGAACTGCCTATGCTTTTCTGTGTATGGATAAATTATGAAAATTCAACTCAACAGAAACTCTCAAAATTCTTAGCAGTGCATCTTACTTTAGAAAATAGGCTATCAATATTCTGAGAAACATTCTTATGTCTTCCAATTGTTTGTGTTTTCCTGGATTTCTTTAAGGGATTTATTCATTTCCTCTTTGAGGACCTCTATCATCTTTATAAAGTCAGATTTAAGGTTGTTTTCTTGTGCTTCAACTGTGTTGGGATACTCAGGGCTTGATGTAGTAGGACAGGTGGGCTCTGGTGGTGACATACTGCCCTGTTGATTGTGCTCTTACACTAGTGTCTAGGCATCTGGGTTTGAGGTAATTGATATAGGTTTAGGTGTTGATTTCTGAGTTTTTGTTGAATGAGCATTTTGTTCCTTGGTTTCTGTTTCCTTTTTGATTTTCTGGTCTTTGTGGACTAGATTTCTGGCAGCCAATGTGACCTCTGGCCAAGAGGGAATCTGTCTGGTTTGTTGGCTGGACTTCTGGCCACTAGCCTTTGGCCCAGCTGGGAGTCTCCACCTGAGATGGAGGGTGGAACACAGTGATCAGGATGGGAGTGGGATTAGGAGACAGTGTTGGGGGGCACTGAGAAAGTGAAGGAGTTATGTGGGTGGGTTGTCTATGTAGCGTTCTGGTGGCCAGTGTGGTCTCTGGTACAGCAGGGAATATCTGCCTGAGTTTGCCTATTCTTCTGGTTGATGTGGTCTGTTTTTATGACGCACATAATCTGTACCTATTCTAGAGACGTCTGTACCTTGGCAGTGGATATCTGAGGCGGGCTCATGTTTGAGTGTACTGGTGGCAGGTCAAGAACAGGTGACAGTGGGTTGAGTCTTTGGGATCTGAACTGAGAACATGGAAGGGTTCTGAAGCAAGGTGGGCCTTCTTACTAGTATGGCCTGTACCTGAGCAGCAGATCATTGTGGGCAAATGGATGGATCTAGAAAACATCATATTGAGTGAGGTAACCCAGACCCAGCAAGACAAATATCATATTACTCACTCATAAGTGCCTTTTAGACATAAAAAAGAAAAGAAACCTACAATTCAAAATCCCAGAGAAGCTAGACAACAAAGAGGACCTTAAGAGAGACATACATGGATCTAATCTACATGGGAAGTAGAAAAAGACAAGATCTCCTGAGTAAATTGGGAGTGTGGGCATCATGGGAGAGGGTAAAGGGGGAGGGGGAGGAAGAGAGGTGAGCAGAGAAAAATATATAGCTCAATAAAAACAATTTTAAAAGGAAAGAAACATTCTCAACAACAATAAAATGCCCATCTTGCATAATGTGGATATATTAAAATATCATGGTTTTCTTCATATATATACTAATATGTATAGTTAATATATACTATAAATATATGATATATACATATAATATGACATATATATACTAAAATGTTGAACCTAAGTTTTATAAATTGTTTTCTATCAAATTTATGTCTCATTATAGGTGTTGTGTATGCAAAGAAAAAGCCAAAGGAGGATGTAGGAGACAGAAGGGTTACTGAGGCTTGCTGGCTAGTCAATGTGGCTGAAACAATGAGCTCCAGGTCCAATTAGAGAACCTGCCTAAAGAGAATAAAATGGAATCACTTCAACTCACATGTCCTACTTCCTTTTAAAAGTCTCAGGAGAGTTCTTCCCTCTTTGGGCACATAACATCACCCAGCTAAGCCTGTCTGGGCGCTAGGGCCGAATCGTGAGGGCAACCGGGCGGGCGGGAGTTCTTTATCTCAATAGCCTGCCAGCAGCAAGCAAGGTAGGCGCTTTGTTTACGAGCTACCCAACCAGCATGGAGATCTGATCTTGGCACCAGGAGAGCCAGCATTGGGGTGAGTGAGTTTCTGACCTGTGGCAGCAGCCTGGGACACGGAACTCAGACATTCCTTATCCCCCCACCCCTATACTTCCTGGTCTTCTTGTAGGGCCTATACTGCCCGCATACTGCCTCTCTCTTCCTATCCCACCCAGCTTACATCCAGAACCCTACACCCTTCTGCCTCCCTTCCCTCTTCAGGCACATAACATCACCCAGCTAAGCCTGTCTGGGCGCTGGGGCCAAATCCTGAGGGCAACCGGGCAGGTGGGAGTTAATTTGTTTCAATAGCCTGCCCGCAGCAAGCAAGGTAGTCGCTTTGTTTACGAGCTACCCAACAAGCATGGAGATCTGATCTCGGCACCAGGAGAGCCATCACTGGGGAGTGCCATCACTGGGAAGGTACATCAGTGGGCAAGGAGACCTGTTCCAGTATAAGAAGATCCATAGGGGAGCATTCAGAGGAAGAGATGGGCAGGCGCCAATGCAAGAATTCACCCAACAATCTGAAAAAAACATGAAACCACCAGAACCCGGCGACCTCACAACAGGAGGACATGAACACATTAATCAAGAAGAAGTAGAAAAAAATTGACTTTATGAAAGTGATTGGCGCCCTTAAACAGCATGTAAAATATGCCCTTATAGAAATGGATGAGAAGTATAACAGAAAGTTTGAAGAATTGAATAAATCAGTGAATGATACCCTAGGAAACCAAGGAAAAACAATCAAACAGGTAAGGGAAGCGATTCAAGATTTGGAAACTGAAATGGAGGCAAGGAAGAAAACACAAACAGAGGGCTGGCTGGACATGGAAATGAATAGAGACTACAGAAACAAGCATAACCAACAGAATACAAGAGATAGAAGAAAGAATCTCAGATTCTAAAGATACCATACAGAAAATGAACACACTGATCAAAGAAAACAGCAAATCCAACAAACTCTCATCACAAAACATTCAGGAAATATGGGACACAATTAAAAGACCAAACCTAAGAATAATAGGAGTAGAAGAAAGAGAACTGCAGCTCAACGGTCCAGAAAATATATTTAATAAAATTATAGAAGAAAACTTTCCCAACCTAAAGAAAGATATACCTATGAACGTTCAAGAAGCATAAAGAACACGAAATAGGCTGGATCAAAAAAAAAAATCTCCTCGCCATATAATAATCAAAACACAAAGCATACAGAATAAAGAAAGAATATTAAGAGCCGCAAAGGAAAAAGGCCAAGTTACTTATAAAGGTAAACCTGACTTATCTATGGAAACCATGAAAGCCAGAAGGTCCTGGATAGATGTACTGCAAAAACTAAGAGACCATGGATGCAAGCCCAGACGACTATACCCAGCCAAGCTTTCATTCACTATAAATGGAGAAAACAAAATTTTCAAGGATAAAAACAAATTTAAACAATACATAACCACAAATCCAGGCTTACAGAAAGTAATAGAAGGAAAATCATTAACCAAGGAGTCCAACAATGACCACAATATCTCAGACATCTAGAGACCCTTCACCAGCACAACTCAAAGAAGGGAAACACACAAAGTCTACTACTAAAAAAGAGACTGGAGTTAACAACCACTGGCCATTAATATCACTTAATGTCAATGGACTCAACTCACCTATAAAAAGGCACAGGCTAAGAGATTATATATGAAAACAGGATCCAACATTCTGCTGTTTACAAGAAACACACCTTAACCACGAAGACAAGCACCTACTCAGAGTAAAGGACTGGGAAAAGGCTTATCAAGCAAATGGACCTAAGAAACAAGCAGGTGTGGCCATATTAATTTCTAACAAAGTTGACTTCAAACTTAAATCAATCAGAAGAGATGGAGAGGGACATTTTATACTCATAACAGAAACAATTCATCAGGATGAAGTCTCAATCCTGAATATCTATGCCCCTAATATAAAAGCACCCACATTCGTAAAAGAAACATTACTAAAACTCAAGGCAGCCATCAAACCGCACACACTAAGAGTACACACTAATAGCCAGAACCTGGAAACAACTTAGATGTCCTTCAATGGAAGAATGGATGAAGAAAGTATGGAATACATACACATTAGAGTACTACTCAGCGGTAAAAAACAGTGACTTCTCGAATTTTGCATGCAAATGGATAGAAATAGAAAACACTATCCTGAGTGAGGTAACCAAGACCCAAAAAGATGAACATGGGATGTACTCACTCATAATTGGATTCTAGCCCTAAATAAGGGTCACTGAGTCTATAATTTGTGATCCTAAAGAAGCTAAGTAAGAAGGTGAACCCAAAGAAAAACATATAGTTATCCTCCTGGATATGGGAAGTAGACAAGATTGCCGGGCAAAAAAAAATGGGATCTCGGTGGTGGGGTGGGATGGGGGTAAGGGAGATGGGGAGAGAAAAGTGAGAAGGGGAGGATGGGGGTAACTTGAGGAAACGGGATGATTGGGATAAAGGAAGGTTGGATGGATAGGGGAGCAGGGAAGCACATATCTTAATTAAGGGAGCCACCTTTGGGTTGGCAAGAGACTTGAACATAGAGGGGCTCCCAGGTGCCCAGGGCGATGTCCCCAGTTAGTTCCTTGGGCAGCTGAGGATAGGGAACCTGAAATGATCCTATCCTATAGCCATACTGATGGATATCTTGCATATCACCATAGAACCTTCATCTGGTGATGGATGGAGATAGAGACAGAGACCCACACTGGAGCACTGGACTGAGCTCCCAAGGTCCCAATGAGGAGCATAAGGAGGGAGAACATGAGCAAGGACGTCAGGAATGCGAGGGGTGCACCCACCCACTGAGACAAGGTTGGCTGATCTATTGGGAGCCCACTAAGGCCAGCTGGACTGTGACTGAAAAAGCATGGGATAAAACTGGACTCTCTGAACATGGCGGACAATGAGGGCTGATGAGAAGCCAAGGACAATGTACGGGGTTTTGATCCTACTTCATGTTCTGGCTTTGTGGGAGCCTAGCCAGTTTAGATGTTCACCTTCCTAGACCTGGATGAAGGGGGGAGGACCTTGGACTTTCCACAGGGCAAGGAACCCTGACTGCTCTTCGGACTGTGGAGGGACGGGAAGAGGAGTGGGGGGAGGGAGAGAAGAGTGGGAGGAGGGGGAGGAAAATGGGAGGCTGGGAGGAGGCGAAAATTTTTTTTCAATAAAAAATAAATAAAAATAAATAAATAAATAAATAATAAAAAAATCTCAGGAGACAGAAACAAGCATGTTTCCAAGCAATGCTAAGTAACCTTGTTCACCAAAAGAAGTTTCGCTTCTAGACTCAGGTGTGAAGCTCTACTACCTTGGGCTGTATTCAATACTGTTTTATTTACCCATTCAAAGTTGACTCCAATGATGTGCAAAGAAATTATCCTAAAGGCCCACTGTGCCTCTCTTCCCTAAGTTGAGCTTTCCGCTTTTCTAAGACAAAAGCCACAAAGATTTATAGCAGCTTTATTGACAATGACTAAAAGAGGTGATCCAAATATTCATCAAGTCATGAGTGGATAAAGAAACTGCAGTGTACCCATGCAATGGAAGACTACACAACTTTTAAAAATAATGAGAAGTGCAGTGAGGAATGAATATGAACAAAGTAAAATGATATGTGTTCACATATATACATGAAAATGTCATAACAAAACATTAGTTTTACAATAAGAAATCAAGGTATAAAATTCTAATACATTATATCTCATGAATAAGCCGGATGCAAAAGGGCAAATGTCTATGACGCCATTGACTTCAAGTATCTAGAATAATCAAATTTACACATGGATATAAAAAGGATCATTCAGATGCAAACATTTTTGTCACAGTGAAGGCAAGAACATTAGTTAATGAAAAGAGATTATTAAATAATTTGAAAGCTTCATTTAGGTCAATAAGAACTATAAAGACCACAGTTGAGTCTAGGTTTTGTTATTGCTGTTGATTGGTTTCTTTTTAGAGTTCTTGATTTCAAATAGTACTTTCTCCTGTTTTAAATTTTCACATGCTAATTTTCTCCATGTGACACATGTTGCTGCTCTTTCTGTAGCCCTCTATGTAGTTCAGGCTTCCCTTCCTTCTTTGAAAAATCATCTTGTGTGCAAGCCCTTATCTCTCAGATGGGGAGGACTCTACTCTAGGGAAACATTAAAGACTTAATCTAACCTGTCATTTCTTTCCAGCCATGCTAACAATGGTACCGAGAGACTCATGATGATTCAGGCTCCTCCAACCTGAAAGCACAGCACACTCCAAAGGGGGAAACCTGAGGGAGCCTGATCAACGAATGCCAATGTAAGCAGTGTAAGCAGCAAAGGTGGTTTCAGAACCCCATCCCCTAGTTTTTGAAGCTGGAACAATTTGTACATTTGTCCATGGACAAATGACTTAAGTTCTAAAACAGCTATTACTTTAATTAACAGCAGGTCTTTTATAAATATCAAGATTTACTCTTTATTACTAACTCAATACCACAATAAAGCATTTGCTTGAAAAGCTACTCAACACCACAGGTGGTGGCACACAACTTTAATTCCAGCTCTCAAGAGATAGAGGCAGGTGGATCTTTGTGAGTTGAAGGACAGTCTGGTCTACGTACCGAGTTCTAGACCAGGCAGAGATACATAGTAAGACCCTGTCTCACAAAAGGAGGAAAGGAAGGAAAGATGGAAGAAAGAAAGAAAGAAAGAAAGAAAGAAAGAAAGAAAGAAAGAAAGAAAGAGGGAGGGAGGGAGGGAGGGAGGGAGGGAGGGAGGGAGGGAGGGAAGGAGGAATGGAGGGTGGAAGAAAAGCTGTTTTTAAGAAATATACCAACCCCAACCCCAGGTCTCTGTACTTGGGGCAGGAAAACGCTTACCCAAGAGCCTATGTGGCACCTCTGGCAATCAAGCACCGTTATGGTGAGTGAGTACAGAGTCACAATATAGGGGATGGGGGACAGAATGAGTCATGTGTATGGGAGAGACACAGATTTGAGGAGATGAGGGTGCTGAGGGTGGTTGACACAGAATCCCTACTGCCATCCAGGGTCAGATATCTGGGTCTGGGCTGCTGCCAAGAGCCAGGACTTAGTCTGTGGCACTGATGAAGGCAGAGGATATGGCTGTACAGAGTTGGTTCCACCCCTAACTGGCTGCAACACTATGGAGAACTGGTCCTGCCCCTTCACTGGCTGAAGAACTCAGGAGAGAGAGGGTCCTACACCTCACCTGAGCAGCAAACAGAGCTGACCTTGTTCTCAGGGGCATAGGTGAGCTGGCCCTGAGGGCGTGAGAGTAGATAGCAGGTGGTGCCCCGCTTGTCTGCCAGTCTGCCATATGGTAGCATAGGCAAGGGAAAGATGCCCTCCTCTCCTTGCCTCTTGACACCTGCAGAAGGTGGGGGATGTGACCCAATCCTTCACCAGCTAGAGCACTTGGGAGAATGGGCCCTCCACCTTGCCTGGGCAACACAGTAAAATTGATCTTGTAGACTGTAGACAGTTCTGAGGGCATGAGAAGGGCATTGCTAATACTGCCTCCCTTGTCTGTGGTGTGATGGCAGGCAGGAGGGAATAGTGCCCCCCTTGCCCCTACTGCCTCCAGCTGGCAAGAAAGCTGACCACTTTACCAGCTGCAAACCTCAGGAAAGTGGGTCCTGATCTTCGTCTGGGCAGCACAATGAAGCTAAACCTGTTGGTGAGGGCAGAGGTGAGAACATAAGCATGGAAGACCTAGTCCCAGTCCTCTTCCCCCATATTGTGGCATGGGCAGGGGAGAGATGCTATCACCATCAATGCCTGAAGCAGATGATAGATCTGGCCTTGAGGTCATAAGAACAGGAGAGCTGCTCCTGCCCCCCCACTAGTTGCAACTCTCAGGAGAGCAGGCCCTGTACTTCACCAGAGCAGCACAAGAGAGCCAACCCTATTGGAAAAGGTGTGGATGAACCAGCCCTGATGTTTTGAGCATAGGAGAGCTCTCCCCAGTATTCATCTGCCATGTGGTGGGGAAAGATGCCCTCCCACCCCCGACCCCTGCTTGAGGCATTTGGAAGAGTTGGCCCTGGAGTCATAAGATCAGGAGAGCTGTCCCTACCCATCATCAGTTGCAACACTCAGGAGCGTGGCCCCTGCACCTCATCAAGGCAGCACAGTAGAGCTGGCCCTGAAGGTGGAGGTGTGAAACTATCCAGGCCCAGGGTTTTGTGTTGGTCCACCCCAACATCCACTCCCTCTGTGATCTGCTGAAGCATTGTGTGTGTTTCGGGGGGGGGGGGGGAGTCTGTGGACCCAGAGCTGAAGAATCTCCAAAACACGGATAGTTGCAGGATGGGTTAGCCCAACGGCTCTCTTGTCTTTGGCACCAGGGCGAGCTCTCCTGCATTGCCCTTGCTAGTTCATCCCTTGCAGAGATGAGTAAGGGGCAAGGCCAGTTCTCATGCTTTCAGGACTTCAGGCTCAGTTCTTTCACACCTGCAGTATCTGTGACTTAGAACACAACAGGAAATCAAACAATCAAAAATTTCTGTCCAGCCAGACTTAGTGGCACATTCCTTTAAAAGCCAGCACTCAGGATGCAGAGGGAGGTAAATCTCTGAGTCTGAGGCTAGCTTTGTCTAGATAGAAAGTTCCAGGGTATCTAAGGTTATATAGTGAGATCTGGTCTCAAAATAACAAGTAACCAAACAAACATAAATCTTCATCTTTGTGTAGCTTATCTTCTTGTTGTACCAGGGATATGGGGTGCATAGTGACTGTGTTTACTGTGTTTAGAGGAAGGACAGGTTTTTTTTTCAGGTATGTCATTACACAGACAAATTAACAGCACAGTGAACCTTAAGGAATCCAAATATTTAAAAGTAGCTAAGAAGTCAGGGAATCCAGAAGGAGGTAGAGACTATAAAGGAAACAGTCTAATCATATTACAAATGGATATATGACCTAGCTGAAGAGATTGTGGGACAAAAGATGGTGATCTCAGCAATGTAAAATGATGTTTTTGCCATACAGTGTAAGACTGAAATCAGGAGAGAATTTTAAACTGTATTCCAGTTGATAAAGTTGCTTCTCCAGGGGCAAACAGGTGGATAATTATAACAATATTGCCATACCTGTGTGCTGGTATCTGTGACTAAATAAACTGGATTGCAAAACCTAGGTTTCTCACTGTTGGTGGGAGAAATTCCAGACAAATAATGGGAGAAAACCAGAATGGAATGCTCCATATCATACTGGATGACACAGAAACATCGATTTGAATTCACATTTAGCCTGCTGTAAATAAATATGGAGAAATACAGAAATAATTACAGATAGAAGTGCATACATGAGTATGAGTATATACATGTATATTTCCTAGGTCTGTTATTTTAAAAAGCCAAAAGTAAATATGCCCAAGAGCAATGAGTATAGCCAGTGCTCAGATCATGGCTTCTAATAATATTTTGGAGACTGAAGACAAGAATCCTAGAGAAGTTGATAGTACAGAGAGGGTGTCAGATTTGTTAACAGGTCTAAATTCAGGCATGTAATTGAGTAAGTTTGAATGTTCTATTACAGAGAAGTGGGGTAATTCTACTTAGCAATATTAGTGGGGTATTGAAGCCTCGCTCTATCAACATGTGAGGGTCAATGTGTTATTTGAACTTTAGTAATGTTTCCTTTACAAATATGGTTGTCCTTGTGTTTGGAGCACAGATGTTAAGAATTGAAATATCATCTCATTTTGATGAGTCCTTCCCTGAATCTTTTGATTAACTTTGGTTTGAAGCCTATTTTTTTTAGATATTAGAATTTCTACACCAGCTTGTTTCTCAGGTCTATTTGCTTGAAATATCTTTTTCTAACCCTTCTGAGGTAATATCTATTACCTGCATCCTATCAGATAAAAATTGGATTTCAACAATACAAACAACAGAAATCATACAAACACATAGAAACCAAACAACTCTCTACTAAATGATGACTGGATCGAGGCAAAAAATAAAAAATGAAATTAAGTAATTTCTAGAATTCAATGAAAATGAATGCACAACATACCCAAACTTATGGGATGCAAGTGAAAAGAGGAAAGTTCATAGCACTAAGTGCCTACATAGAAAAAAAATGGAGAGATCTGATAGTAACAACTTAAGAACACACCTAAAAGCTCTAGAACAAAAAAAAAAGGCAAGCTCACCTAAGAAAATGAAGTGGTAGGAAATAAACTGAGGGCTGAAATCAATAAAATAGAAACAAAGAGAAGCATGCAAAGAATCATTGAAACAGAGAATTTGTTCTTTGACAAAATCAACAAGATAGACAAACTCTTCTCAAGACACAGAGAAAGAATATCCAAATTAACAAAATCAGAAACAAAATGGGAGACATAACAACAGACACGGAGGAAATTCAAATAATCATTAGGTCATATTTTAAAGAACATTACTTCAAAAAATTGTAAAATCTAAAACAAATGGGTAATTTTCTCAATATATACTACTTACCAAAGTCAAATCAAGATCAGATAAACAATCTAAATAGACCTATAATCCCAAGAAAATAAAAGCAGTCATTAAAAGTCTCCCAACTAAAAAAAAAAAAGACCAGGATAAGACAGATATAATACTAAACTCTGCCAAATTTCACAGAAGAGCTAAGGCCAATGCTCCTCAAAATATTCCACAAAATAGAAACAGAAGGAACATTACTAAAATCATTTTATGAGGTCCCAATTACCTTGATACCCAAAGCACACAAAGATTGAACAGAGAAAGAAAATTATAGACCAATTTCCTTCAAAAACATAGCTGCAAAAATACTCAATAAAATACTCACAAACTGAATCCAAGAACACATCAAAAAGATCATCCACAATGATCAAGTATGCTTCTTTCAATGTAGGTTTCATTCAGAGATGGTTCAACATACAATAATCAATCAATGTAATCTGCTATAGAAGCAAACTGAAAGAAAAAAAAACTATTTGATCATCTCATTAGATGCCAAAAAAGCCTTTGACAAAATCCAACACCTCTTGATTATAAAAGTCTGGAGAGGTTAGGGATTAATGGGACATACCTAAATATAAGAAGGGCAATTTACAACAAGCTTACATCAAATTAAATTAGCCAAGACCAAATTTTAAATGGAGAGAAACTCAAAGCAATTCCACTAAGATCAGGAACAAGACAAGGGTTCCATTCTTTCCCTCTCTATTCAATATAGTAATTAAAGTTTCAGCTAAGCAATAAGACAACTGAAAAAATCAATGGCATACAAATTAGAAAGGAAGAAGTCAAAGTATCATTATTTGTAGATGATATGATATACACAAGTGGCTTCAAAAATTCTACCAGGGAACTCCTACAGCTGATCAACACCTTCAGTGAAGTGGCTTGATACAAGGTTAACTCAAATAGATAGATAGATAGATAGATAGATAGATAGATAGATAGATAGATAGATAGATCAGTTACGTGCCTATACACAAATAACAAATGAACTGAGAGAGAAATAAGGGAAACAACACCCTTTACAATAGCCAAAAACAATAAAAAAATATCTTGGGATAACTCTAACCAAGCACGTGAAAGACCTATATAACAATACTTCAAGTCTTCAGAGAAAGAAATTGAATAAGATATCAGAAGATGGAAAGCTCTCCCATGCGTATGGATCAGTAGGATTAACACAGTATAAATGGCCATCCTACATAAAAAAACTACAGAGTCAATACAATCCAAATCAAAATTCCAACACAATTCTTTATAAACCTTGAACAGATAGTACCAGACTTCATACGAAAAGACAAAAACCCAATGGGAGGCGGTGGCGGGGAGGAGGCAGAAATCTTTAATAAATAAATTAATTAATTAAAAAATATAATATAATAAAATGCAAGAGTAATAAATATATTTAATAATTTGGTGTCCTTGATTTTTCCAGTATAGTAAATCTTTGGATGATAGATGAAAATGCATTTAATCACAAATGTGAAACATATTGTTTGGTGCTGAAAGTAATATCAGTCAAATATAAAACCTTACAGTGGTCACCCCGACTTAATTTCTGCCATTTAAAGAGAAAATTAAGCATATTAATATCATTCTTCAGAAGATGTTTTTGTCATTCAGGTAATTATTGCCTTTGTGTAATACACAGAAAACTGCCATGTAAAAGAAGTATATGTTGAATTTCTTGCAATATTGCTAAAGTTTCACTGAGAAATAAAAATAAAACTATCTTCAATTACTTTTATCATTTCACAGAAACTAAGTATGCTGTGATCCATGTCCAAAACGTAATATTGTCATCCATGCAACTCTTTAAGAACATGGAGAAACTGGTACTGTTTTAGGACAGTAGAAAGTAGAGCGTGTTGAAAGTCTCTTGATAAGATAAAGATTGAAATCTGCACGAGCATAAATACAGCCTTACCTTCTCTGTCCAGAGTATAAATCCCTGATACACTCAGCTAAAGAACAGAAGGATGCACGCAGAAGCTCAAGACGTGTGTGGTGATGTTGTGACTCCTCTTTCTTGAAAACCAAACAATATAGAAAGATCTAGAAAAAGTGTACCAATCAATTGATAACACTCAGCCTGGCTTCCCTTTGGTCAAGCAATTTTCTTAATAAGGGCATGGACTCAGGCTATGCTCAGGAGATAATTCTTCCTCTATTCATTTGGGATTAGTTAAACTCAAGACTAACCTGTCCGACAATGAGTTCTTCTTTGAAACGCTTACTAATATTTTACTAGTTAGTAAGTTCTGCCCATGCAGAGCAGAATATAGTACTAAAAGAAAACATTTTTTAGTATCTTCAAAAGTTAGGAATGTATCTTATCTTTGTTTTTTTTTATTTTTTAATATCAGGATTCATTCATATGTGCTCCACAATATGACATCCAGAACCACAGCAATGTATGGAGACCTATCTTTACTTTTTCCTTGCATTTCCTTCAAATCTTTTAATTAGTCAAAAGAAGACAAATTATAGAAAATCAAATTGTTTCTATTTATCACACAAACACAATCACATACTCAGTTATTGTATTATATTTTGTTTATATTTTATTGTAATTTACATATCCTATAAATATAGACATTGTGAGATTCTACTGAAAAAAAAAGAAAAGATAAAAACTCAGGATAGCTAAAATTAATTCTGAACAATAAAAGAACTTCTAGACGTATTGCCACCCTGATTTCAAGCTCCACTACAGAACTATAGTAATAAAAACCCACATTGTATTGGCATAAAAACAGAGAAATGGATCAATGAAATTTAATCAAAGTCCCAGACATAAATCCACACACCTATGGACACCTGATTTTTTTATAAAGATTCCAGAAATACACAATGGAAAAAGGAAGCATCGTCAACAAATGGTGCTGCTTTAATTGGATATCACGATGTAGTACAATGGAAATAGATCCATATCTATCACCATGGGCAAAACTCAAGTGGATCAAAGACCTCAAGATAAAACCATATACACTAATACTGATAAAAGAGAAAGTGTGAAAAACTTCCCACTTTCTCTTCTATCAGGTTCAGTGTGTTCGGACTGATATTGAGGTCTTTAATCCATTTGGACTTGAGTTTTGTGCATGGTGATAGATATGGATCTATTTTCATTCTTCTACAGGTTGACATCCAGTTTTGCCAGCACAATTTGTTGAAGATGCTCTCTTTTTTCCATTGTATACTTTTAGCTCCTTTATCAAAAATCAGGTGTTCATAGGTTTGTGGGTTAATGTCAGGGTCTTCTATTCGATTCCATTAGTCGACTTCTCTGTTTTTATGCCAATACCAAGCTGTTTTCAATACTGTAGCTCTGTAGTAGAGTTTGAAGTCAGGGATGGTAATGCCTCCAGATGCTCCTTTGTTGTATAAGATTGTTTTGGCTATCCTGGGTTTTTGTTTTTCCATATAAAGTGGATTATTGTCTTCTCAAGGTCTGTGAAGAATTTTGATGGGATTTTGATGGGGATTGCATTAGATAAAACCGGATTCTCTGAACATAGCGGACAATGAGGACTACTGAGAACTCAAGAACAATGGCAATGGGTTTCTGATCCTACTGCATGCACTGGCTTTGTTGGAGCCTAGGCAGGTTGGATGCTCAACTTACTAGACCTGGATGGAGGTGGGGGTTTCTTGGACTTCCCACAGGACAGGGAATCCTGATTGCTTTTCGGGCTGAGGAGTGGGGGGACTTAATTGGGGGAGGGGGAGGGAATTGGGAGGCGGTGGCGGGGAAGAGACAGAAATCTTTAATAAATAAATAAATTTAAAAAAAAAAAGAGAAAGTGTGGAATAGCCTTGAATGCTTTGGCACAGGAGACAACTTCCTGAACAGAAAACTGATAGTGCAGGTTCTACGAACAACAGTTAATAAATGGGACCTCATAAAACTGAAAAGATTATGTAGAGCAAAGGACACTGCCAATAGGACAAAATGGCAGGATACAGAATGGGATGAGATTTTCACCATCCACATTCAACAGAAGGTTACTATCCAAAATATATAAGAACTCAAGAAATAGAACATAAAATACAAATAATTCAATTTTAAAAATGGGGTACAGAAAAATTTCAGATGGTTCAACATCCTTAGCCATCAGGAAAACACAAATCAAAACAACTCTGAGAGAATGACCAAGATCAAAAACACAATTGACAGCTCATGCTGAAGAGAATGTGGAGTAAGGGGACGACTCTTCCATTGTTGGTGGAAATGCAAAATTGTACAGCCACTATGAAAATCAATATCTAGATTCTTCAGAAATTTGGTAATCAATCTACCTCAAAACAACTCTTGGGAAGATACCCAAAAGGATGCTCCATCCTATCACAAGGACACTTGCTTAACTATGTTCACAGCAGCTTTTTTTCATAATAGCTAGAAACTGCCAATAGGACAAAATGGCAGTCCTCAACTAAACAATGGATAAAAAAATCATGGCACATTTACACAATGATAGGGGAGAGTCTTCTGTTTTGTGTTAATTTCATTGGTTAAATAAAGAAAATGCCTTGGCCCTTTAATAGGACAGAAAATTAGGTAGGTAGAGTAGACAGAACAGAATGCTGGGAGAAAGAAGCCAAGTCAGGCAGTCGCCATGATTCTCCCACTCCAGACAGACGCAGGTTAAGATCTTTCCTGGTAAGCCAGCTCGTGGTGCTACACAGAATATTAGAAATGGGTTAGATCAATATGTAAGAGCTAGCCAATAAGAGGTTAAATCTAATGGGCCAAGCAGTGTTTAAAAGAATACAGTTTCCATGTAATTATTTCGGGGCATAAGCTAGCCAGGCGGCCGGGAGCTGGAGCGGCAGGGAAGCGGCCCGCAGCTCCATACAAAAACACAATGGAGTATTACTCAGCTATTGAAAACAATGACATTATGAAGTTAGACAAATAGATGGAACTAGAAAAAAATCATCCTGAATGAGGTAACACAGACCCAGAAAGACAAATATGGTATGTGCTCACTTATAAGTTGACATTAGCTGTAAATTAAAGGATAGTCATGCTACAATCCACTATACTCAAAGGGAGATGCATGAATCTTACTCGTAAAGGGCAATAAGATGAGATTTTGTGGATTGAACAAGGGCACATGGGGATAGGAGCATGAGGGCTCAGGCAGGATTTGTGGTGGAGAGAGTACTGGAGAGACAATTGGATTTGGGGTGCTGATATAGAAACCTAGTGCAGTGGAAACTCCCTGGAATCTAAGAGAGTGACCCTAGCAAATTCCCCAAGTAATGTGGAATATGGAGCCCAAACTGGCCATCTTCTAGGTAGCAAGGCTCCTTTCAGTGGGACTGGGACATCAACCCAGCCACAAAACCTTTGACTTACAATGTGTCCTGCGTGTAAGGTGTGCTGGGGTAATGGTGATTAAGAACTTGTGGGAGTGGCCAATCAATGACTGCTCCAAGAGAGGGATCACATGCCTGACACTGGTTAGGAACCAGAAGCTAGTCAGCCCAGAGACCCAAGATCTAAACAAGTATGACTGGCAAAGAGAAAAAAGTCAATAAAAATTCCTAATGATATTCTGCTATAATTATAGATTAGTGCCTAGCCCAATTGTTATCAGAGAGTCATCCTCCAGCAACTGATAGGAGCTGATGCAGAGACCCACAGTCAAACAAAAGGTGAAGCCAGAGGAACCCCACAGAAGAGGGAGAGAAATGATGCTAAGAGCCAGAAGGGTCAAGAACACAATCCACAGAATCAACTAAACACGGCTCATAGCAGCTCACAGAGACTGAAGAGACATCATGAACCCTGTAAGGATCTGAAGTAGGTCCTCTGTGTATGCATTATATTGTATAGCTTGGTGTTCTTGTGAGACCCCTAACAGCAGGAGTGGGGGTTGTCTCTGATTCTTTTGCATGTGCTTGGGAGCCTTTTCTTCCTGCTAGGTCACCTCATCCAGGCTGGATATGAGGGTGTGTGCCTACTCTTATTGTAATTTGTTGTGCTGTATTTGGTTGATATCCCTAGAAGGCCTGCTTTTTTATTTTTGAAGGGAAACGGAGGAGGATGGACCTGAGGGAGAGGGGAGGGGAATGGGAGGAGTGGAAGTAGAGGAAACTTTGATTAGGATATAATGTATTTAAAGAATAAAATAAAAATAAAAAAGATTAAGGGATAAAGTGGAAGCTGTTAGCGAGTTACCTATATAACATAGTTAAATTGAAACAGGAAGAAGGTACAGCTCAAGTAGTGGTGGAATCAGGTAAGAAGAACAAAAGGCAGCTTTGAGTTGTATTCAGTTTATAAATAAAGAAGAAGAAAGAAGAATCTAGAAGAAGGAAAGACACTATAACATGTGTGGTAAAGTTTAGAGCCCTGTGGCTTTGCTCAGCACCTAGTGTTATTAAGTCCTTCCTACAACTCTACTGTCTTGGTTCTCCTCCTAGAAATCAGCACACTGGAGACAAAGCTGAAATTTTTCCAAGTTCATAGTTTGCTAGAACAAACTAGAGGCTTGAAATGAGGGCTTTACCTCAGAAGAGGTAAAGGCTGTGTGATATGCTAAATCCTTAGATATTGGGTGACACAAAAGACCACATCCAAAGTCCCAGGGACATATCCTGGCCTCATTTAAGCATATCTTTTTTTTATTGAGAAAAAAAAAGTTTCCGCCTCCTCCCAGCCTCCCATTTCCCTCCCCCTCCTCCCACCCTTCTCACCCTTCCCCCACTCCTCTCCCCCTCCCTCTCCAGTCCAAAGAGCAGTCAGGGTTCCCTGCCCTGTGGAAAGTTCAAGGTCGTCCCCCTTCTGCCCTGTGGAAAGTCCAAGGTCCTTCCCCCTTCATCCAGGTCTAGGAAGGTAAACATCCAAACTGGCTAGGCTCCCACAAAGCCAGAACATGAAGTAGGATCAAAACCCCGTGCCCTTGTCCTTGGCTTCTCATCAGCTCTCATTGTTCGCCATGTTCAGAGAATCCGGTTTTATCCTATGCTTTTTCAGTCACAGTCCAGCTGGCCTTGGTGAGCTCTCAATAGATCAGCCCCACTGTCTCAGTGGGTGGGTGCACCCCTCGTGGTCCTGACTTCCTTGCTCATGTTCTCCCTCCTTCTGCTCCTCATTGGGGCCTTGGGAGCTCAGTCCAGTGCTCCAGTGTGGGTCTCTGTCTCTATCTCCATCCATCACCAGATGAAGGTTCTATGGTGATATGCAAGATATTCGCCAGTATTGCTACAGGATAGGGTCATTTCAGGTTCCCTATCCTCAGCTGCCCAAGGAACTAACTGGGGACATCGCCTTGGGCTCCTGGGAGCCACTCTAGGTTCAAGTCTCTTGCCAACCCTAAGATGGCTCCCTTAATTAAGGTATGTGCTTCCCTGATCCCCTATCCAACCTTCCTTTATCCCAATCATCCTGTTTCCCCAAGTTCCCCCCATCCTCCCCTTCTCACTTTTCTCTCCCCATCTCCCCTTACCCCCATCCCACCCCACCCCCAATATCCTAATTTTCTCCCCGGCAATTTTGTCTACTTCCCATAGCCAAGAGGATAACGATATGTTTTTCCTTGGGTTCACCTTCTTATTTAGCTTCTTTGGGTTCACCAATTGTAGACTCCGTGACCCTTATTTATGGCTAGAAACCAATTATGAGTGAGTACATCCCATGCTCCTCTTTTTGGGTCTGGCTTACCTCACTCAGGATAGTGTTTTCTATTTCCATCCATTTGCATGCAAAATTTGAGAAGTCATTGTTTTTTACCGCAGAATAGTACTCTAATGTGTGTATATTCCACACTTTCTTCATCCATTCTTCCATTGAAGGGCATCTAGGTTGTTTCCAAGTTCTGGCTATTACAAATAATACTGCTATGAACATAGTTGAACAAATGCTCTTGTCATACGATAGGGCATCTCTTGGGTATATTCCCAAGAGTGGTATTGCTGGGTCCAGGGATAGGTTGATCCCGAATTTCCTGAGAAACTGCCACACTGATTTCCAAAGTGGTTGCACAAGATTGCATTCCCACCAGCAATGGAAGAGGGTACCCCTTCCTCCACAGCCTCTCCAGCAAAGGATTTCATTGGTGTTTTTGATTTTAGCCATTCTGACAGGTGAAAGATGATATTTCAAAGTTGTTTTGATTTGCATTTCCCTGATTGCTAAGGAGGTTGAGCATGACCTTAAGTGTCTTTTGGCCATTTGAACTTCTTCTATTGAGAATTCTCTGTTCAGTTCAGTGCCCCATTTTTTAATTGGGTTGATTAGCATTTTAAAGTCTAGTTTCTTGAGTTCTCTATATATTTTGGAGATCAGACCTTTGTCTGTTGCGGGGTTAGTGAAGATCTTCTCCCAGTCAGTAGGTTGCCTTTTTGTCTTAGTGACAGTGTCCTTTGCTTTACAGAAGCTTCTCGGTTTTAGTGGTCCCATTTATTCAATGTTGCCCTTAATGTCTGTGCTGCTGGGGTTATACGTAGGAAGCGATCTCCTGTGCCCATAGGTTGTAGGGTACTTCCCACTTTCTGTTCTATCAGGTTCAGTGTGTTTGGACTGATATTGAGGTCTTTGAACCATTTGGACTTGAGTTTTGTGCATGAAATTTTATGGCATCAAAGTTTTTCTTTACTCTCTGCTTCTAATTTGAAACATTTATTTTATCTCAACTCCCATAGTAAGAGTTCCCGACCAACTCTAGAAACACATCCCCTCTTGTTATCTTGGAAAATTTTTCTCTTCTTATTCTGTACCTATACTGGTTAATTATCTCATCACTACGGCAAAATACCTGACAGAAGCTGCAGGAGGAAGGATTTACTTTGACTCAGTTTTAGGGAAGTTAGTTGTGATGGATAATATTGCTTATCAACTTGATAGGATCTACACTCACCAGTGAGACAAACTACTGGGCATGCCTATAAGGACTTACACAGAATAGGCTAGCCCTTGGCAATACCTGTGATGTATTGCCTTGACTACACTAGCAGGGGAGGGAAGACTGAGACCAACCATAGAAATAGACAGCACCATTCCCTGGGCCTTGATAATAAACTACTTAAGAAAAGGAGAGAAAGAGATAGAATGAGAGAGAAATGAGAGAGAGAGAGAGAGAGAGAGAGAGAGAGAGAGAGCTGGAGAGAGAAAGAGACGGAGAGAGAGAGAGAGAGAGATGAGAGAGAGAGTGCTCATTAAGCACAGCATTCATTACTTTGTTCCTAGATGTGCATACAATGCAACCATCTATCTCAAGCCCTTGCTGCCACTCCTCCACTATGATGAACTGTACCCTGGAGCTGTAAGCTAAATTAAGCCCCTTTCACCCTTAAGTTACTTCTGTCACAGTACAGTATTTTATCACAAAGAAAGTAACTGAGACAACAGTCTATAATCATAGGGAACACATGAAGTGACTAGGTCTGTGGAAGCAGGAGTTTGTGGCTATCACTTCTCATACCTTGGCAGGTAAGAAATCAGACAACTTAGCCAGCAGGAGTGACAATGACAGCCCTCAAGCCTAGCCCCCAGTGACCAACTTCTACTAACCAGGCCATATATCCTAAGGATTCTGCAAACTCTCCAAACAGTACCAGCAGCATGACACCAACTGTTCAAACACATGAGCCCATGAGGGCCATTTCATATTCAACCCATAACACTACCCAAACCCAGTGCTCTGCTTACACTGACTCCCAAACCAATATTTCTCGAAATTGTCAAGATCTCTGCTATAGCTATAATTCTAGAGTGTTTCATAACATTTTAGAACTTTATAGGGTATTAAGTCTTTGCACAAGAGAACCAAATGTTGCAGCCATGAGTAATTTAAGAATGTGGAAAGATTTTTCTAGAGTACATATGTGCAAACAGGAAACTGATGTTTACTAAGAAGCTTAGCTCTCTATAATAATTTAACTTTTCTAACACTGTATTTTTTTATTTATTAAAATTTTTTACCTCTTCCCATTTCCCTCCCACTCTCCCTTCTCCCCCTCCCCCTTCCTCTCCAGTCCTAAGAGCAGTCAGGGTTTCCTGCCCTGTGGGAAATCCAAGGCCCTCCCCCCTCCATCCAGGTCTAGGAAGGTGAGCATCCAAACAGACTAGACTCCCACAAGGCCAGTCCATGCAGGAGAATCAAAACTCAGGCTAAAATAAAAAACACCAATAATAGCCTTTGCTGGAGAGGTTGTGGAGAAAGGGGTACAATCACCCATTGCTGGTGGGAATGCAAACTTGTGCAACCACTCTGGAAAGCAGTGTTTCGGTTTCTCAGGAAATTCGGGATCAACCTACCCCTGGATCCAGCAATACCACTCTTGGGAATATACCCAAGAGAGGCCCTATCATACAACAAAAGTATATGCTCAACTATGTTCATGGCAGCATTGTTTGTAATAGCCAGAACCTGGAAACAACCTAGATGCCCTTCAACGGAAGAATGGATGAAGAAAGTATGGAATATATACATATTAGAGTATTACTCAGCAGTAAAAAACAAGGACTTCTTGAATTTTGCATACAAATGGATGGAAATAGAAAACACTATCCTGAGTGAGGTAAGCCAGACCCAAAAAGAGGAACATGGGATGTACTCACTCATATTTGGTTTCTAGCCATAAATAAAGGACATTGAGCTTATAATTCATGTTCCTAGAGAAGCTAAATAAGGCGAATCCAAAGACAAACACATAGGCATCCTCAGGAATATTAACCTTCATCAGGCGATGAAAGGAGACAGAGACCCACACGGGAGCACCGGACAGAAATCTCAAGGTCCAAATCAGGAGCAGAAGGAGACGGAGCACGAGCAAGGAACTCAGGACCACAAGGGGTGCACCCACACACTAAGACAATGGGGATGTTCTATTGGGATCTCACCAAGGCCAGCTGGCCTAGGTCTGAAAAAGCATGGGATAAATCCGGACTAGCTGAACATAGCGGACAATGAGGAATACTGAGAATTCAAGAACAATTGCAGTGGGTTTTTGATCCTACTGCACGTACTGGCTTTGTGGGAGCCTAGGCAGTTTGAATGCTCACCTTAGGAGACCTGGATAGAGGTGGGCAGTCCTTGGGCTTCCCACAGGTCAGGGAACCCTGATTGCTCTTCGAGCAGATGAGGGAGGGGGACTTGATCGGGGGGAAGGGGAGGGAAATGGGAAGCGGTTGTGGGGACGAGGCAGAAATCCTTAATAAATAAATAAATTTAAAAAAGAAAAAAAAAAACTCAGTGCCATTGTCCTTGGCTTCCCAGTCAGCCCTCATTGTCAGCCACATTCAGAGAGTCCAGTTTGATCACATGCTCCATCAGTCCCAGTCCAGCTGGCCTTGGTGAGCTCCCATTAGATCAATCCCACCGTCTCAGTGGGTGGATGCACCCCTCGCGGTCCTGACTTCCTTGCTCATGTTCTCCCTTCTTCTGCTCCTCATTTGCACCTTGGGAGCTCAGTCCAGTGCTCAAATCTAACACCGCATTTTAACTTCATCCTTGGTGTGGGACAACTGTCTATATTCTGTCAATCATATTTTAAGTAAATGCTTATTGGCCAGTAGCCAGGCAGGAGGTATAGGTGGAACAACCAGACAGGAAGTAGAGGCCAGTCAAGGAGAACAGGAGAATTCTGGGAAGAGAGAAGTCCTAGTCCGCAGTAGTTCTGGCCCCACCACAGAAGAAACAAGATGTGACTGCCTCACTGAAAAAGGTACTGAGCCACGTGGCTCGCATAGACAAGAAAAATGGGCTAATATAAGTTATAAGAGTTAATAAGAAGCCTGAGCTAATGGGCCAATCAGTTTATAACTAATGTAGACCTCTGTGTGATTTCTTTGGGACTTAACAATTGCAGGAATCAGACAGGACAGAAACCACAACACATCCCTGTTCATTTATTAATAGATTTTGTACCATCATCTTCCCTCTTTTCTTAACCACTTTCTTTTCTCTTTTCCAAAACATATATATATTAATTATAACCTTCAGGCTTGGCTGACTCAAAAGTGGATGAGAATACCTCTTCAAGTGTCAAATTACTTACTGTTCCTTAAGGGAAATGATTGGAATGTCTATTCCTGCAGCCATCTTGGAGAAAGATGTGATTATGAAGACAGGCATTAAATTAAATTACATTGTGATTCTAAGTTAAATTGTCCAAGAACTCACTTTCTCGACAGCTCTGATTCAGTCCTCCAAATGTCACACACTGTGACTCATACTTCCTTCTGCAAATGGCAAAAGTTCCTCACCACTCTGATCTAAGCTGCTTGCTTTTGGCCTTCAATGCTCTCAGGAAGGAATGGGATTATGTTACAATTTTTCCATGGTGGGCAAGGCAGCCCATCTTTTTTTTTTATGTGAGAAACTCACATGCAAGAGCACACACACACAAATACACGTCAAAGAATGACACACTGAAAATTAATACCAGGCTAAGTATTCCCACCCTCTGAAAATCTGGAAAATAAATAAATGATGTTTGCAACTTGTAAAAGCAAGAGGGAACTGACTTTTTAACCATTTATGCCCCCAAAGATTTTTTTGTGTTCAATTTCCTGTGTAGTAACTTTTTCGGGCTAATTTTATTTATTGTTGTTGCTTAAGGTGGTCTTAAAGGGCTTGAATTTTGCAGACAACATAAAGACTCAGCACTGAGCAGTATGAATCCACCCCTCAGCAGACTTCATCCACTGTATCTCTAAAGAAATGTCTGGGGGAAGAATCATATTGAGAAACAGAAACCTAAAAGGCAAAAGCAAGGGGATCAAGAGTTCAAAGCCAGTCTCAGCTACATAGTGAGTCTGAGGTTATCCTAGAACATATATAAAACCCTGTCAGATCAGAGAGAGAGAGAGATCCAATTGCAATTGTCAATACTGAAATAAGTTCTAGACTGTCCCACAATAGCCTCACATTCAAAGTGTGTCAATCTCTATATTATCACGCATAAATAAGCAAGCACTTGTTTTAAAATACTTTTTACTGGGGTGAAAAAGCATCACTAATATAAGTTCAGGGGAAAGATGCGATGAATAAACATTTGCTCTCAGGGTAATCATTTTGCTACCATGTCTGGAGAAACAGTTCAATCAGAAAAGCACTTGCCTTGCAAGTATGAGATCCTGAGCTCAGTCCTCAGAACCTACATTTTCAATGTCAGGCATGGTGCTGTGTGCTTCAAATTCCAGTGCTTGTGACTTATCAATAGACAAATCCCTAGGGCTCACTGGTCAGTCAGCCTAACCCTAATGAGCAAGCCCCAGACTGATGAGAGAACTTGTCTCAAAAAAAAAAACAGAAAAATAAAAAGATAGATGTTATGTCAAATTTTCTGTTGCTGTGATAAAATCCCATGACTAAAAGCAGTTTGGGGAGAAGAGGCCTTACTTGGCTTATGTGATCCTGATCATAGTTCATCACTGGGGAAAGTCAGGGCAAGAACTCAAAGAGGAACAGTGGAAGGAATCATGAAGGAATGTTCCTCACTGGCTTGCTTTTCATAGCTTACTAGGTTTGCTTCTTTATACATCCCAGGCACCCCAGGGTCACCTGCACATGGGTAGTACCACCTACAGTGCCTGGAGCCCTCCAACATCTATGATTAATTAAAAAAAATGCTGCACGGTCTTGACCACAGGTCAATCAGATGAGAGCAATTCCTCATCTGGGGTTCCCTCTTCCCAGGTGACTCTAGTTTGTGTCATGTTAAAGAAAAATAACAAGCACAGTAGAACTATAGCTGAGATCATACTCTTGTGTTCATTCTCTCTCTTTGTCTCTGACTCTGTCTCTACCTCCCTGTCTCTGTCTGTCTATCTGTCTGCCTGCCTATCTATCTGTCAGTCTCTCCTCTCTCATACATGCACACCAGCATACAAACACACACACACACACACACACACACACACACACACACACACACACACACACAGAGAGAGAGAGAGAGAGAGAGAGAGAGATCTTAAAATCAGAAAGTTAAGAATATGTTTCTATTTTCCCAGCTATAATACCTCAAAATGTTGATGCATATTTTTATAATGTATATAAAATAAAGAATGGCTGAAATACCTATTTAAATAGCTCTGTGTTCTTTCATCATGATAGTTGAGGAGAAAACTGCCTTCCGCAGTTCATCTCTCTTCTTTTATCACACAAGGCTACAGGCTATTAGTCTTAGATTCTACTCCTAGATCTAGCAATGTGTTATTATATTTAATAATTAAAAATGGGAGAATTTCTGAATTTGAAATTCTGTGGCCCTGAGCTTTTGTCTGCCTTCATTGGATTCCTCTTCTTTTCAAGGAAAATACTGAGATATCTTGCCTGGTCCTATCGAGTTCTCTTCAGGACCCCCAGTGGTTCTGCCAAGTACAAGTCCCAGAAGACAGGGCAAGGAACAACATGTTCTCAAAGTACCAGCCTACCCTAGTTGGACTCCTTTCCATGGTCAAATCAGCTGGCCTTGGTCAGCCTGAGTCTTGGAGAGATTGGGAAGGGTACCAGGACCTTTGGGATTCTTCTCTCCTTTAATTTCTGTTTGTTTCCATCTCTTTCCTATAATGTTATAAAAAGATAAGAGATTCCCCGTCACATCACACACAATTTTGCACAATCACTATGTGTTTAATTGTTGTAATAGGAGCGGTGGGGCTGCGTCCCCAGCACCCTGGCACCACGGCCACCTCGCTAGCTTATGCCCCAAAATAACAACACACAAATTGTATTCTTTTAAACACTGCTTGGCCCATTAGCTCTAGCCCTTACTGGATAATTCTGATATCCCGATTAACCCATCTCTAATAAACTATGCAGCACCAGTCTTACCAGGAAAGATTCAGCATGTCTGAGCTGGTGACTTGCTTCATCGCTTGCGTCTGCCCGGGAGAGGGGAGCATGGCCTCTCTAGGCTCACTTTTTCTTCCTCCCAGCATTCTGTTCTGTTTACTCCACCCACCTATGTTCTAACCAATAAAATGGGCCAAGGCAGTTTCTTTATTTTTTAACCAATGACCTTCCTCCATCATTTCCCCTTTTTCTGTTTAAAGAAAAAAAAAGGAAGGCTTTAACTTTAACATAGCAAAATTACATATAACAAAGCAGTTATCAAGTAAAAATTACAACATTTACACCTATTTTATCTTTATCATAACTAAGGAAAACTATAACTATAACTAACTATTCTTCAACTCCATCAAAGACTCCAGAAAGATACAATATTACCTAAGCAAACAAGAAATAAGCAACTTTCAAACTCTAGAAATGACAGAGACATCTTGCTGCCTGGACAGTCACCCAAAGTTCCTCTGTACCATTGGGGCATCCATCTTCAGCCTTCAGGCCCATGGTAACCAGCAGACATTTCCATGAAGCAGGAAAATTCAAAGGCAGTTCAGTCACTATCTGTTGTGTCCTGCAGAATGTCTTGCAGACTCCTTCATGAATCAGGAAACCTGAAAGATCATCTCACCTTTAAGCAAGTTCAGTAGTCCTCTCTCTGCAGGTTCTCTGTGTCCAGTTTATGCAATAGTCCAGGCAAGAGCAGTTTCTTGCCCAAATGGCTATCCAACTCCATAAAGATCCTCTTCGATGCCCGTCTTCTTCCTGAAGTAGATTGGTGCTGCCAGGAGCAGAGTGTCTCATTGTGATGGAAAACCCTAAGTTATTAAAACATTTAAAATACCATATTCTATAATCTTTGAAAGATATGAAGAATGCCTATCTAAAATATATCTATGTACATGTAGAAAATCTTAACTAACATGACTACAAACTTGACTATTATGATTATCTATTAACAACCTATATACATTACATTTTTAAGTGACCTATACAATGACAATACCTTAATAAAGATCAGAAATGCATATACATATAACAAAATTGACCTTAAATCTCTATCAATAAAGCAAAATATATACTAATGCAAATTATTCATACCTATATCATATCCCCCTTTAAATGTAAAAGAACATTTATAAACAATTTTTGGGAATATGGGCACAGTTATTTCTCTCCAAACTGCTTCCTACTGAATGGGGCGTCATTAATTAGGTCTTTCATGGTATAACCTGTGTGCTAGTTTTATCTCAGTTGGAAGTTGAGCAAAGCAATTTTCTGAAGGTATTCACAGCAACCCTTCAGGAGGGCATGGTCCATCATACCATATTGGAATAGAAGCAATCCACAGACTCACCCTCTGTGAAAACAAAATATGAAACTCCTTTCCAAAGGATCAAGTCCTTAGATCCAAATTTCAAAGTCAAGTTATTTTCAAAATATCTATGTTGGATTAGTTCAACAGCATTTATAAACAAATATCTTTTAGCAGCTGTTGCTCTGTTCTCAGCATTCAAACAATTCAAACAGAGCATAATAGCATACAGTATCAAAATTCTCTGTGTCTTTTCCATCTTTGTGCATTTTATTTTAACCTGTATTTTGTTTATTTTTATATTTTGCTTTTTGAGACAGGTTCTCTGTATCTTTGACCTCGAATAACTCTGTAGATCAGGCTGTCCTTGCACTCTCAGAGATCTGCCTGTCTCTGCCTCCCAGGCATTGGGATTAAAGGCGTGTGCTACCACACCTAGAAGTCACAGAGGTCAATCTCCCTCTGCCTCCCAAGTGTTGGGATTAAAGGTGTGTACTACCACACCCAACACTTAATGGTGCTAAAAATTGCTCATGCATTCAGGCAAATACATTTTTGATTTTGTAGAATTTTAAAAATTATGTGTATGCCTATGTGTATATATCAGGGTGTGTGAAGATGAGTGCAGTTTTCTTTTTTTTTTTACAATGAACTTATTGGTTTTTTTTGTTGAAACAATTTCTGCCTCCTCCCCGCCTCCCATTTCCCTCCTCCTCCTCCAACTCCTCTCCCCCAACCCCACTCCTCTCCCCCTCTCCCCACTCCTCTCCCGCTCCCACCACTCCATTCCCCCTCCCTCTCGAGTCTGAAGAGCAGTCCAGATTCCCTGCCCTATGGGAAGTCCAAGGCCCTCCCCCCTCCCTCCAGGTCAAGGGAGGTGAGCATCCAAACAGGCTAGGCTCCCACAAAGCGAATTCCTGGAGTAGGATCGAAACCTACTGCCATTGTCCTTGGCTTCTCATCAGCTTTCATTGTTCGCCATGTTCAGAGAGTCCAGTTTTATACCATACTTATTCAGTCCCAGTCCAGCTGGCTGTAGTGAGCTTCTAATAGGTCAGCCCCACTGTCACAGTGGATGGGTGCACCCCTTGCGGTCCTGACTTCCTTGCTCATGTTCTCCCTCCTTCTGCTTGACTCTAGAGGGGCTCACAGGTGTCCAAGGAGATGTCCCCAGCTAGTACCTTGGGCAACTGAGGAGAGGGAACCTGAAATGACCCTATCCTATAGACATACTGATGAATATCTTGCATATTACCTTAGAACCTTCATCTGGCGATGGATGGAGATAGTGACAGAAACCCACATTGGAGCACTGGACTGAGCTCCCAAGATCCAAATGAGGAGTGCAATTTTCTTCAGAGATCTGGAGTTGGATTACAGGAGGTGGTGAGCCACCTGTAGTGAGTACTCAGAATTGAAGCTGGGTCCTTTGGAAAAGCAGCAAGTGCTCTTCTTCACTAAGCCATCTCTCCAGTTCCCACTTTATTTTTGATTAGGGAGGCAATGAACCCACAGTAGCTTCCAATTAGTCAACAATGACCTCTAAAGTTTTACTAGTAATCATTCATTTTGGGTTTTTTTTACATTTCTAGGACTTTGAGAATACTCTAATCATAATTTAAGTACTTAGAAGGGGAAAGCCAACAGCATAGCTTTGAAGAAATGAGATGAAGAGGACAAAGAGCTAGTGAGTGTAAAAAGGCATCAGACACTGAATAATTAACGAAAGTTGTCGAACTGGGGTGCGACCCCATAGGACCTGAACCCAGAATCAGTTCTAGTTTACAAAATCCACTCAATTGTTACTACATCAAGGGAGAAGTTGGTTTTGAATACCTTATGAAAGACACATAAACGAAACATGCCTTGTATTCTACTTAAAGACTACAAGGATCTAGAAGTTAGGTGTGACAGCATACACCTGTAATCTCAGAGTTTAGGAGATAAGGCAGGCGGTTTGCAAGTTCAAGTCCATTCTGGCTTACACAAAAAAGTCAAAGCCAGCCTGAGCTATATAGTGAGGCCCTCTCAAAAGGAGGAGGAAGAGAAGGAGGTGGTGGTGGTAGTTTGTGTAAAAGTGGAAAACTCGATCTGGGAGTCCAGCCACTATGTGGCTATTTAGTTTGCTACCTATAGATAGAATGGCATTTTTCTTTCCTCATCCAACCCCCTAATTACCACCCAACAACACTCAATATGGTGCCAACTCACTCTTTTCATCTTTCTAGGACACACTTCCTGGAGAAAAGAAAGAAATGTATTGAGAAGAGTCTGGGAAGTCCACCTTCTTCAACCTGGAGGTTTATTGGAGATCTGTATTTAATTTTTTGGTTTCTGTTTCCTTATCTTCTTCCAAACCAAGACTAGCCTTATATTTGAGTATTTGGTACAATAAGCAAAGATAACTCAAGAGCCTCCAGGAGGTGTGATAAATGTGATGCTTTAAAGGAAATCAGTGTTAATTGGCTGAACTGCCATCCTCAGATCCCACAGAAATTTTACAGTGTGGTTGCTGTAGTAGACAGAAAAAAGCCCCCATAGCATGTCTACAAATTAATTGCCATAAGCTGGGCGGTGGTGGCACACGCCTTTAATCCCAGCACTTGGGAGGCAGAGGCAGGAGGATCTCTGTGAGTTCGAGGCCAGCCTGGTCTACAAGAGCTAGTTCCAGGACAGGAACCAAAGAGCTACGGAGAAACCTTGTCTCAAAAATCAAAAAAAAAAAATTAATTGCCATAACCAATGAATATATTCTTTTACATGACAAAAGTGGTCCTGCAGATGACAATCGGAATCTTGAGATAGGTAAAGCAGTTTAGAGTCTCCAGATGGATCCACTGTAATCATAAAGATTCTTAGAAGAGGGAAGCAAAAGAGTTATGCATCAGAGTAATATGGCATGAAAATGACACAACTCACTGTTGCTGTTGGACTCTAGCGTCCAAACACCGAGAAGGAGTCACCCCCAGAGACCATCTCATACACCACAGCCGATGCAAAAGCATGAGGATTTTATTAATTCTGTCATGACAGGGTCCCCTAGCATTCGGGAAGCCGAGAGACCTCGAATAGCTGGTACAGTCTACTTTTAAAGGGGCCACAGAAGCAAGGGGGGTTGTTCTTTGACTATTCTGATTGGCTTATTTGAAAGGGCTATTACCAATAATTGACTGGAGAGCTGTTGCCAGATCAGATGAGGTAAGAGGTCATTTTGACCCCGTTTCCCAGGGGACCGAACCAAAGCATACGTATATGGGTAATTGTTCAGGAACTGAGTACGTGCGAGTGTAGCTGTTAGGTCCTTGGTTCCCAGGGGAGGAGGGGAAGCACTATGGCACAGAGGCTGAGAGGATTCAGAATTGTCAAAAAGGCTTTAGGATTGTCTTAAAGTCTTACATTGCTGCATTCGAAGTTGGAAGAAAGGGCTAAGGAATCCAAGCATCATCAAAATGCTAGAAAAGGAAAAGGACTGGATTCTTCCCTGAAAGCCTCAAAAAAGGAATCACCATGCTAACACCTTTATTTGGATCTAGTTAGGCTCATTGTGTATCTCTAGTCTCCCAAGGTGTAAAATAATAAATTTGTATTATTTAGGGCCACTAAGTTTATGGTGAACAATAGGAAACTCAGACAATTTCCTATTGCCTGACTGCCAAAACTGCACCTTAATGCTGACTCTGTCATAATGTCACATAATAACACTGAGGAAAATTTAAAGTCTGTGTTTCATGATGTCGTCTCTTTTTATTGAATTTTTCATTTATTTTACATATCTACTAGTTTTTCCTCCCTCCTTTTCTCCAGTTCTCTCCACCCACCTCCCTTCTACCCCCAACCGCATCCACTATGTCTCCATTCAGTAGGGGGCAGGCCTCCCATGGACTTGAACAAAATGTGGCACATGAAGTTGAGCCAGGACCAAGCTCCTCCCCGTGCATCAAAGATAGGCAAGGCAACCTAGCTTGGGGATTGAATTCCCAACAGCCAGCTCAAGAAGTGCCAGGGACGGTCCTGGTCCCACTGCTAGGCGCCCCACCAACAGGTACACAACTGTCACCCATATGCAAAGGGCCTAGTTCAGTCCCATGCAGGCTCCCTAGCTGTCGGTCCAGAGTCCATGAACTCCCACCAGCTTGGGTCAGCTGTCCTTGTGGGTTCTTCTGTAATCACCTTGACATACCTGGTTCGAACAATCCCTCCTTGCTCTCTTCATCAGGACTGCTGAAGTCCAGCCCAGTGCTTGGCTGTGGATCTCTGCATCTGCTTCCACATGATATTGTTTCTTAAAGTCTTATATTCATTTCCTTTTGCTTTGAGACACTAGCAATTGAATCCAGGGCTTTGAGCATGCTAGGCAGATGTTTTGGTGACCTGTGTCCCTAGTCCATGCATGCTGACTTTCCAGAGTCATGTACATATAATGATAGCTCCCCTTTAACTGGCTAACTTCAGGTTGAATGTTATCTACTAAGTCAGACTGAACAGGAAATCATTTAATGCAGTGACTCTGTGAACCTGTGGGTCACAATTTCCTTGGGAGTCAAACTACACTTTCTAATGTAAGGCTACTACCTAAGACCATCAGAAAGCACAGACACTTACAATGCAGTTCATAACAGTAGCAAAATTACAGTTATGAAGCAGAAATGAAAATAATTTTATGATTGTGATCACCAAAACATGAGGAACTGTAGTAAAGGGCCACAGCATTAGGAAGGTTGAGAACTACTGACTTTATGGGACTTTTAGTGACAGCAAAGATTTCAGAAGTTGGATATGATAGGGGGCACTCTTGGCTAAATTACACTGGATCTTCCCTGAGTGCCTGAAAGTTCTCACAAGTCTCTAAGAATGAAGAAGGGCTAGCCTGCCTTCCCTGGCACTGATTGGGGAACTAATAATTCATGTGATAGATAGGCTAGTCACTCCAAATTCTAGACCTGTGTTCTATTTATGATTACCTTGAGTTTTATCAACATTTATGGAGTCTCTAAAGCCATTATTACTGCAGAAGCAAGACAAGTAGGTGACATATAAATATTCTTCCACATGGCAGGTAATAAGTTACATCACTTGAAAGTTCTGGGCAGAAAATATGCTCTGATTTCTTTCCAGTCATTTGGCAGCAGACAGTATAGGTTAATGTCCTGTAAAGAAGTCATTCTTTGCAGGGTGGTGGTGGTGCATGCCTAAATACCAGCACTTGGGAGTGGGAGACAGAGGCAGGTTGATCTCCATGAATGTGAGGCCAGCCTGGTCTACAGAATGAGTTTCAGGACAGCCAGGGCTATACAGAGAAACCTTGACTCAAAACAAAACAAGTCATTCTTTATCTTTCTGAGTTCATAAGAAAAGCAATTACAGGAATTTTAAGATAAGAAACTTTGTTTTCAAGTTAATTTATTGACTAAATTGCTGTGGTATTTCAAAAAATTCTTTTAAAAAGAACAGCCTTGAGTTCCCTGGGATCCTCTGGCAGCCAACTCCATCCCAGTATCTTCCCTGCCTCACTGCTAGGATCTGGAATAACACCAGTGGAACCTCTGCCACTCAGACACAGTGCACACCAGTCAGTCAAAACTGGTGAAAGACCCACCTGCTCATGAAGCTGTTCTTCTCCCTAGATTCAGTTCCTAAGGAATCTTCCCCTTAGTCCACTCTGCCCCAACTCCTTCTGTCCTGCTGCTGAGACCTGCCCCCAACCCCAGGGCTTCCATCACCCAAGCAAAAGTCACATCAGCTGAACAGACTTCAGTTGCTCAGGTTCAGGCCATGTGAATCAGATGAAAAGAGACCCCTGCTGCACCAAAGGCCAAGCAAACCTCCAGAAGAGAAACACCCAACTTGGACAGAGACTCCCAACTAGATCAGAGGTCACACCAGTCAACAGAAATCCAGGCCACAAAGACTAGAAAATCAAAGAGGAAACAGAAATTAAGAAACAAAGCACCTATCCGGCAATCAAAAACTCAGAAATTGGAAACTAGAATTAATCATTCCATACCCAAATGCCTAACCTCCAATGTCAAAACGCAATCAACAACCGCCAGGGTAATATGGCACCAACAGGACCCTGCTATCCTAGGACAGCAACACCTAAATATTCTGGTGCAACAGGCTCACAAGAAAATGACCTTAAAAACAACTTTATGAAGATGATAGAAGTCCTTAAAGAGAAAATTAAACATTCCCTTAAAGAAATCGAGGGAAGGCATCTGTGACCACCAGAACCTTGACCCAGACTGCCCCTGGAGAGGTGAGTGTCTGGGTTCCCGGTTGGAGGGCTCTGCTCTCTAGGCCCTAGCACTGGGAGGCACATCCCATGTCCCAACCACATCCACCAAACCCCAGAGACTCTGGAACAGCCTCCTCACGTGTGCAACCATTCCCCCACCACAACTGACTGCCCTTGAAAAGAGCCTTGGCCCCGCCTACATCCATAGGAGTCCCAGAAGCATATCAGCATTCACTTGAAGCATGGACCTTCCTGCACCTGGAGGAAGAGCTACCACCTAAGTCACAGGCCCCAACTGTACCAATTGGAGGAAGAGGGACTCCCTGAAGCACAGGCTCCACCTTCACCCACTAGAGGAAGAGATGGGCAGATGACAGTGTAGAACACATTCAACAACATAAAGATCAATATGGCACTACCAGAACCTAGTGGTTCTGTAACTGGGAGACCTGAACATCCTAACCCAGAAGAAGCAGAAGAAAATGACCATAAATATAAATTTATGAAGATGATAGAGACCTTTAAAAAGAAAAGGGGAAATTCCCTTAAAGAAATAGAGGAAAACACAAATAAAAAACTGGAAGAAATCAATAAATCTCTTTAAAAAGCAATCTAACAGGTGAGGCAAACAGTTCAAGACTTGAAAAATGAAAGAGAGTCAATAAAGGAAACACAAACCAAGGGAATTCTGTAAAATTTGGGTAAATGAATGGGAACTACAGATGAAAGCATAACCAACAGATTGCAGGAGATGGAAGAAAGAATCTCAGGAGTTGAAGATACGATAAAGGAAAGGGATTCATTGGTCAAAGAAAATGTTAAATCCAACAAATACTTAACACAAAGCACCCAGGAAATCTGGGACACAATGAAACAAACCTTAGAATAATAGGGATAGAAGGAGAAGAACTCCAGCTCAAAGGCACAGAAAATATATTGAGCAAAATTATAGAAAAAAAAAGTTCCCAACCTAAAGAAGGATATGCCTATGAAGGTACAAGAAGCTTACAGAACACCAAATAGACTGGATCAAAAAAGAAAAAGACCCATCTCCATATAATAATCAAAAACTAAACATACAGATTAAAGAAAGAATATTAAGAGCTGCAAAGGAAGAAGGTCAGGCAGCATATGAATGAAGACCCATCAAAACTATACCCGGATTCTCAATGGAAACTCTGAAAGCCAGAAGGTCCTGGACAGAGGTACTGCAGACACTAAGAAACAATGGATACAGACCAGACTACTATACATAACAAAGCTTTCCGTCACCATCAAAGTAGAAAAAAGGTATTCCATGACAAAATCAGAAGTAATCAATACCAATCCACGAATTCAGCCTTACAGAAAGTACTAGAAGGAAAACTCCAAGCCAAGGAAGTTAGCTGTACCCACAAAAACATAGGCAATATATAACCTCACACCTCACTCCAGCAAACCCCCAAAAAGGGAAACACACAAATACAACCACCAAAATAACAGGAATAGACAATCACTGATCATTAATATCTCTTAATATCAGTTGACTCAATTCACCTATAAAAAGCCACAGGCTAATTGAATGAATACAAAAGCAGGATCCATCCTTCTGCTGCATATGAGAAACACACCTCAATGTCAAAGACAGGCATTACCTGAGAGTAAAAAAATTGAGAAAAGATTTTCCAATCAAATGGACATAAGAAGCAAGCAGGTGTATGTATCCTAAAATGTAACAAAATAGACTTCAAACTAAAATCAAATAAAAAAGATAAAGAAGGACACTTCATATTCATCACAGGAAAAATACATTAAGATGAAGTCTCAATTCTGAACATTTATGCCCCAAATACAAGAGCAACCACATATGTGAAAAAAAACATTAATGAAGCTTAAATTGCACATCAAAACACACACACACTAATAGTGGGAGACTTCAACACCCCACTCTCACTAATGGACAACTCGGGCAAACAGAAACTTAACAGAGAAATTAGAGAACTAAGAGATGTCATGACTCAAATGGACTTAATAGACATCTACAGAACATTTCACCCAAACAGAAAAAAATATAGCTTCTTCTCAGCACCTCATGGAACCTTCTCTAAAATTGACCACATACTCAGTCACAATGAAAACTTCCACACATACAAAAGAATTGGAATAACCCCAGTATCTTTTTTTTCTTTATTTTTTTGTTTATTATTTTTTTTAGTTGTTGAAAAAAAAATTTCCGCCTCCTCCCCATTTCCCATTTCCCTCCCCCTCCTCCCACACATTGTTCCTCCCCCCACTCCCTTCCCCCCACTCCATTCCCCCTCCCTCTCGAGAATGAAGAGCAGTCCAGATTCCCTGCCCTGCGGGAAGTCCAAGGTCCTCCCACTTCTATCCAGATTCAGGAGGGTGAACATCCAAACAGGCTAGGATCCCACAAAGCCAGTTCATGTATTAGGATCGAAACCTAGTGCCATTGTCTTTGGCTTCTCATCAGCCTTCATTGTCCGCCATGTTCAGAAAGTTCGGTTTCATCCCTTGCTTATTCAGTCCCAGTCCCGCTGGCCTTGGTGAGCTCCCAATAGATCAGTTCCACTGACACAGTGGGTGGGTGCACCCCTCATTGTCCTGACTTCCTTGCATGTTCTTCCTCCTTCTGCTCCTCATTTGGATCATAAGAGCTCAGTCTGGTGCTCCAATTTGGGTCTCTGTCTCTATCTCGATCCATCGCTAGATGAAGGTTCTAAGGTGATATGCAAGATATTCATCAGTATGGCTATAGGATAGGGTCATTTCAGGTTTCCTCTCCTCAGTTGCCCAAGGTGCTAGCTGGGGACATCTCCCTGGACACCCGTGAGCCCCTCTAGAGTCAAGTCTCTTGCCAACCCTAAGATGGCTCCCTTAATTAGGATATATATTTCTCTGCTCCCGTGTCCATCCTTCCTTTATCCCAACCATCCCATTCCCCCAAGCTCCCCCCATTCACCCCTTCTCATGTTTCTCACCCCAATTCCCATTAGCCCCATGCCACCTCACCCCCAAGTTCCCAGGTTTTGCCCATCAGTCTTGTCTACTTCTGACGTAGGGAGAGTCTTCTGTTTTGTGTTAATTTCATTGGTTAAATAAAGAGACTGTCTTGGCCCTTTAATAGGACATAAAATTAGGTAGGCAGAGTAAACAGAACAGAATGCTGGGAGAAAGAAGCTGAGTCAAGGAGTCGCCATGATTCTCCCACTCCAGAAAGATGCAGGTTAAGATCTTTCCTGGTAAACCAGCTCGTGGAACTACACAGATTATTAGAAATGGGTTAGATTAATATGTAAGAGCTAGCCAATAAGAGGCTGGAACTAATGGGCCAGGCAGTGTTTAAAAGAATACAGTGTCCTTGTAATTATTGCTTGATGGCAATGTGGACTGCTGTGTGCCTGGAACTGTGTGTGGCTCAAGGGGCACCAAATGGCTCTGAGGCAGGAGCTGCTTGGCTCAGCTCTGCCATGCTGAACTGTGCTGGTCTCAGGCAGGAACTACCGTAATTACCATAAAAACAGCACAGTTAAGGTTTCCAATGGGCAGGACACAGGCAGTACCGTATTACCTGTACATGGTGCAACTTAAGTTTTTAAAAACTGCTTAACATTTTAAGAAATGCTCCTGGATAGTAAAAAAATTACAGATTCACAATAAAACAGATTCAGACAGACCACCAAATGTATCACGGTGTTGGATGAATGTACGTAGGCTTGAGGGAGAAAGAAAAAAATATAGAGAGAATAAAGTGAATGCCTTAAAAAAATAAAGTCTTTAAAGAAACAGAATAAAGTGATAGAGTAAAAATAAATCACGTCAAAATGGAAAATTCACAGAGTCTGGATTCTTTTTTTTTCCCTCGCAGATCTCTTTATTTGTACCAAAGCTTTGATCTTCCCATGTTCTGTATTCCTGTGTTTATAAAATGCCCGAATTGTCTTTTGTTCTCCGTGGCACCCTTCATACTGAACTCTCACTGTTGAAATGGCTTCTTTTTTAATTTATTTATTTATTAAAGATTTCTGTCTCTTCCCCGCCACCGCCTCCCATTTCCCACCCCCTCCCCCAATTAAGTCCCCCCACTCCTCAGACCAAAGAGCAATCAGGGTTCTCTGCCCTGTAGGAAGTCCAAGGACCACCCACCTCCATCCAGGTCTAGTAAGGTGAGCATCCAAACTGCCTAAGCTCCCACAAAGCCAGTACGTGCAGTAGGATCAGAAATCCATTGCCATTGTTCTTGAGTTATCAGTAGTCCTCATTGTCCACTATGTTCAGCGAGTCCGGTTTTATCCCATGCTTTTTCAGACCCAGGCCAGCTGGCCTTGGTGAGTTCCCAATAGAATATCCCCATTGTCTCAGTGTGTGGGTGCACCCCTCACGGTCCTGAGTTCCTTGCTCGTGGTCTCTCTCCTTCTGCTCCTGATTTGGACCTTGAGATTTATGTCCGGTGCTCCAATGTGGGTCTCTGTCTCAGTCTCCTTTCATTACCTGATGAAGGTTAATATTCAGGAGGATGCCTATATGTTTTTCTTTGGGTTCTCCTTATTTAGCGTCTCTAGGACCACTAATTATAGGCTCAATGTCCTTTGTTTATGGCTAGAAACCAAATATGAGTGAGTACATCCCATGCTCCTCTTTTTGGGTCTGGCTTACCTCACTCAGGATAGTGTTTTCTATTTCCATCCATTTGCATGCAAAATTCAAAAAGCCCTTGTTTTTTTACTGCAGAGTAGTACTCTAATATGTATACATTCCATACTTTCTTCATCCATTCTTCCATTGAAGGGCATCTAGGTTGTTTCCGGGTTCTGGTTATTACAAACAATGCTGCTATGAACATCGTAGAGCAAATACTTTTGTTGTATGATAAGGCCTCTCTTGGGTATATTCCCAAGAGTGGTATTGCTGGGTCCAGGGGTAAGTTGATCCCGAATTTCCTGAGAAACCGCCACACTGCTTTCCAAAGTGGTTGCACAAGTTTGCATTCCCACCAGCAATGGATGAGTGTACCCCTTCCTCCACAGCCTCTCCAGCAAAGGATTTCATTGGTGTTTTTGATTTTAGCCATTATGACAGGTGTAAGGTGGTATCTTAAAGTTGTCTTGATTTGCATTTCCCTGATCGCTAAGGAAGTTGAGCATGACCTTAAGTGTCTTTTGGCCATTTGAACTTCTTCTGTTGAGAATTCTCTGTTCAGCTCAGTGCCCCATTTTACAATTGGGTTGATTAGCATTTTAAAGTCTAGTTTCTTGAGATCTTTATATATTTTGGAGATCAGATCTTTGTCAGTTGCGGGGTTGGTGAAGATATTCTCCCAGTCAGTGGGTTGCCTTTGTGTCTTAGCGACAGTGTCCTTTGCTTTACAGAAGCTTCTCAGTCTCAGGAGGTCCCATTTATTCAATGAGGTCCTTAATGTCTGTGCTGCTGGGGTTATACGTAGGAAGTGGTCTCCTGTGCCCATGTGTTGTAGAGTACTTCCCACTTTCTCTTCTATCAGGTTCAGTGTGTTCGGACTGATACTGAGGTCCTTAATCCATTTGGATTTGAGTTTTGTGCATGGTGATAGATATGGATCTATTTTCATTCTTCTACAGGTTGACATCCAGTTTTGCCAGCACAATTTGTTGAAGATGCTTTCTTTTTTCCATTGTATACTTTTAGCTCCTTTATCAAAAATCAGGTGTTCATAGGTTTGTGGGTTAATGTCAGGGTCTTCTATTGGATTCCATTGGTCGACTTCTCTGTTTTTATGCTAATACCAAGCTGTTTTCAATACTGTAGCTCTGTAGTAGAGTTTGAAGTCAGGGATGGTAATGCCTCCAGACGATCCTTTGTTGTATGAGATTGTTTTGGCTACCCTGTTTGTTTGTTTTTTTTTTCATATAAAGTTGATTATTGTCTTCTCCGGATCTGTGAAGAATTTTGATGGTATTTTGATGGGGATTGCATTGAATCTATAAGTTGCTTTTGGTAGAATTGCCATTTTTACTATGTTGATCCTCGCAATCCAGGAGCAAGAGAGATCCTTCCATTTTCTGGTGTCCTCTTCAATTTCTTTCTTCAAAGACTTAAAATTCTTGTCAAATAGATCTTTCACATCCTTGGTCAGAATTACCCCCAGATATTTTATGCTATTTGTGGCTATCATGAAAGGTGATGCTTCTCTAATTTCCCTCTCTGTTTCCTTATCCTTAGTGTATAGGAAGGCCACTGATTTTTTGGAGTTGATCTTGTATCCTGCCACATTACTAAAGGTGTTTATCAGCTGTAGGAGGTCTTTGGTAGAGTTTTTGGGGTTGCTTATGTATACTATCATATCATCTGCAAAAAACGAGAGCTTAACTTCTTTTCTTATACGAATCCCCTTGATCCCCTTATGTTGTCTCATTGATATTGCTAGAACTTCAAGCACTATATTGAAGAGGTATGGAGAGAGTGGACAGCCTTGTCGTGTTCCTGATTTTAGTGGGATGGCTTTGAGTTTTTCTCCATTTAATTTAATGTTAGCTGTCGGCCTGCTGTAAATAGATTTTATGATATTTAAGTATGACCCTTGTATCCCTAATCTCTCCAAGACTTTTATCATAAAGGGGTGTTGAATTTTGTCAAATGCTTTTTCAGCATCTAATGTAATGATCATATAATTTTTTTCTTTCAGTTTATTTATATGGTGGATTTCATTGACAGATTTTCATGTGTTGAACCAGCCCTGCATCTCTGGGATGAAGCCTACTTGATCATGATGGATAATTTTTCTAATGTGTTCTTGGATTCGGTTTGCCAGTATTTTATTGAGAATTTTTGCGTCGATATTCATGAGTGACATAGGCCTGTAATTCTCTTTCTTGGTTGGGTCTTTGTGTAGTTTTGGTATTAGGGTAACTGTAGCTTCATAAAAGGAATTTGGCAATGACTCTTCTGTTTCTATATTGTGAAATACATTAAGGAGTATAGGTATTAGCTCTTCTTGGAAGTTCTGGTAGAATTCTGCATTGAAACCATCTGGCCCTGGGCTTTTTTTTGGAAGGGAGATTTTTGATAATGGTTTCTAGTTCTTTGTGACTAACAGGTCTATTTAGATCGTTCACCTGGTCTTGGTTTAGCTTTGGTATATGATACTTATCTAAAAAAATGTCCATTTCTTTTGCATTTTCTAGTTTTGTGGCATACAGGCTTTTGTACTAAGATCTAATGAGTCTCTGAATTTCCTCTGTGTCTGTGGTTATGTCTCCCTTTTCATTTATGATCTTGTTAATTTGTGTATTCTCTCTCTGCCGTTTAATTAGATTGGATAGGGGTTTATCAATCTTGTTGATTTTCTCCAAGAAGCCACTTTTTGTTTCATTGATTCTTTGGATTGTTTTCTGTGCTTCTATTTTGTTGAATTCCACCCTCAGTTTGATTATTTCCAGTCTTCTACTCCTCCTGGGCGTGTCTGCTTCTTTTTTTTCCTAAAGCTTTCAGGTGTGCTGTTAAATCTCCGATGTATGCTTTCTCTGTTTTCTTTAAGTGGGCACTTAGTGCTATGAACTTTCCTCTTAACACTGCTTTCATAGTGTCCCATAGGTTTGAGTATGTTGTCCCTTTATTTTCATTAAATTCAAGGAAGACTTTTATTTCTTTCTTAATTTCTTCCTTGACCCAGGTGTGGTTCAGTAGTTGACTGTTCAGTTTCCATGAGTTTGTCGGTTTTCTGGAGGTAGGATTATTGTTGAATTCTAACTTAAACCGTGGTGATCAGATAAGACACAAGTGGACACTGATAATTTTTTGTATCTGTGGAGGTTTCCTTTGTTTCTGAGTATTTGGTCAATTTTCGAGAAGGTTCCATGAGCTGGAGAGAAGAAGGTATATTCTTTCCTATTTGGGTGGAATGTTCTATAGATGTCTGTTAAGTCCATTTGCTTCATTACCTGCAGTAGTTCTCTTAGTTCTCTATTAGGTTTCTGTCTGATTGACCTGTCCATTGGTGAGAGAGGTGTGTTGAAGTCTCCTACTACTAGTGTGTGTGGTTTGGTGTCTGCCTTGAGTTTTAGTAATATTTCTTTTACATAAGTGTGTGCTTTTATATTAGGGGCATAAATATTCAGGATTGAGACGTCATCCTGATGAATTGTTCCTTTTATGAGTATAAAGTGTCCATCTCGATCTCTTCTGATTGATTTTAGTTTGAAGTCAGTTTTGTTAGTAATTCATATGGCCACTCCTGCTTTTTTCTTAGGACCATTTGCTCAAAAGACCTTTTCCCAACCCTTTACTTTGAGTAGATGCCTGTATTTTTTGGTTGAGATGTGTTTCTTGCAAACAGCAGAAAGTTGGATCCTGTTTTCGTATTCAATCTCTTAGCCTGTGCTTTTTAATAGGTGAATTGAGACCATTAATATTAAGTGATATTAATGACCAGTGGTTGTTTACTCCGGATAGTCTTATTGTTTTTGGAAGTAGAATTTGTGTGTCTCCCTTCTTTGAGTTGTGCTAGTGAAGGGTCGCTAGATGCCTGAGTTATTGTAGGCAGTGTTGGCAATGTTGGATTCCTTGGGTTGCGATTTTCCTTCTATTACTTTCTGTAGGGCTGGATTCATGGCTACGTATTGTTTAAATTTGTTCTTATCCTGGAATGTCTTGTTTTCTCCATTTATAGTGAATGAAAACTTGGCTGGGTATAGTAGTCTGGGCTTGCAACCATGGTCTCTTAGCTTCTGCAGTACTTCTATTTAGGACCTTCTGGCTTTCATTGTTTCCAAAGAGAAATCAGGTGTAAGTCTGATCGGTTTACCTTTATAAGTTACTTGGCCTTTTTCATTTGCAGCTCTTAGTATTCTTTCCTTAACCTGTATATTTTGTGTTTTGATTATTATATGGCGAGGTGATGTTTTCCTTTGATCTAGTCTGTTTGGTGTTCTGTATGCTTCTTGAATATTCAAAGGAATATCTTTCTTTATGTTGGGAAAGTTTTCTTCCATAATTTTGTTAAAAATATTTTCTGGGCCTTTGAGCTGTGACTCTTCTCCTTCATCTATTCCTATTATTCTTAGGTTTGGTCTTTGTATTGTGTCCCATAATTCCTGAATGTTTTGTGATGAGAATTTGTTGGCTTTGCAGTTTTCTTTGATCAGAGCGTTTATTTTCTCTATGGTGTCCTCAGAATCTGAGATTCTTTCTTCTATTTCTTGTATTCTACTGATTATGCTTGTTTCTGTAGGCTCTGCTCATTGACCTAGATTTTCCATATCCAGCTGGTCCTCAGTTTGTGTTTCCTTCCTTGCTTCAATTTCAGTTTTCAATTCTTGAACTGTTTCCATTACCTGTTTGATCATTCTTTGTTGGTTTCCCAGGGTATTATGTACGTATTTATTCATTTCTTCAAATTTTTGGTTATACTTCTCATCCATTTCTATAAGGGCCTTTTTCACATGTTGTTTAAGGGACTCTATTGCTTTCATAAGGTCAATTTTTCCCACTTCTTCTATGTTAGGGTGTTGAAGACCTTCTGTTGTAAGATCATTGGGCTCTGGTGTTTTCATGCTGTTTTTCAGATTATTGGGTGAATTCTTGCCTTGGCGCCTGCCCATCTCCTCCTGTCGATGCTATCTAAGGGGTCTGTTAAAACTGGTTCAGGTTTCCCTGCTGGCCAGGGGCTCCTCTTACAAAATTCCCTCGCTCTGTTTCCTGGTTCCTGCCAAGGGCCAAGATCCCTCTCACTCCTCAGAAGGGTCTTCAGGAATAGGACCCGGCTCCTCCTTTGCCAGGGACCTCCCCAACCGAAGGCCTACCTCTTTGATTTAATTGTAGTGGGGCCATCTGCTCTCGGTGTTGCGAGCGGTCCCTGCAGCCTCCTTCTGCTGCCATGACGGTTTACACTGCCTGTGGCCTGTGTCCTCTGCTGCCGCTCCAGTCCCAGCCGGTCCCAGCCGGTCCCAGCTGGTCCCCGCCAGCTGCGGAGAGCATCCTCCAGCAGCCTCCGCCGTCCGGGTTCCGGCTGCCATCCGGGTTCCGGCCGCCTTCTGGATTCTTTGTATTATTGTGCATTCTTTAAAATTTTTGACTGTAAAGGAGCTAAGTACAGAGAGACATTTCATTATATGGGCTGCCAAGTGAAACCAAAATGGATATCATGAGAGTATGACTTCAGAATTTGGGTCTAAGGATATGATGCTTTGGAAAGGGTCTTCTTTTGTTTCCACAGAGGACCAGACCCTGAGGATTGTGTCTATCCTGATATGGTATGATAGACCACACCCTCCTAAAAGGTTGCAGTGAACACCCTTAAAAAATTACTTCACACAACTGCCAACTGAGATGACCCTGGCACACAGGTTATACCATGAAAGACCTGATTAATGATGCCCCCTTCAGCAAGAAGCAGTTTGGAGAGAAAAAAACGGCGCCCATGTTCCCAAAATATTGTTTATAAATGTTCTTTCTTTCTTGCTTTCTTGCTTTCTTTCTTCCATTGAATACTTTTAGCTCCTTTATCAAAAATCAGGTCTTCATAGGATTGTGGATTAAAATCCGGGTCTTCTACTCTATTCCATTGGTTGACTTCTCTGTTTTTATGCCAATACCAAGCTGTTTTCATTACTGTAGCTCTATAATAGAGTTTGAAGTCAGGGATGGTAATGCCTCCAGAAGTCCATTTATTGTATAAGATTGTTTTGGCTATCCTGGGTTTTTTGTTTTTCCATATAAAGTTGATTAATGTCCTTTAAAGATCTGTGAAGAATTTCGATGGGATTTTAATGGGGATTGCATTGAATCTATGAATTGCCTTTGGTAGAATTGCCATTTTTACTATGTTGATTCTCCCAATCCAAGAGCAAGGGAGATCCTTCCATTTTCTGTTATCCCCTCAATTTCTTTCTTCAAAGATTTAAAGTTCTTGTCAAATAGATCTTTCACTTCCTTGGTTAGAGTTACCCCAAGATATTTTATGCTGTTTGTGGCTATTGTGAAAGGTGAAGCTTCTCTGATTTCCCTCTCTGCTTCCTTATCCTTTGAGTATAGGAGGGCAACTGTTTTTTGGAATTGATTTTGTATCCTGCCACATTACTAAAAGTGTTTATCAGCTGTAGGAGTTCTTTGGTGGAGTTTTTGGGGTCGCTTATGTACACTATCACATCGTCTGCAAATAATGAAAGTTTAACTTCTTCCTTACCAATCCCCTTATGTTGCCTTATTGCTATTGCTAGAACTTCAAGCACTATATTGAAGAGGTATGGAGAGAGTGGACAGCCTTGTCATGTTCCTGATTTCAGTGGGATGGCTTTGAGTTTTTCACCATTTAATTTGATGTTAGCTGTCAGCTTGCTACAAATAGCTTTTATTATATTTAGGTATGACCCTTGTATCCCTAAACTCTCTAAGACCTTTATCATAAAGGGATGTTGAATTGTGTCAAATGCTTTTTCAGCATCTAATGAAATGATCATATTTTTTTTCTTTCAGTTTATTTATATATTGAGAGATTTTCATGTGTTGAACCAGCCCAGCATCTCTGGGATGAAGCCTACTTGATCATAATGGATAATTTTTCTAATGTGTTCTTGGATACGGTTGGCCAGTATCTTATTGATGATTTTCGCATCGATGTTCATGAGTGAGATTGGCCTGTAATTCTCTTTCTTGGTTGAGTTCTTGTGTGGTTTTAGTATCAGGGTAACTGTAACTTCATAGAAGGAATTTGGCAATGACTTTTCTGTTTCTATATTGTGAAATACATTAAGGAGTATAGGTATTAGGTCTTGGAAGTTCTGGTGGAATTCTGCATTGAAACTGTCTGGACCTGGGCTTTTTTTTTGGTAGGGAGGTTTTTTTATAACAACTTTTAATTTTTCGCGACTAACAGATCAATTTAGATTGTTCACCTGGTCCTGGCCTAACTTTGGTATATGGTACTTAACTAAAAAAACTGTCCATTTGTTTAACATTTTCCAATTTTGTGGCAAACAGCCTTTTGTAGTAAGATCCAATGATTTTCTAAATTTCCTCTGTGTCTGTGGTTATGTCTCCCTTTTCATTTATGATCTTGTTAATTTGTGTATTCTCTCTCAGCCGTTTGATTAGGTTGGATAGGGGTTTATCAATCTTGTTGATTTTCTCCAAGAACCAACTTTTTGTTTCATTGATTCTTTGGATTGTTTTCTGTGTTTCTATTTTGTTGATTTCAGCCCTCAGTGATGGAGAAAGGTCATTGGCTAATAAAGGATCTGCCTTGGCCCATTTTATTGGTTAGAGGATAGGTGGGAGGATTAGACAGAACAGAATGCTGGGAGGAAGAGGAAGTGAGGTCAGACTCCACAGCTCTCCTCTCGGGAGCAGACGCCTCAGAGAGACGCCATGCCCCGCTCCAGGCTCCCGGGCAGACACACGCCATGAATCTCCAACCCAGGATGGACATAGGCTAGAATCTTCCTGGTAAGCACACCTAGGGGCGCAACACAGATGATTAGAAATGGGCTAAATTAATATGTGAGAATTAGCCTAGAAGAGGCTAGATAGAAATGGGCCAAGCGGTGTTTAAATGAATACAGTTTGTGTGTTGTTATTTCGGGCATAAGCTAGCCGAGCGGGTGGCCGGCGTGCTGGGAACGCAGCCCTGCCACCCCTTATTACTACACCTCAGTTTGATTATTTCCAGTCTTCTACTCCTCCTTGGTGAATCTGCTTCTTTTTTTCTAAAGCATTCAGGTGGGCTGTTAGGTCTCCAATATGTGCTTTCTCTGTTTTCTTTAAGTGGGCACTTAGTACTATGAACTTTCCTCTTAGCACTGCTTTCATAGTGTCCCATAGGTTTGAGTATGTTGTTTCTTTATTTTCATTGAATTCAAGAAAGACTTTAATTTCTTTCTTTCTTTCTTCCTTGATCCAGGTGTGGTTCAATAATTGATTGTACAGTTTCCATGAGTTTGTATGCTTTCTGGGGGTAGCATTGTTGTTGAATTCTAACTTTAATCCATGGTGATCTGATTTGACAGAGATGGTTACTAATATTTTTTTTGTAACTGTTTAAGTTTGCTTTATTACCGAGGATGTGGTCAATTTTTGAGAAAATTCCATGAGCTTCAGAGAAGAAGGTATATTCTTTCCTATTTGGGTGGAATGATCTATAGTTTTCTGTTAAGTCCATTTGATTCATTACCTCCATTAATCCTCTTATTTCTCTGTTAGGTTTCTGTCTGATTGACCTGTCCATTGGTGAGAGAGGAGTGTTGAAATCTTCTACTACTAGTGTGTGTTTTGATGACTGCCTTGAGTTTTAGTAATGTTTCTTTTAAGTAAGTGAGTGCTTTTATATTAGGGGCATAGATATTCAGGATTAAGACTTTGTCCTGAGGAATTGTTCTTGCTATGTGTAAAAAAATGTCCTTCTCCATCTCTTCTGATTGATTTTAGTTTGAAGTCGACTTTGTTAGAAATTAGTATGGCCACACCTGCTTGTTTCTTAGGTCCATTTGCTTGATAAGCCTTTTCCCAGCCCTTTACTCTGAGTAGATGTCTGTCCTTGTGGTTGAGGTGTGTTTCTTGTAAACAGCAGAATGTTGGATCCTGTTTTCGTATCCAATCTCTTAGCCTGTGCCTCTTCATAAGAGAGTTGAGTCCATTGATACTAAGTGATATTAATGATTAATATTAACTCTGGTCATTTTTACTTTTTTTGGTATTAGAGTTTGTGTGTTTCCCTTCTTCGAGTTGTGCTGGTGAAGGGTCATTAGATGTCTGAGTTATTGTGGTCATTGTTGGCATTATTGGACTCCTTGGGTTGTGATTTTCCTTCTATTACTTTCTGTAAGGCTGGATTTGTGGCTGCGTATTGTATAATTTGTTTTTATCCTGGAAAATTTTGTTTTCTCCATTTATAGTAAATGAAAGCTTGGCTGGGTATAGTATTCTGGGCTTGCATCCATGGTCTCTTAGTTTTTGCAGTACATCTATCCAGGACCTTCTGACTTTCATGGTTTCCAAAGAGAAGTAAAGTCTGATAGGTTTACCTTTATAAGTTACTTGACATTTTTCCTTTGCGGCTCTTAATATTCTTTCTTTATTCTGTATGTTTTGTGTTTTGATTATTATTTGATGAGGAGATTTTTTTGGGGGGGGGGGTCGAGTTTATTCAGTGTTCTGTATGCCTCTTGAACCTTCAAAGGAATATCTTCTTTAGGTTGGGAAAGTTTTCTTCTATAATTTTATTAAATATATTTTCTGGACCCTTGAGCTGTACTTTTTCTCCTTCTTCTGCCCCTATTATTCTTAAGTTTGGTCTTATTATTATGTCCCAGATCTCCTGCATGTTTTGTGATGAGAATTTGTTGGTTTTGCTGTTTTCTTTGATCAGCGTGTTTATTTTCTCTATGGTATCTTCAGTGTATGACATTCTTTTTCTATCTCTTGTAATCTGTTGGTAGTACTTGTATCTGTAGTTCCTGTGTGTTTACCCAGATTTTCCATCTCCATCCTTCCCTCAGTTTGTGTCTTCTTCATTACTTCCATTTCATTCTTCAAGTCTTGAACTGCTTCCATTACCTGTTTGATTGCTTTTTCTTGTTTCTCTTGGTTTTCTTGGGTATCTTTGAGTGATTTATTCATTTCCTCTACCTTTTTGTTTGTAATCTCTACTCTAATTGTTTATGGCCCCCAACGTTTGGACAACTGTATCCACATAAAGCCTGAGACAGTTTGGGAAGTAATTCTAGAACAAAATGAAAGCAATGCGCCTTGTTTCTTGGTAGCAGCAATTTCTTGGTTCTGCTCTGCTTGATGGAGGCAAGCAAGTGCTCTCATCTAAGAGAAGCTTCCTGACTCAGCTTTAGCTGCAAAGCTTGCAGCTCTCTCTTTTAAGAGGTCCTGGCACGAAACACTTAAATGGTGTTGATAAAAGCTGACTGCATGCTTGTTTGTTTTCAGCTGTAGCAAGAAAAAAGTTGTAATGTTTTAAAATGCCAGCACTCTGAGCTGTCCTGCCAGTGCAAACTCTGACTCTTTGAGGCAGAAAGGCTGGCTACAGAGAGAGGACTTGAGTTTTGTCTGTTGCAGCTTGCTTGCTGGCAGGGACCTTGAAATGCCATAGAGTTGTGACGATAAACATGTCGTCCACAGCCTGTATCTCCACCATGAGGCTTGAAAGCTAAGGAATGGGCTGGATCCAGCCATCAAAGCCACTGCTTTGGTCCTACTGAGATTGCTTGGTAAATTAAAGACTCTTGTAATCAGAAAAACGGAGAGAGATACAGTAAAGAGAGCATCAAAAACAAAGAAAACTTCTAAATGATTTACAGTGTGTTAAAAATATATGCTGGCTAAAAGTTAAAGTTCTTAAAATTAAAAAAAAGGAAGAAAGAGAGTGACGTCAAGGTGTGGTAGCACACTCCTTTAATCCCAGTGCCTAGAAGGCAGAGACAAACAGATCTCTGTGAGTTCAAGGTACAGTAGCGTACACCTTTAATCCCAATGCCTGGGAGGCAGAGACATGTGAATCTCTGAGAGTTCAAGGACAGCCTGGTCTACAGAGTTATTCCAGGACAAAGATATTCAGAGAATATAAAATAAAAGTAAAAATAAACAAAATAGAATTAAAATAAAGCCGTACAAAGATGGAAAATAAACAGAGAATTTTGATACTATGTGCTATTATGCTCTCTTTGAATTGTTTTAATGCTGAGGAAGGAGCAACAGCTGCTAAAAGATATTTGTTTATAAATGCTGCTGAACTAATCCAACATAGATATTTTGAAAATACCTTAACTTCAGAATTTGGATCTAAGGATATGATACTTTGGAAAAGAGATTCTTCTTTTGTTTTCACAGAGGATGAAACCCTGTGGATTGCTTCTATCCCAGTATGGTATGATAGACCACGCCCTCCTGAAAGGTTGCTATGAACACCTTCAAAAAATCACTTCACTCAACTGCCGACTGAGACTGAGGTGAATCTAGCACACAGGTTATACCATGAAAGACCTAATTAACGACGCTCCCATTCAGCAGGAAGCAGTTTGGAGAGAAAAACCTGCGCCCATGTTCCCAAATATGGTTTATAAATGTTCTTTTACATTTAAAGGGGGATATGATATAGATATGAATAATTTGCATTAGTATAGATTTTGCTTTATTGATAGAGATTTAAGGTCAATTTTATTATATGTATATGTATTTCTGCTCTTGATTAAGGTATTGTGATTGTGTAGTTCACTTAAAAATGTAATGTATATTGGTTGTTAATGGATAATCAATAATAGTCAAGCTTGTAGTCATGTTAGTTAAGATTTTCTAGATGTACATAGATATATTTTAGATAGGCATTCTTCATATTTTTCAGATTATAGAATATGGCATTTTAAATGTTTTAATAACTTAGGGTTTTTCATGACAATGAGACACTCTGCTCCTGGCAGCACCAATCTACTTCAAGAGGAAGATGGGAATCGAAGAGGATCCTTATGGAGTTGGATAGACAAATTTGGGCAAGAAACTGCTCTTGCCTGGACTATTGCATAAACTGGACACAGAGAACACACAGAGAGAGGACTACTGAACTTTGTCTAAGGTGAGATGATCTTTCAGGTTTCCTGATTCATGAAGGAGTCTGTGAGACATTCTGCAGGACACAGCAGATAGTGACTGAACCGCCTTTGAATTTTCCTGCTTCATGGAAATGTCTGCTGGATACCATGGGCCTGTAGGCCGAAGATGAATGCCCAAACGGTACAGAGAAACTTTAGGTGACTGTACAGGCAGCAAGATGTCTCTGTCATTTCTAGAGTTTGGAAGTTGTTTATTTCTTGTTTGCTTAGGTAATATTTTATCTTTCTGGAGCCTTTGATGGAGTTAAAGAATAGTTATAGCTATAGTTTTCCATAGTTATGATAAAGATAAAATAGATGTAAATATTGTAATTTTTACTTGATAACTGTTTTGTTATATGTAATTTTGCTATGTTAAAGTTAAAACCTTCCTTTTTTTGTTTAAACAGAAAAAGGGGAAATGATGGAGGAAGGTCATTGGTTAAAAAATAAAGAAACTGCTTGGCCCTGATAGGTAGAAAATTAGGTAGGCGGAGTAAACAGAACAGAATTCTGGGAGGAAGAGGAAGTGTGGTAAGGCGCCTCAGACAGAGGCCATGCTCCCCTCTCCCTAGCAGATGGGATGCAGTCAGCCACCAGGTCCGACATGCTGAATCTTTCCCGGTAAGTGCACCTTGTGGTGCTACACAGATTAGAAATGGGCTAAATTAATACATGAGAATTAGCCTAGAAGAGGCTAGATATAATGGGCCAAGCAGTATTTTAATTAATACAATTTGTGTGTTGTTATTTTGGGGCATAAGCTAGCCAGGCGGCCGGGAGCTCGGTGGCAGGAAGCGTCCCACTGCTCCTTCAACAGGACATAATCAAACCGAGGATTGAAATCAACAAGATAAACCAACCTTTATCCAAAATAACTAAAAGGCATAAAGAGAATATCCAATTAACAAAATCAGAAACAAAATGAGGGACATATCAACAGACACTGAGAAAATCCAAAGAATCATTAGGTCATACTTCAAAATACTATATTCCACAAAAATTGAAAAATCTAAAAGAAATGGACAACTTTCTCAATAAATACTACTTTCAAAGATAAATCAAGATAAGGTAAACAATTTAATTATCTATAATCCCTAAGGAAATAGAAGCATTTATTAAGGGTCTCCTAACCAAAAAAAAAAAAAAAAAAAAAAAAAAAAAAAAAAAAGCCCAGGGCCATTTAGTGCCGAATTCTACCAGACTTTCAAAAAAAATTAACACCTATACTACTCAAATTATTCCACAAAATAGAAACAGAAGAAATATTGCCAAATTCATTTAATGAGGCTGCACTCACCCTGAGACCCAAGCCATACAAAGACTCAACAAAGAAAGAAAATTGCAGCCCAATTCCCCTCATGAACATAGATGCCAAAACACTCAACAAAATACTTGCAGACTGAATCAAAAAACACAGCAAAATCATCTACCATGATCAAGTAGGCTTCATCCCAAAGATGCAGGAATGGTTTAATAGATAAATTATATCAATGTAATCCACTGTGTAAGTAAAATGAAAGGAAAATAATCACATGGTACATTACTACATGCTAAAAAAAGCCTTTGAAAAAATCCAGCACCTCTTTATGATAGAAGTCTTGGAGAGATCAGGGATACAATGGATATACATAACCATAATAAAAGCAATATACAGCAAGGCAACAGCCAACATCAAATTAAAAGGAGAGAAATTCAAAGCAATTCCACTAAAATCAGGAACAAGAAAACACAGTTCACTCTCTCCATATCTATTCAATATGATAATAGATGTTTTAGCTATAACAATAAGACAACTGAAGGAGATCAAAGGAATATAAATTGGAAAGGACTAAGGCAAAATATCATTATCTGCAGATAATATGGTAGTATACACAAGCAGCCACAAAAAAATTCTACAAGGGAAGTCCTACAGCTGATGAATACCTTCAGCAAAGTTACTGGATATAAATTAAATAGATTTAAAAAACAGTAGCCCTCCTATACACAAATGATAAACTGTCAAAAAAGAAATCAGAGAAATAGCACCCTTCACAATAGCCACAAATAACATAAGATATCTTGGTGTAACTCTAACAAGCAAGTGAAAGAGCTGTATGAAAAGAACATCATCTTTGAAGAAAGAAATTGAAGAAGATATCGGAAGATGGAAAAATTTCCCATGCTCTTGGATAGGTAGGATTAACATAGCAAAAACGGCCATCTTACCAAAAGCAACAAACAGATTCAAAGCAATCCCCATATTAAAATCCCAACACAGACCTTGAAATAACAGGATAGCCAAAACAATCCTTTACAATAAAAAAAAAAAACTTACAGAGGTATCACAGTTCCTGATTTCGAGCTATGACAGAGCTGTAGTGATGATAATAAATGAAAAGCCTGCTTGGTATTGGCATAAAACAGATGGGTTGATAATGTAATTGAATCAAAGACCCAGAAGTAAATGTACACACCTGTGGACATTTGATTTTTTTTTATTGAGAAAAGAAAAAAAAATTTCCTCCTCCTCCCAGCCTCCCATTTCCCTCCCCCTCCTCCCACCCTTCTCCCCCTCCTCCCACCCTTCTCCCCCTCCCCCCACTCCTCTCCCCCTCCCTCTCCAGCCCAAAGAGCAGTCAGATTTCCCTGCCCTGTGGTAAGTCCTAGGTCCTCCCCCCTCCGTCCATTTCTAGGAAGGTGAACATCCAAACTGGTTAGGCTCCCACAAAGCCAGCACATTACGTAGGTTCAAAACCCCGTGCCATTGTCCTTGGGTTCTCATCAGCCCTCATTGTTGGCCATGCTCAGAGAGTCCAGTTTTATCCCATGCTTTTTCAGTCACAGTTCAGCTGGCCTTGGTGAGCTCCCAATAGATCAGCTCCACTGTCTCAGTGGGTGGGTGCACCCCTCGTGGTCCCGACTTCTTAGCTCATGTTCTCCCTCCTTCTGCTCCTCATTGGGACCTTGGGAGCTAAGAAGCCAAAATTATATAATGGAATAAATAAAGTATCTTCAACAAATGGTGCTGCTCTGAATGTCAGCATGTAGAAGAATGCAAATAGATCTATATCTACCACCATGCACAAACTCAAGTCCAAGAGGATCAAAGATATCAACATAAATCCAGATACTCTTCAACTTACAATTTATTTTGCCTACAAGATGTGCTGGGGTAACGATGACACAGAAATTGTGGGATGATCAACCAATGGTTGGCACATCTAGAGACCCATAACCTGAAAGGGAGCTCTGCCCTGAGGTCCAGAACCCGGAGGCTGGATACTACAGATACCTAAGATAGAACCAAACACAAATGACAATAAATAGTCAATGAAATGATTCCTAATCATATTCTACTGCAATCATAGATTGTTGCCTAGCCTAACTGCGTTAGAAAAGCTTTACCTAGCAACTGATGAAAACAGCCAAACATTAGGTGGAGCTCAGGAGAGGGGGACGAAAAATTATTAGGAGCCAGACGGGTCAAGGACACCACAACAAAACCCAAAGAACCAACTAACCTGGGTTCATAGGGGCTTACAGGAACTGAACCGACAACCAAGGAGCCTGAATGAGATTGATCTAGGCCTTCTGCATATGTTACAATTTTGTAACTTGGCCTTTTTATGAGACTAATAACAGTGAGAGCATGGGCTATCTCTGAATCTGTTGCCTGCTTTGAGAATACTTTCCTCATACTGGGTTGCCTTGCCCAGCCTTAATAGAAGAGGAGGTGCCTAGTCTCACTGCAACTTGTTATACCACAGGTAGCTGCTTTCCATGGGAGGACAGCTTGTATCTGAAGAGAAACAGTGGAAGAGGAGTGGGTGAGCAGAAGGAGGAACTTGGAGGAGAGGAAGAAGGAGAAATTTTAATTGGAATATTAAAAAAACAAATAAAGTAACAAGAAAAAAAACAACCTTGAAAGAGGGATATAATTTTCCCTTATTATAATAAAACCTCAGATTACAAAATCCCGTGTAAGCTTCTCTTTTCTTTGAAAAAAACTCTAAGCAGGAAAGAGAAACTAAAATGTTGAGGCAAATATGGAGCTATTTTAGAAGGGCAAAATTCAGCATGCATCTGATTTCTGCATATTACAAATATTTCAATAGCTCCTTCTGGAAAGTTCAACACAAAGAAACTACACTTAACCTTTAATCAAAGGACTCTGTGTTTGATTTTTTTCTCATTGATTTCTAAAATTGGAATGTAGCAAGCATACTTTCTTTTTCTTAGTGAATTTGCATCTTGAAATAGACATTTTCTTATGCTGTATATCAATGAGCATACCAACCATAGCCTATAGGGTGTTAAGAGAAATTTTTTGGGACCTAAAAGCCTGATAATGTGGACCTTCCCACTAAATTCAGGAGTTTTTTGAAAGGCTGGCTTTCAAAGGGGTCAACGTGCATTAAATCTGAAACTAAAAGGTCATTGAAAGGTGCCAAGACACTCCAATTTTCAATTAAATTAAAATAATTCCCCTCTTGAAGACCTGTGGGCGGGGGGGGGGGGGACAATCAGTGCTGACTTTTTGAATGAAGTCCTCTTAAGGGTATTTGAGAGAGAAAATTCTTTTAAATGCAAAATTACAAAGAACCACAGAATTAACTGGTCAACGACACCACTGTATGTAGCCTGCATTATGTGCTACATATGTTACATTGCTTGCTTCTACTAAAACATCAGGGATGTATTTTGGATTTCCTGCGTATCTTAAAGATAGACACCTCTCAGTTTCACTCTCATTAGTGAAATCTGGCTGGACTTTAGAAACTACCCCCTTTAGGCATAAGAGGAATCTTAGTATCTCAACAGACTTCTTGGGAAAGCCTTTTTCAGGCTTGTGATTGTGGGAACCTGTGTGAGTGGTGGGGAAATCTGGTCACTGCTTCTTGGTGAGTTTCGAAGCTACCACACAAGCTAATAGCTCTACTAACATAGAAAGAACTCTTGACCATTCTTGTCCTTGGTCACACATGTCCTATCCTGAAAACGTTTTAGGAAAATTCCAGGAGGCTTAGTGAGATTGTAGACAGCAAAAGGCCTCAGTGATAAACATCAGTTACTCAAGAAAGTTAAGAGAACATCTTATCAACTGGAAGTTTATCATCTTCTGCTCAAGTTGATGCATTAGACAAATGATGAAGTAAGTGAAGTTAATTTTCATTTTCCAATTGTTTCTTCTTTTGCTTATCAAAATGGATAAAATATGAAGAGAAGGCAAATTAATAAGCAGAATGACATGTTTATATGTGAGACATGAAAGCAGAATGTGCTGGGCTAGGGATGAAAGCAGACTAGTGAACTGGGTTGTAGACAATGAGGGGAGGAGGATCAGAAAGAACATAATGTACATGAAAATACCTCCAAAAAAGTCAAGGTGAAGGCACACATCTTTAATCCCATATTAGGGAGACAGAAGCAGGCAGATCTCTGTGAGTTCAAGGCCAGCCTGGTCTACAAAGTGAGTTCTACAAAGTGGCTGTTAAACAGAAAAAAAAAAAAAACATTATCAAAAGATAAAGGAAGGGAGAAAGAAAAAAAAAGGAAGTGCCATCATTTGTTTGTATACTCATTCTAATAAAAGTAATTAAAATGGGCAAATCAAAAGATTCTAAACACTGAAGTATTCACATACAGTAGAAAATTGTCTTGTCTTTAAAAGAAAATTCTGATAGGTACTATGACATGGATGTATCTTAAAGATAGTATACTAAGTGAAATAAAGAAGATACAAAAGGTAAAATACTATATGATTATACTCATATCAGAAGAAATAAAGTCAGACACAGAAAGTTTAACAGAGTCTACCAGGAAAATGGAATTAGTATTTAAAGAATACAGAGTTTTTATTTTGGATGATGAAAAACTTTTAGAGGTAAGTGGTAGTGATGGTCACACAACAATGTGAATGTATTTAGAGATGGTGAATTGTATCCTTAAAAGTGATCAAATTAATCCATTTTATTCATGTGCATTTCCTCCAAAATAAAAGAAAAAACTTATCAAAAGTTGTTTGAGCTATGTGTGGCAGCACACATCTGCACTCAGGCAGGAACATCACGAATTTGAAATCACCCTCAACTACATATGTAGACTCCCCCATCTCGGAAAAAATGTAGGTTGAGCAGTGTTTCCCTGTCTTCTCATCTTTTAAAAATACTTCTTCATTTATTTGATGTGCGTGTGTGTCTATGTGAGTGTGTGGCACATGTGTGCAGTGCCCATAGAAGTCAGGAGAAGATATTAGTTTCCCTAGAGCTGGAGTAAAAGGTGGTTTTAAGACACCAACATGGGTAGTGGGAACTAAACTGTAGTCCATTGGAACCCCTCTTAACCACTAAACCATCTCTGCAGCTCTTCTTCACATATTAAAATGATGCTGAGATTCACTAGCACAGTAGTAGCATGACTGTTATGGGGATAAACAACTGTTGTCTGGTTGGATTTAAGGCATTTTCCACAAGAGTGAATTCATGCATGGTAATGTCAATCTAGTCAAAAACCCATGGCTGAAGTGGTCTTTGGTCAAAGGGAGAAGCTTAATAATGTTAATTAGCTAAATTTACATAATACCAAGCTGCCTTCTAAATATTTGTAATTATATACATAGACAAATGCTACTCTCAACTCTAATTAGTAAAGCTTCTCTTTGCAGTGAAAGCAGCGAATGAAGAGATAAATGTCTTTTTTTAGGGTCCTGAGAATAAGTGACACTTGTGTGATCAGCCTTAAAGGAACCCTGTAAGACTCAGGGAACATCTTAGAAAAGAAGACAGAAAAAAATGTTGAAGAATGAAGATAAGGAAAAGGGCTGTGCATTGCCATCTCCGAGGCATAAAAGAACCAGTACAAGATCACATGATTACACAGTAGCTTTGGCTGCCAAAAATGGGCCTGCACAAGATTTGGTTATTAACAATAAATCATGGACTAGGAAGGGGATCTTCCTACCTCTTTCTACAAAACTGCTGGATACTTGATGTGGGAGTGTCATATATCAATCTGTTGATTTCATTGGTTAAGTAATAAACAAACTGCTTGGGCTCATAGCTTAGAACATAGGTGGGTGGAGTAAACAGAACAGAATGCTGGGAGGAAGAGGAAGTGAGGTAAGACGCCTCAGACAGAGATGCCATGCTCCGCTCTCCCGGGCAGACGTGAGCAATGAAGCTCCGACCCAGGATGGATGTAGGCTAGAATCTTCCCGGTAAGACCGGTGCTCACAGATTATTAGAGATGGGTTGATTGGGATATCAGAATTAGCCAGTAAGGGCTAGAGCTAAAGGGCCAAGCAGTGTTTAAATGAATACAGTTTGTGTGTTGTTATTTCGGAGCATAAGCTAGCAATGTGGGCGGCTGTGTGCCGGGGATGCAACCCCACCACTCCTATTACTACAGATACTGATGGATTCTGGAGAAGGGGGCAGCTATTTTCTTTAGTGGTATAGCTACATACATATAATACCACCAAGCTCCAATGGACAACTTCAAACCCACAGTCACACAGATGACCCTTGTGAAATTCAATTGATCACATAACACATAACAAAAAGATGTGAATGTGGGAAAGGAACTTGCAGGGGATAGATGTGAGAAGAGTGGGAGAGATACAGGGACAATGGGGGTAACAGTGATCAGAATTCACTATTTGGGAGTGGATATGCATGTATGTGTGTGTAACTATCAAAGAATGGATTTAATACAAGAATTTTTTAAAGAATAAGCATATAGAACATTCTTTTTCATTTTTTTAAAAAATAATGACCCTCCATTATAAATTTGGATTAGCAATCCACACTTTGTTCTTCGCATTTTCAGTATCATGAACTATCTGAGAGTTCCATTAATGTGAAACTTGGCCCCATGTCTAGTACACTGATACAGCCTCATCTTTTCCACCAGAGTCCCTTTCTTGAACTTGTGCCTCTCAGTTTGTCTTAGCTCAGTTCTCCTGGCTGCATATCAAGAACCACTTTTACTAGATCAGCAAGTCCATATGCCCATGGAGAGTCATTTCTTCTACAATTCCATTTGCCTTCAGCTAGAATCATGCAAAGTGTGAAGTGTCATATTGTATAGCTATAATCTCAACATTTATGCGGCAGAGACAGAAATATTCCAAAAAGCAAAAGTGTGAAAATTGAAGAAGCCTAGAGTCACCCACATACCAGACTTAAGAGTCTCTGCCACACTATACACAAACTACTTGCTGTTGATTCCTGTCATGTAACCTGGATATGTTGAATGACTTGTCTCATATACTATTTCAAAATCCAACTAAAGAAATAACCTGATCCCCAATTGATAGTATGTCCTGAATGTCCACCTAATTGTCTTTAACAGTAGAACAAATTCATGATCCACTGGGCAGCTGAATAAAGTAATAGTGGTAAATAAGAAATTTCACATTTCCAGTTAGGACAATCAGAGTGGCATGGAATATTAAAAGCAGTGATTGAAATGTTAAATTATTTTGTCTATAGAATCTCTCTTCTATGTGGAGATAAAAAGAACAAACTTTGCTAAACCTGTGTGAACCATAAAATATGTACAGTAACCAATCAGTGACTGACTCTGAAGGATATGGTATGACTGCTCTGTTACCATGCACTTCTCACTTACATGGCGATCTCTGGATTGAAGAGCCAGTGGTGGAACTTTGTACTTCAAGAAATTACTTACAGTTACAATATGGTGGTTACTAACATTTGAACTATGGTGTTAGGTGGCCTGGAGCAAATAAAACTGTGATCATGAAAATTCATGTGTATCAGAACAGTGCAGAGTAAAAATTGTTTATGACACATACTTATTTACTTGCTGTACTTTCTACTAGAATATAAGCTACATGACATGAAAAATTTATCTCTTTCATCTACAATTATACCCTAACTGTTTAAAACAAAGCCATGCTATGCAGTAGGCAAAAATGGAAAGGAAAAGAGGAAAATGGAAGACAGGAAAAAATATGGGGAAATTGATGGATGCTTAATAAGATCTCTGGGAGAGAAATTGGGGTTCATCCTGAAGATTTGAAAATCAAAGTAGCAAGCCATTGGCTCTTTCCTCTACCTCAGTCCAAAATGGCGATCCTGCCTCCAGGAATCTCAGAATGAGACTGTGTCTGAGAGCTGTCTCCTGTTTTATAATCCTCTCTAGCACTGGGATTAAAGGTATGCACCACTGGGATTAAAGGCATACATCACCTGGTTTCTATGGCAACTAGTGTGGCTACTGGGATTAAAAATGTGTGTCACCATTGCCTGGTCTGTAAGGCTGACCAGTGAAGCTGTTTTACTCTCTGATCTTCAGGCAAGCTTTATTTATTAAAAGCAAAATGAAATGCCACTGTAGGAACTAAGGATCATGTGGAAATGACACTCATAGAAATGAAACTGCTTTTTCAAATTTCCAAGTCTTCTCATTTAGAGTCTGTTTTAGGTGATTTTATTTCACTGTGACCAAAATATCTGGCAGAAGGAACTTATACAGGAGAGGGTGCTTCGTTTGGATCACAGCTTCAGGGAGATTTCAGTCCAACATCATGAGAAATGAATGCAATGGAGGCAGCTCCACCCATTGTGGTGGGTGAGTATGATGACAGCTGTACACATGGATGGGAGCTGATGAGGAAGCATTCCATGCACAGCCAGAACCAAGGGTAGGTAACGTTAAGGCCTTCCCAGACAACCAAGTAGCAGACCACAGAGTCTGGCAGTTCTTAGTCTATGCCAAATAATTTGCATTTTCTCTCCTAAAGGTCCTTGTGTGAGGCTACAGTCAGACTTCACAGGATGCTGGGGATTTTCTCTGAGTAGCTCATTCCTGATGCTGGGTTTCTAATTTACTCAAGAGGTTGCTGCTTCCCAAAGCAGATGGCATAGCCTGACCAACTCAGAGAACAAAAGACTGACTTCAAGGAACTAACTGGGGACATTGCCTTGGGCTCCTGGGAGCCACTCTAGGTTCAAGTCTCTTGCCAACCCTACAGTGGCTCCCTTAACTAAGAATTGTGGTTCCGTGCTCCCCTGTCCAACCTTCCTTTATCCCAATCCTCCTGTTTCCCCAAGGCCCCCCCTCCTTCCCTTCTAACTTTCCTCTCCCCATCTCCCCTTACCCACATCCCACCCCACCCCCAAGATTCCAATTTTCTCCCCGGTAATTTTGTCTACTTCCCTTAGCCAAGAGGATAACAATATCGGGGTTTTGATCCTGCTTAATGTGCTGGCTTGGTGGGAGCCTAGCCAGTTTGGATGTTCACCTTCCTAGATATGGACGGAGGGGGGAGGACCTAGGACTTACCACAGGGCAGAAAACCCTGACTGCTCTTTGGACTGGAGAGGGAGGGGGAAAGGAGTGGGGGGAGGGGGAGAAGGGTGGGAGGAGAGGGAGAAGGGTGGGAGGAGGGGGAGGGAAATGGGAGGCTGGGAGGAGGTGGAAACTTGTTTTTTTTTTCTCCTTTTCTCAATAAAAAAAAAAGACTGACTTCAGATGAAAAACTTGTGTTTCTGTGACTAAGGATTTAGTCAACTACCTGGTTTAGGGTGTATAATTTATCATAAAGGAGATGTGGAGGAAACAGCACTTATTCTAGCAACAGAAATGGTTTTTAATAAATTTTTTACTCATGAAGTTAAAAAAGAACAGGGTCCTAATTTAACCTTGTGGTTGGGATTTTGAATAAGAAGAAAAGTTTAAATTACCTAGGGAAGCCATCCCCTTAGTCAGAGTTTCAGTGCTTTCCAGATTCCTGTGCCAATTAAAGCATTTTGAACTTCAGTTAAATACCAAAAAGTCAAATAATGATTTGTTTAGAGAGTCCCCTTGCCCTCCTCCTCCTCCTCTCCTCCCCCTCCTCACTTCTCTTTCTTGCTTTCTTTGTTTTCTCACCTCCATCTTACTTCTCTTTCCTCTTTCTTTTCTCCTTCTGTTCTTTCATTTTGTTAAAAAACTTGCTGTTGTTTATAAGAATTTATCAATTAATTATTTGGATATCAGTTTGACTGACCTAAAGTTTCTCAACATATGCTTTATGTCAGTAACAGCTTGTATGTTTTCATTCATTTTCAGATGCTTTTGCTCTTTCTGTTTCCTTCTCTGTCTTCCCTGATTGCTCCTTACCTTGCACCACTGTATTTGGGACCTTTTGTAGAATGACCCAGTCCTGAAATTGAATGAACTTGTCTCCTCAAGGGAGAATTACAAGGAATCAACTGGACTTACTCCTCTTTTGCCAGACACTCTTGCAGAAGTTTTGATGAGAATTAGTTGGCTAGAAGTAGTCTTGAGTTTGATACATTTCCAATATCTGTACTTTTCCTAGTTGTCATTAGCATAAATATTTGAAACTCAACAACTAAAAGAATTTGAAAAATGCTTTGACTGAAAATTTTTGTCACAGACACTCCATTTCAACTCTCATCTCTCACTCTTTAAAAGGTCTCTTGTTTTAAACAGCACTTTCTTTTGTCCTACTGGGTTCTAATTATGTAAACAACCCTCTGGGGACACAAAGATGACACCAACACAGCTCCTTCTCTTACCACTGAAAAACATGCAGAGACATAAGTCAAAAGAGAATGCTGAGACAAACAAATAGTAAGAGAAAACACTGAAGAAGAGAAGGCCTAGGTACCCCCTGTTTGATTTTTAGACAGAGTATACCAAAGGAGGGCAGAAGAAAGAACATCTTGGGGATTGTAGCTAAGCAAAGATAAGTAGCAAAGAGGTGATTAGAGCATAGCTGTGTGTGGAAGGCGTTGAAAAGTAGAGTTGAAGAAGAAAACATTTTAGGTGAACAGGCAAGTCCCAGGTTGTGTCATGAACAATTGTAGGTTTTGCCAACCATTTAGTAACCTCTGGATAAAACTGTATGGCCATTGCTAGCAGCCTTGGGACAAAAGTTGAATAAATAGGCAGGTCAAAACCTCTTGTACAGATAAGAAGTAGCCATATGTAAGTCCTCGGAAGGCAGGAAGTAGGACTTGTCTTTGGCTCCCGAGAGACTTGAAATGTCTGGCACATGTTCAGTACATGATAGATGTTTCACTTCTCAAATTATGAGCTATAACTCAGTCTTGTCCAACTCCACCAGCTGGTTATTTAAAATGAGAATGTAGTCACACTACGGGAATAACAGTCCTGAATAACATTTGCCTCAGTTGGCAAAAGTATCCTCTTCCCCAGCTATTCCATTTATTCCTAAGGCCTCATGGAATGTTTCATATGTACTCAAATATTATCATCACTCCTTATTCTTTCTCTCTGATCTTTATCCAGAAAATGGAAAATACAAAAATCATATCCACCCTGCCAAACTGCCACCCTTTCTAGGATATACCTAACCAGTGCTTATCTCCAGCATCCCCAAAGCTGCTATAATGAAGGCCATAGTTACATTGTAGTACCTTCTGACCCCTGGGATTTAAGCTTTACTAATTTTATGGAAAAATCCCTTCAGGATTATACCAGTATTACTGTTATAGACATATGTAAACACAGGAAAAAATATTGTGACTTGTGTTATATTCTGAATGTGCTCCAACAATTTCTATGTTAGAGACCTTATTATTGAAGTAGCCTCATTTGGCGCCAATGTCTTTAACAGGTGGTTACATGGGAGCAGAGTTCTCATGAATGGGATTAGTGCCCCTGTGAGAAGAAACATAAAAGAAGGATCTCTCTCTCTCTCTCTCTCTCTCTCTCTCTCTCTCTCTCTCTCTCTCTCTCTCTCTCTCTCTCTCTCTCTCTCTCTCTCGTGCTCACTCTCTCCCTTTCTCTCTCTTCATATTTTTTCTCTTTCCTTCCCTCCTTCCCTCAGTCCCCTCTCACTAACACGAAGATACAGTAGGAAGCTAGCCATCTGCAAACCAAAAAGATCACCCTCTTCAGAAAAATGTTTTCTGTGTAAGCTGCTTAATCTGTGACATTTTGTTATAGTTAAGTCAACTGATTAAATATAAAGAAAAATTCCAGGCAAAATATAACAGAGGAATTCTACAAGTATAGGTTTGAGTCTTAGTGATTTTATCAAGTCTCATTGGGGACTCTTAGTTTCCTTATTTATAAAACAGGCATACTACTCACCACTCAGGATCCCTGTAAGGATAGCGATCATAAGGCATATGGTAAAAATATACTATGTCTACAGTAAAATGGCCATAACAACTAATATACTGTAAGACATTCTCAACCCTAGGGTGATATTTCATCAGGGCTCTCCAAAGAAAGCCTTTGAATAAGTAAAACTGTAAAGAGAGTAGATTTCAGGGGTGTGGATGTAACTCGTTTTATAGAATGTTTGTCTAGCATCCACAAAGATCTAGGCTCAATCCTCAGCCTAGCACAAAGTGGGTATGATGACAAAACCAATAATCACAGTACTCAAGTAGTAGAGACAGGAGGATCAGAATCAGAAGTTCAAGGTCATCCACAGCTATAAGTTGAGTTCAAGATCAGATTGGACTATATGAAACCTTGTCTAAAAAATTATAAAGAAAAAAGAGAAAGTAGATTTAATCAGGACATAGTGGTATATACCTGTAATACCAGTACTTGAAAGGCCAAGGCAGATAAATTATGAGTTTGAGACCAGCCTTGGCTGTATATTGAGTTCTATGCCAATAAAGGCTACAAAGATAGATCCTAACTCAAAAGAAAAAATAAATGTAGCTGTATTTGGTGCTCCTCATTTCTTAGTCCCAAAATCTACTAAGAATATAGCCTAATCAATTAGCTTACATGCTAGTGGCAGCACCTCTGTTTTGCTTAAGTCTCAAAGAGAAGGAAGTAGTCCTAGCTTGTGATAGAAACTCTGGAATTAGTAGAATTGTAGGATGAGATCTGATTGTGAGCTCATTCTCCCAAACTCTTCGTATCACATACTGAAGATGACTTATTGTTCCATAATTAATTTTGGATTCTAAGGTCTTGAGTATTTTATTTCATTGATCACTGTGTTCACTTTGGTCAAAAAGCATCAGTATGGAAGCCTTACACTGTATATCTGCATATATGGAACCTGGAGTTTCCCATCCACCATTGTTTTCAAGCATGCCTCCCATAAATCAGAAAATCATCATTTCGTAGACACATTCCCCTTGCAAAAAAAAGATCATATTCTATCTAATCAAAATCTTACAAATATTCTGGGATGAATAAAGACCTTATTTCCTCCCAGGGTTATGTTTGTAAGCCCAGAGGTTCCTGGGCAGAGTTAAAATTGTATAATTTATTTCCACTGACAACTTCCAATAGTATGAAGAAGGTTTTGAAAGGGTGTGATTGCAAATCTCGAGTGTTTTGTGTAATTTATTATGTATTTGGGAATCATTCAGCCTAACATGGTGGCTCATGTCACAGCACTCAGGAGGCTGAGGCAGAAGGATTGTTGTGAGTTCATAGCTAGCCTAGACTACATACTAAATTCAAAGCCAGCCTGTGATAAACTGAAACCCTGTCTCAAGTGAAGCAAAACTAAAAGATTATTGTTAACACAATGTTTTATCCCAGGCAACATTACAGCAAGAAACTTCTTGATGTTTACTTCTCCAAAAGATACAAAACCTACCAAATCTTGTCTCTGTCTAAAAACTAGATGACCGTTCTATAGGTAGTGTGACTGAGGAACTAGAGTAGCATTCAAGAAAACAGAACTCATTTTTTTGCCCACATCTTATAGCCTGGAAGAAGAGTGCTTCAAGGTGCCTCCTCACATTTCACTGAACCTTCTGGTCATTGTAGACAAACCACCTCTGGGAAAGAAGGAAAGAACTTGGTAAGAGCTTTGGACTGGCTGGCAAAAGCAAATGTGTTCACTAATGGCACCCAAACACATAATCATCATAAAAACAAGCGTCATAGCCAATATTTCAGACATTTCATGAAAAAGATGCCAGTGGAGGTCATCTCTCTGAGGCAGGGCTTCCTAGGAGAAAGTTCTCAGAAGTCTTAAGTGTTTTCCTTTCCATTGCTTGAAGGTCAACCCAAATCACCTCTTCTTCAAATAGATTTGAGTTTCATAGTCACATAAAATGACCAAGCTAGAATATGTCTTTGTTTATGAAGCCAGTCAAGTTAAGGGTGTAAGGGTGACTCAGGCTTTCCCTGAGTTCTCTGCTTATTCAGAACCAGGAATATTTAAATCATAACTGATCTTAAAATAGCAACTGTTTTTAAAAGCCTCCACACTGATTCCTGACTTTCTTTGCTATTCTAGTGGTCACTGCTTAGAAGGTCTATGAAAACATGGATCTCTTTCTGTTTCTTTTTCTTATTTTCATTTCCACCAAGGAATATTATTATGCTGGATAGAATTCTAGAATTCATCAGAGCTGATAAAAATATCTTAAATCTCTTTGCTCACCACAGGAATGTTTTAAGAGAATTTATCTCCAGCACTGGGGTATTTAGAAAATAGCCTACATGAGTAGTTGCCTGAGAGATAATGTAAAGTACAAAATTTTCCATTAAATTATTTAGCCTATAAGAATCCCAAATTGGAGTTAAAAAGATAGCTCCAAAGTTAAGAGCACCTACTGTTTTTGCAGAGGGAAGGGGTTTAATTTCCAGCACCTACATGGTGGCTTTGAACATCTGTAATTCAGTTCCAGGGCATTTGACACCTTTGGCTTCTATGGGCACCCATACTCATGTGCACATACTCATACAGAGGCATACATCCATACATACAATTTAAAAATAAAAGAAATCTTTAAGTTTTAAATTAGAATCTCAGTGACAGTGTCCTTTGCTTTGCAGAAGCTTCTCAGTTTTAGTAGGTCCCATTTATTCAATGTTGCTCTTAATGTCTGTGCTTCTGGGGTTATACATAGGAAGCGATCTCCTGTGCCCATCTGTTGTAGGGTATTTCCCACTTTCTCTTCTATCCTTTTCAGTGTGTTCGGGCTGATATTGAGGTCTTTAATCCATTTGGACTTGAGTTTTGTGCACGGTGAAAGATGTGGGTCTATTTTCATTCTTCTACAGGTTGACATCCAGTTGTGCCAGCACCATTTGTTGAAGATGCTTTCTTTCTTCCATTGTATACTTTTAGCTCCTTTATCAAAAATGAGGTGTTCATAGGTTTGTGGGTTAAAATCCGGGTCTTCTATACGATTCCATTGGTCGACTTCTCTGTTTTTATGCCAGTACCACACTGTTTTCATTACTGTAGCTCTGTAATAGAGTTTGAAGTCAGGGATGGTAATGCCTCCAGAAGATCCTTTATTGTATAGGATTGTTTTGGCTATCCTGGGTTTTTTGTTTTTCCATATAAAGTTGATTATTGTCCTCTCCAGATCTGTGAAGAATTTTGATGGGATCTTGATGGGGATTGCATTGAATCTATAAATTGCCTTAGGTAGAATTGCCATTTTTACTATGTTGATCCTCCCAATCCAAGAGCAAGGTAGATCCATCCATTTTTTGGTATCCTCTTCAATTTCTTTCTTCAATGCCTTAATCTCAATATCCCCCTACCTCTCTCTCTATTTCGCTTATCCCCTTTTCCTCAGCCTCTCAACTGCTGGAAGAAAATCTTGCATGACTGTCTTACTTAGAGTATCTATTGTTGTGATAAACAGCATGACCATAAAAAATGTGGGAAGGAAAGGATTTATTTCATCTTACAGTTTGTAGTCCATCCGTCAGAGAAATCAGGGCAGGAACCTGAAGTGGGAACTGGAGCAGAAGCCATGAAGGAGTGCTGCTTATTGTTGTGCTCCTCCGAGCTGGTTCAGTTTCGTTTCTAATTCACTCAGGTACCACTCCCCATATCCAGCATGAATTAAGAAAATGCTCTATAGACTTAGGGACAGGCTAAGCTTTTGGAGGCATTTTACCAATTAAGATCCCCTCTTCAAAGGAAAGGCTAGGTTTCTATCAAGCTGGCAGAAACCAACCAGTACAAAGAATGTCATGACTGCAGTGCAGGGAAGGAGAAATCAGGAGATCCAAATGATTCCTCATGATGAAAAAATAGAGCTAAGAATCTGAAGAAAACAAGGCAGCTAGAGTTCACAGATCAGAGAAAAGAAGGAATATTCTGGGTCTCTGAACACTCCATGAGTGTTCAGCAGAGCATTGATAAACACATGCATAAGGAAAATACATAGGTTGGGAAGAAAACCACCTAAAAGGTTCAAAGGCAATGAATCCCAGCACTGAAGAAGCAGGGTTACGTGGATTACAAATTCAAGGCGAAGCTATGCTACATAAAGAAATACTGGCTCGAGGCGCTTTGTCTGCAAGCTGCCAAACCAGCACGGAGGCCTGATCTTTCGGCGCCAGGAGACCCAGTATTGGGGTGAGTTTCTGGCCCACGGCGCCAGCCTGGGACGGGGAGCTCGGGGGTTTCTTGGCCCCCTGTCCTGCTTGGGCTCTCTGCTGCCTCTTTCTTCCTGGCCCACCCAGCTTCCGTCCAGAGCCCTCCCCACTTCGCCCCCACTGCCCTCTTTTGGCGCGTGGCATCGCCCAGCGCAGCCTATCTGGGCGCTGGGTCCGAGTATCCGGGGCTCCCAGGGGGGCAGCAGTTCCTTTGTTTCTGTGGCCTGCCTGCACCAAGCGGGGTAGGCGCTTTGTCTGCGAGCTGCCCAACCAGCACGGAGGCCTGATCTTTCGGCGCCAGGAGACCCAGCATTGGGGTGAGTTTCTGGCCCACGGCGCCAGCCTGGGACGGGGAGCTCGGGGGTTTCTTGGCCCCCTGTCCTGCTTGGGCTCGCTGCTGCCTCTTTCTTCCTGGCCCACCCAGCTTCCGTCCAGAGCCCTCCCCACTTCGCCCCCACTGCCCTCTTTTGGCGCGTGGCATCGCCCAGCGCAGCCTATCTGGGCGCTGGGTCCGAGTACCCGGGGCTCCCGGGCGGGCAGCAGTTCCTTTGTTTCTGTGGCCTGCCTGCACCAAGCGGGGTAGGCGCTTTGTCTGCGAGCTGCCCAACCAGCACGGAGGCCTGATCTTTCGGCGCCAGGAGACCCAGCATTGGGGTGAGTTTCTGGCCCACGGCGCCAGCCTGGGACGGGGAGCTCGGGGGTTTCTTGGCCCCCTGTCCTGCTTGGGCTCTCTGCAGGGCCTCTACTCCCCGGGTGCTGCCTCTTTCTTCCTGGCCCACCCAGCTTCCGTCCAGAGCCCTCCCCACTTCGCCCCCACTGCCCTCTTTAGGCGCGTGGCATCGCCCAGCCCAGCCTATCTGGGCGCTGGGTCCGAGTATCCGGGGCTCCCGGGCGGGCAGCAGTTCCTTTGTTTCTGTGGCCTGCCTGCACCAAGCGGGGTAGGCGCTTTGTCTGCGAGCTGCCCAACCAGCACGGAGGCCTGATCTTTCGGCGCCAGGAGACCCAGCATTGGGAGAGCCAACATTGGGGAGAGACAGCATTTGGTAGGCAAGGAGACCTAATCCGGTAAAAGAAGATCCATAGGGAGCATTTGGAAGAAGAGATGGGCCAACGTCAAGGCAAGAATTCTCCCAACAACCTGAAAAGCAACATGAAGCTACCAGAAACAAGCGACCCCACAACGGGAGGACAAGAACCCCTTAATCAAGAGGAAGGAGAAAAGATTGACTTCATGAAAGTGATTGACACCCTTAAACAGCATGTAAAAAACGCCCTTATAGAAATGGATGAGAAATATAACAGAAAGTTTGAAGAATTGAATAAATCAGTGAATGATACCCTAGAAAACCAAGGAAAAACAATCAAACAGATAATGGAAACAGTTCAAGACCTGAAAACTGAAATGGAGGCAAAGAAGAAAACACAAACAGAGGGCCGTCTGGACATGGAAAATCTAGGTAAACGAATAGAGACTACAGAAACAAGCATAACCAGCAGAATACAAGAGATAGAAGAAAGACTCTCGGATTCTGAAGATACCATAGAGAAAATAAACACACTGATCAAAGAAAACAGCAAGTCCAACAAACTCTCATCACAAAACATTCAGGAAATATGGGACACAATAAAGAGACCAAACCTAAGAATAACAGGAGTAGAAGAAGGAGAAGAAGGGCAGCTCCATGGTCCAGAAAATCTATTTAATAAAATTATAGAAGAAAACTTTCCCAACCTAAGGAAAGATTTTCCTATGAAGGTGCAAGAAGCATACAGAACACCGAATAGGCTGGATCAAAAAAAAACATCCCCTCGCCATATAATTATCAAAACACAAAGCATACAGAATAAGGAAAGAATATTAAGAGCTGCAAAGGAAAAAGGCCAAATTACTTATAAAGGTAAACCTATCAGACTTACACCTGACTTCTCCATGGAAACCATGAAAGCCAGAAGGTCCTGGATAGATGTACTGCAGAAACTGAGAGACCATGGGTGCAAGCCCAGATTACTATACCCAGCCAAGCTTTCATTCACTATAAATGGAGAAAATAAAATTTTCCAGGATAAAAACAAATTTAAACAATACGCAGCCACAAATCCAGCCTTACAGAAAGTAATTGAAGGAAAATCACTAACCAAGGAGTCCAACAATGACCACAATAACTCAGACATCTAGAGACCCTTCACCAACACAAAACAAAGAAGTGAAACACACAAACTCTACGACTAAAAAAAAATGACCGGAGTTAACAACCACTGGTCATTAATATCACTTAATGTCAATGGACTCAACTCACCTATAAAAAGGCACAGGCTAAGAGATTGGATAAGAAAACAGGATCCAACATTCTGCTGTTTACAAGAAACACACCTCAACCACAAAGACAGGCACCTACTCAGAGTAAAGGGCTGGGAAAAGGCCTATCAAGCAAATGGACCTAAGAAACAGGCAGGTGTGGCCATACTAATCTCTAACAAAGTTGACTTTAAACTTAAATCAATCAGAAGAGATGGAGAGGGGCATTTTATACTCATAACAGGAACAGTTCATCAGGATGAAGTCTCAATCCTGAACATCTATGCCCCTAATATAAAAGCACCCACGTACATAAAAGAAACATTGCTAAAATTCAAGGCAGCCATCAAACCGCACACACTAATAGTAGGAGACTTCAACACTCCTCTCTCACCAATGGACAGGTCAATCAGACAGGAACCTAACAGAGAAATAAGAAAATTAGTGGAGGTAATGAATCAAATGGACTTAACAGACATCTATAGAACATTCCATCCAAATTGGAAAGAATATACCTTCTTCTCTGCAGCTCATGGAACCTTCTCGAAAATCGACCACATAGTCGGTAACAAAGCAAACATCCACAGTTACAAAAAAATATTAGTAACCACCTGTGTCTTATCAGATCACCATGGATTAAAGTTAGAATTCAACAATAATGCTACCCCCAGAAAGCATACAAAGTCATGGAAACTGAACAGTCAACTATTGAACCATAGCTGGATTAAGGAAGAAATAAAGAAAGAAATTAAAGTCTTCCTGGAATTCAATGAAAATAAAGAAACAACATACTCAAACTTATGGGACACTATGAAAGCAGTCCTAAGAGGAAAGTTCATAGCACTAAGTGCCCACTTAAAGAAAACAGAGAAAGCTCACATTGGAGACTTAACAGCCCACCTGAAAGCTCTAGAAAAAAAAGAAGCAGACTCACCTAGGAGGAGTAGAAGACTGGAAATAATCAAAATGAGGGCTGAAATCAACAAAATAGAAACACAGAAAACAATACAAAAAATCAATGAAACAAAAAGCTGGTTCCTGGAGAAAATCAACAAGATTGACAAACCACTATCCAAGCTAATCAAACGGCAGAGAGAGAATTTGCAAATTAATAAGATCAGAAATGAAAAGGGGGACATAACCACAGACACAGAGGAAATTCAGAGAATCATTAGATCTTACTACAAAAGCCTATATGCCACAAAATTGGAAAGTGTAAAGGAAATGGATACTTTTTTAGATAAATATCATATACCAAAGTTAAATCAGGACCTGGTGAACAATCTAAATAGACCTGTTAGTCGCGAAGAATTAGAAGAGGTTATCAAAAACCTCCCTACCAAAAAAAGCCCAGGACCAGATGGTTTCAATGTGGAATTCTACCAGATCTTCCAAGAAGATCTAATACCTATACTCCTTAATGTATTCCACAAGATAGAAACAGAAGGGTCATTACAAAACTCCTTTTATGAAGCCACAATTACTCTGATACCAAAACCACTCAAAGACTCAACCAGGAAAGAGAACTACAGGCCAATCTCACTCATGAATATCGACGCAAAAATCCTCAACAAAATACTGGCAAATCGAATCCAAGAACACATCCGAAAAATTATCCATTATGATCAAGTAGGCTTCATTCCTGAGATGCAGGGCTGGTTCAACATACGAAAATCTATCAATGTAATCCAGCATATAAATAAACTGAAAGAAAAAAACCATATGATCATTTCATTAGATGCTGAAAAAGCATTTGACAAAATTCAACATCCATTTATGTTAAAAGTCTTGGAGAGATTAGGGATACAAGGGTCATACCTAAATATAATAAAAGCTATATACAGCAAGCCGACAGCTAACATCAAATTAAACGGAGAGAAACTCAAAGCCATCCCACTTAACTCAGGAACACGACAAGGCTGTCCACTCTCCCCATACCTCTTCAATATAGTGCTTGAAGTTCTAGCAATAGCAATAAGACAACATAATGGAATCAAGGGGATTCGAATTGGAAAGGAAGAAGTTAAACTTTCGTTATTTGCAGATGATATGATAGTGTACATAAGCGACCCCAAAAACTCCACCAAAGAACTCCTACAGCTGATAAACAGCTTTAGTAATGTGGCAGGATACAAGATCAACTCCAAAAAATCAGTCGCCCTCTTATACACAAAGGATATGGAAGCAGAGAGGGAAATCAGAGAAGCTTCACCATTCACAATAGCCAAAAACAGCATAAAATATCTTGGGGTACATCTAACCAAGGAAGTGAAAGATCTATTTGACAAGAACTTTAAGGCATTGAAGAAAGAAATTGAAGAGGATACCAAAAAATGGATGGACCTCCCTTGCTCTTGGATTGGTAGGATCAACATAGTAAAAATGGCAATTCTACCAAAGGCTATTTATAGATTCAATGCAATCCCCATCAAGATCCCATCAAAATTCTTCACAGATCTGGAGAGGACAATAATCAACTTTATATGGAAAAACAAAAAACCCAGGATAGCCAAAACAATCCTATACAATAAAGGATCTTCTGGAGGCATTACCATCCCTGACTTCAAACTCTATTACAGAGCTACAGTAATGAAAACAGTGTGGTACTGGCATAAAAACAGAGAAGTCGACCAATGGAATCGTATAGAAGACCCGGATTTTATCCCACAAACCTATGAACACCTAATTTTCGATAAAGGAGCTAAAAGTATAAAATGGAAGAAAGAAAGCATCTTCAACAAATGGTGCTGGCACAACTGGATGTCATCTTGTAGAAGAATGAAAATAGACCCTTATCTATCACCGTGCACAAAACTCAAGTCCAAATGGATTAAAGACCTCAATATCAGCCCGAACACACTGAACCTGATAGAAGAGAAAGTGGGAAGTACCCTACAGGAGCTGGGCACAGGAGATCGCTTCCTATGTATAACCCCAGAAGCACAGACATTAAGGGCAACATTGAATAAATGGGACCTACTTAAACTGAGAAGCTTCTGTAAAGCAAAGGACATAGTCAATAAGACACAAAGGCAACCTACTGATTGGGAGAAGATCTTCACCAACCCCACAACAGACAAAGGTCTGATCTCCAAAATATATAAGGAACTCAAGAAACTAGACTTTAAAATGCTAATTAACCCAATTAAAAAATGGGGCACTGAACTGAACAGAGAATTCTCAGCAGAGGAAGTTCAAATGGCCAAAAGACACTTAAAGTCGTGCTCAACTTCCTTAGCAATCAGGGAAATGCAAATCAAAACAACTTTGAGATATCATCTTACACCTGTCAGAATGGCTAAAGTCAAAAACACCAAGGATAACCTTTGCTGGAGAGGCTGTGGAGGAACGGGTACCCTCATCCATTGCTGGTGGGAATGCCATCTTGTGCAACCACTGTGGAAGTCAGTGTTTCGGTTTCTCAGGAAATTCGGGATCAACTTACCCCTGGACCCAGCAATACCACTCCTGGGAATATACCCAAGAGATGCTCTATCATATGACAAAAGCATTTGTTCAACTATGTTCATAGCAGTATTATTTGTAATAGCCAGAACCTGGAAACAACCTAGATGCCCTTCAATGGAAGAATGGATGAAGAAAGTATGGAATATATACACGCTAGAGTACTACGCTGCGGTAAAAAACAATGACTTCTCGAATTTTGCAGGCAAATGGATGGAAATAGAAAACACTATCCTGAGTGAGGTGTCCCAGACCCAAAAAGATGAACATGGGATGTACTCGCTCATAATTGGTTTCTAGCCATAAATTAGCGCCACGGAGTCTACAATAGGTGAACCTAAAGAAGCTAAGTAAGAAGGTGAACCCAAGGAAAAACATATAGTTATCCTCTTGGCTAAGGGAAGTAGACCCAATTGCCGGGGAGAAAATTAGGATCTTGGGGGTGGGGTGGGATGGGGGTAAGGGGAGATGGGGAGAGAAAAGGTAGAAGGGAAGGAGGGGGGATTTGGGGAATCAGGAGAATTGGGATAAAGGAAAGGTGGATAGGGGAGCACGGAACCACAATTCTTAGTTAAGGGAACCACTTGAGGGTGAGCAAGAGATTTGACCCTAGAGGGGCTCCCAAGTGCCCAACATGAGGTTCCCAGTTAGTTCCTTGGGTAGCTGAGGATTGGGAACCTGAAATGACCCTATCCGAGAGCAATACTGACGAATATCTTGCATATCATCATAGAACCTTCATCTGGTGATGGATGGAGACAGAGACAGAGACCCACACTGGAGCACTGGACTGAGCTCCCAAGGTCCCAATGAGGAGCAGAAGGAGGGAGAACATGAGCAAAGAAGTCGGGACCACGAGGCGTGCACCCACCCACTGAGACAGTGGAGCTGATCTACTGGGAGCTCACCAAGGCCAGCTGGACTGTGACCGAAAAAGCATGGGATAAAACCGGACTCTCTGAACATGGCGAACAATGAGGGCTGATGAGACGCCAAGGACAATGGCACGGGGTTTTGATCCTACTTAATGTGCTGGCTTTGTGGAAGCCTAGCCAGTTTGGATGTTCACCTTCCTAGATATGGACGGAGGGGGGAGGACCTAGGACTTACCACAGGGCAGGGAACCTGGACTGCTCTGTGGACTGGAGAGGGAGGGGGAGAGGAGTGGGGGGAGGGTAGAAGGGTGGGAGGAGGGGGAGAAGGGTGGGAGGAGGGGGAGGGAAATGGGAGGCTGGGAGGAGGTGGAAACTTGTTTTTTGTTTATGTTTTTTTTCTTCTTTTCTTAATAAAAAAAATTATTAAAAAAAAAAAGAAATACTGGCTCAACAAATACACCAATTAGTTTTTAGAAGGGCAGGAGAAAGTTTAGAAAGTAATGAATTTGTTCATTTTCATGAGTCAGAGCTAGTTTCATCGGTATATACATATATGAAAACAGATTGCACATACTTATATACAACATATTTTATCAGATGCACATAAATAAAACTATTAAAATATAGTGGTTACACGTTAGTAGTATAATTTCTATAGAGAATTCTTCTTGTTCTACTTGGAATTAATGGTTTATGATAAATAGTTCTCATAGACAAACATCCATTCATTGATTGTAAAAATATTTGGTCCAAATGTAAAGGACTAAAATATTTTAAAAGACCAAACTGTAAACAAAATATTTATTAAAAATTACAAAATAAACCATGGGCAAGGTCTCACTCTATTCAGGACCTAGATAGCTTATATATAGCTGTGATTTCTTTCTCTGGAAAACCTAAAGGCAGTGGCCAATTTTCTATGTGATAAGCATCCCTTTCTTCACCCATTGCTATGTCTTTACCAGGTGAAATGGGTTAGTTGGCTCTCTAGTGCCTCAATCCTAAACATGGTTTATATACTTCCAAAAGTTCCATGCCCAAACATTATTCCCTTATGTGTTAGAATTTCCACACAGAGATTTTTGTTAAGAAGTAAATAGTAAATCTATTTCAAGTAATTAGATAAGAATAATCTAGAAGGAAGATGGATGGTGGGCTGTTTCTGTGCCAGAGAAAAGCCTGGGGTGAAGGACACTCTCCCTCTGCAAGCTCCTCTAAGCCTGTGGGAATATAAATGACCCCCAAATCTGACTCTACCTGGTTCATCTCTGAAAACAAATCTCAGTGTTTTTCCACAGATTTTTCTCTTTCATCTAAAATGGTTAGGACAATTTTACAGACAAGGAGACAAACAAACGACTAATTCCCCAAATTATGTATAGGACTGAGAGAAAGGAGAAATCAACATAGCAAGAACATCCAATGGAACAGGCTGGTTGGTGTATTTGGTCTCATCTCAAACTGCCTTACCTTGGAATCAGCACATGGTATTGAGTAGAGTGAAGGGGCCAATGAGCACACCTGACACAAAGCCTGCATCTGAAATAGCAGTGAATGCTTTGACACATGTTGCTTTATTATTTTTTTTTTCAGCTAAGAGAGGCATAAAGCAACACTGGAACAAGCAGAACAAAACAGGAGCAGCTGCATTTCCCTGAATCAACATCTTTCACAGTCACTTCACTCCCAAGTGAGGCAGGGGAATGTGTAGGATTTGGTAGCACTGAGCAAATCCTTTGCTTCTTTTTCATTGTTCTTGTATGATATTTGCTCATTTAAAAATATTGATATTTCATTTTTTTTCGAAAACATTATAGCATGAAGATTGGTGAGATGTCTCAACACTTACTGTGCAAGGTGAAGACCTGCATTCAAACCCTCAGCATCCACATAAAAAATAAATTAGGCCATGTAATCCCAGCGCTATAAGGGTAATAAGAAAAAACTCAGAGAACTACAATTAGGTAAGATTTAAGTTGGGAAAGAATTCTACATTCTATTCGAGTCTTGGAGCCCATATTTATATTGAGTTCCAAGGCCACCATTGCATATACCCAATGTTTATATATATATATATTAGAATACAAGGAGAGGTGTACATAGAGGAATAACAGGCAGGCAAGGCCGCTGGGATCTTGTTAGTAGGATGTTGTAGTAGATTATTAAAGAAGTTCTTCTGTGGAGTGTACATCCCTGTGTCCACATTTCTTTGCAAGATGCTTCTTCTGCTCCTTGAATTCACAGGTAGACTCTCTTGCCCCTTTTCTTGAACATGGGATGATTTGGGGACTTATTTTGATTACTATAATGATCAACTTTCTATTGCATGAATGGAGTTTGTTCGACATACCGAGTATTTTCTGAAAGTAGGTTGTCTGAGTACAGGGAAAGATTTCCTCAATGGCTAGAGGGACTGCTCAGTGCTAAACTTCTTAGCAAACCTCTTCAAGATCCCAGGTGCCAACTCCTCACATTGCAAGAAAACAGAGTAAAGTTGCTTGGACTTTCTATACTTTTTTTTAAAAAAAATTTATTTATTTATTTTTTTAATTGGAAAAAAAAATTCCACCTCCTCCCAGCCTCCCATTTCCCTCCCCCTCCTCCCACTCCTCTCTGGGGAGAGGACTTTCTATACTTTTTTTTGTTTGTTTGTTTGTTTTTTTTTGTTTTTCGAGACAGGGTTTCTCTGTGGCTTTGGAGCCTGTCCTGGAACTAGCTCTTGTAGACCAGGCTGGTCTCGAACTCACAGAGATCCGCCTGCCTCTGCCTCCCGAGTGCTGGGATTAAAGGCGTGCGCCACCATCGCCCAGCTCTATACTTTTAAGTTGTTAGTTACTTCCTTCCTTACCCTTCGCAGCCAAACATTTTTTCTCTGTCACATTCATGTGGGGCCTTGTCATTAGCCACATTTCTGGAAGCATATAGAAATGATGTTTCATTCTGGAATTTAAACAAATAAAAGGTTATAGGCATTCCCCGTGTTCTGCCATGCATCCTGTATGTGAGTAGGTATCTCAAGATGACTATGAAGTCATGTGAAGATAATGGAGGTTCACAGTGAAAGAAACTTGAGTTGAGTATCTCCATCAACATGGCATTACACTATGTCTTGGTTCAGCTTTCTAGTGCTGTAAAGAGATACCATGACCACGGCAACTCTTAAAAAGTAAAACGTTCCATTGAGGTGACTCACTTACAGTTCTGTGGTGTACTCCATTATTATCATGACAGGAAGTAAGGCAGCATGCTAGTCAAGGTGCTAGAACTGAGAGTCCTTACATCTTAACTGACAGGCAACAGACTGAGACACTTGCTGTGGCTTGAACATATATGAGACCTCAAAGCCTCCCTCCACAGGGACACCCTTTCTCCAACAAGACCACTTTACCTCAACAAGGCCACACCTCCTGATAGTGCCACGCCCATAAGGAGCCATTTTCTTTCACACTATATTCCACTTCCTGGCTCCCAAAGGCTTGTAGCCATATCATAAGGCAAAACTACACTCAGTTCAACTTCAAAAGTCCCTATAGTCTATAAGAGTATCAAACTTATTGAAAAGTCTAAAGTTCAAAGTCTTTTCTGAGATTCATGCAATCTCTTCTATAATCTTCTATAAAACCAAAATCAAAAGCAGATCACATATTTCCAGCATATAATGGCACAGGATATATATTACCCTCCCAAAATGTAGGAACGGGAGCATAGCGAGGAAATACTGGACCAAGGTAAGACTAAAAGACAGATGGGCAAACTTTAAACTCTGCATCTCCATGTCTGATGTTGAAATGCTCTTTGGATCTCCAAATCCTTTCAGCTTTGTTGACTGCAGCACACTTCTTTCCCTTGGGCTGGTTTCACTCCCTGTTAGCAGCTTTCCTTGGCAGGTATCCCATGGCTCTGGATCTCCAACATCTTGGGCTAAGGTAATCTAGGCTTTAACTCCACAGCTTCACACAATGGCCTCTCTAGGCCTCCATTCAGGGACACCCCTGACACATGCTGGCCTCAGCGACTTTCCTTAGTTGGAGAGTTAGTTCAGTCCTTGACTCTAGAGTTAGTTCTATCTTTAGTTCTACCCTTGACTCTAAAGTTAGAACCATGTGGCAAAGCTGCACCTTTCTGATACTTACTAGTGCTAGAAATGGGCCCCTTGTTTAAGTTACACCTCCACCAGCTTTCTGTTATATATGGTTTCCTTCACTGCCTAAGTTTGGCTGTTCTGGAGCTTGCTCTGTAGCCCAGGCTGGCCTCAAACTCAGAGATCTACCAGCTTCTGCCTTCTGAGTGCTAGGATTAAAGTGCACCACTATACCGGGCTCTATTCTTTTCTTTAATTCCTTTTCACAAATTGGAAATTTAGCTGGGTGGGATCTGGTCCTGAAGTCACCACCCCCTTTATTCCATTTTTTGTTATGTTTATCTTCTTGAACACAGGACTTAGCTACATTTCACTTCCTGGTGCTTCTTTTTTCCTCAAATTTTATATTCTATAATTTACCCTGCTAAGCTGGCTTCTTCTCATTATAAATCTTCATTAGAGTTACCACTAATAGCCATGTGACAGTCTATACTAGACTGTTTTGAGATTTCCTCTATCAATGGAATTAATCCAAAACTCTTCACTTTTGCCTCATGTAGACTCTTTGAACAAGGGCAAAAGGAAGCCACATTCTTCACCAAAATATCAAAGACCAATCTCTAGGACATATATTAATATTTTTCTCCTCTAGAACATTGTCATCCAGGTTCCCACAGTTCCTCAAATCACACTCAACACCACTGTCTTTCACGTTCCTACCAGTATGATCCATTAAGCAGCCCTTAAAGCATTCAACTGCTTTTCTATCCACAGTCCCAGGGTCCATCCATATTCTTTCAAAAAAAGCATGGTCAGGCCTATCACAGGAATACCCCAGTTCCTCCTACCAACTTCTGTCTTAGTTAGGGTTTCTATTGCTGTGAAAAGACACTATGACCATGGCAACTCTTATAAAAGAAAAACATTTAATTGCTGTGCCTCAATTACAGTTCAGAGATTTAGTCCATTATCATCATGGCAGGAAACAAGACAGCATGCAGGCAGCCATGGTGCTAAAGAAGGAACTGAGAGTTCTGACATCTTGACTCACAGGGAACAAGTAGTCTGAGAAACTGAGTGTGGCTTGAGTATATTTGAGACTTCAAAGCCCACCTCCACAGAGACAGACTTCTAACAAGACCACACCTACTCCAACAAGGCTGCACCTCTTGATAGTACCACTTCCTTTGGGGGCCATTTTCTTTCCAACCATCACACACTGTTCAATCAGAAGGAAATCAGAATTTAATCTATCAAGGCACTGAGGCTCTGGGATTGTTTGCAATAGCATCTTATAAAGAGCTATGTTCAGGTCAGTATTTGTATGGGGATCTCTATATCTCTGAACAAAGCTTTAACTTTTAGTATTTGCTGCCTTCCATGGTATAAATAATCCAATACTGTAGCTTATTTCAGACTACCAAAGTTTGAAATGTCACTGAATTTGGAGCTAGAAAGGACAGCTAACTGTTCGTTCTTTATGAGGCTGTAAAACTTAGCTCGCTACTGTGTAATGTGCTCTGACTTATCATCTTAGTTCGCTTTAATTGTTAGCTTTCTAATTGAGAAATTGCGTAGATCAGATTAGCCTGTGTTGAAATACGGAGCGCAGGCTGTGTCCCGCCACCAGGCTAGCTTTACCCGAAATAATTACATGGAAACTGTATTCTTTTAAACACTGCTTGGCCCATTTCTATCTGGCCTCTTCTAGGCTAGCTCTCGCACCTGGGCTAGCCCATTTCTAATAATTTGCTTTAGCCCACGACTGGCTTACCAGGAATGATCTTAACCTGCGTCTGTCTGGATTGGGAGAACCATGATGACTCCCTGACTCAGCTTCTTTCTCCCAGCATTCCGTTCTGTTTACTGCGCCTATCAAATGGGTCTAGGCAGTTTATTTATTAATAAGAAATCACTCCCACATCAAGCCTGTGAAAATGTCTGTGGGGTATTGTATTAATCAATAACTGATAGAGGAAGGCCCAACGTACAGTGGGCAGTACTATCCCTTGGCAGGTAACCCTGAGCTATACAAGAAATGTAACTAGGGCAAGATCTTGACTTGCCCTGTAGTCAGACTGATGACTATCTTAAATATCTCCATAGAAACTTCATCTAGCAACTGATGGAAACAGAGGCAGAGACCCGCATCGAAGCACTGGACTCAGCTCCCAAAGTCCAGTTGAAGAGTGGGAGGAATGAGAATATGAGCAAAGAGGTGAAGACCATGACGGGGACACCCACTGAAACAGTCTACCTGAGCTAATGGGAGCTCACAAACTCCAGCCGGACTGGGAAGGAATGAGCAAAAGACCAAACTAGGCCCTCTGATTGTGGTTTACAGTTGCATGGCTGGGGCAGACTGCGGGGCCACTTGCAGTGGCACCAAGATTTGTCCCTGCTGTAGGTACGGGCTTTGGGGAACCTATTCTCTTTGGATGGATACCTTGTTCAGCCTAGATATAGTAAGGAGGGCCTTGGACCTTCCCCAAAGCCTTACCCTCTCTGAGGATTGGGTAGGGATGGGGTGGGAGGGTATGTGGAAGGAATGGGATGAGGGGAGGGAGTGGGAACTTGGATTGGTATGTATAATGAAAAAAAGATAGTTTGTTTTCTCTTTTTAAAAAAATCAATTATACACTTAAAATTAAAAATAAAAATAAATGTAACTAGGCACAAACCTGTCGGTGAGCCAGGAAGCAGCATTTCTTCATGGTTTCTGTTCCAAGTTCTTGCTCCAGTTCTTGTCCTGACTTCTTCAATGATGGATGGTAGCCTAGAAGTGTGGGCCAGAAAATCTTTTGCCCTGAGTTGGTTTCACTCAGAATATTTAATCACAGAAGCATAAGGGAAACTAGAACACTAATTTACTCTGTCATATTCCACAACAATGAGAATTTGCAAGAATCCTACAATCTACCACAAAGATTCCTAGATTACGTAAAGTCTAGGTGAGCCAACAGCCCCTCCTAATATTTGCTAACTAATTGTACTGTGACTTAAGTGTGTAGTTACTGAAATCTGAGGATTGTTTGGAAATTTCATTTCTCCTTAGCACCTGGCACTGTGCTTTGCACTTGGCAGGCAGTGCTAAATGTTTATGGAATTCAGTTATTAATGTTTGCTCCTTACAAAATTCGGGTAGCATTTAATCCTCACGTCTACATTTTAGTGTTACTCTTAAGACTAAAGACTAAAAATGTTCAGAATCCAAATAGTCTAAATATCATTTTCTGTATATTGAATATATGTACAGTCACTCATCAGTATGGAAACAGAAGAGAAATGGGTTTAGGAATCAGAAGATATTTATGTTCCTTCCATTAAAGGGCATGATAATTTCATAGAAACTGCACATATCTTCCCGCATATTTTAAATTATCTCTATATTACTGTTAATACACACAGTAATGAAAATACTGTGTATAAAGGTGCTGTACTACAATGTTTCAGGGGAGATAAGAAAAAATAATTACATGTTCAGATACTACTTACACACAAATATTTGCAATGTATAGCTCATTAAATCCACATATGCAGAATTCATGGACATGGGAGTCTAACTAAATGTATGTTGTTTTATTCAAATTACTTATGTGCTAAGAAATATCAGTTTGGTGCACTCATGCTATGGTTTATAGCCTTTAAATTGGCTTGCAAAGAACAAACTACCTGCTGCTTATACTGAGGAGGAGGATGTATATTTGTGCATTGCTATCATCACTGGTCCTAGAAGGAAGAGTTTCTTTTAAAGGAACATATATAGTATATTCTAGGCCTAATATTCAATATTTTTAATTTTTTGTTCCCAGATACCATGCTGTTTTGAAAGTGAAATCTTAAAATAAACAGAGAAACCAACAAAACTCTATTCTTAAAGTTTAAAAAGAAGTCTAAAGACTTTAAATATATCCTAACATGCACAATTCAGGACAGGAAGCAAATTGAATATCAAATTCCTTCAGACATATCTTTTCACAGTCATAAATATTACTGCAAGTAGAATCAGGCTTCAGATTTTTATATGTTCTTTTGTGATTTCATTCGATTCTTACTTAAATGTGGTATACACGTGTATACAAACAGACTACATACTGGAGTTCGTAGTTACAGGTTCAAGTTTTTCCTTCAAGCCTATAATGAAAATGTGAATGCTGATGCATTTAAGGCTGTGATAGAATATGTAGTTTCATTCAGAGATTAAGCACAAACTTGAACACTAGCATAGACCATAGACATGACAGACATATAAAGTTCTAAGAAATTGTCCTTCAAACAGCAGAAAATATAAGATGGAGGGTTTCTTAAAAATAGAATTTTAAAACAAATCTAAAATTTTAGTCTTTTTTTTCTCTTGAAAAAGATTGGAAAACTTGGAATTGATTCTTACACTACCAAATTAAAACATATAATACTGTCATTAAAGACAAAGTGTTGGGGCTAGGAGATAACTTGATGGTTGAAAGTATATATTGCTCTTGCAGAAAACTCAGGTTGGGTTCCCAACACCTACTTCAGGTGACTTACAAACATCTGTAACTCCAGCTCCATGGATGCTCCATGGGCATTGGCACTCACATGCGTGCTTGCATGTTCACCTGTGCGCGCGCGCGCGCGCACACACACACACACACACACACTTGCATAAAATTAAAAATAAAAATAAATTAAAGATAATCTGTTTTTTTTGTTCAGTTCATTATTTTTACTTTTTTTTGCTTTATAAATAATACCACTCAAAATTTCCACCTCCTCCTATTTCCCTTCCACTCCCCCACTCCCCCTCCCCCTCCACTCCTAAGAGAAGGCAGGGTACCCTGTCCTGTGGGAAGTCCAAGGCCCTTCCCCCTCCGTCCAGGCCTAGGAAGGTGAGCATCCAAACAGATTAGGCTCCCAAAAAGCCAGTACATGCAGTAGAATCAAATCCCAGTGCCATTATCATTTGCTTCTCAGTCAGCCCCCATTGTCAGCCACATTCAGAGAGTCCGGTTTGATCACATGCTCCATCAGTCCCAGTCCAGCTGGCCTTGGTGAGCTCCCATTAGATCAGTCCCACCGTCTCAGTGGGTGGACAAACCCCTCGTGGTCCTGACTTCCTTGCTCATGTTCTCCCTCTTCAACTGGACCTTGGGAGCTCAGTCCAGTGCTCCGATGTGGGTCTCTGTCTCTATCTCCATCCACCCGCAGACAAACATAATTTGTAAAAGAAAGAAAACTGTTAACTTGGTAACAACTAGTCTTTAAGTGAGAAACAAATGCATAGAACTGGCTCCCCTTATTACTTTAATATGAAAGCATAAACAGGCTAGATTCCTTTCTTCCATCTGAGCTAATAATAATCAGAAGAAAAAAACATTTTCCAACAGGACTAAATACCTGAAACAAGAGAATATCATGAAGGCAGCTTTTATTTTTCTGAGAAAAAAAAAATAGGCATGGGTTACAGGAGTATTTAAAATGTCTCATTTACAGCGTAGAGTTGAAAGGTAGATGTAATTCTTATACCTCTAAGTATTTGTTGGATTTCCATCTCTTCCTTACTACTGGGTATCCTTTATATGTAAATAAGATAAGGTAATTAGATAGTCTTATTCAGTCTTTATCATTTTCTCTTTTTTTTTTTGCTGTTTTTCTTTTTGTAAATTTTTCGACACAGGGTTTCTGTGTGTAGCATTGGAGCATGTCCTGGAACTAGTTCTTGTAGAGCAGGCTGGCCTTGAACTCACTGAGATCAGCCTGCCTCTGCCTCCCAAGTGCTGGGATTAAAGGTGTGCACCACCACTGCCCATTTTCATTCATCAGATTGTTCCTGTGTAAATTGAACATTTATTGTAGCACTACATAACTGATTTTAAAATCTGTAAATGAGTTCGTACTTTCATATTGAAACAAGCCTGCTAGCTTATGTATAAAATCAAAACGTTGTTGTTTATAAAAAAGGATATAATAGGATTAGGAGCAAGTTAATTATTAATTTAACAATGAACTAACGATTTTGTGTCTGGTGACTTTAAGGTGCACTCACCTCTAGTAGTGACTTGAATTTGGTATGTAAAAAGGGGTTAGTGATTTTTCTTTTTTATTTTCATTGCTGCTAAAAATAGCAACTCCCTCTGTGTCCTTTTTGTTCCTTAAAGCTCTTAGTATACAAGTGAACATTTGATGTGGGAGTGTCATATATCAATCTGTTGATTTCATTGGTTAGGCAATAAAGAAACTGCTTGGCCCTCATAGGTTAAAACATAGGTGGGTGGAGTAAACAGAACAGAATGCTGAGAGGAAGAGGAATTGAGCTCAGACTCGACAGCTCTCCTCTCTGGGGCAGACGCCTCAGAGAGAGATGCCATGCTCCGCTCTCCCGGGCAGACGTGAGCAATGAAGCTCCGACCCAGGATGGATGTAGGCTAGAATCTTCCCGGTAAGCCACCTCGTGGGCTACAGCAGATTATTAGAAATGGGCTAGTCCAGGCGCGAGAGTTAGCCTAGAAGAGGCTAGATAGAAATGGGCCAAGCAGTGTTTAAATGAATACAGTTTGTGTATTGTTATTTCGGAGCATAAGCTAGCCAGGTGGCCAGGGTGCTCGGGACGCAGCCCTGTCACTCCTATTACTACATATTGGCACCCGACATGATGGACTAAATCCACTTAAAAACCTGAGAAGGCTTAAAAATAAGGGAGAGAGAGTTTAACACAGATTTTTGCTGTTTGTTGGTGGCGTGCTGTAGAGAGATTTCCTGATTCGGCAACAGCAGCAGAAAAAACGCTGTGTCAATTTAAAGCGCAGCTTCTTGGGGCTGTGCTGCCAGCGTGAACTCTGGCTTTAAAGCATTTCAGTGGCTTTTATGGGACTGGATGTTTGTGTTCCCACTTGGGATCGGAAGGAGAGTGCTCTGAGACGTGCTGATGGCTCAGTGCTCCCACCTGCACCTGGGCAGATGGCCGAATCAGGCTTAGGCAGGCGGGAGAGCATGGAGGATTCCTGCCACCATACAGAGACGGGTTTTTCAACTTCGCAGTGCTCTGCGTGTCAGATTTGGATGTAACTTGGATGCAAAGAATTTCTGTGCTGCACACTCAGTCTCAGAATTAAAGTGCTGAGTACCACTCCTACCTGGTGGCCCCACAGCTAGCACAAAATGGGATGTCCTCCATTTTGAAATTTTCCTGACTCAGCAGCAGGAAAAAAACCTGTGTTGTTTTAAAATGCTGGCTTTCTGAGCCATCCTGCCAGGGCAAACTCTGACTGTTTGAGGCAGAAGGGCCGACTACAGAGAGAGGACTAGAGTGTTGTCTGTGGACATAATGCTGCAACTTACTTGCTGGCAGGGACCTTGAAACGCCATAGAGTTGTGGCTGTAAACATGGCTACAGCCTGTATCTCTGCCATGAGGCTGGAAAGCTAAGGAATGGACTGGATCTATCTGGCAAAGCCACGGCTTTAATTCTACCCATATTGCTCAGTAATTTAAAGGCTTGTGTGGTCAGAAAAAGAGAGACTCAAAAACAAACAAAAAAAACTTTAAGTAATTTATAGTGTGTTAAAAATATATGCAAGCTAAAAGTTAAAAGTTATTAAAAGTAAAAAAAAAAGGAAGAAGGAGGGTAGTTGGGTGTGGTAGTACACACCTTTAATCCCAACACTTGGAAGGCAGAGGGAGATTGACCTCTGTGACTTCAAGGTGTGGTAGCACAAGCCTTTAATCCCAGTGCCTAGAAGGCAGGGACAAACAAGGTGAGTTCAAGGTGTAGTAGTGTACACCTTTAATCCCAATGCCTAGGAGGCAGAGACAGGCGGATCTCTGAGAGTGCAATGACAGCCTGGTCCACAGAGTTATTCCAGGTCAAAGATACAAAGAACCTGTCTCAAAAAGCAAAAAATAAAAGTAAAAATAAACAAAATAGAGGATAAAATAAAGCGCACAAAGATGGAAAATACGCAGAGAATTTTGATACTGTATGCTATTATGCTCTCTTTGAATTATTTGAATGCTGAGGAAAGAGCAACAGCTGCTAAAAGACATTTATTTATAAATGCTGCTGAACTAATCCAACATAGATATTTTGAAAATGCCTTGACTTTGAAATTTGGATCTAAGGACATGATGCTTTGGAAAGGAGTTTCTTATTTTGTTTTCACAGAGGATGAGACCCTGTTCATTTCTTCTATTCCGATATGGTATGATGGACTACGCCCTCCTGAAGGGTTGCTGTGAACATCTTCAGAAAATTGCTTCGCTCAACTGCCAACTAAGATGAAACTAGCACACAGGTTATACCATGAAAGACCTCATTAATGATACCCCCATTCAGCAGGAAGCAGTTTGGAGAGAAAAAACTGTGCCCATGTTCCCACATATGGTTTATAAACGTTCTTTAACATTTAAAGGGGGATATAATATAGATATGAATAATTTGTATTAGTATAGATTTTGCTTTATTGATAGAGATTTAAGGTCAATTTTGTTATATGTATATGCATATTTCTGCTATTGATTAAGATATTGTGATTGTGTAGTTCATTAAAAAATGTACTGTATAATTAAGAAATATAGGTTAATGGATAATCATCAGTAATAGTCAAGCTTGTAGTCATGTTAGTTAAGATTTTCTAGATATATAGAGATATATTTCAGATAGGCATTCTTCATATCTCTCAAAGACTGCAGAATATGGCATTTAATGTTTTAATAACTTAGGACTTTTCATGACAATGAGACACTCTGCTCCTGGCAGCACCAATCTACTTCAAGAAGAAGATGGGTATCGAAGAGGATCCTTATGGAGTTGGATAGCCATTTGGGTAATAAACTGCTCTTGCCTGGACTATTGCATAAACTGGACACAGAGAACCCGCAGAGAGAGGACTACTGAACTTGCCTAAAGGTGAGATGATCTTTTGGGGTTCCTGATTCATGAAGGAGTCTGCAAGACATTCTGCAGGACACAACAGATAGTGACTAAACTGACTTTGAATTTTCCTGCTTCATGGAAATGTCTGCTGGATACTATGGGCCTGAAGGCTGAAGATGGATGCCCCAATGGTACAGAGGAACTTTGGGTGACTGTACAGGCAGCAAGATGTCTCTGTCATTTCTAGAGTTTTAAAAGTTGCTTACTTTTTGTTTGCTTAGGTAATATTGTATTCTTCTGGAGTCTTTGATGGAGTTGAAGAATAGATAGATAGTTATAGTTTTCCATTGTTATGATAAAAGATAAAATAGATATAAATATTGTAACTGTAATCTTGCTTGATAACTGTTTTGTTATATGTAATTTTGCTATGTTAAAGTTAAAGCCTTCCTTTTTTTGTTTAAACAGAAAAAGGGGAAGTGATGTGGGAGTGTCATATATCAATCTGTTGATTTCATTGGTTAAGCAATAAAGAAACTGCTTGGCCCTCATAGGTTAAAACATAGGTGGGTGGAGTAAACAGAACAGAATGCTGGGAGGAAGAGGAATTGAGCTCAGACTCGACAGCTCTCCTCTCTGGGGCAGACGCCTCAGAGAGAGACGCCATGCTCCCATCTCCCAGGCAGACGTGAGCGATGAAGCTCTGACCCAGGATGGATGTAGGCTAGAATCTTCCCGGTAAGCCACCTCGTGGGCTACAGCTGATTATTAGAAATGGGCTAGTCGAGGTGTGAGAGTTAGCCTAGAAGAGGCTAGATAGAAATGGGCCAAGCAGTGTTTAAATGAATACAGTTTGTGTGTTGTTATTTCGGGGCATGAGCTAGCCAGGCGGCCGGGGTGCTGGGGACGCAGCCCCGCTGCTCCAATTACTACAAACATTTGGATGCAAGACCTTATGTAACAAACAAAGGTGATATATGAAGTATGTAAATTGAATATAAAAGTGCTACTCTTAAAGAGTTGATGTAGAGTATGGCTAAACATGCATATGTACAATCTATTAGAAGAACTTAATCTGGCAAAAAAAAGAATTCATAGTACTGCTGATGGTTTGACTTTGATTTAAATGCTACACTTGTAAAACATATAAACTTGATAAGCAAAATTTCAGGGCAACAAACAAAATTTCAGGCATGTGAGCCAATTCTCCCCGACTTGTGGGAAAATCCTCTTCGATGACAGTTTTCATCATGGCTCTGGTTCACCCATCTCGGCTGCACTAAAATTTACTAGGTCTAAATTTTATGTTTAAAGCATTTTCTGGAGAAATGGCCAAGCAGTTGGCTTCTGTAGCAGAGGATCTGAGTTCGAGTTCACACAATTCACATGACAGATCACAACCACCTGTAACTCCACATCCAGGTGATCTGACACCCTCTTCCAGCCTCTTCAGTCACCAGGTATCATATGGTAGATATACATACATGCAGATACATACACATACACATAAAAATAAGAAAATCCTAAAAGGGGAGTTATTTAAATTGTAATTCAAGTTATTTTTAAAACAGGAAGATTGTTCAATCTAATCGTCTTGATTAGACTTACTATACTCTATTATTTTACAAATGAATGTGAATTAATGATATTTATACGCTGACAACACACTTTCATCTTGCTCCTTTTCAAACTCATGTTGATGCTAAAAGGTCTTTGCTAAGCCAGGTATGGTATCTCAAGACTTTTAGAAGGAAGAGCAGGATGGAGCTCTGTGAGTTTGAGGCCTGCCTGGTCTACGTGATGAGCTCCATGACAGTCATGGTTATGTAGAGAGACCCTGTCTGAAAATAAATAAATAATAAAAAAAAGTAAAAAATCACTGAGAATAGAATGCAGCAATCATCGTGGATGCAACACCAATCATTATGGTTGCAAAAGCAAACATTATGATACATGTAGCACACCCTCCTTAAGACTACATGAAAGTTTTGGGTACCTTGTAATATTCTTGGAAGTTTCTATAAGTAAAAAAATCCACGCTAAACATCCCCCACTGTGCAATGATATGTAAAACCAAAAAAATACTCCTTGAACAAAATCCATTTGTCAGTTTGTGAATTCAAAGTGTAAGATATCAACTGCTTGTTTCTGTACCACTTACATGGATCAATAATTGTATAGGAGTAAAAGATGTGACTCAAAGAAAATGGCTTTGAACACTCATTTGAACAACTTTTTCTTATTCTACATTGAAGTCACATATCTGGCACATATTTGTAAATCTAATTCCACATTATATTATTTATTGATTGATTATTCTTAGGTAATTTCATTATGCATATAATGTATCTTAATCGCATTCAACACATATCTCCCTTTCCACTCCAACATGCTAGAATGTTGATTGGCTTGATCTTGTGCAACCATTGTGTAGGTAAACATAGTTGTTCTGAGTTCATAAGTACAATAGCCATGTCTTGTCCAGAAGCTAGTATTTCACAGCATTCATTCCCATCCTTTTGCTTTTATATTCTGGTTGTCCTCTCTTCAGTGATTTTCTCTGAGGCTTGCGTGGTTGATATAAATGTGCTATTTATGGTTGATTTTGCAACAATCACTTATTCTCAGTTGATGTGGGAGTCCCATAACAAGTAAGGCTAAATGCAGATGGTTTCACTGAAAATCTTTGAAAAAAGTTGGGTTCAAAATATCATCATTCAAAATGGTCAAGAGACTACATCAAAGCCTGAAGGTTTATTGAGTGTTGTGAAGAAGGCAATGAGCCTCTAAACTGGGAGTCAAGAACAGCTGATGGCAGAGATGTATAGAGAACAGGAGAAGGAAATTGTAAGTTGTACATATTAACTGTTGATACAGTCATCTTTCTTTCACATTTAGCTTCCCAAATTCTTACAAAGGTTTATAAAGTTTTGCTCTGGGGAATCTAATCAATCCAATGGGGAGGAAGATGCTATTAGCATCAGAGATTTCCTAGTAAATCAGTCAGATCAGTTTCTATTGCCTCCCATAACCAAAATATTCTACTCCTATATACCAACCTGTATATTGTAGTCAAGTGAGAGATCATCCAATATGAGAAGTATGAAAGAAAGTGAACAAAACAAGCAAACAAGAAACTCAGGGAAAAGACTAATCAAAACTAAGAATACTTCCAAGCAAAGGTTTATCCATGTCTTCAGAAAGAAAGTGTCATATTCACAAAACAAGAACAAAATGGCAGTAAGAAGATTTGGAATACACTAAGAAGTTATTTAATTAAATATCTAAATATATAAGTAGGCATGAGGACAGGAGTTAAGATTGTTGTAATAGGAAGGCCGCTTATTGGTTCCCAGCTGTTTAGCCCCGAAATACTGTGTATTAATTAAATCACTGCTTGGCCTATTAGCTTTAGCTCTTTATTGGATAACTTTTATATATTAATTTAACCCATCTCCATTAATCTATGTATTGCTATGTGGCAGTGGATTACCAGGTAAAGTTCCGTTAGTCTCCGGCAGTGCTACATCGCTTCTCTCTTTTCTCTGCCTCCTTTCTCCCAGGATTCAACTTAGTTTTCCATGCCTAGCTCTGCTCCCCTATAGCTCTGCTATAGGCCCAAAGCAGTTCTTTTATTTATCAATGGTAATCACAGCATACAGAGGGACATGCCACACCACCCTATAACCCATATAAATACTGAGCAAATGTGGCAGCTCAGCCACAATTACATCCGAGTGGAGACAGAGAATTCCTGGAGGAAGCAAGCTAGCAAGGTTACCTATATGGGCAAGCTCTGAATTTGATGGAAAAACCCTGCCTCTGTGAATACAGAGAAAGAGTAATTGAGGATGATTCTTGACATCAACTCTTGCCTACACATGGAAACTTGCAGACATGCACATGTGAACATGCACTCACACACATGCAGAAGTGCTCATGCGCGCACACACACAGACACACACACACATACACACACCACTACCACCACCATTCATACAAAAGGATGCAAAAGGATGGAAGCAGGGCTGGAGAGATGGCTCAGTGGTAAAGAGCATTTCCTGCTCTTCCAAAGGTCCTGAGTTCAATTCCCAGCAACCACATGGTGGCTCACAACCATCGGTAATGAGATCTGGTGCCCTCTTCTGGCCTGCAGGCACACATGTAGACAGAATACTGAGAATACTGTATACATAATAAATACTATATATAATAAATACATAAATGTATACATAATAAATAAATCTTCAAAAAATAATGGAAGCAAAAATAAAAATTTGTTGAGAAAATACAAAATAGAGCAAAAATCATTAAGGATTATAAAGATAGGAGGAAGATATTTGAACAACTTTGTTAATTTGTCTAAGGAAACTAAAATATCTTAAATCAATTGATCTTACTTTGAAAAACAGTTGTCTTTTTATTTATAGTTTGGTTACTTAACATTATAGTGGTAAACAGTTTAAAAATTAAATAAGTTATTAAGACTTAGCAGAAGAGTAACCGTTGTCCCTCTATCCTCCTTCTTCATCCTCTAAACACAGAATCAGGAAAAGCAAAGGGTAAGACGTTGTAAACACTACAATAGAACAATTCCTCTGATTAAGATACTTATATAATGTTTGTGTGTTGATATATATTTACCATATTGCAATGTATATTTGTACAGTGTTTATATTTGGAGGTCATTATCCTCATCTATTACACAGTTGTTTATTGTCTTAGTCTTTAAGTTAGATAGATATTTACAAAACAGTACTTGATATCAGCAAAACTTGAGAGAGGAGGCTAAAGAGATGCCCCAGTGGTTAAGAGTGTCGGGTGCTCTTGCAGAGAACCAAGATTTGGATATCTGTACCCAAAATTTCAATATCAACATCTCTTAATTTGGATAGTAAGGGACTCACAACTGCCTATGACTTAGGCTCCAGGGGCTCTGACTCTCTCAGGACTCTGTGAGAAGCTGAACACATATGGACAGGCAGATAAATATACATCATCTTTTCAAAAATTGATTTCCAACCTAGATCTTACATACAATGAAACTGTATTAAATATGAGAACAAAGTAAAGCTGCTGACAGTCTTAAAATCTTTGCTTTAAAAAAAAAGCAAAAAAAAAAAAATCTTTTCTTTTTGTGTCCTTTCTCTGGAAATGACTGGATTCTGTGTTCACAATAAATAGTAAACCAAACAAAAAGAAGACTCAAGGCAATAGGACAGTCAGGAAGAAGGCCAACGTTTGAGGGATGGAAAGGAGACTGAGGGTGAAGCATTTTTGGCACAGAAAACAAAAGTGAATTTAAAAAAAGAAATATGTTTCCTCCCAACAATGAAAAAAAAAAGATCAAGTGAGCAGAGGAGAAAAAAAGGGTGGCTCCCTAATTTATTTAATCTCAATCAAAATCCCACCTGATTGTCTTATACGAATGGAAACCGTGATTCTAAAACAAACACTAAACAGTAAAGGATCTAAAGTAACCAAATAAAGTCTGTGGCAATACCTCAGTCACTAAAATGTTTGCCTTACATAAACACAAGTTGAGACTCCAGCATCCATGAGTGTAGGGTGTGGGGAGTGCGGGAAGCCTGACATGATGGGACATACTTGTAATTCCAGCTCTGGAACAGCAGAGATAGGCAGATCCCTGGGGCTCACTGGTCAGCGAGCAAGTCAATGAACGATCCTGTCTCAAAAGCAGAGGTTGGGACCTGGGAAACCACAGTAAAGGTTGTCCTCTGGCATCCATACTCATTTGCTTGCACACATACATACACACACATAAACATGCACAAATGCATACATATAAAAATAATAATAATAAAATAACCAAATAAGCTTCTCCTATCCTGCTGCAATCAGCCCAGCAGGTGTTAGTTTGTTGTTGTTTTTGTCAAAGTACTTTCCTGTGCTCAACCTGTAGCCTCTGAGAATATCCATCTCCATTCTAGCCAGGGAACCCTCCACAGACCCAGCAGAACAAAGGTGCTTCTAAACAGCGTTTACACTGAAACAACTCACAGAATTCAAGATGAAGTATCAAAGCAGACAATATCAATCACCGAGCAGGAGCTGGTCCATATCTGGGGAGAGGGGTAGCATTTCCTTCTTATGTTTCTGCTGAGACATCAAAAACTAACCAAACTGAAGATGAAGCAGAATACAATAATGTCATTAGTTAATCAAAGAGAGTCTCAGAAGAATAAAGGGGACCTGGAAAAAAGAATTCCAAGGAGTTCCAAGTGCAAATGTGATGACACAGGTTCCAGAGAAGGTTGTCATGGCAAGAAGTGCCAAGCCATTCCGTTTCAAGACCGGCAGTCTCAGTCAACTACATCCAAACCTTGGCACTACAGCTACTCCATGCCCTTGTGTTAGGTGAAACCTTACAATATTTCTGAATTTAGAAGATCTCAGACATCTTAAAATGAAGAAATCATGCAGCTGCCAAGCTAAAGAGACCTCATTTCATGAAATGAATAGTTAATCAGCACGCCTATCACTTGAGCAGTATCTCCACAGCCCAGCTCCTGTCCATCTTCTCCAGATGTTACCTGATGACAGAGACACTCTTTCCTCTACTCGAGGCTTTTTGTCACTTATCCAGTCTTCCACTCACAGGGCTTACCACCGGATCATGGGTGTGTTAGATGGAAATTGCAGACCTTCAATGGGTGCCACGTCTTATCCTCAATATGACAATATAAGACACAGCAATTCCACTTTCGACACAGCAATGGAAGCAAGTTTGGAGGAGATGACTGCCATGGATGCAGCTTCGTTGAGACGACAGATAATCAAGTTGAATAGACGTTTGCAACATTTAGAGGAGGAGAACAAGGAACGAGCCAAAAGGGAAATGGTCATGTACTCAGTTACTATAGCCTTCTGGCTGCTGAACACCTGGCTTTGGTTGCGCCGCTAGAGGTGACCTCAGTTCTCAAAACTAATGTCTTGTCATCTAGGAATATAGAGCTTGCAAACTTCTTTTTTGTTTCTGTCTTTGCTTTGCAATGCCATTTCTACAACCCATGCCTCCTGCTAATGAATTTCTTCCAGGAAGTAGGAAGGGAGCAGGCAATGGAGATATAGTCTGTCACTCAGCTGTATTTACTTGGGACCAGTTCTGTATTGATGGGATGTCCAGTTCTTGTTTTGAAGGCAAGAATTTAGTCATGAAGCATACAGTTTAAGCAGTTTATTTAGCAAAGTTAAGCTAATCAAACACTCCAAAGAGTATAGAGTGGACTTCCTCAGAGTAGAACCCACCGAGCTCTATTTTGATAAAGGTGTTTATGAATATTTATGAGGCTGGTGGCACAATTGTAAACTAAGTAAGGAAATTTTCCCTTCCAAATCATGATGGGCTAGGTCTCTCTTCTATGGTAGTTTTCGAATGATCTTTCCAAACCCAGGGGTCAAAACTGCAATGCCAGTGATATATAATGACAGCAGGTCTTTTGAGAATGCACATGTGTGAAAGAACGTTTTGTTGCCTTTCTGGAGTGAGAACAACCTAACTGGAGCTTCAGGGATTCTTAACCACAAAAGCTTATCCTGATCATCAGGAGACACAGCCACCAAAACATAACAGGAGTTTTTCTCAGTTGCCCCATATCTAACTTCTGGCCTACCTCATATCAGTAATATCAATTGTAAGAACTCTTCCTGTGGGTTTTGTTAGGGAGATTTAGTTTTTTTTAAGCACTTGCTTTTGTTTTGCCTCACCAATCTATACAACTAACTGAGTGGGACAGAAAGTACAGAAACAATAAGATTCAGAAAAGCAGCTGTAAAAGAAAAACAATATTTTGATCTCTTTCTCAGATATTTTGAGTGGTTTTCTTTTTTCTTTATTTTTCTTTTGTTTTTTGTTTTTCAAGACAGGATTTCTCTGTGTAACAGCCTTGGCAATCCTGAAACTAGCTCTGTAGACGAGGGTGGCCTCGAACTCACAGAAATCCACCTGCCTCTGCCTTCTAAGTGCTGGGATTAAACGTGTGCATTACCCCGCCCAGTGAATTGCTCTTATTAAATATTCTTCCATCCAACTTTTCAATATTAGCACTTTTGAAATTCTGATGTGTTCTCGGGTTTAATTTGTCTTTGAGAAGGAAGGAAAAGAAAAGATAAATGAGATGCAACTAAGGAAAGCATACATCTAAATTGAATTATTTTTATTCATAACATATAAAGATATATTCTTTTTCTTCTATTCTGCAGTATTAGCAACTAAACTCAAAGCTTTGTTCATGTCACACCGGTCCTTCCTGAGATGAATTCCTGGCTATTGGGTTTGGGGATTTTGTTTTGAAGTAGAGTATTGCTATGTAGCTCAGGATGGTCTTGAGTACTCAATCTTTCTGCCTGTTACCTAAGCAATAGAATCATAGGCATGGCACAGATTTCTGGGACTAAGGATGAAGCCCAAGGCTCTATTCATGCTGTATCTCTAGTTCCTAAAGAACACAATGAGAAGGATAATTTAATTATAAATGAGAAAAAGATTCAGAGATATTCACTTTAAAATACACAATAATGAGAAATAAATAAATAATAGAAAATTGGTAACTTTACTCACTAGAGAAATATATCTTAAAATCACAGCAAATGGCTGATAAGAGGTTCAGCTATTAAGATCGCTTGTTGCTCTTACAAAGGACCGAAGTCCATGTCCAAGAACCCACATGATAGTCAATGACCATAAGTTACTCCAATTTCAGAGAATCCAATGTCTTCTCTGGTCTCAGTTGGCAGGGAACAAACATTGTGCGTAGACATATATGTAAGCAAACACCCACACATAAAATAAAAACAATAATCTTTTAAAGTGAAAGGGTACCTTAACTACCCTTCCCCTATAAGCCAATTAATGACTACCAGCAATTGTCATTATAGTACCCTCATCCAGTAACTGATGGAAGCAAATGCAGAAATCCATGGCTAAACACTGGGCTGAGCTCTTGGAGTCCAGTCTTAGAGAGGGAGGAGTGATAATATGAGCAATGGGGTCAAGACCATGATGGGGAAACTCACAGAAACAGCTGACCTGAGCTAGTGGGAGCTCACTGACTCTGGACTGACAGCTGGGGAAGCTGTATAAGACTGAACTAGGCTCTCTGAATGTAGGTGACAGTTATGTGGCTTGGGCAGATTGTGGGGCCACTGACTGTGGAACCATTATTTATCCCTAGTGCATGAGCTGCCTTTGTGAAGCCAGATCCCTATGGAGAGATACCTTGCTCAGCCTAGATAAAGGGAGAAAGGCCTTCCTTGGTCCTGCCTCAAGTGATGTGACAGTCTTTGGTGACCCCTCATGGAAGGCCTTACCTTCTCTGAGGAATGAATAGGTGGAAGCAGGGAGAGTGGAAGGAGGGGAGGGAGAGGGAACTGGAATTGACATGTAAAATGTAAAAAGATTGTCCTGGTAAAAAAAATGACATCTTGAAATTTGCATGCAAATGGATGAAACTAGGAATTACTATCCTGAGTGAGGTAACCCAGACTAAGAAAGAGGAGCACGGTATGTACTTACTAATAAGTAGATATTAGACATAAGGCAAAGGATAATGAGCCTATAGTCCACAACCCCAGAGAAGCTAGATGACAAGGAGAACCCTACGAGAAACATACATAGTTTCCCTTGGGAAGGAGAAATAGACAAGATCTCTCCTGATTGGGAGGGTGGAATGGGGGTAGAAGGGAAGGCCCAAGGGGACAAGGAGAGAAGGGGAGAGAGGAGAACTTGAGGGAACAGGATGGTTGAGATGGGGAAATAACACAAACACACACACACACACACACACACAGAGAGAGAGAGAGAGAGAGAGAGAGAGAGAGAGAGAGAGAGAGAGAGAGAGAGAGAGAGCAAGGAAAAAGGTATCTTGATTGAGGGAGCCATTATGGGGATAGCACAAAAAAAAAAACCCTGGAACTAGAGAAATTCCAAAGAATCCACAAGGATGACCTCAGCTAAGACCCTAAGCAATAGTGGAGAGGGTGCCTGAACTGGCCTCACCCTGTAGTCAGATTGATGACTATCTTAAATATCACCATAGAACCTTTATCCAGCAAGCAATCAAGTCAGATGCAGAGAACCATATCGTAGTGTAACAATGAAAGGGCCTGCTTGTTTGTTGGGGTTTTCTGTCCTGCCCAGTTCTCCACAGCTGGTAAGCCCCAAAGAAAATCACATAGAGATCTCTATAAGTTATAAAGCTGATTGGCCCATTAGCTCAGGCTACTTATTAGGTTCTTATAGCTTATATTAACCCATTATTCTAATCTATTTTAGCCATATGGCTTGGTACCTTTTTCAGCTGGCAGGTCACATCCTGCTTCCTCGGTGATCTGCGCAGGACTGGGAGGAATCAACTTCCTCCTTCCCAGAATTCTCCTGTTCTCAATGCATCATTTCTACTTCCTGTCTGGTTTTCCCACCTATACTTCATGCCTGGCCAATCAGCTTTTTATTTAAAACATGATTGACAGATTACAGACAATTCCCCTGCACCACTTCCCCCTCTTTAAAAAAAAAAAAAACAAAGAAAAATATTCTTAGTCCATTTTGGGGGAACGTGGGCATAGTATTCCAGGCTACTTCCAGCTGGCTGGGGGGGGGGCTGATAATCTTATGGGGACCCAAAGAAAATTTAGAGTTATGATCAAGTCCTGACTGAAGTATCCTGTGAGTCTTGATCATCTCAGGCAGCAGTCTTGAACCTGTTCTGGATGAAGAACTCAGACATCTGGGCCATCTATTCCTGCCAGAGATTTCTAAGGTGTTCTTCCTTGATCAAAGCTGATTTTTCTTAACTCTGAATAAATCCACAGCCTCTCATTTTCTGTGGAAACAAAAGCAAAATCTCTTCTCCAAATTAACATACCTTTTGACTTCAATTTTGAAGTCAAGGTATTTTCAAAATACCTATCTTAGATTAATTCTGCAGCATTTATAAGCAAATATCTTTTTGTAGCTGTTGCTCCTTCCTCAGCATTCAAATAATTTAAAGAGAGCATAATAGGATACAGTATCAAGATTCTCTGTGCATTTTCCATCTTTACGTGGCTTTATTTTAACCTCTATTTCTTTTATTTTTACTTTTAACTTTTGGCTTTTTGAGACAGGTTCTCTGTGTATCTTTGTCCTGGAACTCACTCTGTAAACCAGGCTATCCTTGAATTCAGAGATCTGTCTGTCTCTGCCTCCCAGGCAAATCCTACTGGTGTGTGCCACCATAACTGGCTACTCTCTCTCTCTTTTTTTTTTTTTTTACTCAGAGAACTTTAACCTTTAGCCTGTATATATTTTTATCACGCTGTAAAACATTTAGAGGTTTTCTTCCTCTTTGAATCTCTCTTTATTATATATCTCTCTTTTTCTGACCACATTGGTCTTTAATTTGTTAAGGAATATGGAGAAGTGTTTTGCCACAACTCTATGGCATTTTAAGGTGCTTGCTATCAAGCAAGCTGCAACAGTGTGTCCATAAACAATACTCAAAAGCTCCTATGGCATTTCAAGGTCCTTGCCAGGAAGCAAGCTGCAACAGTGTGTCCATTGCTCCATAGTCAGGACCACCTGCTTGAAAGAGTCAGAGTTTTCCCTGGCAGGAAGGCCCAGAAAGATAGCATTTTAAAAGCGAGCAGCTTTTTTCCTGCTACAGCTGAAAACTGAAATGCTTTACTCTAGGCTTTACCTACCTTTCTCAGGCTTTCTGTGGATGCAGTTATCCACATGGGCACCATTTGTAACATGAGGTGTCCTGCTAGTTGGGGTTTCTGTCCTGCTCAGTTCCCCACAGCTGGCAAGCCCCAAACAAAAAAGCAGGCCCCTTCATTGTTATAGTGGAGTACTGGACAGAACTCCCAAAATTCAGCCAGAGAGGGAGGAGTGAGAATACAAGCAAAAGTGTCAAGACCACTATGAGGATACTCACTGAAACAGCCTGCCTGAGCTAATGGGAGCTCAACAACTCCATTCTGACAGTGAGAGAACCAGCATAGGACCAAACTAGGCCCTCTGAATGTAGGTGACAGTTGTATGGCTGAGGCAGACTGTGGGAACACCGGTAATAAGACCAGGATTTAACCCTACTGCTTGTATTGACATTCTGGATCCTATACCCTTTGGAGAGATACCTTGCTCAGCCTAGATATAGTGAGGAGGGTCTTGGTCCTGCCTCAAAGCAATGTGTTAGACTTTGATGACTCCCCATGGGAAGCAGTACTCCTCTCTGAGGAGTGGATGGGCCTGGAAAGGAAGTGGGAGTGGGAGGAGGGAAGGGAGTGGGAACTGGGATTGGTATGTAAAATGAAAAAAGAGAGCTTCTAAAATAAATAAATTTAAAAAAGTAAAATAAAAAAAGGTGAACACACACACACACACACACACAAAGTAATCAGCTGGGCAGTGGTGGCACACACTTTTAATCCCAGAACTCGGCAGGCAGAGGTAGGCAGATCTCTGTGAGTTTAAGGCCAGCCTGGTTTACAAGAGCTAGTGCCAGGACAGGCTCCAAAGCTACAAAGAAAATCCCTGCCTCAAAAAAACAACAACAAAAAGTAATTGTGAAAAACTACTTATGACCACTATTGTAACAAAAACTAAAGATGTTTCCCAATACCCAAGATCAGTATGAATGTAAACCAAATGAGCTGCTAAGCGTAGATGAGAACAGAAAGTGGTACTGTCATTCTGGAGAACCATTTAGTAGTTTCTTATAAAAATTCAAGAAGAGCTACCTGCTTATGATTTGTAGGCACTTTCCTAGAAGAAAAAGAAATATGTGTCTAAAGAGAATGAGAGCTCATAAAAGCTGTGTCATTGTTAAAATCTGAAAACAACCAAAATGTCTCCTGGAATTGGAAGAAATGAACCAATTATGCTAGATCCATGCACATACTTCTAGTCAACAAGACAAATGAACAAATGGCAGACAAATATTACATGACTGAATCTCAAAATACTATGTCAAGTCAATGCAGTTCAATTAAAAAACCTACAGATTGCAAATGCACATCTATATAAAATTCTAGACAAAGCATGGAACATAGACCAGTGTGTCCTGTACATGTGTGTGTATGCACTTCGGGAAGGGAGTAGTGGGAATGAACCTAAAAAAAGCACAAGGGAGATTTCTAGGATGATAAAGTGCTTCATATCTAGACTGTGACATCAATTTATCAAATTCCTTCAAATCATATGCTTTAAATTGCTCTACTTTAATATATGCAAAGTATACATCAATGAAGTTGATTCTCTTAAAATCAATGTAACTCACCACATTAATAAAACAAAGGAGCCCCAAACCAGATGATTATATCAGTAATACAGAAAAAGCATTAATTAAAATTAACTATCGACTCATAGTAAAAATTATCAGCCTCAGAAGAACAGTAAACTATACTGGAAATTCTGTTTTACAAAGACCCTAGAGTAAACATGACACTTGAGAGATACTAAAAGCTGTCCCTTGGAAATGGATGTAGATATTTTCCACTTACTAGTCTATTTAGCATTGTAGTAGATATCCAAGCTAGTGTCATTAGGAAATAAAATGAATATGATTAAAATAGAAAAACTAAAACTTACAGATCTGTGCCTGTAGAAAACCTCTAGTTCATTTTTAAAAAGTAAGTTTATCAACATTAATACAAATTTAACTCCTCCTGTATTTTTATATACCAGGGAAATCCATTACAGAGTGAATTTTTCAGTTAATGCAATGTACAACATCATCACAAAACATCAAATACCTAAATTCTAATCTAAAGGATGAGATGTAGTAAGTAACTCTACACAGAAAAGTGAAAGAGAGGGAGAGAGTAAGAGAGAGAAAGTTAAATACTACACCAGTAGAAAGATCCCAATTATAGCACATCAGGGAATGCAGTAAAATCTGATTACCACTTTTCTCAAACATATCACTGAGATTCCAATTAAAATCATAACTTTCTCAACAAAATTAAAAATGGAGTCCAAAATTTGTAACAAATGCAAAAAGCCTAGAATAGTCAAAGCAATATCAGATCATTGACTAAAGTAGCCATCAAAACTGTAGTTCTGATGATAAATACAATGTGGTATTGTGACAAGAATAGGCAAATAAAACAGGAAGACAGAATAGCTATTGCAGAAATACAAATAAACAGTCAAAAACATTAGATTTATTATGAAAGGTGTTTTGCACAGCAATGGGAAACATCTTTTCAACGATATTGGAAAAAAGTATTGGATTAAATTTCTATGGTCCCAATAAGGAGCAGAAGGAGGGAGAACATGAGCAAAGAAGTCGGGACCATGAGGGATGCACCCACCCACTGAGACAGGGGAGCTGATCTATTGAGAGCTCACCAAGACCAGCTGGACTGTGACTGAAAAAGCATGGGATAAAACTGGACCCTCTGAACATGGCGAACAATGAGGGCTGATGAGACGCAAAGGACAATGGCACGGGGGTTTGATCCTACGTAATGTGATGGCTTTGTGGGAGCCTAGCCAGTTTGGATGTTCACCTTCCTAGATATGGACGGAGGGGGGAGTTCCTAGGTCTTACCATAGGGCAGAAAACCCTGACTGCTCTTTGGACTGGAGAGGGAGGGGGAAAGGAGTGGGGGGAGGGGGAGAAGGGTGAGAGGAGGGGGGGGCGTAGGGTGGGAGGAGGGGGAGGGAAATGGGAGGCTGGGAGGAGGTGGAAACTTGTTTTTTTTTTCTCCTTTTCTCAATAAAAGAAGAGAAAAAAAACCAAAAAACTGAAAAAAAAAATATCATGACTAACACCCAATTTAAAAAAATCAGTCTCAGGAATGTCATAGATTCAAAAAATATATAAAGCTTTTGAAATAGAGAAAGATTTTAGGAAGGGCAAACAAAATTAGCATTTATTATTAAAGGGTTGATAGATTAGATTACATTAAAAGTGAAAATATTTAATTGTAGTGGTTCACTTACAGTTCAAACGTTCAGTCCATTACCATCATGGTAGGACAAGGCAGTGTTCAGGGAGATATGGTGCTGGAGAAGTAGCTGAGACTTCTACATCTTGCAGGCAATGGGATGTTGTCTGTCACATTGGGTAGTATCTTGAGCATAGGAGACCTCAAAGCCCATCCCCACAGTGACACACACTTCCTCCAACAAGGCTACACCTATTTCGACATGGACACACCTCCTAATAATGCCACTCCCTATGAGATTATGGGGATAATTATGTTTAAACTATCACAAATAACAGAAGACTTGTATCCAGAGAATTTATAAAAAATCCCTGTGTAACAACTCTACCCAATGTAAAAAGTGAGCAAGAGTTGAACAAATAAATCACCCAAGTGGATATTTAAATGACAAATACACATATCAAAAGTACTCAAATTATATATACCACCACATTTAGTAAAGTGCTACTATTAAAATGTTAAATATTAAAAATATTTTTAAGTGCTGATGAGAATGTAGAACAATAGGCACTCCCACCTACAGTCTGTAGGAATGTGAAGTATAATGATCACCATGCAAAACTGTTTGGAATTATCTACTAAGGATGACTTCGCCATAGCCCACCACCTAACAATTCTGTCTCCACATATAATCTAACACAAAGAGTGTATATGTACCATCAAGTTTCGACTGAAATATTTTTATCAAGGTTACTCAAAATAAAGCACACAACTGAAAACATGAGCTTACTAACATGGGGTTGTAGATGTAACTCATTGGTAGAGAGTGTGTGAGGCCCAGTATTCTATCTACTGCACTGCCATAAGGTAAACAGAAGTTTACTTATGGATTAAAATGGAGGCATGAAAATGAGGTTTAGATAAAATGATGCAGGTCACTGAAGGACAGCGGCAGGCCATGAGGGGTGGCCAGGTCCTACCGCCCAAGGCCTCTGTGGGTCCAAGGAGGGTAGGAGGCAGTGGGTGAGAGACCTTGGCCAGTTGGTGGGGTAGCAGGTTCCATGAGGAGCCACAGCAGGTGGGAGATGGATAGGCATGCCATGCAGAGAGAGGTTTTGTGGTGCAGAAGAATTATCTGTATTCTGTCAATCATGTATTTTAATAAAACACTGATTGGCCAGGCAGGTGGGTCAACCAGACAGGAAGTAGAGGTGGGGCATGAGAACAGGAAAATGCTGGAAAGGAGGAAGCCCATTCCTCCCATTCCAGCCCAGACCACCAAAAGGCAAGATGTAACCTGTTCAACTGAGAAAGGTACCGAATCATGTGGCTAACATAGATAAGAACAATGGGTTAATATAAGCTACAAGAGCTAATAAGAAGGTTGAGCTAATGGGCCAATCAGTTTATAATTAATACAGACTCTGTGTGATTTTCTTTGTGGCTTGCCGGCTGTGGGGTACCGGGCGGGATGAAAACCCCAACAAGCACACCCCTCATTGTTACAGGTTTGGGTACAGTTTAATCAATGGGTTATGGAAGAAAAGGAAGGGAGAAGGAGGATGGGAAGAAGAGAGACGGAGGGGGGGGAGAGAGATAGAGGAGGAGGGAGAGGAGATGAGGCAGCAGCCACCACTTCCAGAGAGAGAGAGAGAAAGAGAGAGAGAGAGAGAGAGAGAGAGAGAGAGAGAGAGAGAGAGAGAGAGAGAGAGACTGGCAGAGAGAGAGAGAGCTCACAGGCTGGAAGAGGAAGGAACATTTGCTTGCCTGGGCAAAAGCAGGGAGTGGGTGGGCTTGTCTCTTAAAGGGACAGGATAGACCATTACATTTCCATCTCTTTTTTTTATAATAAAATGGCAGGAGGTTAGGCACCACAGGTTAAAGGAATTGTGATGGCTGATTCTCAAGACTGATTCCTGCTTATTTGTGGGCATCATCTTGGAGGGTGGAATCCTGAGAAAGCTGGGTGCTGGTCACATCCTGGGGTAGCTGGTCTCTTTATGCCTGTCCAGGGTTTGTGGTATGGAAATGTCCAGTGTCTTTTAGGCCTGTTTAAGGTGGATCCTTCAATTCAGCTCCCTGTAAATCACAAGAATGTTTTGGGTTTGTGAAAACATAAGTTTTAAACAGCAGCATATTTATATCAGAATAACTGTGAGAGAGGAGGGGGGAGGAGGCTACAGCCACCTCTTGCAAAGAAGGACAGGGCAGAGAGAGAGCTTATAGGCTGGAAGAGGAAAGAAGATCCATTTGCCTTGGCAGAAGGGGGAGTGAGCAGGGCTTGTCTCTTAAAGGGACAGGACAAGTCTGTAGCAGTTCATAACATTCCCATCTCTTTCTTATAATAAAATGTTATGGTTTAGATAAACACTGCAGCTCCCCCAAGGGGCAGCAGCAGGCCATGAGGGGCAGATGGGTCACACTACCCAAGGCCTCTGTGGATCCCGGGCAGGTGGGAGGCGGTGGGTGAGATACCTCAACACATTGACAGGGCAGATGGTGAGAGACAGAGATGGATAGGCATGCCATGCAGAGTGAGTATTTAGTGGGTTATGAAACTAAAGGGGAGGGGGAAGAGGGAGAGAAAGGGGGAAGAGGGAAAGAAGGAGAGAGGGAGGGAAAGAGAAAGAGAGAAAGAGGGAGAGGGAGGGAGGGGGAGAGAGAGAGATAGAGAGAGGGGGGGAAGGAAGGAAGGAAGGAAAGAAGGAAAGAAGGAAAGAAGGAAAGAAGGAAAGAAGGAAAGAAGGAAGGAGAAAGAGAAATGGGGAGAAGAGGAGAAGAGGCCTCGGCTACCTCTTCTGAAGAGAGGGGGCATACAGAGAACTCATAGGCTAGAAGAGGAAGGTAGATCTGCTTGCCTCAGTGGAAGGGGGGAGTGGGTGGTGTTTAGTCAAAAGTGAGATCCCAGCCCTCTAAGATCCCTATATCCAAAGAGTCTGGAATGTAATATTGAGTTAGACTCCAATTCCCAGCCTGCCAAGTGTTTGGACTCCAACTCCCAGCCTGACAAGCACTGACCCCTCCCTGAGAAGGGTCAGGACCACTCCCACGGGGCATTTAGACTTGCACCAGAAAAAGGAACACGTGTTTGGGTAGGCTCCTCTCCCCACCATGCTGTCTCAGTACACCCAAGAGTGCCACATTTATTAAACAAGGGCATTTTCATTCAGACTAATCTGGTTTAATTGGAGTTCATTGTTGGCAGAGTGGCTTTTCTTAAGATTAAACCAAACAGGTCGGACTTGTATCTTAAAGGAACAGGACAGACCATTACAATACCTACAAACAATATGAATAAACCTCACAGATACTTTTAAATTAAAACTTTTTTATAGCAGTTAGTAATTAAACTCAGGCCATTGAGTACGGTAGGCTCATGCTTTACCACTGATTTACCTTCACAACACTTCTTTATCTTTTTTCCACCCCTCTCTCTTTTCCTGTATTTATTTATTTGTAACAGAGTCTCATAAAGTTCAGTCTGGTTATTAATAATCAAGAATGATCATCAATTTCTTTTTTCCTCTCATTTTTATTGACATGTACATATATATGATGAATTTTAATTGTTTATATCCCTCAATTCTCCCTCTATCCCTATCTCTCTCACTAAAACTTTTCTTCTCAACAAGTCCCCCTCTGACTTACTTATCTTCTTTTTGTGTGACCCATTGACTTTAGCTAGAGTTGTTTGCCTGAGGTTATTTACTAGAGCATGGCCAACTAATCTCTAGCTACATCACTAAACAAAATGATACCCCTCCATGAACAACCATAAGTAGTCTCTCAGGGAGGGATGGAGCATTTTGGGCCCTTTCCCATGCATGGTGAAATTTTGAAGGATTCACAACAGCTACAATGAGTTTATGAGTCTAATACCTATGCCATGTCTAGAAGACTGTGGTGAGCCCACAAGTATACAGTAAATGGCTGGCAGATCTATTAGACTAATCCACACAAAGTGTATACGTACATGTTCACACAGAGAAACCCGTTCAGCAGAGTTGTGGGGACTTATCTTTTGGAAAAGTTACTGTTAAATTTGTTAAAACCCTGTGAAGTCATAATTCTTCCCTTCAAAATGGGATTCATTCCCAAAATATCCCAGCAGTATCACTTCTGTCCAGGCAAAAGAATGGCCTTCCATGAAGCCTTAGGGTGATAACATTCACTCTTTGTTTCAGCAGTCAAATCCACATAAACTCAATCCCTCACAATTATCTTTGCCAACAAATCGTATAGGAATTTCAAAAAAATAGGAAGACAGCATCTGGGTTTCAGGGACTTTTAGTAACTTTATCTAATGGTTTGGAATGTCAGGTATTTCCCCTTGGATGCTGGCCCCTCCTGGGTAGTGTCACCCCGTTCCTGGAGTGCTGCTTTGTCTGGTTTTACCCGCCCTTTTTTGACTCTGAAATGCATATCATCATTGTCTTTGCCTATGGAATTTTTTTAACCATAACTGTAAAAACTAAAAGCTTGGTGAAGATCACCTCCTTTTCTTCTTCTCTTTGTTTCTTCTCCCAAAGGAATAAAGAACATGTAGAGGTAATGTACATGAGTTGATTTATTCTGTTTACCCTCAGATCCAATTAACCAGGTTTTCACTTGCCATAGGAAATCTTAGCTGGCCTTGAGGGGGTGCCGGGGCTGACACCCAAGGCCCTTAATAGAAGACATCTTTTTGCTGGACATTTCCTCAATCCTTTGGCTCTTACTTTCTCCCAACCCCTCTTCTGATATGTCTCTGAGCATTGCTGAGGAGCTACAGTTGTCTAATTTGAGGCTGAACACTCCAGCATCATTTATTTTCTGCACTTTAGCCAGAAACAACAGTATTATATTCCAACCTAGGGACAATGACGTCCCAAGCCTTGAGTTCTTAAATAAGATTATAGATTCAGGTCTTGGGGCGGGGGCAGGACTTGGGAATAGGCCTCAAATACAAAAAAATGGCAGTTTGTGATCCCCCCATAACAGTCATGACACTATTGTACTAGAATCTACATCTTGTCTGTTGCTATTGCAGCTTTCAAGTTTCACAGTTGAGTAATATTTACTCATTCTTCTACCTCAGCAGCCTGCATAACATCAGACCTTCAAGTTCTGATCTGCCTGTCTCAATAACCTTAGTGCTGAGATTACAAGAGTTGGCTGCCATGCCTAGTTTTATGCATTTCTAGGGATACAACCCAGGGCTTTCTGCATGCTAGATAAGTACTCTCTCAACTGAGCCAAATCACTAGCCATTACTTTCATTTTTGAGACAGGGTCTTACTAAGTTTCCTAGACTGGCTTCAACTTGAAATCTTCCTGCCTAACCTTCTCAAGTTTCTAAAATGATAGACCTTCACCACTATGCCCAGTTCAGCCAATTTCCAGCAAAATAAGTCAAACAAAAAATTATAAAAGTCTACTTACAGAAACTTCACTAACAGTCTTAGTGACTGCTAGTCTTCGAATTAAGGTGACAGTAACCTAGGAGTGCCCATAATGGTTGAGTTTTAAATCATATCATTATGTATCAATCACTGGAAGGTTCACTGATGTTTGGAACACAGACAATCTATACTAGGAAGTGCCATGGAGGGGCAGTAAAATCTGGTGACCCAACAACTTCATTCTGCATTATGTTACCTATTAACCATTTCCTACACAGAACAATAAATGGACATATATTTAAATGTTCACTATAATGCTGCTGGTGATAAAAGAAATGAGGCATAGGCTCCATCACTGGAAACAGGCACCCCATAAAGTCCAACCCAGAATTTGAAGCAACATGAATAAACATTAAAAACAGTGCTTAATTTGTAAAAAGAAATAAAATGAGAACTATCTAACACTGTACAACTCATGTAAATTAAACATTATCTGGACAAAATAGGGTACATTTATCAAAAATACACAGAAACTGACTGCATGGTGTACATTTTAAAAAGCAAGGAAAATAAAAATACAGAATGGGGGGCTGGAGAGATGGCTCAGTGATTAAGAGCATTGCCTGCTCTTCCAAAGGTCCTGAGTTCAATTCCCAGCAACCCACATGGTGGCTCACAACCATCTGTAGTGAGGTCTGGTGCCCTCTTCTGGCCTGCAGGCACACATGTAGACAGAATATTGTATACATAATAAATAAATAAATAAGTAAATATTTAAAAAATACAGAATGGTAAATAAAAGGAAAATTTTGGGTGCTGGTTGTAGTGGTTATAGTGCAATTATTTCACATGTACTAGAATATAAGACTCTAAGTTCTATTCCCCAGTACTGCAAAATAATAATAGTAAGGGGCTTCGGATATAACTACAAACAGATTATTTGCCTAACATATGAGGATTTAGCTGAACTCCTAGGACTACACAAAAGGGAAGCAGAATGGGGGAATGTATGAGGGATGAAGGCAGTATCAGATGGACATCTTCAGCAAACAGTCAAGGTTACTACTCCTGGTGGGACACATTCATATAAATGTGCTTGTAGATACCAGGCACTTAAGGACATAGCTTCTGTGGTACTGCCAAATGTGTAACTTAAAGTTAAACAGGAATCTTCTGGGCAAAATGAGGGGTAGTCAATGAAATAACTGTTCTCTATTCTTCCAAAATACCAGTCATTACAGACAATGAAAGGATTGTGAATCTGTTTCACGTTCAGGACTAAAGATCTGGTAGCTAAGAGGTGAACTGCAGATGAGATGCTAAAGTAGAAACAGGACAAGTCAGGTGAGTATAGAAATCTGAAGGAGGCATGTATGGCACCCTCATGTTAATTTTGCTTTCTGTCATGTACACATGATACAGACATCTGGAGAATTCAGAGCACATGGAAACCATCACACTAAAATTTCTGGTATAAACAAACTAGGAATTTTACCAACTCCAAGTCTCCAACTTCCCAGCACTAGGAGTCTGAGGCAGGAAGTCTGCCACAAGTTCCAGACCAGCCAGAGACACATGACAAGCCCATATCAAAAGAAAAGAACCCAAGATAAAAGGTGCAGGTTCTGGTACTCACAAAGCTTTCCAACCATCAGCAAAACATTAACTTCCAACTGTTCCTGGACAATTTCATCAATCCAAGAGAGCAGTCATCCTTCACTCCCTTCTATCCAAGCTCCTGAAAACCTGTATGTCTAGAGAATTGCTTACTGTGGCAATTGTGTATCAACAGAATTGGACAGTATATGGCTTTCTGTAACTCGTTTTCCTCAGTGAGCATGATTTTAAAGTTCACCCCCATTGCAGTCTAAATTTCTACTGTTCTTTTTGTTTTCTAAGATGGGGGACTCATGTCGCCAGTCTGACCTTCATCTCCTGATCCTCTTATCTTCATCTCCTACCAGACCCAGTTTATACTTTCTTTTAAGGCTAAAGTTTATTTCAGTTGATGGGCATTGGGGTTATTTCTATCACTTGGCTATATTGTAAATGTCAACATCATTGTTAATATGCATACTAGTATTTGACTTTGCTTTCAATATACTTAGGAGCGGCAACTGGTTTTTGTTAAGAATCACCATTTTTGCAGTTGTACCATTTTAAGTTTTCACTAGCATTTTTTAGTGTTTATATTTTGCAATATATTTTACGTATACACGTGTGTATCTCTCTACAGTTGTGCCTCTCACTTCTAGACAAAGCCACCAAACATTTGGTCTATTTTTTCCAGGGGTCTCACAGAGACAAAGGGGGGCAAGTTGGTGAAAAAGTGAGTCTCTGATCATTTGCACCCTTTAACCCTGTGTTTACTCATACCATTCTGATAAATGTGCCAAGTGTCTTGGACTTTCATGACAGCGGCTGAGTGTCTACATTTAACTCTACTTTGCTACCTTCTCCTTGGAGAAGCATCATATTGTAGACCATTCCTTCCCAAGGTCACGTGCTCAGTAGCACATCCACCAGAGGCTTTTTGAGCTTCAGAGTTGGAGGGTGTTCCATTAAATTCATTAATCAGGCAATAATGAATGTCACCCCCCATCCCCAATTCGTGTTGAAACTTGAGATCAGAAGTGTAAAAGTAGTAAGACTTTAAGATTTCAGGGGATACTAGGGTAAAATAAGTGTGTTAACAAGTGAAAAGGACATGAACAGGAGATGGAGTTAAAAGAGTACCATGGTCAAAATATGTCCCTTTTAAAAATTCCTGTTGAGACTCAGTGTGAAATACTGAGGTAGGTAGGTAGGTAAGTAGGGTATTCAGAAGGTTGACTATGTCACAAGCACTCCATGCTTATGGACATTATGGTTTTCTTTATGTGAAAATTGTGTTCAACTCTCTTTTGTATTTTTACCACATGAATAAACACCAAGAAGGTGGCTATCAGACAACAAATGTTGATGTCTTGGACTTATTCCCTGGAGTTGTTAAAAAATAAATTGTCAAGTCTTAGGTGTTTTGTTATAGCCACATGAATGGACTAAGAAAGTGATAACTGGGCTGGGAGGAGATTGTAGTAATGGCTCAATGTACTTTGGAGGCATGGTTAGGATCCACACCTAATACTACAAATATAGAAAAAAAGCGTCACTTATTCAGTCAGAAGAACAGGGGGCATGAAGCTCCAACCCACTATATCATGATGGTTTGGCATCTAGCCACTTTCTAAGCCAACCAGGTCACCCCACTCCACCACCACTTATCAATTAGCATATAAAAGACTGACTCAGTGCTCTAGACTCTAGTGACCTTGGGTAGTCTTGTGTGAGGATAGACCAACTACAATAAAAGATGCTCCTAGCATCCCTATTATTCAGTAGAATACAAGGGCTTCAGACACTGTACATACGTCTGAATATGTATTTCCTGTTATATCACCATATTTGGCCATACATAGAGCATCCATTCAGAATTGCTCTGTCACTTGGGAGAAGGAAATGAAACCTAGGGTATGAAACTCTTCACATCTGTCTCCGCAGGCAACACTTTGTTTAGGGATAGGCAAACAACTTCACAGAATTTCAAAACACTCTCCTTTTGAACACTATCAAAATAGTTTTATAATTATGATTTTAATTAAATAAATTCATGCTGTAGAAGCCATTTATCACACTTAAAATGTTGTCAAATACCTGAATAAAGCCCCCCCCCCTCTTAGAAGACCAGTGGCTTGGGAACACAATAGGGGATGGAATGAACTGGGATGTAGGAAATATAACCTCCCAAAGAACAGACAACACAATCTTTTAAATTCTAAGTCATTAGCTTCATTTTTATTGAATTCAGCACAAGATGACAAAAACACATTATATTACCATCATTGGCAATTAGTTGATTACATAGACATTTATCTTTAAATCACTTTTACTCCTTTTCCATTTTTAAGCATATTAATGTAAAATACATAATTTCTTACTAAAAATCTCCAGTTTATATAACAATTAATTAATACCCCTTTAAAACTATTCCTCTAGTGAGAATTTTAGCTTCACTTTCTACTTTCTAAAAATATTCATAACTGTAAATTTATTTACCAAAAGAGTAGGCAAATAACCCATATTATTAAACTTGTTTTTCTTCGAAGCAAGTTCCATTCTCTTCTTCCTTTCACCATGGAAAGTCATGCTTGAGCTCCTCAACTAAGCTCCTTCTCATTCCAACACACAGTTGTTCTTCTGCTTTCAGAAGGGATGATCGGCAATAGTGGACAGTCCAGTAAATTCTAGGGCGAGCTTTCAGGGAACTAATGACGGAGTGAGATGTTGAAACACATAAAATGTTCAAATTCTATTGAGACTGGAAAGTCCTTCATAAAAGTTTTGGGGCAATGATGTAGAAAGAACAGAAGTAAACCAGGCTCCTGTGTAGATAGAAAAGAAACCAAAATGAGGAGAAATGGTGAGGTAGGGGAGCAGTGTGCTAAGGTGTTTTACTCTCTGTCAGCAATAACAAATAGAAAACATTTATGATAACACAGTCTTTAAAAGTTGAGGCAAGAAGAGGACGGATGACATCACATCTTATCTTTGATCTCTTTAGCTGACAAGGTTGATGAGACTATTTTGGATGAAATCACAATGAAACCATTAATTGCTAAGGTGATCAGCTTCATGGAGGTCCTTTCGTCTATTCTTTTCAATGAGATAAGTCACACACTCATTTATGGCTCCTAGAAAAGTGACTCAGAAATATTAAAGATAAAATGTTGATAAAGTGGTTAATGGAGAATCGCTTCCAGGTAGCCTGAAACCCAGCAGACAATGTAGCTGTTCCCTTATAAACACAGAAATCTACATTGTATGCCAGGTTCATGCCCCAGACCTGGATGTTCAACCTGCAAATCATTCAGATTATTTCAATGTAAATGACTGTTTTAACCAAGAAGTTAACATTGATATCTGTCTTATTTACCACAAATAAAATAAAACAGAAGTAAAATTTACTGTGATTTACTTGTAGGTGAAATTTCTTCAAATAATGCTATTGGCTGTCATTCATTATGTAATCTTTAAAATGCCCTTTAAAGGTAAAGAGATATATGGAAGTACAGGCAGGGAGTTAGAAGGATATAATGTTAGGTATATGATACACAGATAGCTGAATAGAAAAGTGTATCTTCATGGAGGATAAGGAGGAAAACACACAGAGGCCTCACCAGTCATAAAACTCTTGAAATACAATGAATGATGGAAGATTCGACTCTGAAAACTGTGTTGTTCCAGATAAAGCTATCATTTCATTAACCTTGTTCTGGGTATCATAACTGACGCTAGATGATGCCACCAGAGACCCAGTAGCCAGATGTAGCTGCTGATTACCAAAGACAGGATCTACACTGGTTACTGAGTCACAGAGGGCACCCTAATCCTTCTGAGAGCTGGACAGTTTGTGGCCTTCTTAGAAGAAAATCTGTGGAAGAAAAGATGTCAATTACAGAAATTAATAAATCAATACCAAGAGTTTTCAGCTGAATATTTTTCTTGGGTTGTAAAAATATGTAGCTCTCAGGGTTCCCCGTCCTGTGGGAAGTTCAAGGAACCCCCCACCTCCATCCAGGTCTAGTAAGTTGAGCATCCAAACTGCCTAGGCTCCCACAAAGCCAGTACGTGCAGTAGGATCAGAAACCCAGTGCCATTGTTCTTGAGTTCTCAGTAGTCCTCATTGTCCGTTATGTTCAGAGAGTCCGGTTTTATCCCAGGCTTTTCCAGACCCAGGCCAGCTGGTCTTGGTGAGTTCCCAGTAGTGATTGCTTTTCGGACTGAGGGGGGGGGGACTTAATTAGGGGAGGGGGAGGGAAATGGGAGGTGGTGGCTGGGAAGAGACAGAAATCTTTAATAAATAAATAAATTAAAAAAAATATGTAGCTCTTAACTACCTCTAGATTCACTTACTAAATGTCTAAAACATAAAATTATTAAAATGTAACCGTTGCAACAATATTCAAAGTAGCACCTCATCTGTTTGTCATTTCCAACCTGTTCCCCTACAAGAGAATACAGGTCTAAATTACTAGCTAGTTTCTTATTGATCCAGCCATTCATTTATCTTTCTAAAAATACTTGTTAGGACCCTTTTCTGTATTTCAGTCCAGGACCCGAGGATACAATATTGAAAAAAGATCCCTGACTCTTAGAACTGAGAATTAAAGATGACAATAAGGGTAGAGAAAAACAAGAAAAGAATCCAGCACAAATGCAGCTAGTTCATAGAATAATAAATAGTTGAAATCAGTGGTACTGTTTCTAAGGTAGCTGAGCAGTGTGTGACTGACTGGAAGAAGAGAGGCATACATACATCTAGAGAAAGGGCCCTGAGGCAGTGTGTGTGTGTGTGTGTGTGTGTGTGTGTGTGTGTGTGTGTGTGTGTGAGAGAGAGAGAGAGAGAGAGAGAGAGAGAGAGAGAGAGAGACAGAGACAGAGACAGAGAGAAAGAGAGAAAGAAAGAGGCAAGTGTCTAAGGCATCAGGGCAGGAAACGATCCAATGATTTCAAGTAAGGCACTCTATCTCTGCTTTTGATCATCACAGGCAATCACTGTTTTCTACATTTAAGGTCATTATCAAATGTAAATATAAGCACATGCACCCTAGAGTCCTGCCTCTTTTTTTATTTTAATAATCTGCAGCATTTATTTAGAAAGATTTAGGAGGGTTCTCATCAGGAAGAAAGCTCTCAAAGGCTTACAACTTTCAAATAATACAAGTTTAATGGGTCCCATGGAAAACTTCAAAAAATCCAACCCGTTGCAAAGAATATAGGTTGTTCACCACAAACAGATAGAAAGGTCCATTGCTGAACACAACACTCATTGAAGATGGAGAGGATCCAGCTGTTGCCTACATACAACTCCAATACTCTGGTGTCTATGACACAGAAAGATATTCTGCAGGCTAGCAAAAGAGAAATCCAAACACTAACGCAGCCACAAAACCTTGATCTGTCCTGGGTGTAAAATACATGCTAGGGCAATGCTGCTACAAATCTTGTGGAAATGAACATCAATGCCTGATTTGACTTAAGATCCATTCTAGGAGATGGAACCTGTGCCTAATACTGCTTGAGTGATCGAAAACCAGAGACTAGATAAGCCAGACCTAGGGTAAAACAAAATATTACTAGTCTGTTTTAAAGTACTGATAAAATGACTCATAGTGATAATCTGCTATATTCAGGTATTATTCAGCCATGACAGAAGTTTTCTCCTGCAGCAGACAGAAACTAATACAGAGACCAACAGCCAGACAGGGAGAGCCTCAGAACATACAGCTCTACTGGGTTGTCTTCAACAAATTCCTCCCTCCCCTCAGAGCTCAGGGAACCTCATGGAAGAGGAGGCAGGAAGAATGTAAGGGCCAGAGAGGATGGAGGACACCAGGAAAACAAGGCCCTTTAAATCAATTGAGCAAAGCTTACAGTAAGCACAGGGCTCAGTACTAGGTAGGTCCTCTGCATATATATTATATCTTTCAGTTTAGTATTTTTAAGGGACTCTTGAATGTGTGAATGAGTGGGTCTCTGATTCATTTGCTTTCCTTTGGGGCTCTTTTTCTTCTGTTGGTTTGCCTTGTCCAACTTTGATGTGATGGTTTTTGTTTTATTTATTTTGTCAAGCTTGGTCGTTATCTTTTAGAAGCCTGTTCTTTTCTAATGAGAGACAGAAAGAGTGAGTCTGAATAAAAGGGGATGTGGGGAGGAACTGGGAGACAGATGGATAGGTAACTAATTAGAATATATTGTATGAAAAAAGAATCTGTTTTCAATTAAAAGAAAAAATTGGAGGGGAGAGCATGGAGGTGTATTTATTACTATCTAACAATAAAATTATTCAAAATGTAATTAGTCCTATTGTGCTTAAAATTTCAAACAAAGGATGATAAAATTTTTTCCTTTAAATTCATACAGGCAATGCATGATAAACTATAAATAAAACTTTACTCAAGTTTATTTCATGAGTAACTAACCACTAACAAATGCAAAAGTGAAAAGAGTGATATAGAATTTTATGTAACAGTACATTTTAAAAGTTCATAAAATTCAAAGAGAAGAAACATTATTAAACTACAAAGTCAAGTTACATAACATTATTACCTAATAATTAAACCCCATATGAGAAAAAACTGTAATCAAGGGATCCGCTGTCTGAATCCAACACACACCACAAAGAGACAAAACACAAACAATTAACACACAAAAGTCTCCATTCTGGCTGAAGACCATTAGTTTGTGGTGGGAAAAGAGAATTTAAATGGAGACAAAGACTCACAGAGAGCTTGTTTGGAACCCTATTACTTGCAGTTACCCTAGCATTTGAAAAGCCTACACTCCACAATTAAACAGGAGCAACCTACAGGCTGAACTAAAGGCGAAGTTGCCAGATAGAACACTACACTTCCAAAGTTTCCCTAGAAATGAAACAAATACTGCTTGGAGGGTCATTCAGCTAAAACGAGAATAGAATCACTCAACCTCTTTTGAAAGTTTCTTTCCTCAGGCAATTCTATTTTGCCTTCAAAAAGTGTCTCCAACTTTAGAAATGACAGCTCTGGGAAGAAATTTTGATCCTGAAGACTATATGGGAAATAAATGCAGGAGGGCCAGCTACTAGCACAGCACTAGCAGAATGAGACTTTGAAAGTGTTCAAAGGACTTTTTAAAAGTTAAAAAAGAGCTTCTAAACACTTGTTAGTTCTGTGATTTTTCTAATCCTAGTGGGTTTGTCCCACATCTGTCTCCAGAAGCCACCCTAGTGGCTTGTCACACGTAGAATTTGTGCTTCCAGCCTTCCATTAACTAAAGAATGCAGTCAATTTCTGTCCCGAACACATTGACGGCAATAAAAGAGCACAAGTCAGTCCAGTTGTTAATTTAAAAGTGAATAAAAATGTCTCTCACTAGATGGGCTTTATATTAAATGTTCTTTAAAAAATAGACATATACAAGGTGAAGGGGGACAGACAAAGGGAAAGAGAGGGAAAGAAACACACTTGATTATGGGTGATTGCAATTATGACATTCCATATGTTTACATATATTCACACTCATCAACTGCCCACATGAAATGTGCTACTCTTTGTCATACTTTAATAAAGCTGTTTAAGAAAACCCATGTGCCTCTCCAATGGTAAAGAACAAAAAGTCTATTTAACCCTGAGTATAGACCAGTATAGCAATGCATTCATATACAAACAGTGTGCCACAGGGCTAAATTATTCTGGAGGAGAAATCAACCTTTTAAATACAGGTGTCTAATTAAAGTACATTCCTGTGAACTTAGATTCTTTCTGCATTACGATAGAGCCCTTGACTGAGGCTATCACCATAAGCAGGCACGTGGTGGCAGCCGGTCTCACTACGGCATACCTGAGGTCCTGTGACTACATTGACCAAAAACATTGATACCAGCTGATGGTCACTTGATCCTCACATCTCTCTATTTAGTAAACTGTTCTACAAGTTTGAGGTAAACATTTTCTGGGACATTCCTGCTCAAGACACTTTAAAAAAGACAATCTCTGCCAAATAATTCTAGCCTGAACAGGCCTGGGAAGGGCTGGGTTGGCACAAGATCCGAAACACGATTCTAAGGGTGAAACCTCTTCCAGCTAATAAAGACAGACTCAGACTAGTTCTTAAAAATAATACTTAGCAATTAGATACATGCTTTTAATACTTATGAGTAGAAAAAAAATCAATTTTTTAAACAATTACAGGATGAAAACATAGGTGGGTTTTGCTCACAAAATACACTGAGAGAAAAATGATAGCTGTTACTTCAGTGACACAGTTTTTTGTGTGTGGATAAATTCCAGAAATTAACTGTCTTAAATCCATTTTCTTCACTCTCTCCAATCTGGAGAAAACATTTATGGCATTTTCTAGAAACAATGTTAGCAATATGTAAGGCAGTGTCCTTAAAAGGGGAAATAAAATTATTTGCATCCCATTAATGATAAGAAAATAAAGACATGAAATAACCGCTTTCTGAACCTTTAAATAGAAAGAATAAACAAGCAAACAAACCAGTCAGTTCCTCAAAAAATAAATACCTTGTATTTTGTTTAATTTCTGAAAATATCTAACATCATAGGCTGTAGGCCTCACTTACAATATTAACCACCAAGCCTGATTTTGCCATTGTTCAACTTTTACATCATCCAGTATTTCCCATGGTGCTGAATTTTTAGTGCTTCTGTAACAAGTTCTACTCAGCTCAAACAAGCTAAAAGAGAAGCAAGTGGTAGGCCCTCTGTGTGCTGGTTGTCCAGCTCCGCCTGCCCAGCACTAGGCCTCCTCACAGATGGGAAGAAGAATGCTTCTTTAGGGCTTGCTCACTGATAGGTCTGTGCTGCTCAGAAACAAAGTCATGCTAGTTGTTTAGAAATGTGGCTCCCTGTGAGAACACAGGTGCTTTTAGGTAGTAATCAAGTCTTACTCTTTTCCAAGTCCCTAGATGCCAGAAGCATTTTGTAAACATTTTTCACCAAAGTCAATCAGGCCAGTCAACTATAAAATGTCTATAATAATAACACACTTCAAAGAAACCACACACAGAAAACCCTGAAACCCCATGGATGAACATCTCCATTCTGGATAGCACCCATGTATGTCTTTGTACACGTAAGAGCACTGAAGGGTCCTAGGGTCAGGCAGGGAGAGCTATTAGAAAGCCTCTTAACCTTCACTACAGCCCTTAGCACAACCATGGAAGCCTACCAAGTCAAGCCACACCATATGCACCAACAGCTAGGGTTCTGTGGTTTATTAAAATCTAAGTCTATACAAATGGCTCCTACCATAAAGGAAAAGAAGGAAAAATGAGCTACCTGATGGAATGTGAAGATTTGGAAGCACCAAGTCAGATAATCTGAAAAGGGTAAAAGGCTAAATTTGCATCACCATACACGCAGACCCTATTTGATAAGCTGTCAGCTACAACATGCAATGCTCAGCGAAGAGGAAAAGGGAAGAAAATGTGAATTCTAGTGTAACAAGGACAAAATGTGAAAGGTAATGAGACTTCAAGGAGCAGTCGTTTATAAACTGCAGGGAAGGTGAGAAAGACAGGAGTACACAGTCCGAACTTATGATCAAGTATTTGCTGCCAAACTGCTTGAGGCTGGTTGTCACACAGTGAAAATGAATCCATTTCTTCAACTGGTCAGAAGAGCAAGTATTTTGTTGGAAGCAGCTCAGTACAAACCAAGGACCTTGCCACATCTTGCAACCGCATTCTTCTTCTGCCCTCAATTTAGTTGTAGAAGCGGGATTGTGTCCCTGCTGACAGGGGAAGGGTTTTCAAAGCATATGGCCAGTTCTATAGAACACAAACAAGCACTTAGAGAAAACCACTAAGCCAGTTAAAACTCAAAAGTCAAAATTAAGATTAAAAAAAGCAAAAAAATCCAAATTAAGACTAAGAAAAGTAGGGCTGGTAAGATAGTTAAGTCTGGAAAGTACCTTACCATAAAAGAATGAGGACTTGGATTTCGTTCATAGCACCAAAGTTTGAAAAACAAGCCAGCAGCAGCAAGGACAAAAGCATATGCTGGGGTTCAGCTGTAATCGTAGCAATGGAGAGAGACAAAGACAGGTGGACTCCTTGGGCTTGCTGACTAGCCAGCCTCCTCTACTTGATGAGGGCAAACATAAGAAGCTGCCTTAAAACAAGACAGATAGCATTCAAGGACAACACTGGTGGCTGACCTTTGGCCTGTGCACCATATGAGATGAAACATTAGAGGAGGCAAGGATGAAGGGAGGGAGGAAGAGAGAAATCTGTTTTCAATTGAAAATCACCTATTTTTATGTTGCATAATATGCAAGATAACAAGGAAGGCAGATACTAAAAAGGATCACTACTAGTGACAAACTACAAGGAGAAGGGATGACAGTGCAGTAAAACCAGAAACACGGATAAGGGAAGCAAGGTCTCCTGACACTCCTCAGTGGGGTCATCAGCTTCCTGAATGGCTGCTCTTACCTATATAGACGATGAGAAAACCTGAAAGGCCGGAAAGAGGAGTGACTTTGATCAATTTAATGAAAAAGTTTAGAGTCTGGAGACCACAAAAAAAGGAAGATTATTTCTAAGCCTAGGGGAAGACAAGAGATAAAGGAAGGAAGTCTTTCTTCCTGTGCAGAGGAACAGTAGCCGACTTCATTACTAGGATGAAAGGGGAAATAACACGAATAAAATTGCTATTTATATTGTAAGTAACACAGGGGAAATCTGGTTCCTCTTTCTATGAGGGGAAAAAGAGGTCAGGGGAGGTATGCCTTGAAAGGATTAGCTAAAAGTAAAGCTGGATGCGACTGTTAAAGTGCCCTAGGGTAAGAGGGCTGGGATGTAACTCGGCAGCAGTGTCCACCTATCATGTGTGAGGCCCTGACTTCTAGGCCCAAGTGCTCCCTCTTCCTGAAAAGGCTCTGCATTCTCCTGAGCCCCTGGCTCCAAGCCTATAACCTCATATCCTATCAAGACTGTTTCAGATTTTCATGGAAAATTACAATTTGCTTTCTGACATGGTGTCTTTTGTAAGCCTTAATCTGATGATAAAATGGTGTAATTTGGGGAACGAAATAGGAGGAAAAATTCCAAACATGCTCATTCTTTTACTTTCCCATCCTAACAGTGGTAGTGCATACAGGGAAATCCAAGATAAACTGGAGAGACCTGTCATGCCCGTCACCACATTTCTTCCAGAGCTGTCCCTAAGAAACTGGCAGGGACCAGAATCATTAGTGATAAAAGAACTGTAGCAGACTTGACCAAAATGAAACAAAGCAATAAACTTCTCCTTGACTGAGTTTCATATCTAGACAGAACCTAACATTCTTTGTTCACCTTTATTACTATAGCCCCTAATGCATTTTTTTTAATTGAGAAAAGGAAAAATAAGTTTCAGCCTCCTCCCAGCCTCCCATTTCCCTCCCTCTCCTCCCACCCTTCTTCCCCTCCCCCTCCAGTCCAAAGAGCAGTCAGGGTTCCCTGCGCTGTGGTAAGTCCTAGGTCCTCCCCCCTCCGTCCATGTCTAGGAAGGTGAACATCCAAACTGGCTAGGCTCTCACAAAGCCAGAACATGAAGTTGGATCAAAACCCTGTGCCATTGTCCTTGGCTTCTCATCAGCCCTCATTGCTCGCCATGTTCAGAGAATCCAGTTTTATCCCATGCTTTTTCAGTCATAGTCCAGCTGGCCTTGGTGAGCTCCTAATAGATCAGCCCCACTGTCTCAGTGGGTGGGTGCACCCCTCGTGGTCCTGACTTCTTTGCTCATGTTCTCCCTCCTTCCGCTCCTCATTGGGACCTTGGGAGCTCAGTCCAGTGCTCCAGTGTAGGTCTCTGTCTCTATCTCCATCCATCACCAGATGAAGGTTCTATGGTGATATGCAAGATATTCGTCAGTATTGCTATAGGATAGGGTCATTTCAGGTTCCCTCTCCTCAGCTGTCCAAGGAACTAACTGGGGACATCGCCTTGGGCTCCTGGGAGCCCCTCTATGTTCAAGTCTCTTGCCAACCCTAAGGTGGCTCCCTTAACTAAGAATTGTGCTTCCGTGCTCCCCTATCCACCCTTCCTTTATCCCAATCATCCTGTTTCCCCAAGTTCCCCCCATCCTCCCCTTCTCACTTTTCTCTCCCCATCTCCCCTTACCCCCATCCCACCCCACCCCCAAGATCCCAATTTTCTCCCCAGCAATTTTGTCTAAGATGATATCTCAAAGTTGTTTTGATTTGCATTTCCCTGATTGCTAAGGAAGTTGAGCACGACTTTAAGTGTCTTTTGGCCATTTGAACTTCCTCTGCTGAGAATTCTCTGTTCAGTTCAGTGCCCCATTTTTTAATTGGGTTAATTAGCATTTTAAAGTCTAGTTTCTTGAGTTCCTTATATATTTTGGAGATCAGACCTTTGTCTGTTGTGGGGTTGGTGAAGATCTTCTCCCAGTCAGTAGGTTGCCTTTGTGTCTTAGTGACCATGTCCTTTGCTTTACAGAAGCTTCTCAGTTTAAGTAGGTCCCATTTATTCAATGTTGCCCTTAATGTCTGTGCTTCTGGGGTTATACATAGGAAGCGATCTCCTGTGCCCAGCTCCTGTAGGGTACTTCCCACTTTCTCTTCTATCAGGTTCAGTGTGTTCGGGCTGATATTGAGGTCTTTAATCCATTTGGACTTGAGTTTTGTGCACGGTGATAGATAAGGGTCTATTTTCATTCTTCTACAAGATGATATCCAGTTGTGCCAGCACCATTTGTTGAAGATGCTTTCTTTCTTCCATTTTATACTTTTAGCTCCTTTATCGAAAATCAGGTGTTCATAGGTTTGGGGGATAAAATCCGGGTCTTCTATACGATTCCATTGGTCGACTTCTCTGTTTTTATGCCAGTACCACACTGTTTTCATTACTGTAGCTCTGTAATAGAGTTTGAAGTCAGGGATGGTAATGCCTCCAGAAGATCCTTTATTGTATAGGATTGTTTTGGCTATCCTGGGTTTTTTGTTTTTCCATATAAAGTTGATTATTGTCCTCTCCAGATCTGTGAAGAATTTTGATGGGATCTTGATGGGGATTGCATTGAATCTATAAATAGCCTTTGGTAGAATTGCCATTTTTACTATGTTGATCCTCCCAATCCAAGAGCAAGGGAGGTCCATCCATTTTTTGGTATCCTCTTCAATTTCTTTCTTCAATGCCTTAAAGTTCTTGTCAAATAGATCTTTCACTTCCTTGGTTAGATGTACCCCAAGATATTTTATGCTGTTTTTGGCTATTGTGAATGGTGAAGCTTCTCTGATTTCCCTCTCTGCTTCCATATCCTTTGTGTATAAGAGGGCGACTGATTTTTTGGAGTTGATCTTGTATCCTGCCACATTACTAAAGCTGTTTATCAGCTGTAGGAGTTCTTTGGTGGAGTTTTTGGGGTCGCTTATGTACACTATCATATCATCTGCAAATAACGAAAGTTTCACTTCTTCCTTTCCAATTCGAATCCCCTTGATTCCATTATGTTGTCTTATTGCTACTGCTAAAACTTCAAGCACTATATTGAAGAGGTATGGGGAGAGTGGACAGCCTTGTCGTGTTCCTGAGTTAAGTGGGATGGCTTTGAGTTTCTCTCCGTTTAATTTGATGTTAGCTGTCGGCTTGCTGTATATAGCTTTTATTATATTTAGGTATGACCCTTGTATCCCTAATCTCTCCAAGACTTTTAACATAAATGGATGTTGAATTTTGTCAAATGCTTTTTCAGCATCTAATGAAATGATCATATGGTTTTTTTCTTTCAGTTTATTTATATGCTGGATTACATTGATAGATTTTCGTATGTTGAACCAGCCCTGCATCTCAGGAATGAAGCCTACTTGATCATAATGGATAATTTTTCGGATGTGTTCTTGGATTCGATTTGCCAGTATTTTGTTGAGGATTTTTGCGTCGATATTCATGAGTGAGATTGGCCTGTAGTTCTCTTTCCTGGTTGAGTCTTTGAGTGGTTTTGGTATCAGAGTAATTGTGGCTTCATAAAAGGAGTTTGGTAATGACCCTTCTGTTTCTATCTTGTGGAATACATTAAGGAGTATAGGTATTAGATCTTCTTGGAAGATCTGGTAGAATTCCGCATTGAAACCATCTGGTCCTGGACTTTTTTTGGTAGGGAGGTTTTTGATAACCTAATTCTTCGCGACTAACAGGTCTATTTAGATTGTTCACCAGGTCCTGATTTAACTTTGGTATATGATATTTATCTAAAAAAGTATCCATTTCCTTTACATTTTCCAATTTTGTGGCATATAGGCTTTTGTAGTAAGATCTAATGATTCTCTGAATTTCCTCTGTGTCTGTTGTTATGTCCCCCTTTTCATTTCTGATCTTATTAATTTGCAAATTCTCTCTCTGCCGTTTGATTAGCTTGGATAGTGGTTTGTCAATCTTGTTGATTTTCTCCAGGAACCAGCTTTTTGTTTCATTGATTTTTTGTATTGTTTTCTGTGTTTCTATTTTGTTGATTTCAGCCCTCAGTTTGATTATTTCCAGTCTTCTACTCCTCCTAGGTGAGTCTGCTTCTTTTTTTTCTAGAGCTTTCAGGTGGGCTGTTAAGTCTCCAATGTGAGCTTTCTCTGTTTTCTTTAAGTGGGCACTTAGTGCTATGAACTTTCCTCTTAGGACTGCTTTCATAGTGTCCCATAAGTTTGAGTATGTTGTTTCTTTATTTTCATTGAATTCCAGGAAGACTTTAATTTCTTTCTTTATTTCTTCCTTAATCCAGCTATGGTTCAATAGTTGACTGTTCAGTTTCCATGACTTTGTATGCTTTCTGGGGGTAGCATTATTGTTGAATTCTAACTTTAATCCATGGTGATCTGATAAGACACAGGTGGTTACTAATATTTTTTTGTAACTGTGGATGTTTGCTTTGTTACCGACTATGTGGTCGATTTTCGAGAAGGTTCCATGAGCTGCAGAGAAGGTATATTCTTTCCTATTTGGATGGAATGTTCTATAGATGTCTGTTAAGTCCATTTGATTCATTACCTCCACTAATTTTCTTATTTCTCTGTTAGGTTCCTGTCTGATTGACCTGTCCATTGGTGAGAGAGGAGTGTTGAAGTCTCCTACTATTAGTGTGTGCGGTTTGATGGCTGCCTTGAATTTTAGCAATGTTTCTTTTATGTACGTGGGTGCTTTTATATTAGGGGCATAGATGTTCAGGATTGAGACTTCATCCTGATGAACTGTTCCTGTTATGAGTATAAAATGCCCCTCTCCATCTCTTCTGATTGATTTAAGTTTAAAGTCAACTTTGTTAGAGATTAGTATGGCCACACCTGCCTGTTTCTTAGGTCCATTTGCTTGATAGGCCTTTTCCCAGCCCTTGACTCTGAGTAGGTGCCTGTCTTTGTGGTTGAGGTGTGTTTCTTGTAAACAGCAGAATGTTGGATCCTGTTTTCTTATCCAATCTCTTAGCCTGTGCCTTTTTATAGGTGAGTTGAGCCCATTGACATTAAGTGATATTAATGACCAGTGGTTGTTAACTCCGGTCATTTTTTTTTAGTCGTAGAGTTTGTGTGTTTCCCTTCTTTGTTTTGTGTTGGTGAAGGGTCTCTAGATGTCTGAGTTATTGTGGTCATTGTTGGACTCCTTGGTTAGTGATTTTCCTTCAATTACTTTCTGTAAGGCTGGATTTGTGGCTGCGTATTGTTTAAATTTGTTTTTATCCTGGAAAATTTTATTTTCTCCATTTATAGTGAATGAAAGCTTGGCTGGGTATAGTAATCTGGGCTTGCACCCATGGTCTCTCAGTTTCTGCAGTACATCTATCCAGGACCTTCTGGCTTTCATGGTTTCCATGGAGAAGTCAGGTGTAAGTCTGATAGGTTTACCTTTATAAGTAATTTGGCCTTTTTCCTTTGCAGCTCTTAATATTCTTTCCTTATTCTGTATGCTTTGTGTTTTGATAATTATATGGCGAGGGGATGTTTTTTTTTTTGATCCAGCCTATTCGGTGTTCTGTATGCTTCTTGCACCTTCATAGGAAAATCTTTCCTTAGGTTGGGAAAGTTTTCTTCTATAATTTTATTAAATAGATTTTCTGGACCATGGAGCTGCCCTTCTTCTCCTTCTTCTACTCCTGTTATTCTTAGGTTTGGTCTCTTTATTGTGTCCCATATTTCCTGAATGTTTTGTGATGAGAGTTTGTTGGACTTGCTGTTTTCTTTGATCAGTGTGTTTATTTTCTCTATGGTATCTTCAGAATCCGAGAGTCTTTCTTCTATCTCTTGTATTCTGCTGGTTATGCTTGTTTCTGTAGTCTCTATTCGTTTACCTAGATTTTCCATGTCCAGACGGCCCTCTGTTTGTGTTTTCTTCTTTGCCTCCATTTCAGTTTTCAGGTCTTGAACTGTTTCCATTATCTGTTTGATTGTTTTTCCTTGGTTTTCTAGGGTATCATTCACTGATTTATTCAATTCTTCAAACTTTCTGTTATATTTCTCATCCATTTCTATAAGGGCGTTTTTTACATGCTGTTTAAGGGTGTCAATCACTTTCATGAAGTCAATCTTTTCTCCTTCCTCTTGATTAAGGGGTTCTTGTCCTCCCGTTGTGGGGTCGCTTGTTTCTGGTAGCTTCATGTTGCTTTTCAGCTTGTTGGGCGAATTCTTGCCTTGACGTTGGCCCATCTCTTCTTCCAAATGCTCCCTATGGATCTTCTTTTACCGGATTAGGTCTCCTTGCCTACCAAATGCTGTCTCTCCCCAATGTTGGCTCTCCCAATGCTGGGTCTCCTGGCGCCGAAAGATCAGGCCTCCGTGCTGGTTGGGCAGCTCGCAGACAAAGCGCCTACCCCGCTTGGTGCAGGCAGGCCACAGAAACAAAGGAACTGCTGCCCCCCGGGAGCCCCGGGTACTCGGACCCAGCGCCCAGATAGGCTGGGCTGGGCGATGCCACGCCTCTCAGTTTCTTAAACTTACTTGCCCACAGAACTCTCCTCATGTCTCCTCAAAACATGTTTGCTTAAGTACCATCTCCCAGAAAGCTTATTCCTTAGAGTTTATCACATACGGTGATGACAAGTTTGGATGGCAAATTATGTAAGGAGTACTCTGGAGGCAATTTCCTCAAAACCACAAGTAGGAAAATGTATGAGACAATGAAGGGCATTTAAAGTGGCAGGAACCTGGAAAATAAATATGCTATCAACATAACCCAGATGCAAAAAGATACCAGGCATGGTCAATCTTCCAGGGAAAAAAACTTCAACAGCATCTGCCTTTACCTATGATTTTGTGGATCACTTGAAACCAATTATTTATTATTTAGTGTCCTTGTAGGAAGAATTGGAAATGAGCTGAGAGTCTTGACCAAATAGTCAATGATACAAGTTTGGGAAAATAACAAGGTGTATATAGCAAGTAGCAGGAGAGAATGGTGAGCTTTCTCACCAAAGAAAGTGACACAAGGGTTCCATGATCCAGGAAACAGCTTGGCATTTCCTGTGCTTGTTTATTCTTCAATCAAAGGAAAATAATACTGATCTACATGACCACAGAAAGGCTTGCACACAATGAAGTAGGTACCTTACAACCTGAGGCCAGCTTCCAAAGCAGCAGCCTTGCTGCATAGGAGCCCAACAACAATGGTGTGTAAGTTCAGGTTCATAAGGCAAGCAGGCAGCTGCTCTACCAATTTGGGAATGGAGAGAACATTTTGTTAAAAAATACATTCATTTAAATGAGAAGGGAGTGGTGAAAGATGGGGGTGGTTACAGGCTACATTCACTGTTCTACTTTGGATGCTCACCACAAAAGTTCTATTATTTCTATACCAAAACCATTGAAACTCTATCAGGTTTTCCCTCCCTAAGAGAGTGTAATCTTGATTTTACCTTCCATTTTACTATAATGATGATCTTGTTTTCTTCGGGTTCTTCAAAAAATCAAGGAATAACCAACATGCAATAAACCACACATAATTAAATTAGATAATCAGGAAGTCTAGAAAATAGGATCACCCATGAAACAGCAACATAAATAAGAAAGTGAAATTACCCACTAGATCTAGTTTCCTTGTGCCCCTTTGCAACCCTCGCCTCTTGCTATATATACGCTTCTGTTCTCTGCTTGATACAATAACTTTTCTTTCTGTCATTAACAATTTCTTTGCATTTTCCAGAAATTTATGTAAGCAGCATTATATTTAGTATATTCTCATTTTATTTAAGGTAGTAACTTTTTCTATTACTAAGCAGTGGCCATTGAAATACAGTGATGTATTTTTCCATTAAGTTGCAGTTGGACATTTGGGATTTTCCTCTTCTTGATCATAACTAATAAAACTGATATGAACATTCAGGTATACATGGCTTTCTTATCCCTCTAAACAGGACAGATCACATGGTAAGTGTATTTTGACATTGTAAGAAATTCCCAAATTGTCTTCTAAAATATATTTACCACTTCACATTCCTTCATAAATGTCTGAGAGCCAAATCCCTTCATTCTCAACTTCCACTTGATAGTCAGCCTTTTACATTCCAGCTGTTCAAATAGTATGTAGTTTTCATTTACATTTTCCTAATTACTAATGATGTTAAACACCCTCGTGCACTTATCTATGCAATATGGGTATCTTCTTTAGAGAAATGTCTGTTGAGATCCTTTGTCCATGTTTTAATTTTGTTGGCTTCTTATTATTGAAAAGGTTACCACGTTTCACAAGTGGTTGAAGCAAACTCATACTTTACAGAACTTATAGTCCACAAGTAAATAAAAATTCCCACGATATTTTCTAAAGCCCATGTTCTATTTATGATAAACCTGAAACTCTTTCACAGCTTGAAAAGAACTTAACTATTTACATGACCTAACTATTTATATGACTTAACTATTTACATAACTACTGCTACAATGATCAGAACTTAATTAGTGAATGAAGTAACCCTATATACTACATGGTAGCCCCCAAAACCTCTTTGTTACTCCTTAGAAAATTACCAGTTTTCATCCATAAGTCACATTTCATTCAAATCTTTGAACTATATGCACGGATCCTAATGATTCTATTTTACAAAATAATAATTTCTTCTATTCAAATTCAGGCCCATATTAAAAAGCAAATAAGGTTAAAACCAAGTTACACTGTTTGTGTAAATGGTGGCAGATGAGCATGTGACATGCAAACAAGAACATGAATTCCCAATGGAGATTTGTTAACAACAGCTAAATGTGAGGGCAGTTCTAGGCATTGCTGAGAGAAAACAGTCCTGGTTCTGTTGTGTGGCACCACCAGGTTGTCGCTCAATTGTTACAGTTGATGTGGGTTTCCTTTTAGATGCCTGGAAAATGACTCTGCTGACCACATCCACATTCTGAAATACTTTTTGAGAACTTGTAACCAAACTGCAGGAACTGACTCATTTTTGCAGTGCCCAGCCACCACACAATCGTTTCAAAGAGGCTCAAGTCGAAGGCAGAAACACCAAAGTTTCAGAACATAGGCAGAAATCTGTCTGGATTTTTTTTCATGGGAGGAGGGGGAAACCCCAGGGCAAAGAGAACAAGGATTGAGTCCAAGAGATTAAGATTAGGTCTTGGAGGAAAGTGTGAGCAACAAAATCCTCATACACAAAATGTGCAAGAAGTAATCTAGTTCTAGAAAGTAGATTCAGTGGAAGATGTACACAGGGCGATTTCATACAAAATGGTGCCTTTAAAGCCATTCTTGAATTCCTCACTCTTTTCATTTCCTCAAGCAAAGTGATGTTCAGTCATGAGTACTCGCTTGCTTCATAGGCTATAAGCAGTAATGGACAGCATAGCATGCCCAGGACACCAGGAAGAATGAAGGGCTGGCACTAAGCCCCTGGGACTCCCCTACCTCCTCCCCTGTCCATTTCTCCATCTTCTTGGCTCTGTATGCAACACAATCAAGATGGGTGTGCGCATAAAGCTCCAAGGCTCTCTGTATTCACACTGAGTTCCTGAGTCAGCTCAGGGAAGGAAGAAAGGCAGCAAATGGAGCCCTTCTCCTGGACACCACACTCTTCCCAAAGTACTCATTTCTCCTTCCGCTCAAGTGAAACAGATCAGTCACTTTCAGCAAGAAGCAATGATGATATATGGCCCAATTGAACCAAATTTTAAACAACAAAACCAGCAATTCTTTTATGCAGGTGAGCACCTTGCTAAAAAAGAATATAAGGGTTAACAGGAATACATCACTAGCTAGTCCGGCCAGATGATAAGAAGTTTTGATAAGGGATCAGGTATCAGGAAATAAGATCCCCTTAAGTAAGATCTATGAGTGGCTATCAAGCCCCATTTATTCTAAGTCTGGTGTCCACACAATGGTATTTATATGCTTTATGTCTGGTCTCACGCTTGCCATGCAAACTCGCAAGTGTCACTAACTGCCAATCTTTAATGCACAATCAAGACTTTTGGTATTAGATTATAAAATAGACAATAGGGAGTATTTATGGCAGTTACTACTCTACCTTTAATGAATTGCAAGTATATGTTTTCAATATAACTGCAAGAAAAGTTATAAATTCTTACCCTTCCCAACTGACCAACTGCCTTCATTTTCCTAGGTTCCCTTTTTGTCTCCAGTTGTAAAATCAGTAGGATTGTATAATTTTCTAACCTGGGTTAAACAAAATTTTCTAATAAATTAGAGGGACTTTACTAATTGACTGAATATAAAATAGAACTAGTAAAAAAGCCTAAGTTGCAAACAAAATGTAAAAAGCCATGCCCTATGGGAAGAGAGTTACAGGAAACATACCACCATTCAATAGTCAGGCCCTCACATCTCTCTGAATACATGGGATACCCACATTGAGCTCTTTCATTTTTCTTTACTAGCTTTAGAAGACACATCACAATTAAAATCACAAAAGAAGCATTTTTATCAAAAGAAAGTCCTGTACAATTTGCACCCACTTTGATTTTATAAGGTGCAAAGACGTTTGGCTCTCCAAGTTCCCTATTGCCAATACTACCTACCCCTCCTCTAGTTAGTTTCTACCTCATACCTTTCAGCGCTATCTTACTATGGAGAACAGATTCCCAAATGGTTCATCTTGATGTGTCCATTGCTGTTCTCCTTTTTTGATTCCCAAACTTCTCTTCCTCCAGCTACCACTGTGGCTGTGTCAGATCTTTCTATGGGTTTCTCTGCACAAATGTCACTACATCAGAGGCTTTTCAATCAGCTCTAACCCCGCAGCACTCCCTATCTGTCGGAGTTGGTTGTGTTTTCTGACATAACATTTACTAACTAACACCTGCCACATATTTATTTCTTCCTACCTACCATGTAAGCAAGGACTTCATTCACTGCTGTGCTCTTAGACTGTGAACACTAAAATGAACCTTTTTCTTTGTGGTATCTCTGCCTATTAATTCTCCTCCATACTTACCAAGTCCAGTTGGCACCTGAAACAACTTTTATTAACACCTTACCAAAAAATCCAAATTTTAAGGGTCAGGAGTACAGGGTCAAAGAATGATCCGTTTAGAGAAATTGTGCATAGAAGATAGAATAGCTGCTCTATAACCTCCCCACCACTCAGGGGTAGAAACATAAGAGGGAGTATTAGGGTATGGATGCCAAACAGAATGTGGGAAAGTAAGAAACACTGTGTTGACCAATTTGTTTGCTTAACTTTGATCTACATTATCTTTTTATCCCATTGGACCATGTGCTTACTTGGAATGTGGACTTCAAAAGTCACACCGAACTACATATTCTCGTCAATGTCTTTGTGGCTAAAAAAACACAGGTCATTCTCTTTCCTTGAGACTAATTTGAATAGCTATTTTTAAAAGATCTGTGGGTAGGGAAATTCATGTTAAATTTACTACTTAATTACAAGGAAAAGTAAATTGTCTTCGAGAGAAGTATTCCCAATGGCAGAGTGGCGACAAGTAAGACTTTCTCTGGAGTGTTAGTAGTCTTATATCTTCCTCTCTCCACAAAGAAAAAAAATATCACTCCTTCCTTACTTGTCACAACTTTACTAGATATTAAAAAACAAATAACCACCACCACAACAAAACAACCAAAAAACCTTGAACTTAATTGAGGTCAGAATCAGAGTTCAAGTCTATTTTAAACTACTTTCTAAGATATCTTTGGGGGGGCTCTTGTTAAGATTTACTAACCTTTATAGAAATGGTTTGAAAGTTTAGGTGTTCTGAAATCACATTTGGCCAAAAAGAAAAGAAGTCAATCAACCCACGCAGCTCCCAAGCTTTTTCTTCCATTTAAGCAAGGAAACTAGTTGACAGAATAAGCTTAAAGACTTGGTGTCAGTCTGGGAGAGGTATATTGCCCCCAATGACAAGTATCAAACAAAAGACCTTTACTGGGGGAAAAAGGACAAAGGAAGTTTCCAGTTTCTACTTCTCTCTCTAACCCCATTCCAAGGACTCTTATTCTGTCCTTTCTTTCCTTTTGTCTTCAGGAAGAGGATGAAAGAGGAAAAATAAAGATAAATGAATGAGCACAAAAATGATGGAATGAAGGCAAGCACCATTTCATAGCCTCCTGGGGTTAGGCCCAGTTCAAGACCAATGAAAAGTTTTAGATAATTCCAAGTACTCATGGACTTGGTTGGGTTGCCCTCACACACCTTCTAAATCAAATTTCAGCAAGTGCAGTAAGAAGAAACTATTAATTTTCAATCTGAAAGTTAACTCCTGGTGCAAACATGAAGTTTTTCTTTTAATGGGCATCAGTGGCTGCTTCCAAGTTCTGTTCTATAGAGAAAGTCTTCAGAACTAAGTGGAGATAAAATTAAAAGACATTCATGAATACAGATTCTCATTCACTAAACCTTCCTACCAAAAGTCCATCCTAGGATAACAGTACTCACATAATTCTCCCCTCCACCCCCACCTTCAAAAGAAAGCTTGAGAGGGAAAAACAGGGGAAGTTAGATGAGTAAATGTATTAGTGATTTAGATCAACTGAAAACAAGGAATTCCCCTCCTGGATTTCAGTGGCCTAATTAAAACTCATAAAACACCCATGACTAAGACCGTTCCTACTGATTTGTGATATAAGAAGTAGCAAAAGTCAACTGTGTATTTCAATATTGAGAGACCCAGGCCGGAAAGATGTGATGCTTTTTAGACAGAATTAAGAAGATCACTGCTTTCAGCTTCAGTCAACTTTAACTCTGCCTTTGAACCCAAAGGACTTCCCATCTAAGCTATCAGCAGTCTATTTGGATTCAGATTCTGTTTCTACAACAGACAAAGTGGCCCAGAGTAAGTGCCTTTGTTTCTCTGTGCTTTAGACTCGTCACTCATAAAGTAGAGGAGACGGTGGCACCAACAGCTAGCTATGAGCATCAAATGGGGTACTGCCACTGGAGTACCCACAGGAGCAACTACTCAAAACATACTAAGTGCACAACAAATGGCAATCAGAAACTTGTTGCTATTTTAGTTAATGTGCTGTGCCCAAAGTCAAATAGGTTAGCATAAACCCATAGGCCATGGCTTAACCCGAAAGGATTTGGGAAAGACAAGTGCGTGGGGCACCATTACTCCAGGTTCCCTAACAGGTACACTGCTATGTACGACCAGGTGGAAACACCAGAACTCTCCTCAGGCTCTGTGGTTTACAGAAACCAATGGCGTCACTCAGGTACGGAGGGGCAAAGTACACTTAAAGCACAAGCACATTTGATCCCCAAGCTTGGGCCTCTTACAGAATAAAAAGTTCAGATTTGGAGATAATTTTTGCACGCAGGTAACCAGAACTGTGAAAGCTCTCAGCAAAGTATTTCTCTACCTACATAAATTCAATCAAGTTTTCTTTGTTAAAAACTAAGCTAAGGTCTTTATATGTGTATGGGAGGAGGATATCAAAAGAGTCTCTTTTAAACAATATGTTATCCATTAAAAAGAACAAAGGCAGAAAAGCTACAATAACACCAATAATAAGGTCCCCAAGCAGAATAGCCAGGTGCTTCAGGAAAGAATTCTTTTTCATGGCAAGAAGGAGACAGAGACGTGCTTTAAAATGAAATCTTAGTCTGGACACACTGTAGCTTAGAAAATTTACATTTCTTTTCTTTTTTTGGGGGGGGGGGGTTCAAGACAAGGTTCCTCTGTAAAAGCTCAGGAACTCACTCTGTAGACCAGGCCAGTCTCAAACTCAGAGACTTGTGCTGGGATTAGAGGCATGTACCACCATCCAGTCTCTGAAAGGTTCAATATATATATATATATTTTTCTTTGTAGTTACTTTTTTCTTATTTTGATTTGAGATTAATAGTTTTAAAGTGGTTTCAAACAAAATAGATGTTATTTACTATAGCTAAGAAAAGCAAATGTTTCGGTTGCTATACTGACTTACAAAAGCATCAAATTCAACTTCTATATGCATCAAATCTGTTCCTTTAGAAAAATTAAAGGAAAGGAGCTATAATGATGTATTTACATAACAACATAATTTACAGCTAATAGCATATATGGTATGCCTTACTTATGTCTTACATTAGTCTACACACTTTAGAATGTATAAATTAGAATAAATGGAGTAGTGAGAGATTAAGTTATAGCATGGAATCCTAAGGATTTGAACTAGAAGATGCTAATATTAAATCACTTCCATTTTTAATATATAGTATAATAGCAGTTGTTTTATATTGACTATTTTCCAAAGAAACAAGGGCAGTTTAGTAGGTAAGTGTTGATATTTTACCTGAAATACATGTTCTAATTTTGCTGCCCATCTTTATAAATTGAAAGTAGTTCATAAAATGATTTTACTTTGCATGTTCTCCTTAATATTTACTCTTCTTGATAGCAAGAAAATAAATGGCCAATCATCTCATTTCTAAATTTAAAAAATATGTACCTAGTAAGTCCATTTGAAATTGGTTCAGTTTCCCCTTCTGAATAAAAACATCTGTTCTCCAAACCTTGACCATGAAATCTACATGGTTTGTTTAGGAGAAATAAGTTTTCAGAACTATTAATAAAATGGTAATAGCAAAAAAAAAAAGTTGGTGTCAGACTAAACACGGCACTCAGGAGGCAGAGACAGGCAGATCTCTGTAACTTTAAGGCCAGCCTGGTCTACAGAGCAAGTTCCAAGACAGACAGCCAAGAGATACACAGAGAAATCCTGTATGTATCAAAAGACAAGGAAGACAAAAGACAAAAGACTAGGAAGAAAGGAAGAGAGGGAGGGAGCGAAGGAGGGAGATAGGGATGGAAGAAGGAAGAAAGTCAGCAAAATTTCCCCCCCCCCCATCTACAGTAGTTTGAAATGAGCATAAGGGAAGTTAAAAACAGAGATCAAAATACATATCTAAAAATCTTTTCGTCTGTTCAAAGCAAAGAATACCAGGAGTGGTTGGCTAAAATGTCAAGCAAGGACATAAAATGCACAATATGCCAAAAGGAAATAAGAGCTATAAAAAAAACCTAAGTGGGGATGGAAGGACAAGAAAGTAAAACAGGGGAGGGCTGAGAAGAATTTTTTAATCACTAGAAACACATAGGTACAAGAGAACCACCTTAGACATATTTTTAAGAAGCACTCCTTTTCAGGATTCAGTAATGCCGTTAAATTTCCTGGAGCCACTTACTGTGCCCAGCATAACTCCCTGAGGTGACCATTTCTCCCTTCACATTCTAGACCTCCTTCTGGGTTAAAAAAAAAAAAAAGTCCCAGAAAATAGCAATGGAAGAATTTTGTTTCTAACTGTGTAAGTAAATTCCCTTGGGATTAAAAAAAATGTATTTTTTTTTCTCTTAGTTTTTACCAACTAAAGAAGTCAGGTTGATTCACTGATAGAGGTTAGATCCCTTGAACTCCCATAATCCCACCACAGACCAGTTTAAAAAAAAACATTTCACACAGGAACATAGTAATAACCACAGTGATGATATTATCACCTTCTGATGACACTAGGTATAGGATAACCAAGAATGAAGAAAGCAGGTGATACACCCCTCGGACACAGCCAGGTTTCCGTGTTTGTAAAGCCTTGCTCTATTATTCTCTTCTATGTCATTTCGGGCAATTTGCTTCACCTCTCTATGCAGTTTTCTCTGCATAAAATGGAGTAAAAATCTACTGGCATTTCAGTTAATACATGTAAAATATTTGATACTAAAATATATCTCCTGGGTAACTATCAGGAACTGACAAGCACTGTACTAGATGCCAGGGATATATTTAGAAAAGTACCTAACACATAGCATGAGTCCAATAAATGTTAATTCAAGAGTCAGAAACCCTTTTCTGGCAGGAGGCACTCAGATTATTATAAATCTTACAAAGAGGGTGATTACTTAATATATGCACATATGTATGTAACTACAGGGGAGGTCTGGCATTCTATTCTAAAAGCAAGTATGCAAATATTTCTGTGATAAAACATAAGGACCCACTGAGCTAAATAAAGACTACAAGTGGCCTCCTGTAAGCTCAGGTCAGGACTTGCTATCAGTTTGTGACAAAAACGTTTTCCCTCACTAGTTAGAACCATTTGGATTGAGAAAAAAAATGGTAGAATTATATTTATTAAGTAAGGGATAAACCTTACTGAAATCTTTCCCTCACTAATTCTTAAGATACTATTGGCAAAATAAATTGCCAAAAACATTGAATAATAGAAAATGGGAACAGAAAATGCCTTCAGGCAAGGAATATGCACAAGTGAATAATCAATCTAGGGACATTATTAGTCTAAACAGTCTCTTGCTGATACAGTGTTTCCTAGATTCTCAGTCTGCCAGTTCACTTCCATAAACAGGTCTCAAAAACTCTTCTTAAAGTATGTTGAGTAATTTTTTGATGTAATAATGCAATCCTGTCTATTTCATGGGAAAAAGACATAAGCTAGTAAAGCTGTGCTAGCAGATGCACAGTTGGTTGAAAAGCATGTTGCAAGAACACAGAATCTTCTGTAGTCAGCCTAGGGAAGAGGAATACTATGCCAAAGTGGTAAGCCACCTACCAAAGAATTCTCTTCACATTGCATTTGAATGTTAGCAGCTCTTGTAGAGCCTACAATTTCTGGTTCAAGATATTCTCACTGCTGCTCAGCGCTCAACAAAGATGTGCACAACTTCATGTACGCTGACTTATTACTCCATGTTGGTACTTATCTCTCCCAACTTTTCTCATAAGATTTTGTATTTAAGTATTGCTATCCTCAAGACCTATATTCCATGGTGATCCCATACACAAAGGCAAGTCAAGGAGACATGAAAGGAATACAGTGTTTCCTACTTATGACACTTCATGCTTTCCCCTTCTCCTCCTACTCAAAGAGACTGCAACAGAAGGTTTGAATGACATTTATGAACTGAGATCTTAAAGCTAAAGATCAACACCCAGCTACTCAGTTGTCATAGGAACAACATTGCAAGGCTTATCTGAGTTCTAATAAATAGCCATTCATTTCATTAGTGATTAAAGCCCCCCTTCAAATAAAGCTTACACAGAGAGACAGAGACAGAGACAGTGATTACCTCAATAAAATTTAATCATAAGTCTCTCAAATGTCTTTCACGTTGTTTTGCAAACCCACAGATACATGTCATTAATATATCTTACCAAATATACCAAAATACCAATACTTTCTGTAACTCCAGGAAAGAACTTCTTTTAGATGTATTTTTAGATGTATATTTTAGATGTATTACATGCTTTTAGATGTATATTTAAACATAATACATTGAGAAAAAGATGACAAAGTAAATTTAAAAATGAAGCTTTTGGTAATTCTTCTGGGACATACTTTGTAACATTTACTATCCCAATTTACATTATATCCCATTTTTATCACTCACGACAATGGCTTCTGATTGCCTAAAGAACATTTAAAGGTTTTATAGTCTTTTTCCTATCCAGCATGTATTTAGCTTAACATTAAATCATCATGTCTTATCCAAGTATTTACATGAAATCCAGACATGAAAAATAAGTATTACTCCCTGCATGCACACTAGCAGTAGAATATAAATTATCTAAAAATATTGTCATGCTTTGTCACCATTTGTCTGTCTCTCAAACCTATAAATTCATGTGTGTCAGGAGGGCATACTAAGTCAAATGGCTTGTGACACTCACACAAATTTGTGATGCCAATGTACTGATTTGTGGCTGGGTCTGCACCTCACAGTCATGCTTGTCTTCCAATTTAAATGAACGTCTTGGGAGCTACTTATGAGCTGTTGAAAAATGATCTTCAAACCCTCAAAGTATGTAAAGTGTGTGTGTGTGGGGGGGGATTTACAGAATCTACTGTACTCATTTTCCTCCTCCCCATCCGTACCCCACTCAACTAACAGCGAGCCTGTAGTTTTGCTATCCTGTTATAACTTGCTTTTTTAAAGTTGGAAATTTTATAATTTCAAAAGCAGCGGAATGAGAACCAGAAGTCAAACATGTTTGCCCGACTTTTAATTTAGCTGGAGATACTTAACACAAAATAAACAATATTACACTCTTTAAAATTCAAAGCACAATTCTGTTCATAGGACATAATTACATGTTTACATTCATAAATGAAGATTGCCAAGAATACCTATATAATTACTGACACTTAAAATATTTTCTCTCTAATTCTATGTAAGTATATATCACATGATTACTTCAACTCACCAATAAGAAACTGGCAAAAATCAAGCAGCCACCCACTATCTAATCTTTGCTTGTTGTGCTTAACCTTTCTCTACAATTTTTTTATTCAGCAGAGCCAAGCAATCAAACATTCACATTTAATATAAAACTGTGCCATCTTACTGTTTTTAGGAATATAGGTATTCAAAGGCTATTGTCTTTTTCTGAAAACCTTAAGCATAGGAAAAGCTCAGACTCAAAATCTGAAAACTAAATTTCAGGTTTCAGAGAAAGGAAGCCAAACACAAAGGCACTACACAGCTAAGAGTTGCTCATTACCAACTTCAGATGTTATGGACTATATGGAAATAGGCACCCTTTTGCTTTATTAATATAATCAAATAGAAGAATTTCAAAATTGGTATATGAATGCAAAGCAAAATCCACGACCATCAGAATCTACCACTCACAATCAGATGCTTCAACTTTCATTTTGTAAAGATCTAGACAAAGCACTCGACACAATGGAGAGGGAAAGGAGCAGACTAATTCTGAAAGTATCTCTTCAAATTTCAACTTGCTAGTCAGAATGAATGAAAATTTTTATCCATGGAAAGTTCATGCAGCAACTCAGGCCAACAGCCCATTGATTTTATACATTCCTCCACTGAAAAGGAGCCCAGGTTCAAAAATTAAGACCTAGTTACAGTACGTATTTGGCTGCACTTGTAACATTCAGCTCATTTTTTTAATTACCTGGTTCCTTCTCAGCCTTTATGCTATACTGTAGGGCTGCCTGCTTTTAAAATTCCTACCTTTCATGTTATATTTTCTGTTCTACACAATTGTTAGGAGTCTGTGAACAATTTTGCAATTCTCCCACACACCATATGATATTTATTAGGGACAATGCCACTTTTCACTTACCGATTCTGGAAAATGCAGTGTTTCCTGGTGACAGAACACTGCAGCTTCCGTTTGCCCGAAACTCGCTCTCAGCTTGGTAAATCTGATTATAAAACGGCTTTGTTCTGATCACACGAGGAGCTTTGCCTCGAAAAGTTTTCTAACGACTTATCTGCGTTTCATTCCTGTGACAAAATGAATCAGACAAAGGGGAAAGAGGAGACAGGGAATAAGTCCACACAAGTTCTTGGCACACATTTTCAGTTACATTTTTCTCAGTTTAATCAGTAAGCTACATTAAAGTGACAGTTACCAGTTCAGGAAGCCAGTTTGATCAAATCAGCCACAAGTAATCTGAGTGTCTTACACTGGTGTGCAGACCCCGGGGCAGCAATTACTTCATCATCTATCATAGGAGGAATCAGTAGACAGATCCCACCTGCACCCTACCCATCTTGAGCAGTAGTCAGGGGCTGAGTAGACAGTGGACAAAATCGCCTGACCCGGGACTTCTTATACGGACCCACCAATTAGCTGCTGACCAATCACAACTAACACCTAGTACCTAAGTCACATGACAGGGCAGTCCCTATGACTGTAGGATTTCTGAATTACTGGGGTTATACAAAGGACACTCATTCAGGAAGGGGGTGGGGGCAAGCTGAAACAGAAAACGCCCTGGCTCCAACAATTCAAGCTTTAAAACAAGTAACACCCTAGCTTCACACAGACAGAGAAGAAGCTGAGACCCAGGCAGGCTAGAAATCAGAAGAATGTCTGGCATGTATTAAAAAATAATCCCAAAGCAGAGGCTGAGTTTAAAAACGCACTTCAGCTGCAAATGTACGGCTCATCCTGCCTCTGTCAGACTCGCTGAAAAGTTTACGTTCCAAACTTCCTTCTGTACAGTTCTACAGAGCCTCGGAGAACCACTGTAAGGAAATGGGGAAAGGGCATAGCCTCTCTTTCCTTCCCTTAAAGGGCCCAAGAAAAGATCCTAAGGCAAACATGTTTTATTAAAACAGTTGTAAACCGTAAGCAAGTTTAAGTATCATCAGAACAAATCCTTATGCTAGCTACAAATCATATCCCCCTTCCCTGTCCATTTTGTTCTGTCCATACAAAGCACACTCTTAATAAATAAACAAGCCCACTTCGTGAAGTAGCTGCCGATTCATTCTTAATACCTCCAATTTCTCGTAAATACCACCTCGGGAAGAAATTCAACCACGAACAGCCTTCCATTTCTCCATTCTCTGAAAATGGTACTTACAAGTGTTCCTTGTTCGGATCTGTCCATTTCCTCTCCCCCTCCACTGACATTTAAAGTCAAAAAATGTGCTTAGCTTCATCTGTCCAAACCAGACACCCCATTTTGCTCCAGCAAAGCTGCAACAGTCATTTCTCCGAGGCAAGCCCAGAGCACTGTGCTGCTTGCCATTCCCAATTTATGGAAGGAAGCATATGTCAAACAAACCAGGTGATGACTCACTCCGCCTCCCCCGGCCACATTTTCCCCAGAATGGGAGGGTAGTGTAAGCACAGCCGTTTGGATATGAGTCAGTTTTATTAGACTAGCGGTGGCAGTTGATCTGACAAGCTCACTTTTTTTTTTCTTTTCTAACGTGTACATTTAAAGATCACAATGCACGTTCTAAAAGATTTCAAAGTCATGTAAACAAGAAAGCTCCAAGATTACTTTTGAAGCCTCAGTGAAGCTCTGGCCCCACTCCCTAATATGTAATGTTCCAGAACCATGTGCTGTCAATTTTAGTTCACACAGTGGGGAAATGTGCAGCCTGCCTCACGTCTTCACCAGTGGAGGAACCCGGTTTAACTCTCATGTTGGGGCCCATGTGGCAGCTTCTTCAGGAAGTGGTCAGGGACGTGAGAGACATGTAAGAGGCTTTCGCTTTCGTATGCACTGCAGTTCCTACTCTAACTTGAGTCACTCACATAGAAACACAAATGTGACAATGACCCCGCCCCGCCCCAACATCTCAGTCTTTTAATATCAACTTACTTAAAAGCCAAAGGCAAAAACTTGAAAGTCACCAAATGGTCTCTGGGAAAAATCCCAAATAAACTGCTTAAAAATCAACTTTTCAGTAAAAGGTTCAGTAACTAGCATGATGGGAGTGGCATTCCATGGAGTCAATTGGTACCAGGTATTACGTAGACAGGAAGAAGTGGAATAATGAGTGCAATTCCCTACACACAAAAAGTCTGCAAGGCTCATGCAAGCAGCTGAACTACAGTTATCTCTTTTCAGCATACTTCCTTTAACCTTGACCAAAGTCGACAACTGCTTTGACAGAGGCTTAGCATTTACTGTTGATTAAATCTTGATGGATAACTAGTTATGTTAGGTAGGACATACATTCTATTTTTACAACATAACACAATATTCAGATATAAATTTTCCAACTCATAGATGAAGACACAGAAAACATACACACACTTAAATAATACTTTTTAAAAAGCTAATTCTAAGGTTGATCACTCACGTTATTAAAAATCCCCCCGAAAGACTTCACTGGAATAAATACCACTTTAAATTTTCATATAGAATCAGTATTTAGAAATTAAATTTAAACAGACTACTTGGAAGTGTATTTCCAATTTATACTTTTCAAGTCTATTTTAACTACAAGAGCATTTCTCAACTAGTTTTTAAAACTTGTTCATATTTCAGCAGGGATATATTAATCTAGCCACTGAAAAACAGTTACCTCCCTATGGTACACAGACAGCATCAGGTCTATAATTACATAGCTTCCCATGGAAATACAGAACTTTAATAACATCATACAACCAAAACTCTGGTATCTGAAGAGACCTTTAACATCTTTTAAAAGTCTGGAGAACGGCTAGTGTTTCAGTCCTGATTCGCTCATCCCTAGCTGTGCTCCTGAACTGAAAAGCCTTGGAAACAGTGTTTGAGACACACCCAGCAGAGTTATTCTGTCATTAAAAAAAAAAAAAAAAACACATAAAACTACTTAATATTGATGATGAACACCTGACCAAGCCTTCACTTCAGCAGAGCATTTCAGTATCTGTTTGTACTTTTCCCACCACATTTTCTGGGATCTCCTAAAGTCACTGCAGAAGGGAGCTAGGAACCAGATGGAACCAGTCAGAGAAAGGTCATTCAAAATCTCCCGTCACAACCAAGCATGGTGGCAAAAAGCCTGCCATCTCAGTGACTGTAGGAAGCGGGAAGGTTGTAGGACTGTGGCAGGAGGATAAGGAGTTAGTTCAAGGCCAGCCTACGTGAAACCCTGCCTCAAAATTAAAACAAAACAAACAAACAAAAAAACAGAACTCACATTCTAGTTGGCCCAGATGGGTCAAGATATTAGCACTGTTACCAGCCAGGAAAAGATAACTGAGTCAAGGAACTGGCAGGATATTAATAGCCCGGTTGAGGGCAGAGCAGAGCGCTGTCTGTTACCTCCAAACAGCACCCAATAAGGATAAAGAAGAGCACAGACCCAGGAAAAAGTACTCATGTCTTCTCCTTTGCTTTATGTTTTTTATCATAAGACCACAACACAAAAGCCCACTACATTTACCCTAAAGGAAACTCGGGCAGTTGGGTGGAAAGCCTCAGTATACATTCTCTGTTAGATTAGCTTTAATTAGAAAATTGTACAAGAAGCTGAATGCTTCTTGTGTAGCAAGAAAATGCTATGTGTAGCAGTTTAACCACTGCACGAGGCCTCAGGTACCAAAAGCTAACAGTTTCCAGTCAGCGTGTGACATAAAGAATGCTAACAAGGACAGCAAGCACCTGAGGTGTGAGCGTACTGTACAAGTAGGCAGATCCTCAACTACCCTGCTCTGTTGAAGGTCAAGCAACTGCTCCAACTTCTCTTTAACATGATGGGGGAGAAAGAGCAGAAGGAAGAGAGGGTGGTTTGAATTACAAATGAATAGTGGGAGAAGGCTCAGACTCACACCTTTGCTTGGCAGCTTGGGTCAGAGGCACAGATCTCTTTAAACTCTGCACTAAAAGTTGATCTGGAGAAACAGCATAGAGTTGCCTCTCTGTCAGCAACTCAAATTACCAAATAATCTGACATTGTCAGTTCCAGAAACCTCAACTATAGTTCAAGATGAACACAGACAGTCAGAGATCCAATACTGGCCCTGGGAGAGCAATGCCTGAAGGGATGTGAGATTTACTTCCTTTCTGTATTTCATCACCTGAAGAATGGACGTAAGCAAGAAAATATCGGGCTGAGGAGGGAGGGGGACTTGATTGGGGGAGGGGGAGGGAAATGGGAGGCGGTGGCGGGGAAGAGACAGAAATCTTTAATAAATAAATAAATTAAAAAAAATAAGCATAAATGTTGGAATTTTAAAAAAAGAAAATACAAGAAAGAAATAGAAATCGCTGTATCCATAATGCTCACCACATCACCATGGGTAAGCAGCCACCCCCAGTAGTTGTTTTCCACTCCAAGGGTAGGAAGAACAGCCTCAAGCTTCTGAGTGATACTGTTCATTTGAAGGCAAATAATGCCAGGTATGATGACACATGCCTATCACTCCCTGCCCTGGGAAGCAAAGGCAGGAGGCACACAAAGTTCAATAGTACCCTGAGCTACAGAATGAGATTCTGTCTCCAAAAGAAAACTCACTGTTTAGCAAAGTACTCTGCTTTGAGAGCTCATTAGCTTCGTATATAGTTTATATAAAATTTCCACTATCAGAATCTCAGAGGAGCTTGCCTCCATGGCTATGCTATGGGAACAACTCTACAAACACGCACACAAACTACACAGATTCATGTAAGACACTGGGATCATGTCTTGATGAGGGCTGGACTCAGTTCCAAGCTTTTCGTGTCATATAAGGAACTGCCTGTCTTCTTGAAATGATTTTACACAGAAGCCGCATACTTCACTCAGAAAATTTTTTATTACTTATCTCCTGCCCCACCCGTTTAAGAACGATCTGACTCATTTCTTTGATGACAACAACATCGTGGGTGGGAGTGAATACGAGAGTGGGTAGGGTAGGAGGAGAAGGGCGGGAGAAGAGGAGAAGGAAAGAGGAAGGAGCCAAAAGCTGAATCACAGCCATGTGAGTAATCTTAGGGTTATTTTTCTTCTTCCTAAGGATATAAATCAAATTAAGCTTGTTTTGCTATGAGTGAAGGAAAGAGAATATAATAATATCATGAATCAGAGCAATTACCAACTATGTGACACTCACTAAAAATTAACTACAATCACTGTTTTCTCACCAACTGTCCGGAAGATGCAAGAGCATTGGTTAATCAATACAATTTGACAAAAATTCCACAAGTTTGAACTCATTGACAACCTTCTTCTCTGAAAAACATTCCATTTACACATATATTTCAGAAAAAAAAACTTTATATCAGAGCCCACTGTAAGATAATCTTTGGCCCTTGGGAGTTAGTGAGAAAAACACAAGGGCAATACTGGGTAGAGACCAGGTTACACGCTATGTAGTCAAGACCAAATTCAGAATTTATAAGAACAATCACTCAGAAAATGATTATAGCTTCTGAAAAGCATCCACTGGAACTGATGAGTGCACTTGTAAAGCAAAGGCCCAGAAGAAAGCGGGCATCTTTGTAGTAAGAAGAAAGTTACCATAGGAACCTTAGACCGAAATACAGGAGTCCCCAGGAATGAATGAATTTACTAGGAATAATTAGATAAAGATGGACTGAAGCCAAATAAAAATCAAGCATTAAAAATGTATGCAAGACTATTACATGGGAGGGGGATCAGCTCTCTTGGGCATACCTATAATCTCAGCACCAGGACACAAAGACAGGAGGACTCCTGAGTTCAAGGTCAGCACATATATACAGCTTTTCTTTGTTAACAGAAAAGTGGATAGATTAAATAAAAGTTTTCAAACAAACACATTAATATTTTCTACTCTTGGGTAAAATGGAGTTATTAAAAAGTTAAAAGGGAATTTTCCCTCTTAGCAATGTTGAGTCTGGAACCCAGGTATTCAGGCATGCTAGGCAAGAGCTCTATCACCTAGCTGCTTGCTCTTGTTTTTGCTAAAGCACGGAGCTCACTAGACCTAACAAGACAGTGTTTTCTACAAATCCAGTCCCTTACAGAATGATCTAGAGAGCTCAAAAAGGATGGCGCTTTCAAAGAGCAGTCAGGGTTCCCTGCCCTGTGGGAAGTCCAAGGTCCTCTGCCTTCCTTGGAGAGGGAGGGGAGGGGGAATGGGGGAGGGGAGGATGTGAAAATTTGTAATAATAGTAATAAAAAAGAAAGAAAGAACAGTGCTTTTATCATATTGCTAGCTTTTCCAAAGTTCATTTTTATTTATAGGATAGTAATTTTGTACTAGTACCATTAATGGGGTCTCTAATAAATTATTTCAAAACAGCTTCGAATATGCCAAGGCTTTTAAGCTTCTTGGGTTCTTTGTACTGTTCAATTTGGAAATTTTAATTAGTAATGAGTTCTTTGTGGATGACAATTTATTTGTATATCCGAGTTTACCTATCAGCAAATCTGCCTGAATAATAGCGATAAATCTTAACCAAGATAAACTATCTATTAATGTTGGGTTTATATAAAATAAACCACATCTGTTCTCAGACTGGATGACTTAGCTTCCACATCCTCAGCCTTCAATTCAATGACTCTTCCAAGTTACTAGGACTTATTTTTCAATCAGCATTCTCCAAACTCATAATCTCAAATTTCCTATGTAACAAAAACAATATTCTCCAGCCCAATTTTGCCACATCTTGTTCTGTGCCTACTGTAAAGCCTAAAAGAAATTTCCAATTCATATTTAATTCTCTCTCTTTCTCTCTCAAAGGAAACAAAAGGTTCTGTAGCTGAGTAGATGGTTCAGTTCAAAGGTACTTCATTTGCAAGCACAGGGCCTACATTCATTCAGAGCCCATGTAAAGAAAGTCAAGCATTGTTGCACCAATAGGTAATCGCAGTGCTGAGCAAGCCAGAACACCTGGCTCTCTAGGACTCACGATGAGCATGGTCTAGCCTAGTCTACTTAAGACAGCTACATGCCAGTAAGAGTCCCTGCATCAAAAAATTGGATGGTGCTGGAGAAGTGACAAGGCCATCCTCTGGCACATGCACACGTACCTGCACACACATACATGCACCATGCAGATGTTCTAAATATTAACTCAAGGGGTAAAAGTACCCTAAACAGAAGAGCCCTTGATTGAGCACTCTGTTTAGGTACTTTCTGTTCCCTAATCCACTAAACATTTGGAGTGGGAGCAAGGGTGGGTACAGGGGCTGCCGAGCATTTGTCAAGTTGTGGGAATCACAAGTTTCAGAGGCACCACAGATTTTAAGTGTTTATAATCAGTCATTAAGTACGGAATAAGAGAGACGAGAAAAAATGTAGTTGCAAAGACATCCTGGAAAGCAGGACTCTGCTCAAGGACAGCGGATGTGCAGGAGGGAGGCCTACAGAGCACAGGACAGAGAGGCATTCCAGGTTTCCCTGAGGGATAACTTTGGAACAGAGGCTTCAGGAAGAAGTGGGTAGTAGAAGAGATGAGTGAACACAGACAGGTCAATTGCAGGAGCCTACTCTTTACATCTCTGATAAGGCAAAATGAGAAGTTAAGTCAGAGCAGCCTTGGAGGTATATTGGTACATGTTTGGTTTCCTTCCAAGCTCATCTACCTTCTATATCACAAGTCTGTTTAAGACCCTCTCTTCAGACTTAGGTAATTTCATCTCCTGTATGGCTGCTTATTGTTGCTGCTGCCACACTGGCCAAAGGGAGTCAACAACCTCAATGCACGTTTTATAAGGCAATGCCACAAAAAGCTTTGTTGGTAATATAACCCAGAATAATCTAATAGGTTATGGCTATAGACTGAAGTATCTAGCAAACCTTAAACTGCAAGTGGTCAGCAGAGCTGTGAGCAATCAGTGAATGGTGCTTAGCTTTACTAAAAAAGACAAACTCTGAGCAAAAGCACATTGATAACTGAAACTGAATACTACTTCAGAGACACAACAACCAAAGCAGCATACATTACTTGAAGACACCTAGGTATATGACTTATTCAAATCTGTCTCATGAACTAGAGATTGAACATGTCTCCATGAATGACCTTGAGGACTCCAATAAGCAGGAATAGCACTAAGGGGTACCTCCCAGAGAGTTGGCAAGCACCAGGTAGGATCCATCTGTAGCTATACAACAAAGTCTGAGCAGAGGTTTTGGTAGCTGAGGACATCAAATCTTTCCAAACCAAGCATCTTGAGGTCCAGAAAGAATGTACTGCACATGAAATTAACATTTTTGACTTTAAGAATGCTATATTCCAGGTATTGGCTATGAAAAGCAGCCTCCAAATTCTTAGGTTAATATCAAGGACACACATACAAAGATGGGGTACCTGAATTAGTTAACCCCAGATAAGGACAGTCAAATGGGGTTCAGAACACAGAATGCTCAGGCCAAATGCCAGCTCTACTCAACCCTACTACTGACTATAGGATGTGTAACCTTGGAATTTTCCAGAATTAGAATAAAAACTTTTCAGGAAAATCACAAAAACAGAGCAGAGGAATGTTACATATCCTTAGAATACCAACAGTACTATAAAATTTGAGGGCAAGAAAAGCTAAGGTGCTGCCAACATAGCTATCAAGAAGATTAGAATCAGAATCACATTTTAGGAGAAGGCAGAAACTGGAAATAGATTATATGCTTGCCCCAAGCCCTTTTTGTCCCCATCACCTCTGAGGTTATCTTCTGGAACTCCAGAGGGACAATGGCATAAAACACTGTCTACTGGATCACTGAAGACATGCTACCCTGCAGGAAAGAAAATTGCCCTATGAGGATTCTCCACTATGAGAAGAGACAGACTGAAGCAAGCTTAGCAAGAACAAGGAGTGGGTTTAGAAAGTGAACCAAGCGAGGCTATCAACTCTCAAATTTTGCCATCTCTGCACCTTGTCGTGGGATTTTGGAGCCTCTTGAAATTACACACAGCTATTCAATGAAGTTGTGTTACTGTGTAGGTACAGTATCTTTTCTTTCTTTTTCTTCCATTTGGTTCTTTGTTTTGCTTTTGTGGGTTTTGAGGCAAGTGTCTATAGTGTTGCTAACGATAGTGTACTCTAGGCAAGTGTCTGACCACTGAACTACATCCTTAGCCCTATAAGTTATAGGTGCCATAAAATCACAAGAGCATACACACATAAAAATGGATAAATAAATCATTTTAAAGGAAATGTTTTTAACAACTGGCCTATAGTAAAGGCATGTGATGTTCACAAAGCAGTGTCCTTATAGTATGATATAGTTCTGTCTCTGCCATCTCACTGGCTTTTATGCTCACTAACAATCTCTTTAGAGCTTTGTGTTATCCAAGGCTTGGAGGCAATTTAATAATGGCCTTTACGTACCTCATGCAAATTATACTGAATGCAGACTTGGTCACTAGCTAATTATCACCTCATGACAAAGAGCTCTAGGCAAAGTGGAAGAAACCCAACAGATGACTGGAAAACAGCTTGAGAAAAAGTTCATCATAGCCAAAAAAACTTTTTTTTAAAGGCAGCTCATGCCTAAATCCTTAATGATAGTAAACTTCAGTTTCTATTCCTTGAGATTTGTCTTCCAGGCACCTATTTCCAAGGCACACTCATAAATTCCAAATATGGCATTACGTCCAAAATAATACAACTAAAGATCATACTGCTACCTTCTAGCATTTTTCTCAATAGAAGAAATGGTATTCTTAAGTTTTAGAAAGAACCTGAAGTAAATAAATGCTTCAAGTGTCTTTATCACTTCAATGAACACTCCCAGGCAGTCATAAAAATACAGCACCTTCAATAAGGATGCCTAATAATAGCAGCTCATATGCACCCCCCCCCAGTACTTAGAAACGCCTACCCTAGTTTCTATGGTGATTCTCACTCCTCTCCCTCATTCCTCCCAGCATATTGTATAATTTATTGGGGAGCCATAAAAGACTGAACATTTATAGTTTTTCATAATATATTTTTCTCTCAAAATTAAGAATTTAGGTAGGCCGGAGATCTTTCTGAGATACTAAATGCATAAAGGAAGTGTAAGAACTCTAAACTGATTTTTCTAAGACCCTTCACATTTTATACTCGGCTTTGACTTGAGCCATTTTTAGCGCTTCCTAAATGTAAAGTTTAGCTGCTGTAGAGTTGAAGTCACCAGTGAAATATTAATTACAGTTGAAATCTGACATTCTCTCCTATGTTCCTTAGGCACAATAAATTCCCATGATTAAAAATACATTCCATTCCTCTAAGTGCAAATTCAGTCTGTCAAACTGCATGACACCATAAAGCTGCTGAAATTCTGAAACTCAACCCACTAAACATTCTGAACAGCCCTTCTCTAAGGAAAAGTTAAAAAAAAATCTACTGTATCCTGTACAGCCATCCACATCTGAAAATTACACAAGGGTTTTTTAAATCATCCCCAATAAAACTGCTGAATAGTAAAGGACAAATTCTCAATCTAAACTTACATCTCCACACTTGTTGTAAATGGTATCCAAATAAAAATTTCCCTTTTGCTCCTAAGAACACAAAAGATCAAAGATCTCTGTAAGAGCCCTGTAAGCAGACACTGGCATAAGACTCTGGATACTGTAGGTTGTATCTTTAAAAGGTGTCAAAGGAAAGGAGATGAAATGCTATGATCTCCACCCACTGC